>NC_082613.1:10651812-11257265 GCF_030936135.1 Gavia stellata | reverse complement strand
AAGATCTGGATTGTGGAACAGAGCTTAACCCAAAGCCTGAACTAAACAGCTGGAAAAGCAGTTGTCGCTAAAGAAAATTCTGTAGTTCTTTATGCTCTGGAGATCCAATCAAAGCACAGTTCTAAATACTGTTTAAAGCCAAACACTTTACAGAAGTGTTTATAGTATTATTATAGTATATAATAATTAGGGGGGTTATAGTAGAAAGATGATGCCAATACCTCAAAGTTTATGCAGGCCAGAGCACAGTAAGATGTTTAAACCTGTATACGGGTCAAGGCAACACTACTGTAGAAACACAGACTACATATGATTTTTTAATTTTTGCAGTTGGATTGACCCAGCCATTCCAATTCGCTGTTCCCTTCACTTGACTGAAAGATTCTGGATGGTCAAAGGATTATTCAATTATAACCTGTCTATGGGATCTATTACCTGCAAAAATACAGCCTGTGCAGAGCAGGGACCCTTGCATACTCCGGGGAACATCAGGAAAAGTTCCGGATTTTTGTTATCACAACAGGGAGACCCTTGAGATTAACAAGAATAGCACTAACGCACAAGCTTGAGTTACATTTTTTATGAGCTCAGTTGCACAAAGAACTGCGGAGAACGACTTACTATATCTGACACATTTCCTTTAAAAATTACCTAATTTCAAGGTTTTTATTCTAGGCATTTTAACTAACATACAGATACGTATGGGATGTAATGTATAGATAAAGAAGGGATGCACCATTTCGTTCTGCTGTCAGAACTGATTAACATACCACAGCAGGGTATTTTTATACAAACTAGGATAACCTCCCGCCATATCCTGTCTCGTTCCCATAGCTGACAGTCACTAAGCTGACTTCATCCTTATCTCCTGTTAAACACGTGTGGTTTGAGGTGATGTTATGCAGAATCAGAGGGGGTTTATGTTGGGAAGTAAAATGAGCACTTGGAAATCTCTTGTTACGTGGACAGTGGAAGGAAAAAGCTTTTTATCTGTATACTTGTCTTTCCCTAGCATAATCCAGTGGAGGATCCCACAGTACTTAACAGAACTATTAGTCTCATAAATTTCCTGTGAAGAAAACATCTCAGACTCAGGATTTAGCTGAGTTTCATCACTATATTAGTAATATACCTGTGAAATTATTTACCCAGGATTACTGAGAAGGGAACACAGAATTTTGGATTCTGCCTTTACTCTGCATACATTCATGTGAACAAACAGTGAAGTAGCAGGGATGTAGCAAAAGCCTTCTTACAGATCCAGCTGGTGCACCCGAAAGGCTAATAAAAATGTTAATAATAAACTAAAGGCTCTTATATTATCTGAAGGAAGTACAGTTTCAATGATTTATGGTGTGATCTTCTTCTGAAAGAAGCCTGTGTATCTTCATGAATGAGGCTGATTACAAGAGAGATGATAATGTTAACATAATGTTCATATATTCTAAGTGTTAACGCTGCTGTGGAAAATAAGTGGCTGGTTTACTGGATGCTTTTTGTCATTTCTTGGCAATTTCAGATGGCAATAAAGCTGTCATTCTGATTATTTGTCCCTTTCTGTGATGGAAGCAGCTTTTTCAGAAATGGACTGTGTGAAGGAAAGATGGGTCTGACACAGTGGGAAGTGATGTGCAATAGCTGGAATCGCTATAGCCAGAATATATCCTGTAACTCAAACTGGTCAGTTCTGACCCTGCCCTCTGATATTTTGCAACACTAATGCCAATTCAATAGCTCCAAACTGCTTTCCTAAACTTCTGTGTAAACTCTTGTGACCTTCTTGCTGTTGGTATATCCTCACAGCCTCCCTCCCATCCATTTCATTTGCTCCCAGACTTTAATGACAAGGAGTGTAGTCACTTGGCTATCCCTAACTCCTCCAAACTGCAAGTCATTTAGTACGCCGGTAATCCAAAACCAGAGAGGCCCCTGCGCTCGGGGCAGCAGCAGAACAATGTCTCTTTTCACATGGTTCCTCTACCTCTTCTTCCATTTTACAGGAGTACATCTCTAGCTTTTACAGCCGTGCGCATTCAAAATACGGACTGAGCCTAGAGTGAACGGATGCAGAAGCGTCTCCTTGAGGAACCCCACCTCTGAAAGGCTCCTGAGTTTTCCCACTTCCACGCAGAGCCCCGTTATAATACTATAGACGCCAAAACTCACAGACACCATTCCGTGCTCAGCAAAGCATGCGGGAAAAAAGGGGCAGCAACGTGACGTGAGTTCTGTGGCACGATCCTATCACGATGGGACAAGAATGGGAATGAACCACGGGTTTCCTGCCCAGTCACACCGCTCCGAGAGGCTGAGCAGGCCCCCGGGCCTCAGGCAGGGCAGGTGACCGCCGTGTCCCCAGCCCCTCGGCCGGCACCGGCACCCCCGCGATCCCCACAGGGCTGTGCGTGGAGTGGCGGGAGCCGCCCGCCCGCTTCCTGAGGCGGCCCGCTTGTCACAGTCCCTCCGGTGAGGTCAGTGCTTCAGCGGTGACGCAGGTGTAACTCATACGGCCTCAACGCAACCTTCGCACGGACGGACGTGACGCTTGTCACCGCGCCCGGTAACGCCTTGTCCCCTCTGGAACCCGGGGGGGGGCAGTTGTACCCATGCAGACGGGGCACAGGCCCGGGGCGCCTGGCAGGCTCTGAGCGCTCAGGGGCAGGGAAAGGCAATGCGTTCGGACCCAAATCCCGCGTGTGCCGGGGGCGGCCCGCTGACAGCCGCTGCGGCAGGCCCGGCCCGCCCCGCCGCCATGCCGGCTGCACGCCCGCGGCGCCCGCGCTGCTGCCATGGCAACCGTCGAGGGCCGAGGCACCGCCGAGCGCCCCCAGCGGTCTCAGGGAGAGGGAGGTATTGAATGGCTGCAGGGTCTGCCGATCAGCCTCATTCACTGGCTGGGCTGCCGGAGGAGCCGCCCACTCTCCAATCCTTTCGACCAATCAGCGTCCCTTTTCCTTACGACCGCCTCGCGTCGGAGAAGGCGGAAGAAGTGTTCATAAACAACGACTCTCCCTCCCGTGCCCTTCGCCGTCTCTGCCTATCCTCCTGCTCGCGTGCCGTTCCGTCCCGCCTTCTCATTGGCGGGCAGCCGCCCCCGAGCGCGCCAGCATGGCGGGAGCAGCCAATGAGCGGCGGCGGCGCTGGACGGCGGCCGCCTAACGCCGCGGGGTAGGGGCGGAAGTAGGAAGTGGCCGGAGGGGTCTCGGCGGCGGCGCCATGGGGGCGGCGCTGGGGGTCTGCTCGCTGGCCAGCTGGGTGAGTGGCGACGCGGCGGCGGGGGCCGCCACACCAACCCCCCCCCGGGGAGCGGGCCCGACCCGCAGCGGTGCCTCCGCCGGGGGCCTGGCTGGAGCGGGCGAGCCCGGGGCCGGTGTCCCCGCTGGGTCCCCTCCCGCGGCCTGTGGGCAGAAGCCTGGTCCCGCCAGCTCCTGGAGCCGGGGGCGGCTTCAGCCCCCCGGGCAGAGCGGGCGCCAGGCTGCAGCTACCCTGCTGCTTCCTGGCCTGGCCGGGAGGCGGGTCTCTAACAGACGGGGCCTGCCCGTGCGAGGCGGCGTCGGTGGCTGCGGAGCTGCGGCACGCTGCTGGCCGCTGCCGGGCGGCGGACGCCCAGGAACTGCGCCCGGGCGGATAAGCCAGATTGCCTACGGGTGTTGTCACACACGGTGTCAGTCAGAAATGCCGATTAAACGGTTTATCTGTGTGGTCCGGCAGGGAGTGGGGTGTCTCTAAATGGAGTTTGGGTTCCCCTCGCGGTGTCGTTGCAGACCCCGGTGTCAGCTCGGAGCGGAATGCCCTTACTATTTCTGTCTCTGTCCTTCAGATTCCCTGTCTGTGCAGCGGGGCCTCGTGTTTACTGTGCCGATGCTGTCCCAACAGCAAGAACTCAACAGTGACACGTCTTATCTATGCCTCCCTGCTCCTCCTCAGTACTGTTCTCGCCTGCATCATGCTGGCACCAGGGATGGAAGAGCAGCTGAAAAAGGTATGGAGGGGAAAACCTCTTTCTAACTGTTTGCAAAACCATTACTTGTGCCAGTGACTTGTTTCTCTTTACTTGGAATGGATTACGTGAGAGACACAAACACCCAAGTGTGTCTTGTACCCCAAGTTAAGAGACTGTGTGTACTGAACAGCTTCTAGCTGAAATAGCAAATTCAGTGAATGTACATTTTTAAGTACATGCCTGGTCTCTGAAACCTGACCAGACCTGGAGATTGCCAGTCATTATCAGAGGCCTGCTGCTTTGGTATCTTAATCTTCCTGGATGCTTTTAGTGATGATATGGCAAAAGAAAGATGATAATAAGGTCTGTGCAGGCCAGCTGAGCACAAGGTCTTTTGTTATCATATCTCCCAGAAGAGCGCCGACTGAAAGCCTTAGCTGTTAAGAGTGCTTAAAGAATGTAATTGCAAATGCAGATGTAAATTCACAACTAAATGTGTCTTTACTCAGATACCTGGATTTTGTGATGAGGGGCTTCATACTCGGATACCGCATATGGATGGCTTTGTCAGCTGCGATGTGTTTGTTGGATACAGAGCTGTCTATCGAATCAGCTTTGCCATGGCAATGTTCTTTTTTCTGCTCTCTCTGCTCATGATAGCAGTGAAAACAAGTAATGATCCAAGAGCCTCGGTACACAATGGGTATGTGTGTGAGCCAGCTGTCTGCTTTTCCAACTTGTTCGTCTCTCAAGTTTCTTTGCTGAACACAGTGGCAAATTGTTTATGCATACATTGATGGCCTTGAGTTTCTTTTTGAACTGAATACAGACTAATGCTTTAGTCTCCTAAAAAGCTTTCTATTTATGTAACACATTCAATGTACTGATAATGCTCTGAGGTTGGCTAATCAAAAGGGCAGTACTCTGGGCACCCCTCTGTTTCCACAGAGATGCTAGATTTCCACTAGTTTCTATTACCATCCTTGCGCTGACTCTGGCGCTCATTGGGTCACTCACTCGGCCAGTCTCAGTAAGCCAGCAGAAACTATTTTCCAATTTCTGATTCACTGATTTAACTGGGTTAGTTCTGGGCTAGATGACTGAATTATCATAGTCATTTAATTTTAAAGGGACCTTTGGAGATCATCTGATCCAGCCCCTGGTTAGAGCAGGACCAACATGGAGCAGGTTATTTGGGGTCTTGTCTAGTTGAGTTTTGAACGTCTCAAAGGATGGGGATGCTTTGACCTCTCTGGGCAACCTGTGCAATTTTTTGCAATATCTAATTGTAGTTTCTCTTTTTGCAACTTGCATATGTTGCCGCTTGTCCTTCTGCTGTGCACCTGCAAGAACAGTTTTGTCATTGTTACACCTTTTAGGCAGTTGAAACAGCAATTAGATGTCTATTTTTCCTTCTCCAAGCTGAACAATGTGAAGTTAGCCTTTCTCCCTGCAAGGACGAGCTGCTGACTCTCATTTTGTTTGCTGGAGCAGGAGCTCCTCTTTCAGCACAGCTTTCTAGCCGGCCGGTCCCCAGTCTGTCCTGTTGCATGGGGTTTTCTGTCCCAGGTACAATGCTCCGTATTTGCTTTTGTTGAACTTTGAGGTTTCTGTCAGTCCATGTCTCCAATGTATTGACCGTTGCTTCACCCTCTCCCCCTGATTTGGTGAACATCTTTATCTGTAATCCTACTGAATACAACTTTTTTTTAATTTGTTAGACACTCATCTGTGTACAGGAAGCTGCCTGTAGATAGTGTAAAACATGACTATTGTGTGCAGATAAGACCAATATTTTCAACTCGTGTCTTCTTTTAAAGGTTCTGGTTCTTCAAAATAGCTACCATTGTGGCTATCATGGTTGGAGCGTTTTACATTCCTGAAGGGCCTTTCACAAGAGGTACAGTTAATATGTCAGCGTGGAATTCTGTTTAATAAACTCAAACCTTTTCAAGACTTACCAGAATATAGTTGTGATAGTGACAGTTACCTTGTAGAAGACACAGATTCTGTCCTACTTCATTAGAGTATCTTGATTCATCCAGTATTTTGGTGACCAACTGAAGTTATGGCAATAAGCAATCACTTTCCAAGTGCAGAAGTGTTGTGTATGAATAATTTGGTACTTCATGACACGATCACTACTGGGCTGAGTCTCCTGACACTCTTTAGAGGCAGCTCAGAACACTGACAAGTGCTAAATACTTCCCTAGAGTCTCTGAAAAATCTGTGCAAGAAACCCTTACTGTCTGGCCACATCACAGGAACTTGAAAGGGTTGTTGATCCTCGAAGAAATGTGGCCGGATGGTACTTACATATGCAAGCATGTCTTGTGTTAGGTCTTGCGTTCATTCAGAAAACATGTTGGGCTAAATGTTCCCATGCTCAGCTTGACTGGCATAGGCTGCACCCTTGAATAGCTGGGACTTCTTGCATGCTCCTGCAGGATGGAGGCCAAAGTGATGAACAGCATCTGCATTTCTAAATACAGTTTTAGATTTTTTCATTACTTGTCTGCAGTATAATTAGGAGCTTCTTATTTTATTTTTAAACTGGGGTAGCATGCAAATGATGAACGCTAACCCTGTTTTTCTTGCTCCCTTTTCTAGCTTGGTTTGTTATTGGTATTTGTGGAGCTGCCTTCTTCATTCTTATCCAGTTGGTGCTTCTTGTGGACTTTGCTCACTCCTGGAATGAGAGCTGGGTTGAGAGAATGGAGGAGGGAAATTCTAAATGCTGGTATGCAGGTAGGAATCATAACCTGTAAAGGATTTGTTTCTGCTGGCCAGTACTCCTCAGAATATCACTTACTAGGTAGCAAACATATCCTAGAATTGCACTCCACAGTCTAGAGTCACTACTGTAAACATTTGGAATTAATAGCTGCAGTGTTGCTTTCCTCTCATTAAATGGAACATATTCTAGGCTTGTGATTAGCAGATCTGACAGTCATAATAAACAACACTTGGCTAGTTTGCAGTGCAAGCACAGAGCTAGTAGCCTGGAACTCTGCAACTCTAACTTTGCTTTGCCACCTCCCCTACTGAGGTCCTCAGGAAGTCAGTTATGTCGATGACAGTGCCTGCAGTGCAACACCAAGCATGCCTTGGCACATGCTCCCGAGCTGACCACTAAATTACAAAGTGCTAATTGTTGTGGTTCTTTACTCATAGCTACGAATGCTGCAACAGTGTTTTGTACCTTCTTAGAAAGAACATAGCAGAATGGAAATGAAAATAGGTGGCCTCTAGTGTAGAAGGGGAAATTCAGGGCTTGTAAAATAGCCCATTAAAAGTGTGCAAAAAGCACTCTCATTTTGACATTATGGCTTGACGTCAGTTAAACCAATTAAACTGCTGCCGAAAGGTAGGTCTTACTCCCCTGATGGCAGCACTGGCTTTCCTCTGAGCTCCACTACTTAGTGAGCCAAAGCAGAAATTTAGCCATACCTAATAAAAATGCATTCTGCTGATCTAGTTTTCCGAACCAGACTTCGAAGTGAGCAAGAGAGGCTGTCTTATTACAGTGGTAGCTGGTCATTGAATCACCTTAGATGTACTGTTAAACTACATGCGTACTGTAACAGTTAAATTTTTTTCCCTCCAGCTCTGCTGTCCTGTACAAGCCTGTTCTACGCCTTGTCGCTGGTTTTTATTGTGCTTTTCTATGTTTTCTACACAAAGCCTGATGACTGCACTGAGAACAAGTTCTTCATAAGCATTAATATGATCCTGTGCATTGTTGTCTCCGTTGTTTCTATCCTTCCAAAAGTTCAGGTATTTTTTTTTTTTTGCTGTTTTGTTCTGACATACAAAGCAGGGAAGTAAGAAAGATGTACCAATTCAGTCAGACATAAGAACTTTAAAATTTGGCAACCATAGCTATGCTAGCTAGAAATATATTAAAAAAAAATCTTGCTGTGAAACCAATGCACTATGTAGTGACATATTTCCTGAATATAGGCTTTTTTTTGGCTAACACTGTTTTGGACTTTGTTTCCATGTGGGGGGCTGCTGGCATGGTTTTAGAGGTGAAGGTTCTGGCAGAACAGAGAAACCTGGTAGGGAAAAGCAAGATCAGCTGGGAATGTATTGGCTTAATACTGTGGCTTTGAAATTATGGGTAAGCATGTTTAATATGAGAGGAAGCTTGCATGTTACTTGATTCTGAACTGGTATTGCTTAAAGAAATAACATGCTAGATTCATACTTACAAAACTGTTAAGCAAGTTGGGATTAACTCAGTAAGAACCCCTAACTGAATCTTGGGTACAGATAAACTAGATTTGCATTTCCTTATTCCTTCCATGTTTGAGATGCTTACTGCATAAATTGTATTACTCTAAGGAGTTTCTTCCAGTCTTTTAAACATAGAACAAATCCCAATGCATTTCTAAAAAATAAAGTTTTTCATGCTAATAATTTTTGAATCTGTGCAGTAGGGTAAAACTATGCAACTACAGGTAAAACTTGCCCTTTTGATCTTGGCTTGCTATTCTGTCTTTGAACAGGAACATCAGCCCCGCTCTGGGCTCCTCCAGTCCTCTGTTATCACGCTCTACACCATGTATCTCACTTGGTCAGCCATGTCCAATGAGCCTGGTAAGCAGCAGACTGTCTTGAGTAATGTATTTTGAAAGCAGAAGCTGTTGATGGGGCTTGTAGTTACTACAGATCACTGTATGGGCATTGCTGATCTGTCTAGATAAAATCTAGTGAGGCAGTAAAGCTGACTTTACTGAAACCATCAAATTGCCTCTTTCCAGAACTAAACTGGGGTATTTTAGATTACTGTTCTACACCTATATAGAAGGTTTTTCATACTATTTTTTTTTTAATAATTATGCCATCTGAATAACCGGGAATATCCAATTAATTGGATTTTCTTACAAGGCTGAAGAGGAACAAAACTCTCCCCATCCCAGGTTCCAGTAACACAGAGCCATGCGTGCTTCAGCTTTTGCAAAATTGTTAAACTGAGGATTAGCTAGGAGACAATGGTTCTCACAAGTATTATGGGGAATACTGTGTAGCCATACTTTTTAATGCAATGCTGGACCTTTAGTGGAATGCTTAATGATCTGCAGATGGCAGAATTGCTCTCAGTCTCTTGGTGCTGTGCTCTGTGTAGATGTGGCACTTTGGGACATGGTTTAGTGGGCATGGTGGTGTTGGGGTGATGGTTGGACTTCATGATCTTAAAGATCTTTTCTAGCCTTAATGATTCTGTGTGTGTGATTTGTGAGGGGAAAGGAAACAGTGTCAGGGCACTCTGATTTTATTTATTTATCTATTACACCCTTGCCTAGCTCACAGGAAGGAAAAATATTCCATGCTGTTTCTGCCTCTGGGGAATCGAAAAGATCAGCAGTTAAAGGGAATGAAGAATTGCAAGCTTATCTGTCATCTTTTCTTAGGTAAATGCTGGCAAAGCTCATCTCTCTTTAATCTGCCTTGAAATCCCTTTCAGAACGAAGCTGTAACCCAAGTTTGCTGAACATCATTACCCAGATAGCTACTCCCACAGTTGTTCCAGCAAATACCACTGTTGTACCTGCTACTCCAGCTCCGCCCAAGTCCCTACAGTGGTGGGATGCTCAGAGTGTTGTTGGATTGGTTATCTTTGTCCTTTGCCTCTTGTATTCCAGGTAGGATCTGCACTGCTATCAAATGATAAACAATTGATTTGTCTTTTTTTTGTTTGAATCTGGGTCTGGTGAAAAATGTACCTGCATTTATTCATATCCAGCTGCAGTCTCAGGCCCAAGCCTAAATATGGGTAATAAAACTGCATTCTGTTTTGTGGATGAGGATAGGCTTTATTAGTCCAATTCAGGTGACAGAACAAAATGTGTTACAAGACCTGGACAAGGAACACTGTTTAATTAGGTTAACAAAAGCTCAGACGAAAACAGATCTCTGAGGAGCTTCCTTGTGTTACCAGATGGATTTAAAAATGTTATTTGCTAGTCCCAGACATTCACTGTGGTCTGTCACTTGCTTTATTAGCAAACATAGCTAACTGAAAAGGGAGTTTTTAACTGTGTCTATCTTTGGGTTACACTGCAGCATTCGCTCTTCAAGTAACAGCCAGGTGAACAAGCTGACGCTGTCTGGGAGTGACAGTACCTTTCTGGAGGAGACTGTGGGAACAGGCAGTGGGGCTGCAGAGGAAGGAGAAGTGCGCCGTGTCATGGATAATGAGAAGGATGGTGTTCAGTACAACTACACCTTCTTTCACTTCATGCTCTTTCTTGCCTCTCTTTACATCATGATGACACTCACAAACTGGTACAGGTAAGAGCAAGACAAAGTGATGGGTTGTATGTGCCAGCCAGTGTTTCTAGGTGGATAGGGGACTCCTACCCTATGGGCTACTCCTGCCAAGCTGGTTAAGGTGCTGGCCCTCTGCCAGTTGCGCTAGAGTTGTGCCTTCTCAATTTTGTGTTGCTGAATTAAAGTGTAAAAAGGCAAAATCAGCAGCTGTAGTCCTAGTGGACTGCTTTAGCTGCAAGGGCAGAAAGTGTGGTTACTGTCCTTCCAATAGGCAAGTAGCAGGAAGGATACATATGAAATTGGCTTGAGGTGGCCTCCTCAGAGGTTTGTCAGAGGCCAGCCTATTACTACTGGCTCTTCACCCTGGGAAGATGTGCAGGGACAGCCATACATCCCCCTGAAATGGAGACAGGATTTCCTAGATCTGTTGGGAGCACTTGGACATATCCTCTGCTGGTGCAGGTTAGAACTGCTTTCCCCAGGACTGCTGTATTGTATAAATTAGCAAATATGGTTACAGAGGAGGATCCATCAGGAATCTATTGCATAGCTCACAGAGATTTCCTCGGAGTAGCACATCAACATATGCAACCAGGAAATGACTGGTTTAGTTGTCTCACCATACTCCTCCCACAAAGGCCCTTGCATTGGAGCATCCCAAATCATTGTTCTAACTTCAGATTCATATGAGAGATAGCAAGGAATAAGGGAAAGTGCATTCTATATCTATTAATTGACTTCTTTACTTTTTAGCCCTGATGCAGATTTTAAAACAATGACAAGTAAGTGGCCAGCCGTGTGGGTGAAGATATCCTCCAGCTGGGTTTGTCTCCTCCTCTATCTTTGGACCCTAGTGGCTCCTATTGTCCTTACTAATAGGGACTTCAGTTAAATTGCTGCACCTGTCTGAGCTTACAAAAGTGGGGAACTTCTTGCTGAAAGCCAAAATGTTCATGTATTGCTTTAGTTATACTATCTATGTTACTGTTTCTTACGTTAATATGAACATACAGGTGGATAGAAAGTTATGTATTGTGTAATGCTTGATGCAGGATCAAAATTACTATCACTTATCTTTCTATTTTAACCTTCAGTCATGGTTATCTTATTACTGCATTTTTAAAATTCACTACAGCTGTGCTGTCAAAGCACAAAAGAAAATATCTGTTCTGTCCAATAGCCACAACCTTTCTACTAAAGAGAAGTAACACTTAGCTAAAATGAGAAGTAATATATTTTAAAGAACAATTATATTCAGCACTATGCACGAGTTCCTGGAAGTGTAAGCCATGCTGCTTGATTTCTACATTCCACTGCAAAAATTTATTTAAAGCAAAAGTTTATTTAAATTATACTTACCTTCCTGTGTTGTGGCAAAACCCCCTTATTCTTTACCAACAGAACTCTGAGGTTGAAAAACTGGTTAACTCTAATTCCTTTTAAGAACAAACGTGCCCTTTTTAAGAGGCAACTTCTATAGTAACTTTTTTAGTGTGTTTGCCAAATACTGAATGGTGGTAAGTGTATGACTAGCTTAAATGCTTTATGATTATGCTGGAAAAATAAAGCCTCTAATTTCACTTGTCTAATATGCTACAAAATAATGTACATGAAATGATTATTACTGGCACTATAGCATTTGCACTGTAAACTCATTTGAATAAAGTGGACTAACTACTGAAACTGTCTCAGCTCTGTTGAGAAGTGTTAAGCAGCAGCAGTTACTCTCCAATGCAAAATACTACATATTGTGATTAAAATGCTAATTAGCTGCTTCAGTGTCTAGTTAGACACGACTGGATGTTGTTTTCTCCATGCAGCAAATAATAGTAAATACTTCTTTTGAAACAAACAGCATCTTCCATGTGATTCTCTGAATGTCAAATCCTATTCCTTGAAGTTCCTCAGGTATGGTTGTTCAAGCAAAATTCAGTTCTGCAGTAAAGCAACACCTTTTTCTAACACAACACTGTGGCAATTATACTTAGTTGCAACTGTGTGTTTAGGATGGAACTAAATTTACATCACTATTACTGACTTTTACTGTAAAATGCCGCAAGATGACACAAGGCAAACATATTTAAAATATCAAATTAGCAGCTGTTACAATGTGTTTAATCACCCAGTCATGCATCATAAAATTACACATTTTGACCACTCCATTTTATAAAATGCAATATAAAAATAAATTTTGTCAAAATAAGAGGTACGCTTAACCACCCCACACCTCTAGGCACACATACAACAGAAGGCAAAATTACTAGTTTGAATAACACTATGATTAACTCATGCCAAAATGAGATTTAACAAAAAAAATACTTCACCCAGTTCCTGAAAATACCTCAGGGTTTGTAACACCCATTTGCAAGAGTATAAATTCAAGTACTTATATACAGTATGCAGCTACCTTTTGTCCCACTTAGTGCCAAAAGCCATGGCTGACCATTGCAGTTCAAGTATCTTCCCTTATGTGTTGGATTTGGCAGGGATGGCTTATGTACTGGGCAAGGCATAGAACCTCTGGAAACAAAGTTATTTCACATGGAAAAAAGAACAGATCAGTTCTGGTGCTGTGAAAAAACAAACAACAAAAACCAAACAACCCTGTAAGCTTTTCCTATCTATTCTCTTAACTTGCAGATAAAGAGACTCTATAGCTAAAACAAGTGTTTATTTTCTAAATGTTGACATGGGAAATTTTGGGAACAAACAGATTTCTTTGCTAGTAAGTGCTAAAGCTCAAAGAGCATTCTCAGCTCAGTAGTCAGATGCATGTAAGTCAGAGCTGTGCTTTCAATAAGACAAGCCAAGCACTGGTTACAAACCTAGAAAGGGTTAGAAATACAGCTCAATGAAGTTGCAACTCTGTCTGAGTTTTAAAGCCAAAAAAGAGCAAAATAGAAGAAACAGTTAGATGTTTGACAAAGGTAAGCCTGGCTTAGTTCAAGCATCCTGGCATCAACTGCCCAGCAGCCAGCTTTAAGAAAAAAGTTCTGAAGGCATAACAGGCTATTTTCAGCATTGATAATATAACCTTATCTATTATGTTTAAATCATATGCTTTATTCTTAGTTTCTCTGTAAACAGAGGAGAAAAGGGAAGAGAGAGATGGATCTAGTTTGCTTACTATTTAAGGCATGCAAGAGAATACAAATGCCTGAAAAACAGTTTGGTTTCTGTAGAGGTTCCTCAGCCTTCTGCTGAACATCACTAGATTTTTTTTTTTTTGGAAGGACACTAAATTGAATTTTGAATATTTGACCTCCCCATCTAGTAGTTACATAAAGGGATCAAAGTAGCTCTTCTTACAGGTTAACTGTCAAAATACCACCACTTCAAACCCTGCAGCACAATTAAGGAAAGAGTATCAAATACCAGTCATGCCTTCATCTTTAGGAAAAATGGTCCACCCTACTTTTTTTTTTTTTCCAATTGTACATTGTGGCTAGAATTAAGAGGCACTAAAACAACATAAACATCAGTTTCTAGGTTTGGCAGTTAAACAGCACATGGGCAGCCACTTACCTTTCTAAGTCCTGGTGCTGTGTGCTACTGTCTTGCTAGGTGGCATAAAGAATTGAATTAATCTCTGCAAAACACGCAGCACATTCTGGTCAGAAGTGAGAAGAAGGTGGCTAGCAGTACTCATTTGCCTTATTTTAAGTAGCTGAATATGGTTATGGTTTGGGGTTTTTTTCCTGTACTAAAGCTAATAGCTGTCAAAGAAGAGTAAGAATCGACTTATAAAAGGCAGGAAAAATCAGATGCTTTCATCTAAAACAGTTCAAGTGATGGGTTCCCTGCTCCCACAGATTCTGAACTGCCATCCAGAAAAAAGCTTCATGATTTACCCCTTTACAAAACCCAGTCTTCTTTTCTAATGTCGGATGACAGGTATGGCATTTGCTACCCCCTAGTTCCAGGATGAGGTCTGCCGCCAGATCAGCAAGTCATTACAGTGGTAGAGGAGTCTCTTTTTGGCAGTGCGGTCATGCTGTAGGGGGACTTGGAGGAAGACAGACATTCAAAACAGAGTTTGGCACTTTGAAAAATGGATGTCTGAAATCCTCAAGATGCTTTAGTTTTCTGTTTACAGAAACATAACTGGTACCTGTATCACAATTGGCACTAAAAGATTCCATCCAGAGAAAGTGCTCTACAGTTAAAAGTCTCCGATGAGAAGGGATGTTCTTTTTTACCAAAGAGTGAAATATTTCACCTTGAAGTAACAGGGTGTGCTTTCCTGGTCCTAGTGAGGTTTCCCATCTCCACACTATTAGAGTGCAGAAAAACATGTGCAAAGAGTGTGCTGAAAGTTAAGTTCAATTCAAGAACATTAAACAGATTGAACCTGGGGAGTGGGAACAGCTTATTTAGACACAGGTATCTTACCCTGATTTGACATCGGAGTCTTAGTTCTGTCTCTAGACAAAGACCTAAAAGCACAGGCATACAAGCTACGGATAAATATTACAGAGATGATTAAAGTCTAACTTCATACAAGAACATGACAACCAAAGACAAAAGAGGTCAACAAAGTTGAAAACAAAGTTGTAACATTTCACAAAAGAGCAGACAAGCACAGTGAACAAAATGCTACAATACCAGGAAATTTAAAAATGTGCTTTCAAATAGCCTGTCTGCATTTGGTTTCACAGACTTAAACTCAAATTCTGCCCAAAGTAACAAGCTAAAGAAGCACCTTGCTGTCTTACATGAAGTATTGCCTTCTATACATCATATGCCAACTGCTACAAAGCCTCCTTACACATTCCACATAGGAGTTACTTACCCAATTCCTCATCACAACCATCTGAAGAAAACAACTGATAATGTGGGAAGGTGGCTGACATAGCTTTTTCTTATTTGGTCCTGAACCTCATTATGTGAAGCTGTATCTAATCAAAAGCCTCAGTACTTGATCTGAAAAACTTCCTGTTTTCTGAAAATGAAGATTGCATCTGTTTATAATGAGCCTTGGTATAGATATTGTAGTAGTTAATCCACCAGTTATAGTTCTTCCTACTGTGAGGAAGTTTCAGAGATGATGTCCATACTGATATTCATGGATAAGAACGTTTTGCTCTGTATTAATTTGAGACAATATTTATCGAGATATTCCAGAAATGCCAACTCACAATCTAAACCAAGCAATAGAGGACAGGCCAAGCTAGACTTTTATGTTTTTAAGCAATCTTCACTGACAGAACTACATTTTGCAGGGTTCAAAAGCAATTTTCTTGCCTTGAATTACTGGTGTTTTCAGAAGGGGAAGGGAACAGATGGTCACAAAGCTAGTAAATCATCATCATCATCACTTTCCGCCTGGGCGGGGAGGGGATAAGAAACTATCAAGCTTATCATCCTGCAGTGTATTTTTTTCTTTATCATTAGAAAGAACAGGCCAGTTTGCATCATTCACACAGAGGCTGATGAGCCTCAAGTATTGTACATAACTTGTGCTCTTTGCCTTTATCCTCCTCGAACTCTGCCCTGCCCCCATTGTGCCCTCTTCAGCTTCCTTTGGTTCTACAGTGTAAAGTGCCTCAGCAGTCTGTTCCTAAACTGCAGGTTTAGGAGTAAGGCAGAGTTCACAACATCACCTAGCAGAACAGATCTTAACTGTGCTGGAAAACCCTTCACTGCTTTGTTAATAACAGTAATAAAGCTGAGGTTTCATGCCTCGCAGAGAATCATCACACTGCTTTTCATCAGCATCCCCACTCACTAGCATGTCATGGGGAGAGCTGTCACATGGGAGAACCAGCTGTGAGAAATCATGCAGAAAGTCCTCTTCAGAGGCTAGCAGCAGCTCATTCCATGCAGAGATGTCCAGCTTCCCTGAAGTACCACCATACTCTTCAGGAAGGATCACTGGAGGAATGTTTTGATGAAGGGAATTCAGATCACAGCCATGAAGAAAAAACTGAAGAAGAAAGCAAAATATGGCTTTAATAGTGCATATCAAAAACCTTGCAGCAAGTTACTGAACCAGTTAGCTAACAAGCTTATTTTGAGTTAAAGAGCAAATTTTAGAAGTGATGCCTTTATGGGCACATGGCAGCATACAACATTGGGCAGGTGCAGTCAGACACATTAGTGAGAGAAGCCTTGAGATGACACAAGTCTAGTGCAACTTAAATCCCAGCAAGAGAGACTGGACATTTGGTAGTCTGTGCTGGGGTTCCAAATTCAACTCATCCCGAAGTTCATTCATGGGATTGGAAGTACTTATCCTTGTGGAAAAAAGCATCATCCTTTGCAACTACATCCAGTCCTATGGCAAGAATACTAGTGCCATGCAGGACACTTGCATAAGGGAAAAGAGGAGCAAGGAAAGGGCAACACAGATTTCCTGTGACACCACCTCATAAACAAAGTGTTACTTTCCAAGATATTCCAACCCCAGTGACGGAATGTCCTGAATACACAGTATAAGTACTAAAGAGCTGTACTAATATTATGCCAATATTAAATTCCTCAAAGCTTTTCTCTCATGAAGAATTTTCTCAACAGGCATATTTTTAAAAATTAAAGCAGAAAGGACCAGTTAGATCAAGTAAATGGCACAAACATTTCTCCAGCCGTGAGGTTTTTCAACAATTTTTTCTTTCCTTGGCCACTGCAAGTACTTACAAACATTAACATTAATGTTAAAATGACACAAATCCTTACCCGGTTTGCTATCTTTTCCTTCAGAAAAGGCTTGATGATTGCAAAAATGCCTTTGAATATACGAGGCTCATTTATTATGTTAACAGCTTTTATTCGAATAGGGAATCCATCCTGAAGGGTAAAGAAGATTTTTATAATGCAGTTTAAAAACACGTGTCATCTTCCTCTTTTTAAAAATCTCCTGAGACTGACTGCCAGCACAACCCACTGGCTCCCAAACTTTCATCCGGGGTACCAACATAAACCAATATGGCAACAGAAATGCACCTTGTAACAGGGAATAGTCTTAGGAGGGGATCTGTGAGCATAAAAATAAAGTCAAGAGACAAGAAAACCTTGCATCAAGAAATACATTGTTGTCAGTAAATCTTCATTTCTTACGTTGTTCTTCGTCTCCCCTGACAAAGACACTTAGGTAATCACTGTCCTTCAGGTATTCCCAACCCTGATAAGGATGCAGTTACAAAGTGATAACCCTAGCTTCTGAGGAATGGACCATGCTCAGAGACAGAGCAGGCTGGTTCTAATGGTGTGTCCACCCACAGGATTTGGTGCCCAAGATACTCTAAAATGTATTTTTATATAAGGAAGAAATCTAATATCACTATTTTTCTGCCATTCCAACTATTCTGTCATGCTAACTGCAAAAGACAAACAGTCTCTGCGGCCAACAGAACACACAGTGTCTCCTATACAAGACAGTTTAAAACAACAGTTAGTTACGGGATTTCTGCTGGAGAAGTTAATCTGCAGAAACATTTTTCCAAGGCAAAAGCTCATGATCAGCAATTAAGGTCTCATGTGCCACAGTGAAGTTTCTTTCCCTTATAACCAGCTCTACATACACAAAGCAAACAGTCAATGCTTGGAGTGAAAAGCAGATAACGTGCACTGCAGGAGTATTTTTCTCCTTATAAAGGTCAGTGAATTAGCTCATCTTTATAAAGGATGCAGCTCAGCAAGATTGATGCAACATGTTTATATACCACCCATACCTTTACGTCCTTCACCAAGTTCAGCTTCTGTTTTGTGAAGAGCTTCCACTAATAACAGCAGGACACCCATCACCTTATTTGTGCAAATTAAATATGGGCTCACACAGTTAAATGGTTAGTTAAATTACTAGTCTCATCTCCATAAACTCCCCTGATTCCCCCTATCCTTCCTTATGCCCCCACAGATACAACAAAGAATATAACCAACTCAGGCCAGAATAAAAGTAATGAGGGAGTAAACCCATTCAAGAGAAGTTTTCCTCATCTCACTCCTCAAGATAGTACGGTAGACCATCAAGTAAAATCATCAGACTTTCCTGCCACTTCAGCCAGGTTACTCCTCACTCCTTTCACCTTCCTATTTTGTACAACTCCACTTGTGCTTACACCCTTGCTCTAACTTGCTCTCCATCATTTTCCTTCCAAACATCTAGTCGGAGATCCTTTTTATTACTGTCTTGTTTGCTGTCCCCTACTCTGAAGAAGCTTCTCTTCCTTCAGGGAGTGGATGGAAATCCTCCTCAAATCACACCCATTCAGAAGTCCTCTCTGCAAAGTTTTTGCAGCAGTACTTGAACTTGAACTTGTCCAGTGGTCAGCTCCATCTCACCTGACAGGAACCATTTAAATAGCGAGCCATTCCTCAGCATTCAGGCAAAACAATGCCTTCTCTCTAAATGTAATTCACTGCTCTCTCTCTTATCACTAGCTAGCAGAATTATTTTTTTCTGTTCCAACTCAAAGTTTGCATTTCTAATGCAAATTTGGCTTTAGGGATGCAAAAGTCAAAAAAAGGGCAAGTGAGGTAAGTTGGCAAGGGTGTGAGAAACTGGTTGGGCAGAGACATGTTTTAACTCTGCTAGTAAAAGCCATGATGCTTAAGTTTCTCGTGACATAGTCAAGAACTCTAGACACAGAAGCAATCATTTACAATGCACAAGCTTATTTTCCCACCAGTTCAGGTCTTACCTGAAGAATTCCAATCACTTTTTTGGCTACAAAAGGACCAAAATGAGACGCCTTAGATAAGCTGACTCCTTTGTAGTCTGCCAGGATTACAATTCCATTCACCTGGGTCTCTTCGGACTGAATGAGTTTTTCTAACGTTAAGTATATGGCACGAATGTTCTCAGTAATCGGATAATTACTGGGTGTCCATCTGTCTGAGGTTACAAGACATGGATGGTAAGTCGGAGAGTAAATATAAGCTAACAATACACATTCCAAAAACTGATTTTCTATTTTCCTGGACTCCTAAAAGTTAGTCTTTAATAGCCACAGTCCTAGTTCAGAGCAGCCTTTCTTAAGCGAGAGATAAATGGCAACTCATGTTTACTTCAGGGAGCAAAGACAATGGTTTTAAGAACCCCGTTCTCCACCCAGCACAGCTTATTAGAAGCAGTTTCAGCTCAGAAAGAAAGCAGGTAAATGGAAAAGAGGAGAATGAATGAAGACAAATTTACAGCAAGCCTGGCAGCACCAAAAGCACACGGAAGGCTCCAATTGTTTACATGGGAGTCAAAGCCATAGGCTCCTCTCTCCACTTATTGTCAAAACAAATTACAAGCTTCTAACAGTAGGCCAGCAGCCCTATTTCAATTTGAGTTACTACACATTAATTTTTCTTGAATCACCTAGTATTTCATCAACCCATCTCACTGCATTTTCATTTTGACATAACTGCAGTTATTGCTGACACAGGAAGAGGAACTGCTATAACGTTGGCTAACGACAAACGTGTCCCTTCACAAGTTAGCTTTTCAAATTTCAAAGAGAACCCACGTAGTCTGCGCCAGTAAGCAGCGTTCACAGGAGAGCAGGAAACAGATTTTTGGCCCAGACACATCTTGAAGATGAAGAACAAAGACATTCATGCATTTCAGTACCTGGACGGATGCAGACGACGTGGCGTCCCTCTGGGTCCAGACGAGGCAGCACAGTGACAAAACCAGACTCTAGGACAGGCTTTATTGCAGACGGCTTCAAGTTGTTGAAGACCTCAGGCCAGCTCCTCCTACAGGTATGGTAGTTCACCAGAAGCTGAAGTGCTCGATCATAATCGAACTTCCTGGCTCTGAGAAATCTTAGCAAAAAAGCATCGTCCAGGCAGGTCCCCAGGGAGGGATAGTCTTTGCACACCATATCTCGGAGCGCCTGCACGTCACGGAGCCTCCATTCAGGTTTTTCTTGAAGCTCTTCCCGGGCTTTGGTAATGAGATCAGGAGACAGCGAGCAAACATACTTTGGCCGATCTGGCAAGAACTCGCTGTCCGATGGAGACTCCACTGATGGACTTGTCCTGGTGCAGTCACTGTCTCCTGACATAATGTGGCAGGAATCTGTCAAAAACCAACCACTACACATGACAAACAATCCCACGGACTAACAAGCACATTTACTGTTTACATACTTATTACATCCTGTATCCCTCCATTTCCCTGCTGATGAGACTGCCCTTGCAAGAACTGGCACTACAGCCAGAAGCACAGTTCAGATATTTTAATTCTCTTCCTAGGATTAGAAAGTGCAGGTTTCTCCAATCTCTTTATCCTGCATAGTGGGTAGAAAACAACCTTGGATGAAACCCAACCAAATTAAAAAAATAGTAATTAAAAATATAAAATTACACAGATTCATTGCAAAATACAGAATTTAATTTGCCTTATCATTTATTTCCTATGTCCAGTTGAAAACCAAAGCAAAGTAAACACATTCCAGCTAGGCAGGATTCTTACATTCAGTCAAATTACATGCTCTTCTGAGAAACTCTCCTAGCTGGGCCCAGACAGCCAGGAGTTTTCATTAACTTCTCTGGCAAATACGTGCATCAATCAGCATGTCTGCCCATGTGAACGTTTTGAGCAATTCAGGAGGAGTGGCATTCAGGAATATAAGAAATGGCTGCAGTTCACACACTGGATGAGCAGGTGAGAAAATTACAGCTTCTTATGCCAGTGCCTCATGGATATTAAGGTGGGCTTAATCTAGTTTTCAGTGTGCTGCCAATATTGCTGAACTAGGAACCGAATTTCCCAATCCAGTAGCAAGTGGATAGAGATGAGTGAAAAGTTACAAAATTATGAGCCTGGCGTACTTCCTGTAGCTTGACCTGGGACTGGAAGGGAAAAAGATGCCATTTTTTCCTGAGCTACTCCTATTCAGAGCCTCTCACAGCACACTATACCACTCTTGGGTGTCACACAGGAATCGCCTGTCAGAATAATACCTGTGCCATGTAACCAGCTTCCTCCTGCAGTAACAGACACCTGAATTGCTTACTTCTACCACACCTTCCCCAGGCTACTCGGGGAAGGTCCCGGGATGCCGGGATCACTCACAGGGACGTGCTTCACCTCGTTACAGCCCGGGCTGTGCAGGACCCAAATCCCCGGCCCCTGCCCTGACGGTCTGAGCAGCCTGCCTGCGGGCAGCGCTGGAGCCCCGCGCCCTGCCCGTGCTCCGGGCACCGAGCTGGGCACAGGGGCGAGGAGGTCCCCTCAGCTCCAGCATTACCCACACACACCCCACACCGCCCCTCAGCTCCAGCACCCACCGCCCCACGACCCCCAGCACCATCACACAGCCCTCCGCAGCACCCTCGGCCCCACGCCTCGACCTCGACCTCGACCTCGGCCTCGGCCTCGGCCCCAGCCCCGGCCCCGGCCCCGTACCGGAGCGCTCCCGCGCAGCAGCGCCGTCTCCAGGCAGCGGCGCTCCGGAACTACAGTGGCCGCCCGGAAATGACGAACCCGCCGCGCATGCGCGGTGGCGCCCGGGGCTGTTAGGGGCCCTGCGGTACGGGAGTGCGGTACGGGAGTGCGGTTCGGTCCGGCGGCAGTGGCTCCCGCCGGCTCCCCGCCCCTGTAAGCGTCTTCCCCGCTGGGCAGCGCCGGGTGTGGTTCGGCCTTGGGCTGAAAATGCGGGTTTTCCCCCCGTCTCTGGTATCTGTGCAGTACAGCGTGAGGGGACCCCGGGACTGCTTCGTGGGGGGCACTTCTGCCCTTTAATTCCACCTCATCCTCTTCCATAACGACGTTTCATTACCTCCAGCCGTGAGCTACAAAAGCACAATTATATTTTTATATATACTTATATTAAGGCCCCCTGGAGCTGACCTTCGAGACCAGCAGTGCTCGGGCGGTGAGCTGCCGTGTCCTCAGGGCCTTGCCCTGCCCGAGCTGGGCCTTCCTCCCCCATCGGTGGCCCAGCCGGTGTCTCTGAGACAGCAGCGGCCTGCGAGGCTGCGAACAGAGGGGAACGGCGGCCGGGAAGGGGGCCACAGCACTATCTGCGGGCCACGGAGCCTCTCCCTGCCAGCCAAAGCTCCCCAGCGAGCCGAAAGCCGGAGCAGTTGGAGAATTAGCTGGTCAGAGCTAGGGGAGCCGCAAAGCAGGGCCCAGGGGAGCGCAGCTGTTTCCTGCAGTGGGATGGGAGCAGGGCCCAAGACATGTGCTGGCTGTAGCATGAATTTAAATGCCAATAGAGGGACTAAATGCTAATAAAGAGAGAACTATTTTGCTTTGCTTGGTTTGTTTTTTGAGAGGACAGAAAGCCATATCCCACAGGAGTTCTGATGGTAATGCCTGACTTCTCTGCATGGAATTTGTAATAAAAATAAAAAAGATGGTCATTCCCAGGCTTGCTGCATTGAAAAGGGTTCAATAGGGAGCTGTGGGGAGGGGGAGGAAATAACACATGTTCAACCCCACTGATCAATGGACACAGAGTTAGATTGCAAAATGGGCTCAGCATCTTGCAGGGGACTGTCCCCAGGCTGGAGGGACCCTGGGAGCTCGGTGGGCTCTGCTCTTTCCTCTTGGCTGTAACCCATGTTTTCAGCCAGGAGAGGGAGTCAAAGATAGTTGGACAAAGAGCTGGAACCCCGGGAGCCCGCAGTGGGAAACGAGGCCTTTCTGCAGCATCTGATATTCAGCTCTGATTTATTTCTCTTCCAAGGTATTGTCCTTCCAAAGTGGAAAATATTTCAGTGACACTGTGCCTGGCAAGAGATAAGCCAGCATGGAAACAAATTGAGTGTGCATGGGTGTTTACCTGCAGAGAGACATTTCAGAGAAGCGGAGTACATTAATTCAAGCCCACGCTGATGTTCCATTCCAGCCCTGCATTGGGTCCAGCCAGCTTAAAGCTGGGTGCAACCTGACAAGATGGTGCCCTAAGCTGGGACCAGTTTGGATCTGTGTGAATTAGACCTGTTTGTGATGTTGCTCCATCCAGTAGATGGTGGGATAAATGAGGTTAGAAGGGACCTCAGGAGGACAAGAGACCTTCCATTCATTGCTCCTGTTGCTCGTACAGCTCCTGGTCACAGAGACCTGCAGCACAGGCATGAGAGAAGCAGCCAGGTGGGACCTGGAGCCCTAAGGCAGAGGTAAGAGCCTGAAGCTGGCAGCTGCAGACACAGTTTGCAGGGAGGGAGAGGGTGTGTGCTGGGGAGATGGGTCTGTGGCTTCACAGCTGAAGGGATGAAGGAGGTTCCCAGGTGCACCCAACCCAGCTAATCGCTGAAATTAGCAGGGGGGAAGGGCTGATCTGAGAAAAGGCTTCAAAACACCAAACAGCCTGGAAATACTGGAGCTGCAAACAGGGATTTATGTTACAGGTTGCAAAATCTGGTTGGAATTTGCACCCCTCAAACAACGGGGGAAAATTTAGCAGGGAGGTGGCAGTTCCGGACCTGACTGGTTAATAGCTGCTGCAACAGGGTGTTAGGACTAAGCAGGGATGTTTGAAAGGAGTGACATATGAAGGAAGCTCTGCTTTGGGGGACAAGAAGGGTAGGAAACAAGTAAGAATCTGTAGCAGTCTCATTGAGAGGAGTATTAAAATAAGAGCAAGAGCCTTAGGCAGGTAAGAGAGAATAAGGAAGGAAAGTAGAAGTGAGAATACTGCATAGTGAAGAAGGACTGGAGGTGAAATATAATTTGGGGATTGTCCCCAAATGAAGTTTCAACTACTGTACCTCAGTTTTCCTTATGTGGGGAATGTTGAACTCAAGGAGAGCAGTGGGTGGTGAATGGAAGTGAGGGGTTCAAGCACCAAGACAAGTTGTAGGGGGAGTTTTAAATAGTAGTGGTGCATGAAATCACAGGAATGGTAGCAAGACTTTCTGTAATTTACTCTACCTGGTGTTGGCTTCCTGTGACTAGAAACCAGTAAAGGCAGAACCTGTCTATAAGGAAGTAAAAGCTAAAAACTGAAAACAAACATCCAGACACTGACAGTCCTCCCCTAGCTGGAGAGTTTTGTCCTTACCCACCGCTGCAGGAGGAAGAAGGACATACTGCACCACATGCTTGCAACCCTCCCTAGCTGAGAGGAGATGAACTGTACCACCTCTGCCACTTCATCAGCTCCAAATCTACAGTATTTGCAGGAGCTTTTGTCAGGAGTTGTGTTGCCTGACCTTGGGAGCCACACCTGGAGCCCCATGGGGAATCCAGCCCTTCTCACGTCCATCTCTTCTATCACATGTGATTCATACCTTTCTCAGCCCTGCTCCTGGGTGCTCCCATGCCCTGCCGTTGTGTTATAAATGAATGGCTGTTGGTGTTGGTTGATATTTAATGAAGTCCATGTAATACTCTTCACTCATTTACTTATCCGAACAGTCTTAATACCCAGCCTGGGAAAGTTATCTTGGCTTCTTTAGGCTTTTCCACCATTAGCAATAAACATTTTACAGTCTTGGCAAGCTGTGTCTGAAAAGAGAGCATGACTTCAAACAGCGTTGCTCACAGAGAAGGCTTTAAACTGATATTAAATCACTAAACTGTGCAAACATAACAGTCCTGTAATAAAGATAATCTATGTGCAGTTCAGGCCAAGAGGGGCTCTTGGTCCTTGGGGTGCAGGTGGAACCTCTGGGCCCCACAAATTACACAACCCTTTTGGGCAGCTCAGCATCAGAGCAGAGAGCCACTAGTCCCGTAGTGCTGGGTGAGTTCTGCCCGTGCATGGGGCCGTGCCATATCTCAAGCCCAAGCTGCTGCTGTTGCAGCAGTCCAGCAGCATGGAAAGGGCTGTAGGCGAATGGCAGCCCCTACTAATCCCCCCAGGCAGGGCCACACCAAGCTTGTGTAAACCTGCTCCGGCCATGGTGCCTGACCTGTGGGGCGCTGGGCTGTGATACAATCCAACAGCTATTCCTCTGCGCTCAAATGGTGAAATGACTAAGAAAATACGCCCTAAATTACCATAAATATTCATGATCTCAAAGCCTGGAAGTGTACATCCCCCAGGACAGGCTTCCGTGCCTGCTCTCACCCTGCATGTCGTGGTGTGGGGAGGGGATCTGACAGATGACATCCTCAGTTGTGAGAAGCAGTGTGCTGCCAAGGACTGCCCCTGCTCTGCACGTGCTCTCCCCACGCACGTGTGGCAGGCCAGACCCACATGCAAAGCTATGGAAACAGGCGCTAACATGCAAATGCACACAAATCCGTAGCATCTGCCTGTGAAGCAGCTGTACGCAGGCAGGCACCCCCTACCCAGGCATATAAAGTCACGCTAACGTGCAGTTAGACCACCAGGAAGCCAAATGTGTGGTGCGACAACAGACACGCAGGGGTACCCAGCCCAGGCTTTGAAAGAAGACTTCCTTTCTCCTTGGGTTTACTAGCTTCAAGACCAGAAATGTTTTTGCAAAAGCTTGGTAAGGAATGTGCTTGGCAGGACCTTTGAATGCCTTAAATATTACAGGATTTCTGTAGTTTCATTTCATAGAATCTTAGAATAGTTTGGGTTGAAAGGGACCTTTAAAGGTCATCTAGTCCAACCCCCAATTTACTCTGAACTGAGACAGTGTTTTCCCAGTCTTTCATCGTGTTTCGCGGTGCCCTTGCGCACTGGAAGGGGAGCAGCTCTCTCCATGGTAGGATGGCTCCCTGTCAGGATTAGCCCTCGTGGGGGACTGTGAAGGTGCTGCTCGGGGACCTGTGCTCCTTGCCAGCCCCTTCATGGCAAAGGCTGCAGGGCTGCTGAGTGTGTTAGAGCCATAGAAGCACTTGGGCTTGCTCCTGCAGGAACCTGTTTGCTAAATGGTGTAGGATACTTTCCAGGGGCAGAATGAGGTAAGCACAGCTGCTCCCTGGGTTGGACTGGGTGCTTTTCCTCTTGGGGCTTTCAACCTGGTGCCCATCACAAGCCCTTCTATCAGTGGGAAGGAGTCAAGCAGGGTCGGGTGTTGGAGTAACCCTTAAGCGATACCTCAGGCACTTGCACAGCTTTGGGGTGAAGGAATGCAGCTGCGTGGTGGGCTGTGAGGAGAGGAGAGGAGCTGCACGCAGGATATAGTAGGATTTCAATGGAAATGGAAGAGTCTGCAATGCTGGAGCTGTCTCCACTGCTTCCTCCACGGCCATGCAGCACAGCAGGTCTCCAGTGTGCTCTCCCACGTGAGAAGATGCCTCTCTAATCCCACACCTAAAGGTAATTTTAAGAGAGGGCGAAAAACCACCCAGAAGTGAGGATCCCAATGGTTTTCCTTCAACTGTGCCAGAAGTGCTGTAGTCCAGAATCAGGGATTCTGGCTCTAGCACTAAGGTTTCTCTTTGCTGCTTCTGCCTCAAGCTTTTTTCTCAGTTGCTTGCCATCTAAGCTGGTGCATGAACTGGGGACCTCCACATCTCTTTAGGTGGACCTTTAAGGCTTTGTATCCTCTGCAAATCAGCTCTGAGTGCATCCTAAGATGTGCATGAACCAGTGCGCTCCATGTCAGTAGTTAATGGTAATACTAACCCATGGGCAGGATTAATTAATAGGTGTTTTTAAGGCACAGTGAGGTTTTGGAGAGTCCTGGAGAGGAACAGAGAAGTGTATTATTGAGTTACTTCATTGTAATGATTTTCCCGGTCAGTGAGGGGGAACAGGTCATGCTCCAGCCAGTGCTACCACCTAGGTTGGCAGCTGCAGTGAGGAATTCCTGTCTGACTCACGACGCTTTCTGCTGTGGGTGTCTATCCAGGCACGTCCCTCAGGAAGCAATTGTGCTGCTTATTGCACCCATGGCAGTTTCTAGGAGGAGGCAGGGAATCACAACAGCTCCCCCAGAGCTCCAGACTCCCCCAGAGTCATCTGGTGTGGGGTCCCCCAGGCTCAGAAGGGCTCCCTGGTCTTTGTGTGTCCATGGGGTCACGAGGGACTGCAGGTCCCAGCCAGGCAGAGCTGCCAGACGTGAGGGACTGAAATGGAGCATGGCCTGCAGAGCCCAGTGGTTTGTGTAACTCCTGTCTTCTTCTGCGACTGATCTCCCAAGTTAGGGGTGGCCTCAAGCTTCTGAAAGCCATGATCAGGCAAGCCTGGTATCACTCTGGGTCCAAAGCCAGAGTAAGCCTTGGAAATACAGTTCCCAAGGGGGTTGCAGAGAGGTGGGTGTTGGCCTCTTCTCCCAAGTGACTAGCAACAGGACAAGAGGAAATGCCCTCAAGTTGCACCAGGGGAGGTTTAGGCTGGATATTAGGAAAAACGTCTTTACTGAGAGAGTGGTGAAACACTGGAACAGGCTGCCCAGGGAAGTGGTGGACTCACCATCACTGGAGGTGTTCAAGGAGCGTTTGGATGTGGCATTGTGGGACATGGTTTAATGGACATGGGGGTGTTGGTTGATGGTTGGACTTGATGATCTTACAGGTCTTTTCCAACAGTAGTGATTCTGTGATTCTGTGATTCCTTCCCAAGACTGAGGTTAGACTCTTCTCCCCCTGGACTTGAACTGGTAGCGCTCTGTTGACGCCATCAGCCTCTTCTGTCTTACACAAGACGCTGAACTGAAGGACGTGACCACAGTCTTGTTTGTGCCAAGCTCTCCTGCTCATTCCACACCTAACGAAGCTGACAGTATATTGCCATTTTTATTGGCCTGGCTGGCAATTTTTCAGGTGCTAGGTGTGTTTATGATTATCAGGGTCACACCTCAATTAGGAATGGGGAGGGGGATTTTAAACATACCCACACCTTACCCTTCCTTTCTCCAGCCTCTCCGAGGGGAAAGGGATTGTGCAGTGCATGGCCTGAATTCCTAAATTGGTCGGTGATGTTTGCACTCAGCCTTGAGGGAAATGGCCAGCCTGGCACACAGAATTGCCTGGCTCAGCAGTGCCACGTTGCTGAGCCGTCCCTGCTGCCTCTTGTTGTTCCTGACTATCTGTGCCTGTGTGTGCACTTGCAAGTTTAATAGCAGCAGTAGTTGCTTTTGTCAGAGATGATATGCAGGCCATAAAACTCGTTTGCCATTCTGTTTTTTTTTTTCCCTGCTGAGATACGAAAGCTGTAGAAAAGGCTCCAAAGCCTGTTGGCTATTTCAGATGAAGGTTATATAAGGTATATGAAAAGAATGCATTTCATACTGGCCAGAGGACCTAAAAATACCACTTTCACAACAGATCTTTGCTTGGACATCATGAAAAGATTTCACAGCTGGAGATACTGCTCTCCAGGAAATCATCCTTAGTCTAGGTTGCAAGCACAGAAGAGGACAGTAAAAAGCTCTCGTGTCCAAAAACAATGTAGGGAAGTTGTGTCTTAAAGGCCGAGCTGTCCTTATGGCAGCTATCTCCTGTGACATGGGACATTGCCTGTGGGCTCCAGGAAGCCCAGCAGGATAAAACACAGCCCACGAGTGGCAAGACCAGTGTCTCAGGGTGATTCCAGGCTGGAGTGACAGAAGAATTGAGGGTTGGGATCGAGGACGCCACTTAAGGACAAGGTTGTCTCTGGGGCAGTTTGTGGTTTTTTTCCCAAGTGAGCTGAATCCAGCAATAAGAAACGTCCTGTAGGGACTGCGCTGATTTAAGATTAACCAGGTAAAGGGCAACCTTGATAGAGCAGTTCATGGGAAGGAATCCAGGAGAATTTATTGCTTCAAAGATTTGATATTACATATATGGAGTTTTTAGGGCATATGCCTAGGTAAAACCAACCATGGGTCATGGGATCCTGTGGCAGCCAGAGGACTCCTGGTTTTTATTCCACATTGAAGAGGAGGAACTAACTCCTTTTCCTTCTCTTGACTGGACTAACTTAACTACTCAGTCGCTGTGTGTGTGCTGAGATAACACATGTCCTGCAACTGCCTTTGCTGACCTTGTTCATGCATTCAGCGATGGCGTCGGGGCTCTGGATCATCATGGGTGCACAGGTATTGGGGGCATATTATCTGAGGTCTGTCCTGTTCCGCCAGGTCCTTGGCACCAGAGTGGAGACAGGTTCTAAGTGCTGCCTCCACACAGTCCTCAAACGCAGCTCTGAATCTCATCCCTGCATCTCATACCTGCTGACAGTTTTCACCAGCATGGCTGTCACTGGGAGGCCACTGGATGTGCAAGTGGGATGGAGAATCAGGCTGCTTCTCACCCCTCGTACCTGGGATGAGACTGCCCACCTCATTTCACATCGGGGGCGGGAGATGGGGGAACATGAGGGGCATCTGCTGCAGATTAGAGCTGAAAATGCTTGATGTTATTCCTCCCCAGACACCTAATCTTTACAGCCATCTAGACCTCTCTCCCCTCTTTCTGTTATCTTCCTGGGCATGCTACAGCTGAGAGCAGGCTCCCGTGATCAGAAGAGCAGGTCATTAAGAGCCTTCTCTAATTGTCAGTGTATTTCTTCACCTTTACAACCAGTGACAAATTGACTTTCACTTTATTGTCTTATGTGCCCCATAGGCTTAGTCTGCCTTTGGCTGCACCTGCGCAGTGGGTTGGCTGTGTATGAACCAAAGCAGAATCGTCACCCCAAAGTGCTCGGAAATTATCTTTGAGATACAAGAGGGACTTAAAAATGAACATGTTCGAAATGCTAATAACACATTTTGGCTTCCTTTGCTTGGCTTTTGGAGTGTGGTTACTTCAAGTCTTTAGTCGTTCTGGAATCATGAAAGCAAATATTTATTCTTCATGTTTGTTTTTCTTTTAATGAAAATTGGGATTGTCATTCAGTCTTAAGATTCCAGCACACATGGCTTCAGGACAGACACCAGGCTTGCCAGGAAATAGTGACAGCTGGCGACAGCATCAAACACTTGTTCGGGCTTTTTCCTCAATACACATATGCTTTGTGCTCAGACCAACAAGGAGGCGAGCCCCTTGATTTAAAATAAATCCTTCCAGAAGAAAGAAATCCATCTGTCTGGGAAAAGTTAGAAAATGTTTTTGCATTTATTTCTTTTTTTTTTTTTTTAAGAATACAAACTCTAGTGAAGAAATATTCCTCTGTTTCCATTGGAAGGCAGTAACCAGCAAAAATTAATGTACAGTATCGAGGAATGCTTGGTGCAAATGGACCAAAAAGGATTCCCCACAGAGTATCTCTACATACAGGAAAAAAGGTTGCTGCAGTTGGATAAGACAGCCTGGTTATTATGGTTTTTTTTGCATTTAATCTCCCAATTATAAATAATCAATGTGATTTACAAAATAATTTCTAGAAAATGATTGGATTCATCATTGCAATAAATTACTTGGTATGATGCCACCAGCGTTGAGAGACGATACAATACTTCTGACACCGTCAGCGCAAGGCGAGGTGTTTCATTTTTGCATTGGAAATGAAGGGACAGACCTGCAGCTCCTCTGGCTGGGCTGGCTCAGATTCCTCCCTGCCAGGAACCTCTCAGCAGCCGTGGTTCCATCAGCTTCATCTTCCCGAGAGGCCAGCACCCCACCTAGTCTATCGTTAGGTAGAGCTGTTATTGCCTTGTGCTGCCAAAAATGACTCTAGGTCTGAAGTCGTGCAGGGCTCTGTGAGCTCCAGCCCTGCCAGCAGCCGGAGAGGCAAGCGCTGGGTGCGGGAGGGCTCCTTTCCTGGTTTGAGCTGTAAACCAAAGGTCAGATCTGCGTGGTTTTGGCACAGGCAGGCACAGAGAAGCAGGGACTGTGGCAGGGAGAGAACCGGGCAGGCGGGTGCAGACCCAAGGCTGGGTCAGACCCAAGGGGTTTGGGCGAGACGGGGTCTTTCCTTGACCTCTGTTGTTCTCTGCAGGACTCAAAGCACTGTGGTTTTGAGGTTGCTGCCCTCAAACCTTCTGAGGTCTGAAGGAGCCATAACGAATTTTTATCATGTTATGGAGGCCTATAAATCTGTTATCAGCCACTCACTCTAAGCTGAGGGAGTGGCACTGGACTGGACAAGTAGATTATACAGCATATCTTAGCATTAAAGCTGGGTCTGAACTGAGATCCTGGGTCACGACGCTCACAGCGCTTGGGCAGCCCAAGACCTTGGTCCAACCTGTGAGGCTCGGGCTCTTCTCACCCTCGCAGGTCTCTCCCCTTTATACGTCCTTCCCTCCTGCTTCCTTCCATATAGGCATCCAGTAGTCTTCTTCCGACCACTGAGAAGCAGTAGTGGGGCTGGTGATATTTTGGGCAGTGCTGCCCACAGCCAGCCTGTGCAAGGGTGACCCAGTCCCATTAGCTGAAATCTCCTGAATCCCACGCTCCTCCAACTTCCCAGTCCAGGTAGTGAGGAGGCAGTAGGGCGTAAGGGAAGGATTTGGCAGTGGTTGCCTCTCTGAGCCTGGTGGTGGGAGGGCAGTCCTGGCACAGAAATAGCAAAACCCCTCAAAAGGACAAAGGATCCAGACAGTGGAGAGTCCTGGCGGGGCAGACTTTGCCCCAGTATCAGCTGAACAGATTTGTTAGACCTGGCTGGGGGGGGTTAGTCCCAGGAAAGACCTGGGACCAGCCAAGGCGAGGAGCGGTTCTGCCAGTGCTGCCTGGGCAAAACCCGTGTGCTTCACCTGCTGCGATGCTCCTGGGGGAGCTTCCGTCTCCATCAAGTTTGACTGGACTGGTGACTGTCTGGGGAGCTGGCACGGCTGTTGGGGGGAAGCCCTCCATTCACACAGCACAGAGAATCGCTTGTTCTCAGGGTCTGGTGTGGCTGAACCAGCGCTGAGAGGTGGCAATGGGAGAACAGCCAGCTGCACTGTCCCCAGTCGGTCACTGCAATCTCCCCATGGAGGGAGACAGAAATCTGGCCCTTCTTGCAAGGACTGAGGGTTTCAGTAAGGCTTCAGCCTTAGTTCTGGGATTGGGAGCTGCCCATGGCACATGCTGTCCATAGCTGCAGGAAGACGGCTTTTGGTGGTGGTGGACTAGTCCAATAAGCAAGTCCGTGTGTTTGCACCCAAGGACCTCTGGATGGCTTCTGTTTTCACAGTGGCAGAGTCAATTCGGGCTTTTCTCCCACACGGTCTTCTAAACGAGGCCAGCTGGTCTGCAGATTGCTAGATGACCTCCTGTTTTGTGATGGCAGGTTGCGGGATGGAGGTGGGCTGTTTTGCCACGGTTGCAATGGCTCCGGGCAGCAGCTTGTATTGCTCTGGTCCTGAGCCTGCAGGTGGAGATGGCTGTGGGGTTTCTGGAGTAGCTACAGAGAGAGAAACAAAATTAGAAAACTAGACGGCACTGGGATCTGTTCTCAGTTGTGCCAGGTTCAGGTGTAAGCAAAGCAAAGGCTCTGTAGCAAAACCATAGCTCCTAATGACTTGTGTGTTTGCTGCAAGGCAGCCCAGACACACAGGCATGGTTAGATGCCCTGGAAGAGCCACAATAATACATCGAATGAGGGGAGGCATTTTGACCTGTACTGGACACTTTTTTGGTCAGCTGAGGTCATCTCAGCCCAAATTCCCAAGTGGTGGCCCCATGTGGTAGCCCTGTGTGACAGACCAGATTCTCCTGTGGTTTTGCAGAGGGCAAAGTGAGGTGTGCCTGAACCATTCAAGGGAAGGGGAGCCTTTCCACTGATTTCAGTAGGCACTGGATGGGATCATTCATCCCTAAATTTAAGGGCTATGTAAAAGTTACAGTCTGCCAGGGAACATCTTGTTGAATGAGTTAGTCTAGACTAATCTAATCTAACCCACCTCTCTGTTTGTCTCTCCCTCCTTTCTGCATAGGAATTTCTCACACACTCATCAGAGGCTCTGTCTTGCATGGGAATTGCCTTGCAAGGTAAAAACTACTTCCACAGGCATGCTGGAAAGCTCTTGGTTTCTCCTGAGAGCTCTCCGTCTCTCTGGCAATACTCACACATCTGCCCATTGTGCATCTGAGGAGGCATTGTGTTGGCCACAATGACATTTGTTCCCAGGTTCTCCTGGATCAGATGAGGGTGCAGGGGGTGGTGAGCATGCGGCGTTTCACTTGATGAGCCTAAAAACATGCATATGACATTAGTTGCCACAATGACAGAAGGAGACAGTTCAGATGGGCAGACCCACTGCACCAAAATATCCAAGGCTTTGTGCATGATCAGCTTGTGCATATGTGATTGGAGCACACCCTTCCCATTTTCCTCCATGGATGCCTTGGGTTCACTAACCCCTGCCTGTTGCCCACATTTCCTCTTACACAGGATTATATTCCTCTCCTCCTGAGTCACACCTCCATGTAAAGAATAGCACAGTGGCAACTTCTCATTTTGTTTTGACACATTGGATGCTCCCAGTAGAAAATCTGGGAGACTCTTTCAACCTGACCTTTCAGACCCTTTTGTTTTGATGACTCCCTTCTGACACAGAGGAGGATTAGTGAAAGAGCTGGCTGGTAGGAGTTTGGGGGTTGCACAGCCAAGCTTGTCTACATGCAGCGGGGTGGGGACACCTCTCTGTAAATAGATGCACAGCTAATGCATCTCTTTAGTTGAATAGAAATGGAGGACGCTTTGTTACCTTCGCCAATGACAGGGGGAGGTGATTGTGTGTGAGTCAATGGCTAACCTGCATACAGGCTGTCTCCACCTTTTTTGGGGGGTAGGGAACGATGGCTATAGAGATTCTCTCAAGGGGATGGTGATCAGGGAACACTGAGAGGCCTCTTGGAGGACCCTCAAGCACTCACCTCCCAGCAGCATCTCCTGCAGCAGGTTGTCGATCTTAGCCATGCCGAAGAGCTTGACAAACTGGATCTGTTCTATCATCTGCCAGGTGATGCTCTGCAGCACAGGCAACAGCAGCAGTAGCTCCCCGAAGCGGCCCCGTGAGTCGTATTGCCGGTCGTTGATGTAGTCCTCCAGGCTGACCTGCACCTGGTACCGCATCCGCTTGATCTTGGAGGGGTCACTCAGTCCTTTGGCATCTGAAACAACCCACAGAGCAAACTATCCAGGCTGCTTCCCTTCGAACTGCCCTTCAGTAATAGTATGAAGTCTGGGCGCAGGCTGAGGTGAGCTGTCTCTAATTCTCTACTGTCTGCTGTAATGGAGGTTTTTTCTCTAGGCTGACTTCTCCCCTCCTTCTAAGAACAGTTTGGCCCAGAGAGGAGACCAGGCAGCATTTCCACAACTCAGGACCAGTATTAGTTGGCATAACCCAGACTAGTCCCCTCTGATGGTAACCCTCACCAAGCTGGAGCATACCTGGGTCGAAGAAGATGATGGCTTTCAAGCAGGCATATTCATTATCGTCTATTTGCAGCTCCTGGAAGGGGAGGACCAGCTCATCCAGGATGCGGATGGCCACACGGTTCACCTCCACCAGTTCGGGGCAGTTCCGTGGGATGATGTGGTCGTTTCCTTTGGACAAGCAGCACAGAGACCATCGCCTTGTCATTGCCCAAGACTTATCAAGAGTGGCAAGGAGTTAAAAACCCAGGAAATCAATGCTGAGATAATTTTGAGGGTGGAGGACTTAAGAATTTCCTCCTTCTGCCCCTTCCCTGGCTTAGCCCACCAGAAATGCTGATCTGTGTTGCCAGAGCAGCCTCTTCTTACTCAGAAGTCACTCAAGCAAGGAAAAGCTGACTGAGGAGTGAGAACCTTTTTTCTCAGTCACACCACAGCCTGCTTACACAAACTGGGGGGGTGCAATGTGAATGTTCATAGTCCTCCAACTTTGCCACATGTTGTGGCCTTGATGTGAATGTCAGCCAGGCCTAGTTGCATCCAAAGGTTGTGATATGCTCACTAAAATACAGAAGAGCTCAAGCTACCCTCCTGCAAAAAGGATGCCTGCAAACACTGAACCACCCTCTCCTCCACACCGGCAGGGAAGCTTCACAGAAGCAGATGGGCCGGCAGCAGAATTGCAGTCTTTACCTAGCAGCAAGACATCCTTGAACACCATGGACCTCTTGGCAGCTCCCAGTAACAGATGTTCTCCTGCATGTGCTCGCAGCAGTGCTACCTGCAAGGGCAGGGAAAAGTTATTCGGGTGGTGCAGAGACAGAGACAAGGCTGTGATTTCACGTAAGCAAGAGGGAATGCCCAGCATTTCTGTACTGCACTCAAGAATGGGGAGCGAGAGCCCCTCTCCACTCACAGTCAAAGAGGTCAAAAAACAGTTTACTCCTGTGCATAAACAGCTATAAATCCAGCAGAACCAGTAGATAACAGACAGCACCTGGAACATCCCGTATTCATGGCACACGGCATGAGCAAGACCATGCTAAACTGTCCCAGGACCTCACGCCAGCAGTGGGACATGTTCACAATGGGCTGTTTGCAGACAGGGCAACTCCTACCAAGTGCAGAACCAGGGACCATGCTCCAGCCTGGGAAGTGGGGAGAAGTACGATCCACTGCTGCAGAGGGTTGCTGTCCCTCTGGGCTGTGCCCACCTCCCACTGAAATCACGCTCATGGGGACCCACGTCCAGCCGGCTGGTGGGGTCACCCTCTGGTCATTCGTTCCCTCTGCAGCAATGGGCATTTGGGCCAGGGAAGCCAAAGGGATGTTTTTCTGCCCTGGCGTTAATGATTGAAGTGTTTCATTTTACACCCTCCAGTGGCTCCTGAGAATGTTCTGAATCTTTTGCCTTCCTTCAGTTAAAAATTTCAGAGATTTAGGCAGAAACAGAAGTTAACGATTGGACAGCCTGATACAGAGGCTTCTTAATGCCCAGCCAGGAGCCTCTGCTGAAGAAAACAATCATTAAACATTAATGGAGAGATTCTGAAATGTGTGTCCTGATGGGAATGGTCCCCTTTTCCAGTGTGTTATCCCTCAGCATCTGCCAAAGCCAAGAGAAGTCTTACCCTACCAGAAATGCCAGGACAATGTGTCACCCATAGAAGAGAGCTCTGGTTAGAAAAGATGCTGATGTCTGAGAAGGGGATTTTTTTTACAGAGGATTAAAAAGAGTTATGCAAAATAAACAGAGTGGAGGTCCTTGCAAAAAGACTACGCACACATGATGCTGGGGAACCTTTATCTATATGCAAAAATCTAGCCTCTCTCTATCGCTATCCAAACATGGGCGGATGTGTTAGCCGAGCTGCTTGTAATTACCAGAGCTGCAAAAAACTGAGCTTTCCTCTCTGATGAAACTTTGAGGAGGATGGAAAAACTGTGAGTCCCAAGGGGGAGCAAAGCCCTCACATAGAAATTTCCTGCCTAATGCAAATTCAAGAAAGCTCAGTTTGAAACCACCATTTTTGTTTCCATAAAATGTGCGTGTTTGAGCAGGGTTAAAGTAAATTACTTCAACAAGGCAGAACTGTCTCATTTGATATTTGTTCTTGCAGTGATCAACCTGAGATACATCATCCCACTGTGAACTAAGATAAATGTAAAAGTTGTAACTCAACAAAGTAGAACTTTAACTTTGAAAGGAAATGGCTTTGCCCCACCAATCCTGGTACTTGGGCATCTTGGCGCAGAGGAAGAATGAGGGGTCGGGTGTGACCTTTCCTATAGAAATGTTGGCAGAGGTGATTCATTCTCAGGCAATATTTTAATGACAAGGTAACAGCGTTTCCCAACATTAAATGTTCCCACTGGACATGTCTTGACTGGCTCTCATGCCCCTTGGACAGCTGGCTTGCACATAGTTTTGTTCATTCCTGTGCCCTGGCATTTCTTCCTTCCTCCTGCACTCCCCTGAGTATCTGCTGCCTCTGTTCTCATACCATCCTTCGAAAGCACAGATGGCATTAATTGATTAGTTTTAATGCAGCCCAGTCTTTCTTCTCAAGCCCTCTGGGGCAGATTGGGAACTGCTCATGATGGGGGGTGGCTGGTCATAAGAGAAGACCTATTTCAGTCGAGACGAGCCTGTGGAGCATGCTGAGAGCAGCCTCTCCTCTGTGGGAAGGCAGGCTTCACACAAGGTCATCTTTAGGCTTTGTTTTCTTCTTTAAGAAATTTTGCAGCCCCACAATTGTAAAGTGAGCTCACGTAGAAATTGCTGTAGTTTGCAGAGTTATTAACCAGATTTACTGCTTCCGTTCCAAATGGCACAAGGATGCAATGGGTTATGCGGAGCTGCCCAAGCCTCCGCTGGGCTGCAGCCTGTTTGCTGTGTAAATGTCATTTGCCATTGGAGTCCATTTTGGTTTTCATAATTTTTGGGCTGTATTTGCCTTAGGAGTTTAACAGATTTCTTACCATTTTAAACAATTTAGCACTTACACACAATAGTAAAGAGGGAAATACACTCTGTGTTAACAGCACTGAATTCCCCGGGGCTTTGTGCTGCTGGGTTATTACTGAAGATCTCAGTTTTAGGATTTAGGGGTTTTTGATCATCTGGATGCTCTTACTTTCTGAATATCCTTTTTCTTCATGATGTAAAAATTACCTCTAGATCAACAGGGCTGGAGACTGATCCTAGCTGAAGAGGACCTGTGCTGATTTTGTGACCGAACACTGGGAAGATTTTAAATACCTTCCTACCCGCGACAGGACCTGAGCTAGCCACTGCCAGAAGCACTATACCCTGCCAAAAGTGCTATCCCCTCTGGAGCCTCCCCACCATCCACACGTGCTGTTCAAGGCTGGGTACACATCACATCCTGCAACATCTGCTGCAGACCTCTGAAATACAGATTTACACAGGAGACATCTCCTTGTATCTCTTTGAGGCTGCCTGAGATCCTGCAGTATAGTTTTACAGAGGATTTCAAACACACTGTGCTTATCTTGGTTATGGAATCAGCAAATGTCATTTTAGTAATTTGTGTTAAATGCAAATATATATCTGTTTTTTAACTCTGAAGAGAGATTTTCTTATTGCCTTGGGAGCAAACTAGTGTTTAGTTTCATTAATTCCACACCGGGAGAATGGATACAAATATATCCCCGGGCAAAGAAGCAGAAAGAAAGATAGACAGGCAGATTTGGTTTTAAGTCTTGAGCAGACCTTAGGCTAGAAGTCTGTCCTCCTAAGTCTGATTACCCTAAGTATTTGTATAGCACTGCAGGTTTTCAAAGTGCTGCACAAACTATAATTAATAAATGACAGACCCATGCAAAATGCGCACCTGATTATGTACCTAATTTGAGCTCAGTGTTATCATGACTGTGCTCATCGACTGATTAGCTGCACATGCAAATGGCCTGTCCTGGCATTGTATGGATGCCATTCCCAATCAGCTGCAGCAGTCAGGATAACAGAGTGGACAATGCACATTTTATTTGAAGGTCTCAGCTGGCTGGCTGGCCTTCGGCTCCCCGCTGCCTTCGCCAGGGCAGGGCGAGGTGGGGTGGATGGGGGGACTTGCCTGGTCGTCCAGAGGCAGCTCGCAGAAGGCAGGGATGTACTTGGCCCACTCCACCAGCACTAGCAGCTGCTGCTTCATGGACTCGCACACGTCAGAGATGTTGGCAATCTTCTTCCCTCGGATGTCTCCGTTGATCACAGGAACCGGGGATGAGATCTGGAAGGAGAGAAGAGATCCTTCAGCTTTCAGTGCCACAGAGGAATCATAGACAGGAAAATCCCCAGCCTATGGGTTGCGTTGATGCAGACTCCAGCATCAATGATTACTTTTTTCTGTTGCACACCCAGCCCCCAGAATATGTGGACCAGCACAACTCATTTAAATTGAGATCAGCTTGGGGATCTGTGAACATGAAGTGCTTCAGAGCTGAGGCTGTGGGTCATCTTGGTAGACTGTCATGCCTTGAATAGACTGGAAAGCATAGAAGAAATGTTTCTAAAGCCAAGGTCTTCCTCCCACTGAACAAATGTGCTCAGTAACGATCCAGGAGGGAACAGAGGGGCTCATGTAGCAGTCAGCCTCACCAGCAGCAAGGACACGTCCACCCAGCGCTGCTGCACAAGCTACTTGGTCCCATCAAAGGGCAGAGAACTGCTCCCCCTTCCACCGGTGGCACAGAGCCAGCGCTCGGCCAGACCTGCCTTGCCTGCCTTTGACAGGAGACACGCAGGCTCTACTTCTCCTCCTGCCTGAGTCAGCATGAGCACAAGAAGCTGAAGGTGGCTTTCCAGGTCTGACACTGCTTTCTGTGAGCACCAGGTCAGTAATATTTGACATTACCCAACTTGAAATGCTAAAGACAGACTTTGGAGACAACAACCTCCCACCTCCCGCCAGCTTTTAGGACCTTTTGGCAAAACTGCGCATGTGCAAACGTGCCCACAACACAGGTCGCGTTTTTTGCCTGGCGAATTATTTGTGATTGCAGAGGCAAATGGGGCCATTTCATTTGCAAAGGACAAACCTGACAGCTCTGCAAGTACCGTCACACCAGAGCTGGAAAGAACATCTCCCCCAAACCAGGCACCCAACCTCCTGCCTGGTTCTCATGCATAGCTGCTCACCCAGCTCATCTAAAAATTTGCCCTTAGTCACTACTTTATCCTTATGCTTCTGTAAGCGATTAACTCAACCCCATCGCTGCCCTCCACCTGCCCTCTCTGCTCTTGTACAACATCAGCTCTTCCTGTCCTCTTCCTGCCAGCATTTCAGCTTGGACCCTGCCAGCCTCCCCAAGGAAATGGAGTTCAAATGCCACCTGCAATTTTTTTTTCAGGTTGCATTACCTGGAAGCTTTCCAGCTCTCAAGCTATTATTGAATAAATAAGATTGTAAAAATCTCACCATGTATTACCCTAATCAGAGAGCCCGGAAGGCTTAGCAAATAAATAAAGACCTCTGAGTGAGTGACCCGAGATCTTGGAGAAAGCAGCTCCTCAGCAGTATCTTGTTCTAATTAGCTAGGCACATAAAAGTTACCAATTACCATGCTGGAGCCTGCCTTGTTTAATGAGTCTCTCTGTGCTCTGTGGGAGAGCAGGAGCTCCCCTGGATTTGTCGATGGTTGTAGTTTTTATCAGCAGACCCTGCTCACAACTTACATATGATGCCACTGCAGGAGTCAGCGTCCCAGAAATGTCCTTCCCTTGTAGATCGGGTGACTTGAGACCCCATTATCTCACACCTCTGGGAGGAGCACCAATATTATTTTTATAAGGTATATAAATATACGAGGGCCTGCATAGGACAAGGTGAGATGTGGGATGAGACTGGACATGCTTCTTGTGTACAGGATTAGCCCTTGGCCCTTCTGGTGTATTCCCTCCTCGGGGAAGTGGATCTTACAGCCTGAGCCCTAGTGTGGAGCCCAGAGCACGGCTCATCCTGTCCTGGAGCATCTCCCGGGGCAGCCTTCAGGGTAATAATGACCCTTGAAGCAAGGAAGAACATGGACTGCCAACTCGAACCCCTCTTCATTTTCCCCAGGACAAGGAGTGCTGCTCTCTCCAGCTCCCATGAAGAGTGACAGCTCTTGCCTCCAGCAGAGCCCCATCCTCATGACTTGTTCTCGCAGACAAACCCTCCCCGCAGCCTGTGCACTCCCGTCCTGTCCTGTGTCCTCCCAGACAGTCCTGATCTGATGTACACCGTTTGCAATATCCAGATTCTTAAATCGGAGTCATCTTTTCAGGTGAACACTCTAGGAAATAAGTCTTGGCAGTATGCTTGTGGAAATGGGGAATTTCAGGCAAACACTGGAAAGAATATCTGCATAAAACAAGCATGAAACTCATTTCTCATGAAACTGTGCAGGAAGCCAGAATCCGAAGTTCCTAACAGCTGATGGGGAAGGGAGGCTGCTCATGCGAGGCCAGCCCCTTGGCTGGCTTAGGTGGCCGCAGCTCCTTGGATTTCAGTGATTCTACCCTATTTTCTTCCAGCAGGCCCTCCAGCCTTCATCTGCCCATCAAAGCAGAACAGATTATTGCATATTATTACAACTGAGTTCTGGACCAAGGAACATTAAAGGGATGGTTTCAGGTAACAAATGGCTTTGAAAAACCGGTGTTGAGTTGGCAGATAAATTACTTAGAGAAGAGGTGGTAATTTGAAGACTCAGCTATTAAATACTCAACTAGTTCCACTGGCCAGATAGTGCCTGATGCTTTTGTATTTGCCAAAGAAGAAAGAAGAGGTACCTGTTGTGCCAGGGCTTCTGCCTGCAGTAAGACATTGATGGAGGGCAAGCTGCTATCTTCGTAACTTGATCTGCGGGTGCTGATTCGGTCCCGTTCATTTTGTACAGCTGCAAGAGAGTATTTTGGCTGAGCTGCAGGTCGTTCATGGCAATGCACACCGAAAACTAGCACAGACTTTTGGCGTTCCCCTTCCTTAGCTGCAGTTTCCCAGCTTCCCTGCCTGGCAGGACGGAGGCGCAGCTGTGTCTGGTTTGTAATGGGATGCCTGTGAGAGCTGACTACATCTGGAGGTTCTGTTTTCACATTCGCTTTATTAAGCTTTCCTGGGATGGGGTAGTTTCAGAACCCAAACACCTGGGTCAAAGCCTGTAGAGTTCAATGGGAAAGCTTCCTTTCAAAGGATCTGGCTCTGAGTTCTTTGATTTCAAGATATGGGGTCTGAAACAGTGGCCATGCTCATGCATGCAGCCCAAAACTTCTGTGTGAAATGGAGTCGAGTATCTGCATGGCTTTTTTGTCTGTCCGCATGCCTTCTGCGAGCTCCATTCAGGAAGCTCTTGCAGCGGGTGGGTGCAATTGGAAAGCTTCCGTCTAAGCTACAATAAGGAAGGAAGTGCAGAACAGCTCCTACTTATCTATCCAGAGCAACAGACCTCCCTCCGACCTTATTGTAAATAGAGTCCCAGGACAGGTTTGACCCTAACGTGCCTTCCTGCTTGGTCTAGTCTTGAGGATCTGGGCTTTGACTCTGGAGGTGGCAGCAGCCAGAGCAGAAGCAGCAGTGCTGAGGGGGAGGATTTGCCTCTCTATCTGCCACGAGGCTGTGGGCTGGCCGTAACTCACCATGGCCACGCCAGTCAAAGCCATCTGCTCAAATAAGGTATTGATCGATGGCAGGGGAAACAGAACAGTCCCTGCCTTAGGCTGGTGGCTCTCTGGATTGATACGTTCTCAATGTATAAATCCACCTGATAAAAAGCAATAATGAGGCTGGGCCAGAAGAAAAGCCCTGCAGTCAGCGGCTGTAAATAGGAGCTCTCAAGGTTATGCTGCCTGTTATCAGTAGCAGGCCCCCGAGTTCAGTCACGCCATGATGTTTTCCAAATGTTTGCTCAGTATTAGCTGGTCATGCACCTAATGTAACTTCTATTGAATATTAACAGACAGCAGCAAAGCTCTGGGCATGGGATGAGCAGGCGCTGCAGGGAGAGGAGGATTCCTATGTTCTTCAGGAAACGTCAAGCCAAGTTCCTCGCAATACCTCATCCCCTTTAACAGGGAAGAAATGTTCCTGCTCAGAGGAGTTCTCGCAAGCTGGTGTTCCTGGGGAAGCCGCCCAGGTACCGCTGGTACTTCCCTCTTGTCTTCAAGGACCCCTTTTGTCCTAGAGTTTCTCCTCGAGGGGATGTGAACTGGGGGGAGCACAGGGTTTAATTTCTCTACATGGAACAACAGGGCCAAATGCCTCCCAGTTGTCCCTTTGCAGACCTCAATGGGGTGAGAGCTGTGGGGTGCCAGGCAGCTCCTCTGGGCTGCTCCTGGAAGTTTGTCCTTCCACCAGCAGAGCCACCAGCAAGGTCACCAGCAGGATCACCAGTGTGGCCACCAGCAGGACCACCAGTGGGGCCACCAGCGGGACCACAGCAGCCCCAGGTTTCCTTGCCACTGTGAAAACTCCTGAGAACCACACAGGGCTAAATATGGGATGAATCCTGTCCCGTCGTGTCTGAGTCATGGGGACCTGGAAGGGCTGCAGAGACAGAGAGGCAGGGAAGTTGGTGGGGTGAGCCTGGGCTATGCAGGGGGGTGGATATGTTCACTCATTTCATATGGAGTTAAATAGCCAAAATGCTCCACCTTGCTCTGGGGCCTTTCTGCTGTGGCTGATGTATCAGATAAAACTAAGGTCTCTGCAGAGGGCCAGCAAGAACCTATATGAACATTAGCAAAAAAAGGGGCAAAATGACAGCTGGACCTTTGCTGGATGCACCCATCCAGCTGTGGATTTTATGGTGACTCTGGGGCAACAGCACTTAGAGCAGTTTTCCCAAAGTGTTTCCAAATTTCCAGGCCTTCTTTGAAGTTGCTGCTTTTCACTGATGTTGGGAAGCATTCCCGAACCACTCGGATGCCCCGGCTGTGTGGGAGCACAGGTGATGTGTGTGTCAGTGTGAGCGAGAGTGAGCTGAAGAGGCATCAGTGTGATTTGTGTGTACAAACACGGGCAGTTCTGAGACACAAGCATGGCCCTGCGGCACTCTTGTGGGCTTGTCTTTGGTGGCATTTTGAGAGGTGCCCTGAGAAGGGGCCCTGAAATTGAATTTGGGAGCACGCAGGGCCCCCATGCCTTGCCCTCAACTGTTGGGATGATGGCTGCTTGCAAGGACTTTGCATGGGTGGGAGCGGGCAGGTTGGGCACATGCAGGGCTCATGACTGGAGGCCAAAACTCTCCCTAACCCCCCCTGTGATGGGGGTCTGGACCTGTGCACAGGAGAGCACTGTGGAGGGAAGACAGGGCTAAGATGGCTGGGCGAGCGTGCACATGGCAGGGACTGGCCTTGGGCTGCGAGGTCTTCCTCAAACATATGCAGCCAGTGTGACTGCTGCTGGGGGGAGCACGGGGAAGCCACACCATCACTCACCTTCCTTCTTCATTCCTGCTCGGAAGCACTTCTTAAGCCTGCAGTATCGGCACTGGTTTCTTTTGTCTTTGTCTACCACGCACTGCCTGTTAAACCTGGGAAGAACGAGAGGTGTCAGGAGCAGCAAGACTGAACCTGAAGGCAGGATAAGACAGAGCCCCAGGCTCCAAGATATGCTCAGAGCAGGTTCCCAGAGGCTCACCCTGAGAAAGGAGCCCCAAACTGTGCCATTTCCATGCTTGCTTTAACCTGAGGTTTCTTCTTTGCACTGAGCATCTCAGCCCTCTGCTCTATCTCTGGATGTTCAATAAGGACAGGCTAGGGCTGACAGTCGCATGCAGGAGCTCAGGCTGCTGGTCTTACTCACTAACCACTAGGCACAGGGTGCTCATGATGGACTAACAAGCCCCAATGAAGTTAAAAGTGTCAGCCAGGAGGGTCAGAGCCAACTTGGTAGCCTCTGTTCTAAGTTATATCCCAGTTAGAATGGAAGAAGAACGCATTTATTCTGAATAAAAAAAGGGTAGTAAGGTTAAGAGTGGGTTTAAGCCCCTGCATCTCTCCAGGGCTGTGTCTGGGATCCAGGCAGGTTGGTTCTGACCTCTGGACAGCATCGCTGGTGTGCAAACAGCTCTGCAGCCACCTGCGCTTCAGAGAGGATGTGGGAAGCAAGCAGCTCCTTCCCTCCACACTTGTATCACCAAATCCATCGCACATGGCGGGGCAAACACTGATCTCCCATATGCGTGGCTCTTGCATGCAGCACAAGCCTGGTGGGCATTTGCGGTATGAATATCACTTGCAAATTTGCTCTTAATGTACTGTGGATTGATCAAGCTTGCAAAGTAAAGACAAAGGCATACAGAGCTGGGAAAGGGCTCGCAGCCTTGCTGAATTCCGTAGCTTTTGAAAAGGCTTGTTTCTACCCTGCTTTTTAAAGCCCCAAGATAAGACTTGCCCAAATGGATGCCTGAAAGCAGCTTTTTAAGCATTCCTGTAGCACTTATATAAAAGCCCTAGTCTCCAAAGAACTGGGTACCTTGGCTTTTCCACTGGAGCTGTGGGGAGGGGGCTCCCTGGGTAGCCAGCTTAAATAACCCTGGGGTGCAAGTGATATTGTGCTTCACATGCACTCATAAACCTGGGGCTTCTTTCCATCACTCAGATCTTAGAGTCATGTTGCTTTTCGTGCTTTCCAAGTGGCTGTTAGGCCATCAGGAGTAACTCACTCAAAAAGCCAGAGTGATTTAGACACTCTGAGCTGAGGATTCCTCGGTTTCCTCTGCGACTCTCTACGTGTGGGTTGCTCAGAGCAGAGAGCAGGCAGCTCACAGCCTCTGATGGCACAGGAGAGCCATGGGCTACCACCAACAGCACAAGGTGCGGTACATGAGTTGCAGAAGCGGCATGGGTGCCTCATCCTCAAAGACGTGCACGCTACGCTTCCCAGCTTGTTTCTCCTTAGACATTCTTTTATCATGTAACAGGCAGTGACAGCATTTTAGGTAGATGGCAGACACACTTCCATCTCGTGATGGAGAAGGGATGGGAGGCCACTGAAGTGCCCCCAGGGAGTGAGTGGGGTTTGCGCTGCACTCAGAGCACTGAGTAGCAAGGTGCTCAGCCCCTGTAATAGGGCTTCATGCTCGGCATCGCCTTGCTTGCTGGCCATTTCCATGGTTGGCCATATCCATTTGCAAGAACACGTGCTTGGCCCCTAAAGAATGGGGCAAGACCTCCCAGGGTCTTCCCCCAGTGATCACTGGAGGGCAATCCCAGAGTGAGAGTGGTCTGAGACCCTTCCCAGCTGTGGGGTGAGGTTAGGGATGGTGGTGGAAGACACAGGGAGGATGAAGCGGATGAAGGACCATGCTGCTGAGCTTTGAGGGCTTTGCTGTTCAGCTCCTAGGAACTGTTTTGTCTCAGCCATGTGACGCTGTCCCCTCTGTCCTTACCTGCAGGAGTACATGTGGTTCTTCCGGACGCTCCTCCTGAAGAAGCCTTTGCAGCCATCACAGCTGGAAGCCCCGTAATGCTTCCCCGTGGCGCGGTCCCCGCAGATGGCACACAGTGTGCTCACCCCAATGCTGTTGGAAGTGTTGAGGTTGGCTGCTTCTGATGGAGACGTGTCTGCTTGGGGAAGGACACAGGAAGAAGAAGACAGTGAGACAACAGACAGCCAACATTTCCTAACTCAGTTTCCAATGAGAGACTTGATTTTTGGAGGAACCAGGCAGCTGCATCCAGGCTGTGTGGCAGGGACCCGTCAGAGAGGTGTATAAGGAGTGGTGGGTGCTCTGGTGTCTTAAGTCATTGCATTTTGAGTGTGCAAAAGCTCCCTGCATGCCAGGGTGAGACAGCTCTTCCCAGAGGCCTGACTCCAGCGACGCCTTCAGACAAAGTAGAAGCCCATTTGCAGGAGTCACAGAGCAGAGCCAAAATTCCTCGGGGATTTGCAGATGCTTTGGGCTGCAGTAGCGTGGCCAGAGAAAAAGCTGGTGCAGAGTTAAAGCTGAGGTATTACAGCTCAGGGTGAACAGCTGATTTACTGCAGAAGTGTTTGTGTTATAGCACCGAAAGGGCCCCAGACAGCCCTGAGCGGATACTGTTAGAGAAACGAGGTGACCAGCTCCCTTTGCTGGAGAGCCTCTCTGCCAAGCATGGAGCTCCAGCCTGCACAGCAGCTCTTCAGGAGAACAAGACTTTAAGTGCATAGCAGCTCAAATGACTTCGGCTGGAAAACTCATGTGGGTAAACACTAGCCATGGAAGGAAGGACTAATCAAGCTAACCCAGAAAGAAAGGGTGATGCTATAGCATGGAGGAGGCTGTACACCGGGTATCTTCCAGAGTCTGGTAGCACCATGGCTGAGATTGATCTGTCTTACAGTCCTTACAGACTGAGGAGGGCTGGCACTTGCAGGGCTTTTTTGGGAGGGTGGGTAATTGCAGCAGCCTCTGTAGGGAAGGACACCTGAAAGGCTTGAAACCATACAAGCCCTACACTAAAACCCCTCCAGCAAGCCAAACAAACCTCAAGGCTGAAGGGATCAGCTCTTAATTCAGTTGATCTAATTGTCCCCTCCCATGTACATTTTCCTGTATCAGCACAGGCACATTCCCCTGCCTCAGTGGAAAACCTGGTTGCAAATGATACCCAGGATCTACAAAGCCATAGAAACCTGCTGGGGTTTTAATACTTGAGTCTATTGGTCCCTGGTCTCTGGGGTTGGCAGGGACACAGTTAACTCTTGCCTTAGGAGGGCCACAGCTGCTACCACTTGGCACCCAGCAGAAAGGGGGCTGGGTGCTATAAAAAGGCTGGTCCCAGGAGGGCTCCCTTCGGTAGCTGGAGCATGGGTGCTGGGGGAGGCCAAGGTGATGTTGCCTAGGGCAGAGTTACAGTTTTAGCTTTTATTTTGCAGAGAAGGGGGTATTGCAGTAAGCGCTACGCAGCCTGCTCTTGCCATCCCTCGGCTGGAGTAACTGGTGTGGATCCGGCACTGAGCTAGCATGGGGGATCTTGAGCCAGCCCCTTCCCTGGCTCTGGCAGCATCTTTCATTTCCCTTCCTGCTTTCTGTCTTTCCAATTCCTCCTGCCCCTTCTATATTTCTTTCCGAGTCAGCTTGCTGGCTGGCACACCCTGTTGCACACCTGCATTTCCGTGCGTGCAGCACTGCCTGTGCAAAGCTCCTCTCTCCACTCCCCAAACCCTGAGCTCCTCCCAAGCCTGTTCTGGCTGTCTCTTGTCCCTACCAGCAGCTTGCCTTTGAAAACATCTTTCCTCTCAATGCATCCCAAGGGCTCAGCTTGATGAAGGTCGTTCCAGAAAGAAAGTTAGATTTCCAGTTTCAGCTAAACATAGGACTTACGCGGGAGAGGAAAAGCTGATCTGCCTATAATCACATTACTTGTGCATCTGTGACAGCCCGGATAAATCCCTGTTTAGCAGTATATTATGCTGTAATCAGATGAACATAGAACAGGAAAAACTGGCACCATTATCAAAGAAATTACAACATCTTAGTCTAATAGCCAACCAACAATGAAATTATTGCCTAATGGATAATTTTCCAATTACGTTTATTTTGTAGTGCCAGAAATGCGGGCTGCTGGCTGCTGCAGTGAAGTGGGTTTAATGGGATTGATTTGGAGTTAAGGTAAATGGAGGAAAGAAAAAAGCTGACTTTAAGTTTGAGACCTTGCAGCTGAGACTCGTGTCAGGACAGGAGCTCCTTCAGAGGTCCCCAAGCTTGTCTGAACACGGGATGCATTTGGTCTGGGATGGTGGCAAACTTGGTCGCTGCTGAGCAGCCACCGCTGGGCTGGAGCTGCAAAGCTGTGCAGGGCAGGGGCCGAGCTCTCCTGCAGTCCTCAGCCAGAAAGGGTTTTGCAGGCAGAGGTGCAGGCAGCCAAAGCAGCCCTGAAGGTGAGACCTGCCCCTGCTCTGGAGCTGGGCAGAGGAGGAGGAGAGGTGTTGGTGCCGCCTGACCCAGCTGACTCATCCACCCGCAGAGTGTATTTCATATCGCACCTGATCTTGTCATATGAAATTGTCAGGTCCCTCTGCCCCGTGGAGCCCTTGGTTCGGGGGGGCTGAGTCGCAGACCCCTGTGCAGGAGCTTCTGCGTGCTGGGTGGGAGAGGGCCACGGAGAGGAAGCAAGACCTGGGCTCATGCTGGAGGGTCCAGATGGGCATCCGCAGAGCCAAAGGAGGCTGCTCTCAGCCCCGAGACCCCTGGGTGGGTAGGACCAGCCCCCGGGAGCAGAGAAGGGGCTGAGACGCAGGGCAGCGGGGGGTTATTGCACAACAGAGCCACTTTGGCACCACAGTGTCACATCCGTGACGGAGCAGAGCCGTAACCTGGGGAAGACCTGCACGGGGTGTGAGGGGAGAGCCCACGGCACCCGCGCAGCCCTTCTGCAGCCTCGGTGACGCAGCAGGCAGGAGGAAAGGGCTCTGGGGGTTGCTTTCTGTGGTGTGCTTCGTTTAGTCATTAACCTCGTATTTAGAGAGACTTTAGGGGGGACTTGAAGAGGAATCTCCTGTTATCTCTGAGCATTTAATCACCAGGACTCCTTGGTCCCCAAATGAGCGGGCCAGCGTTGCAAATCCCGGTGGGTTAAGTGTGATCCTACCCTCCTGAGGGGTTGGGAACGCTTGTCTACCCCTGCCAGGTCCCCTCACCCCTCTTTGCAGGGGCTGAGCCTCCTGGCCCCCCAGCGCTCCCAGGGAAGGGGATGCCACCCCTCACCCCAGCACTGCAGGGGAAGGGCTGTGGCTTCAGGGCAGCTGTGGGGGCAGTGCCTGAATCGCTGTTTGTAGTGATTTCCACACTTGCCAGGCGCTAAATGGCTTTCTGCTCCAGGAAAACCTAGCTCCAGCTGCTGCTGGGGTGGGACTGGCTCTCTGCTCTGGAGCCACAGGCTCGGTTGTCTGTCTGGTGAGCTGTCAGCAGCGTTTCACTCGGAAACTTTTGGCTAGTCTTTTCTTTTGGTTGGGGTCTGGGAGAGGTGAGACCCCCCTGTGCTCAGCCCCAGCCCCAGTCCCTGGGCTGAATGTCTGGTGGGGACCTCTCATTGCACCCAGCTCCTGGCGTGTGCCTGTCCCCGAGGTGTCTGGGCTGCAGGGCACCATCCTGCTTGCACCAAGCACAGCACTGTTCCACCACCTCATTTTCTCCCCAGGGGAAGCAGAAACCCCCCTGTGAGCTGCTGGGAGCCCCCCGGCTGACACCCCCACCGTGCCCCAGCCCTCCCCAGGAGCATTTCAGCGGCTGCCCTGGGGACTTGTCCTCCTGCAGCCGCCGGCTCGTCCCGCCACTGCGGAGGGGAGAAGATGGAAGGGACTTACCATTGCCCATAGCCAGCACCTGCATGTTCTCAAACTCCAGAGTGGTATACGCCGGGTCTAGCGCCGCGCTATAATCTGCCATCTCCATGTCTATTAGGGCTTTGGAAAGGCGCATTATCATCAGCAAACACGGGCCAGATTGTACCGATTCCCTTGTCTGAGGCTATTGGCCCTTCTGCCTCCCTCTGCCTTTGCTGCGTCCCCTATCTGTTGTCTTCTATTTCAAATATTTCTCTGAAAGGATTTGCTGAGCCTCAAGGCCTATACTCCCCAGAGGGGTGGAGGCAGGAGGCAGGGGGTTAATCTTTAATCATTTCACCCACTGCCGAATGCTGCTAAGCTGTTTTTTTTTTTTTGGTGGAGCAGAAGTGATTCTTGTTGACTGTTTATTATTGAATCTCGAGGTGCTTTGCCGATCCCGGCTCCCAGGCACAGGCAGGACCGCGGGAGCAGGCGCTCGCCACCCAGGGAACACCTTCCCGGGCTATTGACCTTGATGCTGAGCTGCCGGTGTTGGTCTTAATTGTACCTGGGGTGGAAAAGTTGGAAAAAACCCCACCAGGAGAACAAGGTTGCTCTTCACTTCAGTCATTGCCTTCCCCTCTCCACAGTTGTTTGCATTCTACCCCTGATTTTCCCTTCTCTCGCTCCCTCCATCCCTCCCACACCTTTTCCTTTTTCTCCCTCCCCATCAGAGAAGGTCAGCGCCTGCCTGACAATTTACACGTTGCTATGCAAAGTAACGACATACGACTTGTTTACTTCCCTATAAACCGAGTTTTACAGGGGCTGAGTGCCCTATAAACAGATCCCACTCCGCAGCCGTGCCCCAACGGTGAGCAGGGCCAGGGGGTGGCACGGGCGCCCTGGGCATCGCCGGGGCTGCTCCTGTCCCACCGCTGGAGCCACCCTGTGCCAGACACCCCCCGGGCTCGGGTTTGGACTGATGCCTCTCAAAATTTGCATTAGGCGTTTTACAACACAGCAGAGCTTTACTCTGCAGTGGGATTTCTCCTTCTGCAAATGCAGCCGCCGCCAGCTCTCACCGCCAGCACCAGCAGTGGTTCTGCCGCCTTGCCCAGACCTGGTGTCCCACCCGCTGGCACTAGTCAGGGGGGACCGGAGCGAGTGGCAGAGCTGCCTGTGCTCTCCTCCTTGCTAACCTGGGTGCTCTCCTCCCCATCTGACTCTGGGCACAGCACTCCTCCGCTTTAGACAGGACTGAGACGTTTCAGTGTAATTGCAAGATCAACGAGTGGGAATTTAATCAATCACTGAACAGCGTCGGCAGGATGGCGCAGGAGAACCAGCAATTAATGGTTTGGTATCAGCTCGCTCTGCCTTGAAAAATTCCCCCGATTTTGCAATCGGCAGCGGGTGACTGAGTCCACACGCTGCTGGTTTGGGCTCCCAACTGGCTTGTATTTGTGCTTCCCTGGCACCCCAATGCAGCCCCGGCCCCACTGGCACCCCGAGCCGCCCTGGCCACGGTAGCATCGCTGTCACAACGTGACACCAAGGTCTTTGACTCCACAACAGCACGTGCTTTTGGGCAGTGATGCTAGCGATGATTTGCTATTCACATTTTAGGAGGACAAGGGATTGTTCAAGCAGTCCTTGCCTCCCAAAACTATGGCCTACGTAGCACTTCCAAACAGTTCTTCTACCCTAAGGCTACAGGTCTGAAGGAGCGAAGCTGAGCATGGGGGAGAGCCCCTGCTTTCTCACCTGGGACTCGTGATAAACAATCCTTTGCTGCAGGGAAAACAGTCATCCGGTCTGTGCTCCCAAGAGAGAGGCCAGAGCTCTCTGCACTCACGTGCCAGTGGCTCTTCCCTTCAGGAGGAGCAGCCAAAAATTGTTTTTACGATGTGCACACTGGGATGGGGATGCTAAGGTAGAGCATAGCCCCCTCCGTGGCCTCGTCCCAGGGACCTCCGTCCCAATCCTGGCTGGGCCACGGTGATCCCTTTGATTAGATAAATGCTACAGACACTAGGTTAAATATGTGCAGGATTTGCTACGACGTCTAGTAAAATATCGTAAAAGCATGGCCCGTTTTGCTCTGCTCAGCAAAACAAACCTTTTGCTTAAATAGCCTGCTGAGCAAGGAAGGCTGCAAAGGCCTTTTGCTCCCTGGGCAGGAAGGATTAAAAGGGCCAGGAATAGAAATCGGAGAGGCAGTGTGTGTAGGAGAGCGGCAGATAAGGAGCGGGGAAGTTTGGAGAGCATTAGGTGGCTCACGAGGCCAGGACTGTCAATGGGACGTGGCGCTTTCCGCCCCGGGGTTGTATTGACTGTTGTTTTCTCACTACCGGTGTCCTCTGTTGGTCGCTGGTGCCCCCTCCCAAATCCCTTGTCTTGGTGTAGAGGTCGAGGACCAGACCAGCCAAGGACACCGTGCGCTTCCTTTGCCCCGGAGATGGGCTTGTGACGGAAACGCGTTGGCTGCTCCCCGGGCATGGTCTGCTGTGGGAGACGATGTCTCCCTGAGGACGTTCTGCTTGGGCAATCCTTGTCTCCCCCAGCATCCCTGCATGGTGGGTTTTGGGACAGCTTGCCAATGTAGTCATGGCTCGTAATAGCCAACAGGATCTCGCGGTCCTGCAGCTGTTTTAGGTTGGAGATGTTCAAGTCAGCAGCTGGTTGTGGGGCTGATTCAAATACCTCTGTCCTATGAAAGATGTTTTGTCATTTTTATTCCAGAGAGAGAAAACTCGTAGCTGGCAAACCCCGACTGGTAGATGAAGGCTATTCCCAGGGGAAGTTCAGCTTCCAGGCCCTCTCCTCTCTCCTCCTGTCCCCATTTTCTGTGCCCTCCACCCACCATTTCCTATGCCAGGAGATGGCTGCAAAGGAGACCATGACAGCTCTGGGGCATGAAGTATTCTGCGCAAAGCAATTACTTAATTTTTATCTGTTGAGCATTAAATCCTTTCTCACACTGGCACATCACGACACTAATTCTGCCTTATCTATATATCCCTGACTGGCAAATTGATCCAAAACAAAAGGGGATTCCCTGAAAATAAGATCTATGCTTCTCAGTAAATGAGGATCAGGAATAGAGTATTTAATAGAGCATTTATGGTAAGGTGCCATCATCTGCCATGCTTGCTAGCTCTTCATGTCAAGTGGGTGAGGAGGCTCCTCTCATGGGGCTCCTCCAGCCCTTCTTGAACAGGGTGTTGTAGGATCAAAGGATAATTGAGGTTGGAAGGGACCTCGGGGTCTCTGCTCCAACCTCCTGCTGGAAGCAGGGCCAGCTGTGAGAGCAACATGGGTTGCTTGGGGCTTTATCCAGTTGGGTCTTGAACACCTCCAAGGATGGAGACAGCACAGCCTCTCTAGGCAACTGATGCTTGACTGTCCTCACGGTGAGTAAGTTTCTCCAATTTTTATGCCCGTTGATGTCCTGCCACCATGCACCCTGTGAGGATCCTGGCCCCGTCTTCTCGATGCCCCTGTGTGGGTTATGCTCCTGCAGTTCCTGCTGGCCCACTTCTCCAGCCTGCCGCGGGACGGCAGCCCTGCTCTCCAGTGTATCGACTGGACCCCCACAGTCTGGGGTCGCCTGTGGACTTTCTGAGCATGGACAGTGATCAGGCTGCAGGGGGGCCCTCCTGCCCTTTGCTTTTCTCTTTCACAGCTCTGCACTCTCAAGAAATCCCTGGCAGAAATGCCAGTGCCCAGAGCCAGCAGGACCAGCCTCGTCTTACATCAGTGATGCCACCACTGCCCCTTGCAGCCTCGACTCCAGATCGCTCCTCCCATGTCACTCGCAGCTCCAAGGCCACTGTGGGGCTGGACTGACTTTTCCTTGGCATGCAAGTGAAGCAGAGATGGGCTTCGGGTCTGAAACCTCTCCAGAGCAGGAAAGCCCTGAACAAGGTTGGGGCCCCTGCTCAGCCCACCACTGTTTTGCCAAGCAAGCTGTTGGGGAAGCCCGAAGCTGAGTTACAAGACAAAGAACAAAAGTCCCAGGGGAACGTCGCCAGCATAGTCATCTCCACACATGCAAAGGTCCCTTCTGCTTTTTTTTTTTCCCCTTTGAAATTTCAAATTCCAGTTTGTGGACAAAGTCCTGCCTATCTGAGAATATAGATCTCCGACCACTGACCAAACTCCACTCCAAGCAGTCCCGAGGGCTGCTCTTCCCCTTGCCCACAGATGCCTCTGCTCAGTCCCCGGATCTGCCGGGATCACACTGAAACTTTTGCACCAGAGCAGAGCATTCGTACGTGCACAAAGCGGATTTTGCACGTTTCAATCTTAACATCAGCAGCTCCCTTTCTCCACGCGGAATGGGAAGGACCATCGGGAATAACCAGGTAGGAGCCTTATCACCTGCAATTCATTTGGGCAGCCATTGCAGATAGAAAATGAGAAGGAGAAACAAGGGCTTCCATTGTGCTTATACCAGCAATTTTAGCTCATCATTTAAATTAGGGAAGGGGGGAAAAAAAGGCAGCTTCAGAGGGGATGGAAAACGAGAGGGAACATGAGCTCGTGGAGGCAGAGCCACTCCGTATGGTTAACTGATAACTCCAATTTGCCTCTTCCCTCTCATCTTTTCTGATTCTCCCGATGAAGCGCAACTTATTCTCATGCTAATCATTTCTTGACCTGTTTATTCTGCATTAAAAAATTAACAGAGAGCAGTTTACTGCATGACTTGCTCACACAGAACTGCTACAGATTAGCAGGCAGGCTTTAAGCCTCTGTGCAAGACTTTTGGGTCTAGCAGCCGGTCTGCACAGCTCGAGGATGAGCTTTTTTTTCCTGTTTTTAAAGAACAGCTTTTTCTAAAGTCAATATAAATCCCCCTCCCTTCATGCCTTAGGTATATTTGCTCTGTGGCTATTTCCAAATAGGAAAGATAAAGCCAAGGGCTTGTGTTTTGTCAGACTTTTTGTAAACAGGGATTTTTAGGCCACACTGTCAAACCCCTCTGCCTTCTGCCTCGGCGTGCTGTGACTCCGGAGCAGAGTTGTTAGTGTGTTAATAAGCAGCTCCAAGGAATTTGGCAGGGGCTGGGGGGCTGCAGGTCAGTGCAGCTGAAACAAGCCCCCGGTTCAAGCGGCAGATCTTTGCCTCCGCTCCGGGCAATCACATGACGGACACACAGATGGGGGTCTGCTCCCGTGTCCGTCCCCAGAATGTCCCCAGCGGCAGCGAGACATCTCCAGGAAAACTGATGATTCAGCAGAAGTTGTTTAGGGTCTGTTTGCCCCTTGCCAGCTGCACACAGCACGTCCGTGCCCCGGCAAAACGCTTCGTGGAGGTGAACCAGAAAGATCCACCGTCTCCATCCAGGGAGGTGGATCAGAAAGATCCAGCCCCGAGAAGCGGGAGGTGACAACAGCCACGTGCCAGACCCATGCCCGGGGGAAGGCGCAGGCATTTTATCGTCCTGTTCAACCACAAATTGCTCTTGGTGACTTATTTTCCCCAGCGTTGAAGCGCCTGTCACTGTGTTTGGGACAGAAGCTGTTTGGAGACGGGGGCAATGCCCAGGATGGGTGATGCCTGCGCAGACCCCAGACACACTGTCACTGGTGAGCTTGTGACGTGCGGTGGCACCTTGGGCTCCCCGGCACAGCTAAGGGTGACAGAGACAGCTTCACTGCAACCTCAGGCTATTGCTCACCAATGCCCAAGTTATCAAAAAGTGGCCAAACCAACCAGAACTGTCCAGGCCTCCAGGCCACAAAATCACCGTATGGAGAAGCAAGGCAGCTTTTGGACATGGGGAAAGGACACTTCAAAGGAGGTGGCAGAGTCTGCTTGAACTCCTCTCCAAAGCAACATGTACATTTCAGCCGAAGCTGGGATGGATGTTGGAGCTGGAGGCAGTACTGGAGCTAAAATAAATAGTTGCTATGTAAAAGCGGTAGGGAAAGAACTGCAAACATGGGGACAGACAGACCGTTTCAGCATATACTGCTCTAGCGATAACACTGTGCGTGCCTTTCATCCCAGGACCAGAAAGGGGTTTATTATCCTGCCTAACAAAGGCTCTGAACACTTGAGGAAGTAATTATTAGTAGTCTTGGGAGCTGTTGTTTTGCAAGGACAGTAAGTTTGAGCTGTTCTCAGAAGGGCAGCAGTGCTCGAAATGCCAATGCATTTGCTGGTGTGCATTTGAGATCACTCTGCCTGTATTGCAGCCCTCGAAAACAGCATCTGTCTGCGGATCTGGGACCCACAGGTTGGCATTTGTGACTCTGGAAATCTGACTGCTGTGTTTTTACACAAACTCACGCAATGAGCCTGAGACCAAATGAGGAAGAGGAGCTATCAGCTTCATCTTCTTCCATTACACCACAGGCTGCAACTTGGCCCAAGCTACAGCTCCCACTGCTGATCCCGTTTGCCCTATCCAAACCCTACACTGCAAGCATTGTACTCTATCCAAACCCCAGCGCAACGGAGACCCGGACATTTTCCAGCAAAACGCTCTCCTGCCTATTTGGGAGGAAATCCAGAAAAACTCTTGACTTTGCTACGTGCTGTTCCAGATTCACTGTCTACGCTGACAGATGCTGAGCTCAAATCCAGTGGTTTAAGCCCTGTTTAAACGGGGGAGCAGAAGCCATGGGAAAGCAGCAGTGCTGGAGAGAGGCTTTGCTGCCCGAAACGAGCACCTGCTGCCTTCCATGCCTCGCCAGCTCACGCGTTTAGTATGGCAGGGATCTCAGCAGCCCACGTCTGGACCTGGAGAGAGCTTGTTTAGCAGGTGAATATAGAATCATAGAATCGTTTAGGTTGGAAAAGACCTTTAAGATCATCAAGTCCATCTGTAAACCTAACCCTGCTATGTTCCCTTTGGAACTGAAGTAATCTTGCAGCTTCCCAGGAAAAAAGATCCCTACTGAGCTCGCAGTCTGGCAGGCAAGCGAGTCTCTCCCTTCACCCTTGCCAGCTGTTTGCAGGGCTTTTAGGTTTCATCGACTTTATACGTTCGTTATACACACATACACGAAACAGCCCCTGAATCTTTCCAGCTGGTGGAGCAATAGGTGGAGGAGGAGAACAGCCAAAATCAACAAAGGTTACAAAGCAAGTTTTACTCTTTTTTAAAATTTATTTTATCTTTTTGCAAAGGTGGACGCATCAGTGTGCCATGCCTGCTGGAAGTGCCCTCCAGTCACTGCTGCAGCTCTTGGCATCAGCCCTCACTAGAAATTAAGGCAAAAGACTGCAAAGCTGCTGGGGGTGTGGAGGGAGAGCTGCAGCGGGGCGAGGGTGCCGAGGGGACGGTCTGAGCCCATGTCCCCAGAGGAGGGCAAGTCAAGGGCTCCTCAAGGGCAAAAAGCATCTTCCTGAATCGGGCAGCCGTGGGCTGCTATAGCTGCCCTCCTTGTGCCCTGGGCTGGCTGGCAAAGTCAGCCCCAGACGGGGAGCTGGACTTTGGGGAGCATCTCAGCAAAGGGCCACATGTGTGTCTGACGGGAGGATGGGAGAAGGCTGCCGAGGGTGGGAGCATTGGTCAGGTCTGAACTGGGAAAGGTAGGCTGGGTGTGGAAAAAAATAAAAAAGGGGTGGTAAGTTAAAATTTGAGAGATTCTGGTTTCTGGAGTCAGAAGGAAACAAGTTAGCGCAAAATGCTTTTTCTCTGCAAGAGTGTGCAGGGTGCCTGAATAGCCTGTCTTGTCCGCAATGTCCTCAGTCACCAGTGCCCAGCAAGTGCCAGAGGGGTAAGTGGGAGCAAAACAGTCCTCAGGAGCTCCACAGCAGCTTCGCGCCCCTGCAGCCCGTGGCCACCACAGCACTCTCCTATGCAACACAACCACCCTGTCTACTGCCACAGAAACAAAAAACCACAGCAGAAAGCAAGGTATGGGAACATCAGAGCTTTCTACATGCAAGGTTTGTTGCACTGGGGACACCAAGGGGCAAGATCACATGTCTCCACAGTCCCATAAACCCATGGCCAGGACACTGCAATGCTAACTGCCTGGCTCGTGGCTGACAAAAAACATGGCAAACTGCTAATTAGCCTTTGAGTATTTGACCTATGTCTCCAAGACAGGATAACGCTATTATTTGTCCCTTTACACTCCTGCAAGGCCCAGTGCCATTGGCCTCTTGTATCATAAAGAAATTAAAATATATCATGACCATAAACTACATCATTTGAGGAAACGAACCATTTCTAGTAAACGTATCGTGGGACGCCGAAGCCATGAACTTTTCTAAATCAATCGCCAGCTGATAAAAAGCGCAGGTATTTGCTGGGAGCAGCTCCCAGCACGTGGCTCCCTGTGTGGCACTGGTGTGGGGACCTCGTCCTGTGGTATGGTGGCTCAGAGCGCAGGCTGCTCCAGGAGGCACAGACCCCACCGCTGGTGCAAGCCCTGCTTGGGGGGAATTGCTCAAGCAAGAGGACCCCCAGGATTTTTGCTGTGCCCCGGGGTCGAGCGGAGACTGGTGGGGTGTTTGTGGATGAGGCTCTGCGAGGTGCAGCAGTCCAGGGCTCAGGATGCTCAAAACATGCCCGAGTCCCTGCAACCCCCCCCGCAGCACCCTGAGCCTAGTCAGCCTCCTCGCTGCCTCACCTTTGTGCCAGGGTCCCTGTGGGTGCTGGGGCCGATGGGCTGAGCACAGAGGTGGGGGACCTGCACTGGAGCGGGCCACAGAAGGGGATGCAAAAAACCTTTCTAGTAAGAGCTCTGTGCAACCAATGCGGTTTGCATTGAAAGTGTTTTTCTCTTAGTTGTTTTTAAGCTTTCATCATGAGGGCTGGGTAAGTCCTGCTGCAGACCTCTTTGGCTAAGGAGCGGGCAGCAAACAGGGCAGGACCTGAGGTTGAGCTGCAGGATCCGTCCCTCGGCCTGCCGGGGCTGCAGCACAGGGCACTAATGCCAGACACTGGGAACGGGGCTGAGAACGCCCAACTCATTTCCTAAATGGTGTAAGCAGTCACTGGGGCGTCCATGGGACACCAGCCCAGCTCCACCACCTCTTCCCCCAGGAGTCACAGCACCCACTCCACCGTGCCACCCATGTTAGGGTACCTCTCTCGAGAGCCCCAAAACTGAGCTTGGGCATATCAGCCATCGCCACCCACAAACCTGGCATGTTCACTCTGCACAGAGCCAAACAGAAACCAGAGACTTGTGGGTCCCCTCGGACGGGGACCAGCAATACATATGTGGGGGATGAGCATATTTTGGCTGCTCCAAAACCCCAGTGGAGCCCCTGTGGTGCGGTTGCCAATGCCCTTCGTTCCCAACCTCCGCAGCACTGGCTGCGCAGCAACTTCTCTCCCCTCTGCGAGTGGCAGGGGGAGCGCGGGGGGTACCTGGTGTTTCCTGGAGCAGGTCGTATCTGCTGCCATTCATCTTCCAGGGGCGCTCAGCTCTGCGGGCAGAGCTAGAGGAGTCTCGCCCTCGGACGGGGCCATCCAGCCGGCGAGCCTTCCACGGGCTGCCGGGCTCGAGCCATGCCCAGGAGCTGGCTGTGGTGCGGCAGCAGGGACCAGCTAATCCCTTAATGCTGGTCACAATGAGATTTGATGGGGAGCAGGAGTTTGTGCCTCAGAGCCGCAGGTTTTAAAGGGTTCTGGCCACTACCCGGAGGGGAATTATAAGGTGGCTCCAGGTTTGCACCCCACTGCTGGTGCCTGCAGCAATGCCTGCTGCTTTCTGGGCCACCTTTCTGAGGTGCCCTCACCCTGACCTCTGGCCTGCCGCGGCGTTTCTGCGGGGCAGGGGGTGCCCGACCGCATGTGAAGCTCTGGAGGCTGCTCCGGGAAATGTGCCTGGGTGTGTTTAACAGCAGGAGCGGGTCTGACTCTCTCTCCGGGGAGAGGCTGGCTGCTTTCGCTTTAAAGTGTTTCTACATAAATACCCAGAACACCGTATCCTTGAGAAACAACCTTTGTCTTCCCCTCCCAGCCACCATCACGACATGCGGGGCCGGGAGAAGCAAGGACAAAGCAGGGTAGCAGGCAGGGAGCTCTGCACATGGTGCTCCCCGTCTTTGGGCAGCCCTGAGCTTTGTGTCCTGCGGAGCCCGGAGAGCATCTCCAATGGTCCAAACCACCCCAGGGGCATCGCTGCCAGAGCTCTCCCACGGCTCCCCGGGCGCTTGCCTGCTCTGTGCCGGTGCCTTCCTCTCCCCATCCTCTCCCAAGGAAAAAGACCTGGAAAACTCTCAGGTCTGAGATTTCTTAACCGATTGTACACATTGGTGCTGTCAATGGGGAATCCAGGAGCCTCCACGTTCCGGGCAGCCCGAGATTTCGGCTAGTGCCTTGCACTGTGGCCCAGCCAAGGCAAGCCCAGCAGGAATAAAAGGGATTTTCCAACTGCCAGGCTACAATAAACCCCTCTCTGCCACTGCAGCGCTGCACTTTCTGCTTTTTTTTCAGGAGAGGAAGCTGCTGCGGCAGTCTTGTGTTGACTCGTTTGGCCCCGGTCCAGAGGGGAGCGCGGAGGCTGCTGAGCAGCGAGATTTTTCCCCTCTGCAGGGAGTGTGTGCTGGCATGTGTGGCCCTGCTTAGCCCAGAGGAGGGAAATCAGGTGAGGGATTAGAATGGCACTTCCCTGGGTTTTCACGGGCACTGAGCAATGACTTGAATGCTGAAAGGGAGAACTGGGCGCCTTTGCGATGCAGCCCTGTGCTGCACGGCTGGGAGCGAGCGTGGCCTTGCTCAGCCTCTGTGCCCGAGGAACTGGCTGCAGGGCCAAGCCCGTCTGAAACACCTATTTTCCTGCACTTTCCTTCCTCCTCGGGTGGCTTTCCTCCTGCCAAGCCCGCCTCTGCTATTGCTGTGCCAAGGAGGAGAGAGCTCCTTCCTGCCCTCCAGTGATGTTGGACCCCAAGCGCCATCTCAAAGGCACGACTCTAATAGAGGAAAACTCTTCCTAAACTCTTCCCATCCCGTCTCTGTGAGCCTCCACTCCCACCCGGGGCTGCCTGGGGTGCATTCAAATTAATTTGGAGAGCACATGGCTGCTAGCAGCTTCCAGAAGGCTCCTGATGGGTCAGGGATGGGGAACGACCAGCAGGTCCGTACCTCAGCTCCGTGCCTGGGGAAGGGGTGCACTGGCAACGGGGGCGGATGCCCAGCATGCCTGCCTGGAGCAGGGAGCAGCATCGAGGGCAGGGCTGGGTCTGAACTGTGCGTAACCCCGTGACACCTCCCTTCACCCCTCTGTTTCCACACCGGTTTTAATGCCTGTAACAGGGAAACACACCCAGGTCAACAGAGATTTCTCCCAGACGGTGGCAGTCCCCGGGCACACACTCACGGACGAGCTGCAGGCAGCACCCGGCTCTGCTTCTACCAGGGTGTCCACGTGGTGGCAAAGCCACCACCTCCATTCCACCACCATTTAGTCGTTGAAGGCAGCAGACTCCAGAGAGGGGAGCAGCCAGGGCTGCGGATCTGAAGCACAGCTGTTTGTCCCCTTGCCCCTCCTGCCTCCTTATTCCACCCTTCATTTCCCAGTGCCGCCTTTGCCCTGCCGACGCCAGGCTCTCTGCATGGGCTGGTTCCCTCGGGCGCCCATCGGTGCCTTCTCCGCTCCTTCCTGATAGGGCACCTCGACCTGACTGAGCCTGCCCATCCCTGGGGCAGGACCTGCTAATGAGCCACGGCGACCGCAAGCGAGAGGCCACGCACCTTGCTGGATGGCGACAGGGGTTTTTCCACAACGTGGCTGCTCTTTTGTGCCTTCTGCTGAGCCCCGCAGTGTTGCCCTATCCGTTAACCTAACACCCTGCCCAGCCTCACAGTCTGTGGCCAAATTTCCTTGGGCAACTTTAGCACCAGTGAATCCTCTTCCTGGGCTGGGCTGCTGCTTTTCACCGGGGGCAGTGGGGTGGACCCTGCCATCCCAATGGATATGACGGGGTGGGGTGCAGGACTTGCCCAGTTGGCTGGAAACTGGGAGTAGGCTGGCACACTGGAGAGGAGCAGCAGCAGCTTCTTGTCACGGGGCGTCAAGGCTTTGGGGACCGTGCGGCAAAATGAGGAGCCTCTCCTGGGAGCAGAGGAGGAGAGAAGTGGCCAAGTGGAGGAGCTGGGCTCTGCAGCCTCCATGCAAGGCGCTGGGCCATAAACGTGGCACGGTGGCTGTCATTTATGTGTCGGCAAACACGTCAAGTGGGCTCGACTATTGATTCTGACTGTATAAAAGAGTGTTGTGGCACTTGTTCAGGTTTGCGCAGGTTTTACAGCTCTTGTTCTGAGAAGTGCCCATATATTTGGTTTTGCTCCTTCCTTCAGGTCTATCTGTTGACATTGGCTCTCCTAACCAGAGTGTTGGGCCATGCCAGGAAGCTGAGTGTAAGGCTCTCCCTGCGTTTCCCACTTTCTCAGGGGTTATCGCCTATAAAATCTCACGCACACCCATGGCCGGGACAGCTTTCTGGTGAAGAGGCAGGTGAAAGGTGCCCGGTGGTCCCACATTGGTGGCTTTGGGTGCCCCACGCTTAATGGCAGGAGCTGAACCACCCATTCTGATGGATGAGCTTTAGGGTAGATGGGCAAAGCTGTGGGTAAGGTACTGCCCTGGGCAGCCTGGGGCAGGATGAACAAGGTCAGAGATCTGTAGAGCTGCAATGAAAATCGGGATGTCAAACTAGCTTGGATGTCCAGAGAGGGAAAAGGTGTCAGAGCTCCCAGAGCACCACCACAGAGGATATGGCCCATGCATGGTGACCCACAGCATGACGCCCACAGTATTCCCGTTCTCCACCTTCGCTCTTCCAACCGGGAGATGCCAGCACTGGCTGAGCCCGCAAGGACACCTTGGTGCTGGAGGCTCAGAGGGGTTGAGCCCACGGTGATGATCCCCATCCACCCCTCGGCACTGGGTCTCTTGGTACCGCAGGTCTGCAGCCGGAGTCCCTCCAGTAGCTGCAGCCTTTTGGGATAGAAAGTCTGGTCCGGCTGTGCAGACCCTCAGCTTTTTAGAGCCAGGATCCATCCGCTCCTCAGCTGCTCGTGCCTTTCCACAGCCACTTGCTCTGCATGGAGCTGCTACTCTCACACCTTTGGTGCATCATCCAGAACCCACCATTATTTTTTGAGGCATGTCTTTCCTGAAGGGATTTGCTGGGTAATTTCTGTTGATGCTGAGGCTGAAGCTTGGACACAAGCAGTTCCTGGGAGTAATTGCTTCTGGGACACGGCTTAGCTCAGAGGCCCCAGTGGGAATGTGGTGCCTCTGCCCAGTGCAGGGGAGCAGAGCCATCAGCCCTGGGTTCACGATACAACCACTACCTTGAAATTTGCCTTCTGCGAAAATTCTGCAACATTTGCCATTTCCACAAACACTTCTGCCAGGAACCTTGTTTGCTTGAATATTTGAGGAAAGCAAACAGAGAAGGAGCCTGAACACAAATAGTCATGGACATTATTTTGCAGTCTTTGCCCCATTCTAACCCCGAGCCCACCGGCAGAGACACTTGCAGGTGTTCCCCCTGCCCAGCGTACCCCTTGGCTCTGCCCTATGCGCTGCCCTGTCCCCCACTGCTGGTCCTGGTCCTGCTGCAAATATTGCTGTATTTCAAAGAAAATCACCCAGACCTTGCTGCCTGCAGGACCAGCACCACTCACCACACCTTTGCACTCACTTGAAATAAAAATCGGATTTTAATGGCATTTAAGAAACATCAGCTAACTGAGCATGTCCCCCTGAAAGGTGGCTCGCAGACCTACACCTGCCCCGTGGAGTTCAAAATAGCTCTCAGACACTCCTCAAACCTTCCCCAGCCTCGTGCCACTTGCCTCCCAGAGCTGGAGCTCACTGCCCGCTGATAGCAGCCCTCTGTGCTCACTCCCCCTTATAAAAATACCATCGTGTTTTCAAGCGAAGCCAAAGACAAGCGCGTGCTGCTGGCCCGATAAGCGGCCGGGGTGAGGCGGCTGCCCCGGGGTGGTGGAAGTCGCAGCCCTGTGGACGAGCACAGCTGCCCTGCAACACTGAGCAGCATCCCTGCAGCGCCCGGGATGGGGGAGCATCCCCAGCTCTTCCCCACAGAAAACTCCACCAAGAACCAGCAAACAGCACTCAGGATCAGGCCAAGGTGGCTAAAGCAGTGATTGTCCCTTTTGCATCCCATCTGAATACCAGTGCTTATCCCTGGATGCAGCAGGACCCTGCTCAGCCATTTCTTGCCCTGGTGCTGACCCTTCCAGCACCAGTGTTATGGCCACCCCCAAGAGCCGGCAGGGACGGTGGGAGTGGGGACAGGGAAGGAGGCTGTGCCAGGTGTCCTAACACGCACCGATCCCCGACAGCCTCCAGGCCATGGATGCAGAGCACAAGGAGTAAACAGAGGTATTAAATAGCAGCTGACATGAGAAATCAAGGGGAAGAAGCTCAGTTTGGGTCATATCTAGGGGAAAACTGAAAAATTAGGTCGATTTGGCAATGAAAAATAATTGCTTCATGGTGAAAAGTAAAAATACTCAGAAATTCTGCCTCCTCTTATGTCTTTCAGAAACTATTCACCACATCTGACCAGAACGCCTGAGCGGCTCTGACGTCTCGCATTTTTCAGCGAATTTCCAAAGCTGCTTTATGAGCTGGCCCTGATCATGTGCCGGTCCCTGCTGTAACCACCAGCCCAGGATCCCCAGCTCCGAGAGCCACTCCCAAAATACGAAGGACTGGTGCTGACTGCACTGGGATTGAGGGCAATTGCCTGTATTGCGCCCAAGTCTCATTGGGAGGGTAAAGGTGGAGCCGGCAGCTTGCCACCTTCTTGCTGCCTGGGAAAGGACCATCCCCTCGCCCCCTCTCCATCCCTTACCCTCTTCCACACCCATTTGCAGCCTCCCCTGGGCTTTCAGCACCAGCGTGCCCAGAGGAGCCCTTTCCAGCTCACAGCCCATCCTCAGCAGGTGCAGGTGAGGATGCTGAACATGTCCCCAGCCCCACAGCTCTCTGCAGGCTGTGGCATCACTCCTTTCTCACCCAGGGACCCACGCAGGGTGCTGGGGACAGGACGCCTTTGTCACCACCTGGCAGGGTGCCCTCCAAGTCCTTTACAAAAGGCACAGGTCTAATGGGAGGGAAATAAGTGCCCCCAAGGTATGGTTTAGGGGGAATGCTGGTGGCAGTTTGGGGCAGGGATGGATGGGGAGGGTTGCAGTAACTGCAGCAGGGGGAATGCCCCACTCTCCGCTCTTACTGATGCCACTGCTGCAAAGAGTGGGCTGGACCCGCTCGCCGTCCTGAGGCTGAGTGCTGGCATCCAGCTTTACCCTTAGAATACATCCCTGGCTTCAAATGGATGCTGAAATGCTGAAGCCTCTGAGATGGATAGGGAGACGGAAAAATCAGAAAATCTTTCCATCGATCAAAGGAAACTGAAAATAACTGTTTTACCCCTCCAAAGCTGAAGGCTCATCTGGTGGAAGCTGATGTGCATCCGCCGGCTAAGCCCCGGCAATGCCAGTGCGATGCCAGCTGGAGTGGCCCATCCTGCCAAGGGCCGGGAGCTGGCTGCTGCGAGGGCAGCGCTGGCGGGCACGGCTGCGGCTCAGCCGACACCGCTGCATGGAGCACCCCTCTTGCTTTGCAAGGGAATAAACTTCCTGGTGACCCTGGGAAGGTTCGGCCACCACTTTGCCGTCTGCCCCACAGCGCATCCCGCCTGCTGTACCCAACCTGCTGCCCAGCCCAGCCCCAGCCCCAGCCCAGCCCCAGCCCTGCGGCACTGCAGGCTCCCGGGGAAGCCAGGAGCTGCCTGGTCCCCCATCCCCGCCAGCCCTTCCTCGCCTCTATTTGGATAACTTTTTCACCCGTTCTATTTATGAGGACTCCCCTCCTTCTGCCAACACTCTGAGTTTCCTCTCGCTTTGGTCTGGGAGGCCCATCTCGCTTTTTTATTCTTATTATTTTTCTCTCTCCCCCTTGCAAGGCCCCAGGCTCGGCTGCCCGGCCCCGCGAGAGGCTCGCAGGCAGCGGGTGCCGGCCGGAGCGCGCCTTTGTTTGGCCAGGGGAGCAGATGGGGAGAGAGGCTGCAGGTGGGATGTGCAGTGATTCTTCCCCAGCCGCCCCACGGTACCCGGCTCTGCCTGTGTCTGCCTTGGTCGCTGATCCTCAGGCTGAAAAATCAGGAGAAAACCAGGATTAAAAAAAAAAAATCAGGAGAAAATTAACTGCGGAAAGGTTTGCCTGTGTTTAAGGTCACCGATGTGCCGGAGCTGGCAAACGGCTGCTCACATTAGAGCCAGCTGCAAGTGGGCAGAAGAACTTAATTGTAAGTGATTAAAGAGCTTGTTCAGCTCCTTGGGTTGCATCTGTCAGGCAAAGCCTGTTGCTGGCTGCAGAAATGAAGCTGGCTTTGCACCCCGGGGCAAAGCAGGACACAAGCACCCTGGACCTGGGGACACCCAGACTCAGTCACCCGGCACTGCTGTGCCTCCCAGGCTGACAGGAACACCCCTTCAGCCTCCCCTTCTCCTGCAAATGAGGCAGAATTCAGTCCCTCCAAGCTCGGTGGGTCAGGAGCCATCTCCCCACCAGCAGCAGAGAGGGAGGAGCATCCCTTCCTGCACAGCGACTCAGGCAGGGCTTCAGCCCAGAGGATGCTCAGCACTCGCTTCTGCTGGACCAGCCCTCAGAGGTGCCCTCGCTCCAGGATTCGACCCTCTATACATCTCAGAGGCATCAAGCCTTCGTTTTACCCGCTCACGAGCAGCCTTCATCGCACGGCTCCTTGCATGTTGTCCGAGCAGTGCCAGCTGGACACAAAACCACAACCTGCACTGAGCAGACCAAGAACTTGGCATTTTTCTGAGCCCAGCTCTATGCGAGGCCCCATCCCACTGCTGGCTTCTGCAGCTCAGAGCCGCAGGTGGTGGGAGCGCCTCCAGAGCCCCGGCTCCTGCGGGCCTGGGACATACAAACGAGCGACCTGGTAAAAACAGGCTAAAACTCAGCATTTTGTAACTGCTGGACTGTAGCTCCTTGCTCCAGCTTGACCCAGGAACGCTGTTGCAGATCCTATGCAATTTCTACACATTTCCATTGCAATGGGCCGTGGACTCGTGGAAATGCAGATGAGCCCAGCATCCAGCCACGGCTCACCATGGGGCCGTGTGAGCCGAAATTGAATCGGGTCTGGAGAGTACAGAAGCGCTGGGGGCTGGGACAAGGAGACACAGGGCCACACTGCACCATGGATGCCCAGCACAGGGGCTGGTTGGGGCTGCAGGTGGCACCTGTAGGAAGCTGCAGGCCTGGAGCAAGAGAAGCGACCACGCAGAATGGGGCCGTGAACAAAGCACAAGGAGGTGGCCTGGGAGCCCCACAAGCCCTCCTGGGTCCTGGCTGGAGCACATGCGGTGGCTGGAGCATGGGCTGGTGGGGCTGTGCATGTTTGTGGGTGGGGTGTGGTAGAGGAGAAGAGGAGAAGGATGTGAAAAATACAGTGTGGAGAAGCAAGGTAGAATGATGGAGAGCCATGGGATGTGATGGAGAGTGATGGAGAGCCAAGGGAATTGATGGAGAACCATGGAGCATGATGGAGAGCCAGAAGAAGTGATGGAGAACCATGAGGAAGTGATGGAGAGCCACGGGATGTGATGGAGAGCCTCAGGAAAATGATGGAGAACCTTGTAACTGTGAAACCTCATCTGCTGGAACCTCACTCCACACCCTGGCCATGCCCAGGGACTGGGGTTCCCAGACCACACAGGACCAAACCAGCCCCAGCCCTTCGCCTCGCAGGGATGCTGCAGCACAGGCGCATTTGGACCCATCCTGAGGGTAATGGTGGGCTGACAACAGCCCGGGCCCGGGGACCTGTCCCCCCATGTGCATTTGTTGGCTGTTGGCATCTGGCACAGCCAAGAAGGGCAGCCGTGCGGGGCTGCCCCGGGCTGGTACCCGCTGTGCAGGAGCACAGGCACAAGCCTGGCGGGCATCTCCCTGTGGCCGGGGTGCCCCGGGCAGTGGCGTGCTGCCTGATGCTCTGCACCGCAGAGACTGGAGGCTGCCGTTCCTCTGGACACTATACTCCCTGCTGGGAACCCTGCCCAGCATTAACACCAGCCCGGCCCCGGCCCTCGGAAAGAGCAGCAGCACTGGCGGGCGCGCGCCGTGCCCACTCCCACAGCCCGGGCGTGCCATGGGCCGCCTGCAGCCTTTGCATTGGGGCTGGCTGCGTGTCCTAAGGCAGCACGTCACCTCCTTTCTAAACTGCTTCCACTTCTGCTGCAAACCCTGCAGCAGCCCCTCTGCCAGCGGGTCGGACCGCTCTGCTCCCTCGGACACATGCCTTCTTCTTCAAGCCAAGCAGAGTGAAAGAGAGAAAATACATATATATGTATATATATAATATAAAAATCAATCGGGGACCCTTTTTCTGCCTCTGTCTCCAGCCTTTGCAGGTGCCTGAGCTGGCAGGGGCTAGGCAGCGCGGCGGGGCCGGGACATGGGGCCAGGGGCTGCTGCCCGCTCCCAGCCCCGCTTCCCGCGAGCGACAGCGGGGCGGCAGCGCGGGCGATGGAAACGCTGTACTCACCATATGGAGCCTCCATCTTAGCGCTTAGCTGGGTGCTTACATTGACCATGTCTCGCCGGCTACTGCTATGGGGACTTGGGGCGAAAACCAGAGGAAGTAGAGGAATAAAAAGAAATCTAAATAAATAAATAAAAATGTCTTTCACTAAGGAACTAGGTGAAGGCAGGAGGGAGCGCAGAGAGGCAGGGCGAGGAAACCTGCCTCTCCTGTTATCTTATTGATTCGCTTAATCAGGGCTAATGTGGGTGGAGATGTTAAATAGTAACCAAGCTCTTATGGAAACCAATCTGCAAGGTGCCGTTGCTGTAGCTATAGTAACTGCTGCCAAGCTAGAAACTCAAACACGGCTTTTACTGGACTCTTTTGGGGCTCCCATTTCCACCCGGTGTCAAGGCTGGGGCAGCTGCCGGGCTGGGGTTCACCCCCGGCTGCACGGGGACAGGGTGGCTGATCCAGCTCCGCAGCACCCCGGGTGCCGCCAGATTTCACACCATCGCCCGCCCGCGGTGGGAAAACCAGGGCTGAGCCCGCCTGCATGCAAGGTGCTCACCCTGCCTGCGGGCAAGGGGCCATGAGACGAGCCATGGGGGCTGGCACGTGCTGCCATGGGCAGAGCAGAGCCCGGCTGAGGCACAAGGGGTGAAACACCCTGGCCGTGGGTCAGGGCTTGCTCCCTCAGTGCAAAACCGGAGGGGTCGCTTGGGGATGGGGAGCCGCAGGGATGCTGCAGTGGGATGCAGGGTGGTACCCTGAACATGGGGCCGGAATGCAGGGCATTTGCAGCTCCTCCCTGTCTCCCTCTGCTCCCCAAATTGCGGGGACCCAGAAGGTGCTGCAGCCACTCACGGACATCTGTGCTCCCTCCAGGACTGCAGCACCCAGGAGGAAGCCCAGGGGCCTCATGGTCCAGGGAGTGCAGATGTGGTCCCTAACCTTGGGGTCGAGTCCTGTGCTGCTGGTGGCTCCATGGCAGGAGCAGCCCCTGCTCCCGGGGGGCTGTGCTGAAGCAAGGATGGCCACGTGCAAGAGGTGCTGCTGAGATGACACCAAATATATGGGCGATCCAGAGCTGGAGCTGAAAAATTGATTGTCTGGCAGTGCAGGGCCTCCTGCATCTCCGGTACATCTCAGGAAGGGGCCAGGCTGGAGGAGGCACAGAGGGGTCCCTGCCAGTTCTGGGACCCCCCAGCACCCTGGCTATTGAAACCCTGCAGCCTTGAGGGGACAAAATTAGGGACATCTGCTCCTCTGGCTGGGAAAGTGCATCGCAAGGGAGCACGCAGAGTGGTGGGCAGGGAGGGGGCTACTGGGACACAGTGGGCTGTGGTGCAGGAATCCATTGCTGCGGGCTCAGACCCAAGGCCTGGGAATTTGGGGACCCCTGAGTTTGCTGAGTGCTGAGAGCTTCTAGAGAGGGAGCGGATGCGGATAACAGAGTGCTCAGCGGCTCCAGGGATGAGGTAGGGCAGTGGGGCAGCGTGGAGCAGCCTGGGTGGTACAGGGAGCTGGTGGGTCTCCAGCATCATCGTCACCGACTGTCCCAGCAGTGCTGGCTTCTCCCACACGATGGAGCAAAGCACCTGGGCATCTCCTGCAGCTGTGGCCCTGCCGAGGGCTTCTGCGCCCTTTCCCTCTTTACCCGCAAAACCATCGCTCGGTGTTACCCCGAGGCTCCAGGCTGCGAGGGAGGGACAACCAACACAAGCATGGGGGTCTCCAGGCTGCTTTATTGGGGGTCTCGGAGCTGAGGGCCCTGTGGCTGGAAGGGCTGCCGTGGAAGGGGAGCACGCTCAGAGCTCCCGACTTTCCCTCCAGCCACTCACCATGAGGGGAACATCTTGGTATTCGCTTACACCAACCTCTGCCTTAGCACAGGCGGGGGGCAATGGGGAAAGCCCCCCAAGCCCGCAGAGCAGGGACCATGCCAGCCAGCCCTGCTCCCTCCATGCATCCCTGAACTGTCCCTGTTTCGGGTAACAGGGATCTGAACCATCCCTATTTCCCCCAAAGTGGGAAGCAGCCAGATGTGAGCACTGCTGGAGAGGTGTGTTAAAAAAGCAGTTTCCTACACAGCATTAGGGATGAAGCAGGTTGGACAACCGGGCTGCTGAGGGAGGTCAGTGTTATAAATAATTCTGGTTCACCCTGTCCCCATTCCCAGGGGCTTCCTCGCGGGGCTGCAGCCCTAGAACCAGCTGACTTGGTTGGATTTGAGTCCGGTAAAGCACATGTTGTTGAAGCAGCCCCCGCCGTAGGTGGGGGGGCAGGCTGAGCACGGCTGCCCCACCTTGTACGGTGCTTCTCCCAGCCAGTTGCCCCTAAAAAGAGAAGAGGGCATCAGGTCTGAGCGCCATCGCCTCGCCGCCGACACTGCAGCAGCCGTCGAGGAGGGAGGGCAGCACAGGGGGACTTCCCTCACTTACTTGATGGCGTAGTTGCAGACGAGGAGGACGGCGTGCCGCCACGTGCTGCCCCACACCCGCACATTGGTGCAAGCGCCGAGGGCGCAGCCCAGGCGGCTGGAGGATGCCCACACCATCTGCACCGGGACAGACAACAGGCGTTGTCAGCGACCACCCGCCCAGCCATCCCACAGCCGGTCCCCCCAGGATCCCAGCGCAGGGCTCCATCCCACCAGGTAATCGCATCCCGCCCACCCGAATTTCTCGGGCTGGCTGCTGTGCCCATCGCGGGCACTGCTTTGTCACCCAAGGGTGATTTCTCACTGCCCTTTTCTGCCGGCAGCCCTCGCTGCCCTGCGAGGGGCTGCCTTGCCAAGCTCACTTAAATAAGCTGCAGAGTCTGGGTCACTTCTCTGATTTACCCAAATTAGTTCCCAAACCTCACCCTGAATCATCGCCGGCAGCTTACTCTGCACGCAGGGAGATGAAACAGAGCCAGAAGCTCCTCCTAAAGCTTCTCCAGGCTGAATTTCTTCCTTAAAAAATGTATCTTGCCCATTTGCAACCTGGAGCATCCCCGCACATCCCCACGGACGAGCTGCATGGGGATGCAGATGCTCAGGTAAAGGTTGGAACCATGCAGAGGAGGTAATTAGGGGTTGGCACAGCTTTGTTGCTGGGCAGGGGAGCAGAGGGAGGTTTGCCACCTTGTGCTGGCCAGGCTGCTGGTGGATGTGCCAGAGGATGAAAGGGCTGCATTCCCGGGGAGCAGGACACGGCTGGGCACTATAAAGCCGCTCCATCACAGAGGAGAGGATTCATGCTTGGCAAAAGCACAAAGGGGCTTTTTTTTTCTCTTCACCGCCTTTGAGGTACCAGTGGGGTAATAAGGAGAAAAAGGCCAAAGCAGGGGAAAAAAAGCTTAAAAAAATGAAAACCTCCCAGCCAACTGGGCAGAAGGTCCCAGCTGCGCTCCAGTGGGCTGCGAGCCCTCAGGACCTCCATGCAAGCAGCCCGATTCCCACCGGGGCCCAGGGTGGGAGGGCATCGCCGCCGGCTGCCTGCACCCCTCCGGCAGGCATGCTGCCTGCTGCAGCCGTGTTGCCTGATTTGAAGCAGGGAGCTGCCAGGATTTGATCCCGGATCCCAGCTGCTGCTGGGAGAAGGGCTGCTCGCTGCACCGGGTGCTGCAGCAGCCCAAGGTGCTGTCAGCTGTCCCCTGGTTTGCAGCCGGGTCCCAGGGGGCTGTGGGGGGTTGTGAGGGGGTGCAGGAGGGTGCGGGGGGCTACGGCACTCACCTGCGTGTAGTGGCTGCAGACAGAGCCGCTGCATTTGGAGGGGCAGCGGGGGTTGCACTCACGGGGGTGGGGGAAGGAGTAGTGCTGCTTCTCCTGGTGCCACGATTTCACCATGTCCACAACGGAGCGGTACCTGCAAAAGTTGCCATGTGTAAGATGGACCTCCTCCACCTCACAGGTCATGGGCAAGGGAGGGGAGGGGGAGGAAGGCTCCCCAGGGAGGGAATGGGGGAGAGAAGCGGGATGGAGCAGGGGCAATGACGTCTTTGTGCCAAGTCCACTTGTGCCCACGGCCAGAAGACCTGGCCCTCGCTGGAGGCACCTGAGCACTCAGCTGCGTGGTGGAGATCCAGGGCCCACGTCCCCCAGCTCCATGTGCCAGGCAGAGAGGGGATTAATGCCATACTCCCCAAATGAGCAGTGGGCACCCCTGGTTTCCCACATTTACCCTGCTGCAAGAGTTGGACCCTCCTCCTCCTCCCCGGGGGGCTCGATATGCCTCTTGGTTGCATCTCAGTTCTCTGCAACCCCAGCTCAGAACATCTCTGCTCCTTGACTGAGGGGCTGCTGCTGCTCCTCCTCCTCCTCCAGCACCGTGGGGTGCAGGGGATCCCCAAGGAGCCCGCTCCGTCTGCGGGGCACTCACCTGCCTGAGTGGATGGAGAGGTTCTGCCCCACGTATTTCATCAGCTGGGGGGGCCCATGGTCCCACAGGCAGCGTGCAGCCCACGCCTCCGCTGCCCTGGCCAGCCGCTCATCCCACACCTGGCCAGGAGGAAAGGAAAAGGGCAGGCAGGGATTTCGGCTGCCCAGAGGAGGGAAGAGCAGAAACCCACTCCCTTGGGCTCAGAGGGTGAAACCCTGCAGCCCTGCACTGCCGCTGCGGCTCACAGCCATCCCCAGCCCTCCACCGCAGCCCTGGCCACAGACTAACTGGTGAGGACAGCTGGTTCCTTCATGCATTATTTAAAGGTTCCTCACCCATCCTGAATCGCTTTGGGGAGATGCCTGGGAGAGTTATTTTAGAAGGCAGGAATTTAGGCCAAGCAAGAAGTGGTGCAGGATGCTCCCAGGCACATCTGACTTGCTCTGGTACCCAGCAAGCCGGGCTTCCGCCTGGCTCTCCCAAAGCATCATCCAGGGACTACTCAGCCGCTCCATCGGAGCTCCAGTCCCCTCCCTGGGAGCAGAGCAGCACGTGGAACCTCCTGCCCTGAGGGTCCCACTCTGTGCCAGCTGGAAATCCCTCCTCTTGTTGGCTCCCCATTTCTCCTCCCTTTAGGGCTGCTCCAAGCAGGGTCGAGACAACCTGGGGAAAGCTTTGCCCAGGGTGGCTCTTGTCCAGAGGAGCTGTCTCGCTCCTGCATGTTTCTTCTCCCAGGGGCTGGCACCCCTGGGCATGCTCCCAAGGGACCCTGCAGCACTGATGGGGCTGTCCCTCCCAGCTGCAGTTAGGGGAGAAGCTCCCACCTGGGCTTTGGGTTGGGTCCTGAGCTTTTCATGCTGGTAGCCATCTCCCTTCCCCTAATGCTACGTCTGCAGCTCAGCTGGACAGATCCTGCCATCCCACAGCCTGCAAGCTCCCAGACATCCCAGGCACGGGACCAGGGTTCCTAAATCTGCCCCCGGGTGGAAACATCCCCCCATTGGGACCACATCCCTCCTGTGCGGAGGCTGCACGGGGCGCGCATGGGTTTGCCCTGCGCCAGGGATGCGAAACATCCCCTGAGACAGATGTTCAGCCGTGAATCCGGGGCAGCACCCTGACATCCCCATGTGTGGGTGCCCCATCCCTACCAGGTTGGGTGCCCACATCACAGGTGAGCTCCTTGACTCCATCACAGCAGCCAAGAGCTGTGGACCCAAAAACACCCTGCCAGAGCCCAACTCACCATATACTCCATGTTGGCGGCGGAGGGGGACACCTGTGCCCGCACTTGGTTGTGGTAGTCCAAAATCACACTCATGTCGTGGGGGGAGAGGTATCGCTTCCGACGGCTCCGGGGGACCCCCACGCCCCACAGCAGGTCTGCAGCTTTGCCCCCAGGCGGGGACAGGAGCTCGGTAGCATTGGGCAGCAGGAAGGAGCTGGACTGGTGTGTCACCCAGAAGCCCAAGGCAGTGAGGTAGAGGTGCAAGTGGAGCACAGTCATGCTAGCCCGGCCAGCGGGATCGGCCAGCGGCTTTCTGCTCCCACACAGAGTTAAGCAAGGATAAGGCTGATCGCCGGTCCCCGCTGCCGGTGCGTGGATCTAGGAGAGAAAACAACACAGGCACCGCTCAGGTTTGCAGTTCACGTGCAAACACCACTTTGCAAAATAAGATGGAAATAAATTTTCCTTTTTTTCCTTTTCAAAATAAATTTTTAAAATTAATTTCTTCAATAACCTCATTTATCACAGCAAATTCCCCAGGACCAGCAGGGAGATGGCTGGGGAATTGGTTTTCTTGTTGTTTCTTTCAAAAAAAAGCCAAAATCAGCACAAAATCTCCCCCATTTTTTCACTTATTGCACATACCTGCCAGGCAGGGGCTAATTAGGAGCATGCCGAGATACTCACTGCAGCTGCCTGCCTTGTAACTTCCCAGGCATTTGGTCTGTTGAGTAAATCCCCAGCACAAATGGAAATCTCATACAGATAAAGAAATGCATGGCAAGTTTTAAAAGCATCGGTGAGAAATCCTAACGACTCGTTATCTCAGGGAAAGAAAAATAAACCACCGCAAAACCAGAATTATTTAAAAAAAAGAAAAATGATGGAATATCTCCTCTTCTGTCAGCCGATGCACCTCCTAACATCCCTGCCAGCCCTTCCCCAGAGCAGCGGGGAGGATGTTCCCCCGACTACGTACCTTAAGGACTGAGCCAAGAGCAGCTGAGCCCGGCGGCGGCAGCCGGTGGGATTGACCTTTGCAAACAACCTGCTGGGGCAGATGCAGGGGAGAGGTTTAGCCTAGCCCCGCCAGGCAGCCCGCCGCGGCATCTGACGCAAAAGCTGCATCTTAACTCTTCCCCCCGGGAATGTCCTGAAGTTTAGAAGGAGCCCTGCTAGGAGATTTATAGGCTGGTGGATGCATCCACACGCAGAGGCGCGCACGCAGGCATGCTGAGCCGTGCACGGTGCCGGCGGGGGGAAGCGAGCAGAGCCCGGCTCGCTTCTCCAGCGGGCAGAGGGGCTGCTCGTCAGCTGCTGGCTGGGGATTTTTCAAGCTACCTATGGGGAGAGATTCCCAGAATCGTCTCTCCTCCATTCATCCCCCCCAGGTTGGGGTCTCGCTGGCAGCTGTGGATAGGGAAGCAAATTGGGGTTGGCACGGGATGTGGAGGGGGTTTTGCCCTGGTAAAGCGGTGGCAGGGCTGGCGCTGGCCAGGAGCCCCGGGGTTACCCCGCTCTGGTGCAAGCTGAGCAGATGGCAGAGATGTCCCTTGCCAAGGTTGGCTGGGAGGGGACCTGGTGACCATGCATGTCCCTGGGCCAGCAGCTCTCCCCGTTAGAAATGAAGCCGCTTGCTGGGTGGGTTCCCCAAGGACTAGGGTTTGCAGCAGCCCGTGGGGGCTCTGCCCATGTCCCCACCACTGACGTGGGCTGGTGATGCCCAGCCAGGGGCATCTCAGGGGAAAAGAACCCTTCCTCTGTGGGCTGTGCTCCCCCAGGTGCCTGTCCCCAGGGAGGGGAAATAGCTGCAGAATTCTGAAAGCTGTAGACAATCCTGCAGCATCAAGTGTGTTTCCCTGTAACATCCCAGTGGTCACGATGCCTGGGACCAGCTGAATTATTGCAGGTCACAAAAATGCAAGCCTGGCAGGCTGGAGGGGCTGCTTGCAATGCCCATCACATCTCTTCCTCCCGCTGCACTCAGAGCCAGAGCAAGCAGCCGCGTGTGAGACGCAGCAGGGCTCACTGCCATCATCGCCTCGTGCCGTGGTGCCCCAGGTAAGCAAGGTGCTCACCCCGCACCTCACCAGGCCTGGGTTCACCAGGGTACAGGCGGGTTTGGAGCCAGGATTTGGCTCTTTGGTTGCATGAAGGGGAGCACTGAGGCCAAAATCCCTCTCCTGAGCTGGCCGGACACATGGAGACAGAGGCACGGAGCTGAGACCAAAGTGTGCCTGGGGGAAAGCTGGTGCTCGGGCAGGAAGACAAGGAGGCTGCTGGGGAGGCGGAGAGGAGAATGCAGTCCTACAGCAGCAGCCCATCGCTGCTTCTTGCCCCCATGGGGATAAGAATCAAGGATCCTGCCCATGGAACTCCTGCCCCATGCCGGGACTGACGGCACATCCCAGGGCCTGGCTGGTTTCACCCACAGTGCCCGAGACCCACAGCGCAACAGAAGCCGACCAGGAGTTCGGGGAGGAGCAGACCCAAGTGTGGAGCGGGAATAACGCTCAGGTGCTGAGCTGCTGTGCTATATCGATACAGGCTCACCCTACTGTGAGCCTCTGCCGAAATAGTCCCTCGTGCATATTTTTCCTGGCATCTGCTCTCCCGTAAAGCAACTCAAGATGCTGTGGGCCCTGGGGAGCAGCTGGAGACATGTGCCGGAGGGATATTTCCATCCACTCCCCACCCAGCGGGGGGGATGATGCCAGCGAGGAGACAGGGAAACCGCTGCCAAGGCACCTCCAGCCCCACTGCAGCGGCATGGGAGGGGACCCCTCCATGCGGAGAGCAGCAGCACCCCGTGGGCTGGCAGGGCTGGGCACACTGCTGGGGGCCGTGCTGTGCCATGGATGCTGGTGCTGGGCACACCGGGGTGTCAGAGTGGCTCCCAGAGCCCACCAGCTTTCCAGGCTGCCTGTTGTAGGTGGTCTAACCAGCTCAGCTTCACCTTCCCAGCACCAGACCACCCCAAAACACCAGCCACCTCTCCACAGGTGTTGGGCAAAGCACCGTCCCCAGTTTGCCGACACCCCTATTTTATGTTCACCCATATGTGGAGGCGAGTGCCAGCTCCAGGGGCCGACGGCAGGACGGCCCGTCGTACTGCACCGGGACGGCACACGCCAGGGCTGCCTCCCTCCACTCAACCCCAGCTATCAAATCTCTCATTAGTGAGGCTGGTGAAGGCAGTTTCATTCCCAGCGGATTAGAAAGGCAGATAGGGACATGCAGCAGCGATCTCAGTTGGGCAGACTGGGGACGTCGTCTGGGCAGACTGGGAGGAGCAGCTGCCACCAAGTGCACACCAAGGTAGGGAGGGCGCTGGGGCTATGTTATGGGGAGGGGTTTTTTTAATGATTTATTATTTCACAAAAGACAGAGCCCTGAGCACCAAATGCTCATCTAGCACCGTAAACTGCAAAGATTTGCATTAAAGAAATTTTTTTTGAGTTTTTGCTTCCTTGGGGCTCGGGGATAGCAAACCCACTGCAGCTCCCGCTGCCACGCAGCAGCTGAGCCTCACCAAGCCTCTGTGCGGAGACAAGGCAAGGGTTTTGTCTTGGGTGCAGATTGAAAGCACTGCTTAATCAGCACTCCGTGAGACAATCCAAATTCCAGGAACTAGAAGGGGTTTGTGTCCCTGCCAGGCGTAATATCCTGCAGCCCAGACTGGCCTGGCTGCCAAAGCACACGGTATCTGCAGCGAGGACCTTGCTGGGAGCCAAGAAGCACACGCATGCAGCTGGATACAGCAGCAGTGCCGACAAATTCTCATTTTTATGAGCATTGGGGGGAAAAAAAAGAGATAAATTACTGGGTTCACAGCACTCTCTTGGCAGAGGTGCCCACTGATGCTTTTAAGACTGACACACATAGCAGCTCCCTCCAGAATAAGCCACAACAGGACTTGCAGGATTCCTCTGTCATGTTTGTTTCTCCCATTGGCTCCCGTTGTTTGTTTCTCCCGTTGGCTTCAGCCATCCCCCATCACCCATGTATCCAGGTGGCAGGTGGTGACATGAGCCCACGCAGGGCTGAGCGGGGCTTTGCCCTTTGCTGAGGGATGGGATCTGCTGCAATGACCTGAGCACCCCCAGGAGCGGAGGAGGTTGATGTGGCTCCTCTTAACTGGGGTAAAACAAAACCAAACCAAAGCCCTATTTGAACAAAACTCTTTTCCCAGGTAACGCACAAACTCTGTTGCTCTGGTAAAATACCCCCCTCTTATGAAGGGGCAGAAAGGCTCATGTTCCAGCTTTGCTGAAAGCTATTCATTTCTCCCATTCCTGCCCCAAACACCACCACCAGCTCCAGCTACCCTGGTGCCCACCCTGGCAGGGAAGGAAGGTGGAGCAAATGCTCTGGCTGGAGGCTTGCATCTCCACCAACAGCTGGAAGCTGTGTCACAAATTGCAGTGCTCTGGGCTTTACAGGAACCTTTGGAGCAAACCTGAAGCAAAATAGCCCATGTGCATTTGCCAGAGCTTGCAGGATTATTTATGAAGTCCTCAGTTACTGATTTCTGCCGGATTTTTTCCTGAGCCCAGGCCCATGTGAACCCTGCTGTTAGAGACTGCCTCCTAACCCACTTGGGCAACGATCATGTCTCCTGGGCAGCGTTTGTGCTGTTGGTGGCCAGCTGGCAGCAGCAGCACAGCCGAGACCATACACCACCGGCCCCTCGCAGGGCTGTGATTATGGGAAGGAGGGGAGGGATGGCAGGAGGGAGGACTGCCTGAGCCAGTGTGGGGCACAGCTCACTCCAGGGGCACCACGTGTGACCCTGAATGTACAGCCACGGGAGCACGGATTACAGCGGAGAGATCAGCAGGACAGGCGGGAGAGGGCCAGGTCTTCTCCAGCCTTTATCTCCATTGCTCAAGGCGTCATGGCTTGCCTACGACAGCAGGCTAACACAGCGGCAGCACGTGCCTTCTAAAGCCTAGCCCAAACTCTGGGGTTTAGAGCATCTCCATTAATAAATGTAAGATGCTTCATTACTCCCTCCTGCTCTTTCCGATCACAAAAATATTGAGCACCTCTCTGATTTGTAGGACTCTTTGCAATCCATGATCATTGTTGTAAAATCCATCCATGGGATTGTTCCTGTGCCTGGGGTAGGCTCATCCATCGGCAGGGACGGGCGGTTGCATTCTCCGCAGTTGAGCCCACAGTCCTGCAGCCTTTCATATGATGCTGCCTCTGCTTCAGGTGCAATGTCCTCTCATAACCCACCGTTTCCACTTGCGTATTTGCTAGGACATGAGAAAAACTAAAAATAAAGGTGAAAAAACCCCATTTCCCATTTTATATATAGTGATGCTGCGGGGAGCCGGCAGTCGGGAGCGTGGGCAGGAGTCTGCACGTGTGGGTCCGACCACCCAGGCTGGGCTCGGCGGGGTGAAACAGAGCAGCCTTGCCCGCAGCCTGGCTACCCACCCACTCTCCAAAGGCACCTGGGCACTGCCCCAGCTCTGCGAGCTGAGATTTGTTCCTTTTACTGGTGCAACTGGCTGGGTCCTGTTAGGAGCCTGACCCTGGGTGCCTTTATTGCTAGCAGCAACTGTGGCTGAAAACACAGCAGGACTAATGCCTGTGTGGTGCAAAGTAAAAACAACTTGTTTCGGGTTATTAACTAAGGTGTCCGTCATGGCTAATGGGGTCCTCCATGATCTCTTTGGTCAATAAGTGGGTGTCAGCCCCCCCACCTCTCCCCCTGTCCCCACGGCACCATCGGAGCTGTGGTCCCCACCAGCAGCCCGCGACTGCCTGCGAGGAAGCTGAGAAGGCCACTGGCTCCAGCCAGCACCAAGATATAATTGGAGCCTTTGAAAGGCGAGAAATTTTTTCCACCGGCTCTAGAAATAAATGTCTCTGAAGTTGAGCGCTGTGGACAGTAGTTTCTCGCAAAGGTATTTTTTACAGTAACTGGGCTAAGTTTAGAAATCCACTTAACAAATAACACGGAAGCTCCTCTCAGCACAATCCAGAAGATAGTTAATTTGCTGTTTGCTAACAATTTAGTTTTTAGCACGGCACCGCAGGTGTGTGATGGTCTCGCTGCACTCTGCCAACGGGAGAAGAATCTAACAGGTCAATGGAAAGAGGGGCCCATCACCCCACGAGTCAGCTGAGACCGAGATAGACCCAAACCCAGGAGCCAAACCATCACCAGCCGCACCCAGGCTGGGTACCGGGACCCCCCACCCCACAGCAGCGCTGTCCCCACCGCTCCCATCCCCACTGCCCACCCACAGCTCACCCACACGGGCGCAGCCCATGCCCAGCTCTGCCCACGCACACAGACACGCACCAGAGTCAACGGCCCTGGAAACGTGATGATGGGAGGATGTGTTTTACTGTGCTTATCACCTGCTCTCCACATGGTCAGCTTTCAGGCCCAGCGGTGGGAAACCCATCGGTCCCACCCAGGGGTCGCGGTGGGAGTTCCCTATGCCATGGGGCAAAACCAGCCTGCACGGAAGGCATCATCTGGGGCGAGCTGAGATTATTTCTTTCCTCGGCATCTGACACAGTAAGGACTGCCTGTGTAATGGCTGGGAAATCCTGCGCCTCCGGCAAAGGGCTGGATCAGCTGCTGGTTGAGGGCTAGTGGATCACAGCCCCGAAAGCCCGGACCCGCTGGAGTGAAGTCAGGACACCCTGGCAGCCTTACCATGTAATTTTCTTGCTTGGACGGGTGTGTGCCACAGCTTGACTGCAGCCCCTGTGTATTCAGTCCATTTCCTTTTTTTCCAAGACCAAAATTAAGATAGAAACTGAGCACCTGGCACTGGTTCACAGGCGGGTTTGTCATGGCTGCACAGGGAGGTCTTGTTCCCATTGCTCCCCTTCTCGGGGGTGGCCCAGGTACTCACGTGCCCGGGCCCCCACTGTGGCACCAGCAAACACCCTCCAACCATCCCCACCAGTGCACAGTTCACTGCTTCCAGCTGCAAAATGTTTTTTCAACAGAAAATTGTTGCTGGTGTTTGTTTGTTTGGCTCGGATTGAATAACGGTGGGGCTAAAAGAGATGCTGCTTTTTTGCAGTGGTATATCATTCCTCGGGATGTTGGGACGGGGTCTCCTGAAGGTGTTGCATCTCCCCAGGGTCTGTCTGGAGCATGTCCAGCAGGGAGGAGGATGCAGCTCAGGAGGGTGGTGATCACTCAAAGCCTGGCCAGCTTTAAAAGCAGTCTCTGGAGAGCGCAGGAAGGTGGTGCGGAAGGGAAGACACAGCACAGGAGCTCCCAGGGGCGTCCGGAGGAGGTGGAGGGACTTTGGACAGGAAAGATGTGCCCATATGGGCTCTGGGTGCATTAACATCTCTTCACAAGGCTGAGAAACAGCAGCAGCTCAGCTCTCGGGGGGCTCCCCGGGGGGCCAGCAGTGCTGAAGCAGAGCGAGCACCCAACAGGTGAGACGGGGGTGTAATCCTGAGGCTTTTGGTCTCCTGAGTGACACTAGGCAAGCCACTTTCCATGCATAGTTCTCCATCCGTACTATCACGCCGATCACATCTACCAGAGGGCTTTGAGGGTTGCCGATGACTGGCACCGCATCAGAGCTGGTCCTGCCCTTCCAGGTGAGCAGGGCAGCCCCACGCAGGATTTCTTCAACATCTGCCTGTCTCTGGCATTGAAGCCGAAAGGAGCCTCAGATATTTATGCTCACTTTTAAAATCTCTCACTGTACCTGCACATCTCAGGGCTTCTTGGCTTCTGTCAGCAGAACGGGAGCAGCTTGATGGGCACTTTGTATTTTCAGCCTTCCACTCTCCCGTAAAGATTTATTGTGAATCTTTGCCAAGAAATCTCCCTTTTCCAATGGGACTTCCAAGCTTTCCCATGTCCAGATGGCTGGATCCAAGCCACCAGATTTCTGTCTGCCTAGACATGAAATTTCTCAGGTTCAGCAATGGAGGCTCAGATGTTTGCAAGAACCATTTTGCTCAAAGCTGGACAAAGGCTGGAGAAGCAGAAAACTAGGACCTCGGGATGCTCTTTTCTGCCTTATTTCCTTAGTCTTCACCCAAGGAAGACCATGCTGCCCTGCAAACACAGCTTGTGCAGCCCCTGCTCTGGCACACCAGGCAGGGACTGCAGAGCCCGTAGACATACCATCACTGCTCCTCCTCTGTCTTGGACTCCACGTTTATTACAGCAAAATGTGCATGCACTTGACCATCCAAAAAGTAAACTGCTTTTTGGATTGCTACCCCGAGGCTGAGCCAAGCACATATGTGAGGTATAAAGGAATGGAAAGCAAGAGCTCTGACTCCACAAGTATTTGCCGGGTGATATAAAGAAAGGAGCTCTCTGGCTCAGCCTGTGCCAGACGCTGCAAGAAGGAGCTGCATTCCCTGAACCCACTTAGACACCCTGTCTGCCACAAGTGATAAATTTTGCTCTTCCAAGAAGGTAAAAGCCTGTGAGGAACTGTGCAGCTGGAGGTCCTGGCCAGACGTGTCATGTCGGTGTCACGGCATCCCTGTAGAGCTGTGTTGGGCTGCAGAAGCTGGGAGGGAGTTGGGCTGAGAGACTGGCATGGCCATATTTTTGGGATGCAAGAAGAGCCAAAGGTGGTGAGGAGCACACCGATACCTCCTTCCCATGCTGGGCCATCCCGCGGGGTTTTGAAATGGAAAACAAGCAGCGAACAGCACAATATCTTTATGGATAATCTGTGCACAGAGAAAAAGAGAAGAACCCATGCTTGCAGTGCAGAGCCCATATCAAATCTTCCCTGTCTTTCAAGTGAAAGAGACTGCTCTCTGCCATCAACCCCTTGCCCATGACCCACCTTGCCCATGACCTGGTGCAAGTGTCGGTGCTCGCTGGGGCATGTGCTTGGGGGGCCATTGCCCCTCTGCTCTGGGTGTTAGGCAGAGTTTGTGTTGTTTCATGCTGGGATGTATTTCCTTGCCTGCCGAGAGGTGATGGAGGCTGGCTCACTGGCCACAGTGGCCGCAGCGGCCGCAGCAAGGATTACTTGCAGATCCTGCCCTGTGTGAGCTTAATGTCAACAAACTCTCTTCAATTGTGGGCTAACCTGCTTGGCAGTGAATTATTCCTGCCCGAAGATCTTGAAGCATGGCTGTAAACCCCAGAGAGCTTTCTGCTGCCCACCAGCCCAGGCGCAGCACGGCCGGAGCTCACAGTGCTGGGCAGGCTGAATGGCGCTGTGCTGTCGGCCGTGGGCGCCGGGGCTGCCTCGGCATTGCCGCCAGCTAAGCCCTGCTGCCGGTGGCGGGGAGCCGTCCCAGGGGGCTCCCACCAGGAAAGGCTCCCATGCGGCGAGATTCACCTTTGCTGGCCCTGAGAAGGGGTCGGTGTCAGTGCATGGCCTGGGTTCCTCAGCCAGGACACCCGTGGTGGGTGGACACCAGGGTGACCGTCCCAGCAGGGCATGAGTCCCTGATGTGGATGTGCTTTGATCTTCCAGTGATAAATTAGAGTGTTTAAAATACTCTGGGAAAAAACCACGTATCTAGGAAGATGCAGAAGGGAATCAAGTTCCAGTCAAAGACTTGGAAGGTCCAAACCAGTGATCTGAAGTTTAACTGAACATACCCAAGATGGGAGCGATTGTCTCCACATCTCTCCCAGCGTGGAGATGCGCTCCCCGGGGTCTTTTCTTCCCCAAACCAGGGGAAACACTGACATGCGAGTCCCTGAAAACCCTGGAACTGGGACACCTCCTCTGAAGATAACTATCTGGTCCGAGGGTGCTCCGAGTGCTGGCAGCTCCACCGAGCCCATGCTCCCCAGCGTCTGCCCTTTGAAGTACAGGGGGAGATGGATGGGGGATTCCTGCAGCTCATTGGCAGCTCTTTCCATCACTCGGGCTGTGTCCATGCAGCGACACAAAGGTCTGACGGTGGCTTGTGCTGGCACATCTGTGCTAGTGTGACCTTGCCCACGTGCCATGAGTGACAGGGAGGAAACAGCAGTGGAGCTGGGCACGCTCCAGTACCTGGAGTGTTTGCCCCGTGGGGACCTGGGCTTGTGGTGGCTGATAAGGCAGTAAGGTGCCATGCAGGCAAGCGTGGTACAATCCAGACTTCATCTTGCTAACAGATGTGCTGGTGCCAGCTCCCGCAGAGGCACCTGGCAGGTCGGAGGGAGGTGCTCGGTGAAGGAAAGGACAGAGCCCATCTGCCCCGCGACCGGCAGACCGGCATTTCGCAGGACAGCAAACACTGAGCTCACCGAGACAGCTGTTGCTTTTGGCACGTCTCTCTCCCTGCTCCACTTGCTTTTCTGCAAGCAGCAGACACGGAGCACAGTTTTACCCCAGCGTCCCATCTGCTGCCCATGTGCTGCCGCCAAGCTGAGCCCGCCGGGGCGGTCAGGCCCCCCGCGCTCGGCTTTCCCTGCCTTGATACCAGGGGAGGTGAGAGCCGTGCAGGAGCACCGCACCCAGGCACTGGGAGGGGGGCACCCCCAGAGCCTCCCCCAGCACCTTCCCAGTGCGTGTCCCAGAGCTGAAGGGAAAGACACCCACAGGGGCTGCACACAGTTCCCAACTAGACCCCGTTACAGTCCCGGCGTTTAGTTTTGGGCTTGTCAACATCCAGCTGTGGGTTCCTGCCTGAGAGAAGGGGAGGGTGGCATTGCCCCAGGGGCCATGTCCGAGCAGGGCGGGTGCTGAGCCGGGTTGGAGCTGGGGAGTGAGGAACAAGGCTAGCCCCATCCTTCTGCATCCTTCTCATCTGGTGCTCAGCTGTTTCTAGTTTTTCCCTTCCCTTTTTTCTTATTTTATCTGGTATTTCCATGCTGTGCTGATAAGAGAGAGGAAGCCTGGGAGCACTGGTGGGTGCTTTGGTGGCTGGGGCTAGTTGTGGGTGTCCGCATCTCCCCCCTCCACCAGCTCCTGCAGTACAGGCGCCAGGGATGGAGTGGCCCAGCAAAGCCCTCTTTCCAAAACAATGCCTTAGACCCCTGTCCGTGCATTGGAGGGATGCGAGAAACTAGAACGTGATAAATTCCTGGAAGTGTTATATGACGGTATGTCTTCTGGCACAGGTGGCTCACAATGTCCACCGTTAAACCTGTGATAGCAGGTGGGAGATACAACATGCTCTCAGGCTCTGTGAACAGCTGATGCCCATCTGGAGTAACTGCTGTGAATGAAGCGGTTATAAAGCTACAGCAGCAGTGCAGGGAGCAGGGTTGGTCTTTTCCCCAGACAAGACAAGGACCTTCCTCTCTGCTTGCTCCAGGGATGGAAAGAATGAGATGTCTCCATGAGTTCATGGATTGTGCTAAGAGGAAAACCTCCAGGTCTACCCGCCTCCCAAAGTGGTTCAGTAAATCAACAAGGCTCCCCTCTGTGCCTGCCGAAACCCCTCCAGCCGTCTCGCACAGATGACCGTTGAGGTGATGAGGAGGGTTAATTGACTCTGACAAATATTTACCTGTTTCTCTGGGTTTACAGAAACCTCGCTCCAGCCCCAGCTTTGAAGTGGAGTTCAAAGCCCCAGCAACATTGATGTCTCGGGGGAGTGAGCTCTCACCGGCATGCAAAAACACTGCTCTACAGGGAGGTGAACTGCATCCCCCATCCTCCTCAGAGGGCACCCGGTGCAGCGCTGGCACCTTCCATCCTCTCACAGGGTCCTTCTCATCTCCCTGCACCAGGGTAAGAACTGCTTTGCCAATTGTTTAGAGCCTACATTAAATTAACAGCTCAAAGAAAGGCCTTTTTCCAGCAAAGTGGCTGAACGTGCTTCCCGTGTATTTTTTTTTTTCCTAACCTCTGAATGGTGTCAACAGAGAGTGGGCTGAGTTGCACATCTGTGGTGGGCTGATATTTTAAAAAAATAGCTTGTTTGAACTGTACAAATAAACACTGGTGAAAAGAATCCTGTTTAAGTGAAGCTGGTAAATGTTCTGATTTAGTTAAAGCACTAGAATTTGGGTTTAATTTTATTTTTTACGAAACTTAAAGATGGTGGGGGAAAGTTGTTTATTCTCAGAACAGCTTGAGTCCAGGCAGCAGGAGCACAACCTTCATCACCCACCTCCTCCTCGGGCTGTCGGTGACACCCGCCCTGTGCACTGTTGACCACTCTCCACACCTTCCTTCTGCTCGGTAAGGCACAGACTGGACCACTGTATTTTGGGAGATGCTCTGTTCCTGGCAGACTGGGATGTGTTTCCTTGGCGAGAACTGAGAGCAGCTAGTCTGGTCCACTTCGTGTCAGGAAACTGGGCCAGATCACAATGGACCAGTAACAGTCCTGCCAACCTCTTGTACCTGACAGTAAAATATCATGAGATGTCTTGGAGAAGGTGCAGAAGCTCCCTAACAAACACTTCAGGCTTAATCTGCTGTTTGGGGGCATTTAATCCTAATGGCAGTTCTTCTATACCTGGTGAGACCCCACAGGTACACACAGCAAAGCAAGTGCTCCCAAACTCCTGCTAGAGGGAAGAGCCCTGGCTGGGAAAAATGGTGATAAACCAGAGCCCCGGCACCATTACAGCTCTGGGCTTCTCCTTGAGGCAAACTCATTTCTTTGCTGCCCTAATCCCAGGGATGGCTGATCTGGGCATTGCTCAGAGCTCTCCATGCTGACAAGTCCTCTCACCTCGCTGTCTTTCTGCCTATCTTGTCTTTCAGATGCCACCTGTGGTTGATGACCACACTGATAAACACCCCAGCCTTGGGCACCCTTGTTTCTTCTGAGGAAGGCTGGGATGTGGGGCAGCCCTGTGGTGAAGGAGCATGGCGAGGCGAGCAGGAGGCCTTCAGCTCAATAGGTAAAAAACTCGATAGGTAAAAAACTGAACAAATAATTTGAAAAAAAAAAAAATCTTTTTCAGCATCCAAATTAAGACTGTGTCAATCTTGAATGCACTGGCTATTCAGCATATCCTTTGAACATCTTCTGTAACTATTATTTTACATCTACAGAGCACTTCAATAGTGATTATGGTCAGGACAAATCAAATATACGAGCTAAAAATGCACCAGTAAAGTTTGAAAAGTTCATATTTCTGAATTTGAATAAATAAGTATAGACCATTGCCTTCCCATATTTGATCAGTTCCAATAAACAGTAGTTTCTTCCTTTAAAAAAAAATGTTATATGTTTGTACAGCAGTTCAAGGGCCACCCAGCAAAGGGTTTCGTGGAAATTGCTGTTGCGAGTTTTGCATGAGGATTAATCAGTTGTTGATAATCATTATAGAAAGGGAATAAATGGAAACAACACTTTTAGCCCATGGCTAACAGAAAGGTTAATCAGGCTGGGTAGGAGTTACTTCCCAATGACCGTGCTGCTCAGAGAGCACTTGCCCACTCAGCCTGCAGGCAAAAAACTACCCAGCAGCTACCCCCAAAAGCCAACACGGCGAGAATGGAATTAATTCAAATACGCAGGTGTTGGAGTGGGAGGATTTTCTTTGGCAAACACAGAAGGCGCGCATTATATGCTGTGCAAAAAGGGGAATATTTCAGCAAGGAGCTGCATACGCAGCCACCACAGCTGCTCGAGGAAGTCAGGTAATTATAGATAACATAACTAATTAAGACAATTTTATACCCAAGCGCATGTATGCTTAATGACATGAATTACATATTTTTTCATGTGTAACCTCATCCCCACTTCATCTGCTAATGGGCTGTTTAATTTGTATTGTAGGAAGAGTAACTATTTTACACCTTTGTGAACTCTGGTTATTTTTAAGCTCTTCAGAGCATTATCATATCCTTCTGCAACCTCACAATTATCTCCAAAAGAAATTTAGGAAGGAGGAGAACAGAATCTCTCCTGTATCCTGCACAGGGTATGGGGATACAGAGGTTAAGGGACTTGCCTATGGCTGGAGAGGGGGTTTCAGAGCCGCATATTAAACCCAGCTCCTCGGAGTCCATGCTCATCACAAGGCCATTCTCTCCTGTAAATTAAAACCCGTCATTAGTCTGCTCTGCTGCAATCTGGCTGTGCGGAACAAGAAATGTAAATATTTTGTAGCAGTAGATATTAATTTGTAGCATTAATAAAGTTTGCGCTGCTGGAAACTGAATTGGTTCCTTATTATGCTTTGCTCTGTATCCCAAAATATTTTGATCTTTGGCTATAACCACCAAATATGCTGAAAATTCCCTGCAGCTCAGATCATACCCTTCCTATTCATCTGAGGAGAGTTGGAGGGGAAACGTGTGACCTGCAGAGGTTTTCATGCTGGGTCCGGTGATGGTTCAGTCTGTACCAATTCTCTGGGGTTAATTTCCACATCTTTTTCCAAAATTCTTGGGGTTTCAGGACTGGGAAAGACCTTTCCCATTTGTCTGGGCAGCCACACAGGTGGTGAGTTACCATCGTCTCCCTTCTGTCTCTCGATTCAGTGTCTCTGCTGTAAATAACGCACCAACCACTGCCAGGAGCAAGATTTAACCTTGGTTCTGCCCAGACCGACGACAAGACCAGGGCTCATGGGAAGAGCATCCCTCCCCATCAGAGATGGGCAGCAAAGATCTAGGCCAGTGTGAGGGGAAGGCTGCTATGCCTCTGCCCCAGGCTGCATTTCAAAGGCATCACTGACATAAGAGAACAAAGCACAATATGTTTTTATTATTATTATTTTTAAGCTGACAGTGAATAAAGAAGGCTGAGGAGCTGAAAGCACTGAAGTTGATGGACAGTGCCTCAGCAAAGAGACAAAGCTATCTTAAACTCCAAGCTTAAGCTCCTTTTAGGCAAAGAAAATACAGTACAAATTATGCTTATGTAGATGTCTCATGCAAACATCCCAGGACACTCCAGGGTCAAGCTCAAACACAATCAATCATGGAGATGTGAGCAGCTCTCACCAAGGAAAACAGAGAGCAGGGGAGGCTCAGCAAGAACGAGCGGCACGGCCACCACGAGCACCTGGCTTCCGAAGGGAAGGGCTGGGGGCTGGCGAGGGCACAGCCGGCCGCCCCGGGCAGGCAGTGGTGGGTGAGCAGATGCTGGTGCTTTGTGGGAATCGCTGTGAGGCAGAGAGGGGGTCTCCCAGATCCGAATGGGCCACTACTGGTGGGGTAACTCAGCCCCACCAAGTGTGCGGCCACAGGCTGGGGGGTCTGCCAGTCCCGCCGGGCAGCGTGCTTGGGGGGGGCACCCACCGTCTCCTCCTGGTGCCCCTCTCTGCGGTGTCTGTCGGCCTGTGAGAACCAACCTTAGCCCAAACTCGGGTCGGAAAAGAACCGTTGCTTGTGTTTTGTAAAAAAGTTTGGGTAGCTTTTCTCTCCTCCTCCTCCAGGCGTCCTTCCTTGGTTGCAACAGAGAGCAGTGGACCCAGAAATCTCACCGAAAAGAAAAGATTCGCATTTAGCACAGTCAAGAGGCTTAGTTTGGCTGTTTAAGTGAGATTTCAGTTCAAAGTTCTTGGTCCTGCTCCATAGCAAACCTCCAAACTTCTGCCAGTTTATTTTTCAGTGTCGGGAGGCTCCCTTGCTGGGGCACTCACAATGGCTGAAGGGCTTTATCAAAGGGCTGAAGAATTAAACTCCAGTAACTCATTCTGCAAACGGCTTTAAGGCACAATCAACTTTTCAGTAACAATCTTGCCTTCTTCTAACATGCAGTGTTTTTAAGCATGTTTAGCAGGAAGAACTTGTGCAGAAGGGTCTCATGACAATTGTCACAGAATCACAGAATCACTACGGTTGGAAAAGACCTGTAAGATCATCAAGTCCAACCATCAACCAACACCACCGTGCCCATTAAACCATGTCCCACAGTGCCATGTCCACACGTTCCTTGAACACCTCCAGTGATGGTGACTCCACCACCTCCCTCGGCAGCCTGTTCCAATGCTTCACCACTCTCTCAGGAAAGAAATTTTTCCTAATATCCTGTCTAAACCTCCCCTGGCACCACTTGAGGCCATTTCCTCTTGTCCTATCACTTGTCACTTGGGAGAAGCATCTAACGGACAGCAGATCACAGTGCAGCACTGTGAGCCTGAGTAAAATGCCACTGTCTTGCAAGAAGGTCTGAATTTCTCCACAGCTGATTTTAAGCACCCAAATTATGTGTACAGTTGCCCTAGGCTCCTGGCAAGGGTTGCTAAGGTTGGCTTTCCACTGACTGTATACTGAGACTGGGGTGACTCTGTTTTTGGATGAGGTTCCTCAGCTCTGTGGAAGGTATTCATACCATAGTCTCGCATCAGCAAGATGGACTTCTTTGCAAAGTGATTAACAGATGATTAACAGAATCACCAAAATGAGACAAATTAATTTTCTAAGCAACTTAATTATTTAAAATAATTAACAGCTCAGAGTGTCATTGTTCTTGCTCCAATGAATAGTGAAATACCTGATACGACATGAACTCCATTACCAGGAAAGATTTCCCCCAAACCTGCTGCAGCTCAGGAGTAAGGATGTTCTTCCCACACGTGTTGGATCTTACTAAATCTCTGCTCAGGTGGCTGGGATCTCCACGTCACCTGTCCAAATAAGTGCCCTAAGCTCTGGGTGACTGGGCATGCAGGGACAAGGCTCACCAACCACTCTTCAGCTCTGAAAGTGGTTCTACAGCCCCTAATGAATCTATCCCTGCATTCTTTAGAGGCAAAATGTGATTTCTCAATGAAAGTGAAACAATATGTTGGGGGCCTTGGTTCAAATTAAACCAGAAAAAACAAACAAACAAATGAAAAACAACATTTTTTTTTAATCAAATAGCCTGGAAGATTTCAGCTTGAATCAGGCAGTGATTTATTTGGTGAGGTTAAGGAAAAAGATACGAAGAAAGGGAAGGACAGCCACATCTGCTATACCTGACAAATTAGTTCAGTTTAGTATGGCTTATACCTGTCACAGCTCGACCAAGTATCTGTGAGAGCTCTTTGGGAACCTTCTGCAATCCCTCTAGAACAAACCTTATTCCCTGTTTATGATTAAAAGCTTTTTCTGCAGTTTTAAAAGACCTAAATTCTGCTTCTCTGATTCTTCACAGAGGAGCTGTGATCGGCGCCTCAAAAGGACTGTTGGCCTTGGCTGGTGCACATGGCAGCAAATACATGGCCCGAAAGTAGAGATTTACTCTAAATCTGCAGGACACCTGGACCCAGCTGAGATTTGCTCACTGCACTTGCGAGAATCCGTGATTTACAGAGATAATCCTCAGACGTTTCAAGCTGGGCTGAAGATAGACACATTTCCAGCCCATGCCATCAACTCCATTCATCTGGAACAGGTGCCAAGCTTATGAAATCCTCCTGCTGCGTGGTAGACTCCACAGCATGCTTCATTAGCGACCAGCCGAGCAGCTCGCCACCTCCAGCTCGCAGGCATTGCAAACAGTCTGGAGATCAGAGACCCAAACCTGGGAAGCAAAGGAGGCGAGGTTTCAAAGGCAGAGGGGGATTTAGGCAGACAATGCCGGACTCTGTAAAACCTGCTCCCAGCCCCTCTCATCCTCACTCGTTTGAGTGAATGCAGCTGTCTGTCTTTTCTAATTCAGGGGTACAATGCTGTGGCTGGAAGTGCTAGACATGGCCATGGCAGTCTTATTAAAAACAACATCTAATAAATTGCCAAATGCCATTTACCCCAGATAACCTCCTTAGCTGAAACTCTCTGTATCTACTGCATGCTGCTTTGATGTGTCCTTCTGCTCTTTCAGCCCAGATGTTGTCATAGATTCGCTGACAATGACTGCAAACCAGCTTTGAAACATGCTCTGGCAAGAAATACTTTCCCATCCTGTCTCAGATAGGGTCTGCTTTTTTCCCCCTCTCACATTTTTCTTACTGAGGCCATTGGGATGAATAAAGACTCATTGTTCATTTAGCCATTTCTCTGCTTGCTGATGCTTTTTTTATTTTTTAAAAGCTAAGTTGAAATTACAGCGGCACCAGTTTGATAGATGGAATAGGTCTCAAATACCACAGTGACGGCCAGCGCTTGGACCACTTTCAGCTGTAAACATGGACAGTGGAAAGGCGCAGGAGCCTTAAGAGCCCCAGAAATACTTTCTCCCTCTCACTTAAGCCCCAGGAAAAAAGTAAAAAAATGCTACTGAGTAAGGAAATCTTCAAATTTTCTCTTGAATACTATGGTAAGACACTCTCTTTCAGAGGAGCTGGCACCTTAATCTAGAAATAGAGGATGCTCATTTATAGGACGAGGGAAAATGGCCTCGAGTTGCGCCAGGGGAGGTTTAGACTGGATATTAGGAAAACTGCTTCACCGAAAGGGCTGTCGGACGTTGGAACGGGCGGCCCAGGGGGTGGGGGAGTCACCATCCCCGGGGGTGTTTAACAGACGGGTGGATGAGGCGCTCAGGGACATGGTTTGGTGGTGGGCTTGGCAGTGCTAGATGATCTTAAAGGTCTTTTCCCACCTAAATGCTTCTGTGGTTCTGTGGCTCCGTGGTATAGACACCGCAGCCCGTGAGCCCCTTAGGGTACCTCTGCTGATGCTCTGGGCTGGAAGCAACCTGCCCGTCTGGTGACGGATGCAAAACGTAATCTCCGCCCTCATTTTGAGAGGGGAGGGTGGGAAATGGAGGTTTCTGAGCACACGTGTTATTCCTCTGACACAGCACACAGCCCGGACAGACGGCTCCCGCACCGACCCCGCGCCGTAATGCGTCAGCTCCCCGGAGAGACCTGCGCAGGGCCCTGCAGGGGGCGCCCTCCCGCCCGCAGCCGCCGCGCGGCAGTACGCATGCGCACAACTCCCTGCCGCAGTTCCCGCGCCCCAGCCTGGCGGGCGCCGCGAGGGGGCGCCCGAGCGGTACGGCGGAGGGAGGGGCCGGCGCCCGGCGCGTGACGCGGTACGGCGGCCGAGCGGGTGGGGCGGCGGCGGGGCGCGATGGAGCGGTGCGGCCGCTGGCTGCGGGCCGGGCTGGCCACCGGGCAGGTGCGCCGCCGGCTGCCCTGGCTGCTGCTCGCCATCGTCCTCCTCGGGTCCGCCCTCAAGGACGGCGACCTGGTGCCCGAGACGCCCATGCGGAACAAGCGCAACCCGCTCAACGTGTGAGGAGAGCCGGGGGCCCGGCGGGGAGGGAGCGGAGCGCTGAAGGGAACGCGGGCCCCGTGGGGCGGGTGGGGGGCCCGTAACGGTCGTAACGGGAGCGGGGGCAGCGCGGCGCTGCTGCGGCCCCGTGTGCTCTCCTGGGGCGGAGGGGGCTGCCCCGAGCGGCCTCGGGGGGCCTTTGGTATGGCAGCGCGGGGGGGGAGAGAGGGCCGGGGGCACCCGCCTGCTCCGGTTGTGGGGCCCGAGGGCGGGTGGGGCGGGCAGGCACCGGAGCTCGGCTGAGGGTGGCTTTGCAGTAGCTCTGTGTGAGGCGGGGGGGAGGGAGAGGCGGGGGGTCCCTGCGCTGGGGAGCAGTTAGGAAGCGCGGCGTGTGCCGGGCTGCGGGGGGCGAAACAACGGGTTCTGTTGGATTTCCTGCTCTTAACGTCTGCCGTGGTCTGCAGGACTGTAAGATTTCAGAACAACTGGGGTTTCTTGCTCGGTTTTTATTGGAAGAGGAAAAGAAGGAATTTTTTTCCTTCTTTAGCTCCGGATAATTCCTCATATTCGAGTAAACTGACAGTTACTGAGCTGATCTAAAAGCAAGCTGAAGAAAAGAAGTCTTTTAGCGTCTTTCATAAAAGAGTTACTGCCATCTTTTTCTAATACTTAGGCGATGATTTAACTGGCTTAGTCATTCCTTAAAACTACATGTGAACATTTTGAAGGGCATGAGGAAGGCGATGTGCACATGTGCTTTACGTGCTACAGATCAGAAAGCAAAGATAAAATTGCCGTTTTCCCCTGTGACTTGGGGAACTTTGTACTTTATTGATACAAATTTGTCACTTTGTGATGTGTGGGAGAGGAGCTGCTTTTAGTGTGATTGAAGAGCAGGATTGTCAGGAACACAGTGAAATTGATCTTACAGTAAAAACATACTACAGTTCAATTCTCCCTTTTTAAATAGAGGAAGGTTATCTGTACTGACAGTTCCTGAAGCATTGGGTTTACCCACAAATTACTTGCCTGCTGGTCTGCCGGCAGCAATTATGTTAGCAGCCTTTTTTACTTTTAACTGTCTCAGTAAAATGAGGATTTTATTTTCAATTACTATTCCATGGTAGCAGCTGTAGTTGCCACACAGATGCCACTTCTACTGTAAAATTAGGAGTAAAGGAGGTGCTCCTCAAAATCCTGGGCAAGGCCCTGACAGTTTTTGTTATGGTCTTAATGAAGATACAGAACTCTATTCCTACTTGTTGTCTTCAATGCTGAGGTCATGACTAAATGATGACTGTGTGTGTCTAGCTATAGCTCAGCCACAGATCAGAATTCTGCTGTCTCTGTTTTTCAAACTGGGATGTGGGTAACGAGGGGGCTGCACAGTTCTGCTCTCCCACCAGCTGATAGGAAGTAAGCTGCATTGGAAGGTGCTAATGGGAGAAAGAAGATCGTAGACTATGGTCTCCTTAACTCATTAATAAATTCACTTGCACGTGCTCCACTTTAAGACTTGAAAAGAAGACTAGTTACACAATACTGTCTCCTGCGAAACAGGGTATCAGCACATCATCAGCTGTTTTTTCAAGATTTTATAGGCATCAAAGCAAAAAATTTCAAGGCAGAGAGCAAATTTAAAGATGGAAGGATTTGTGTATGCCAAAGGAAAGCTCTCATCAACTGGAGGGACAGCAAAGGAACAAACTCATTGTGCTTAATTTATTTTATAAGGTGCTGTTGGAGGAAAAGCTTCATGGGCTGATTAGGGAAGAGAGTCAACCCTTCTGGCTATCTTATTCAATATTAACAGGTTGAGGTTGTGAAGGGCTTTGAAAGCAAAGACAATTGAGGTGGAGGAAGAGAGTCAGAGAAAGGGTTACTATGGTCAGGGTGGCAAGCTAAAAATACATTCTTTGCAGCTGCATTTTGTGTAGGGCAGAGTTGAGCGGGTTTGTAGGGTAAAGGCGATTGCAAAACTGAACTGCAAGTCTGAATGAGGGCTCTAGGTCTGAGGGAACGCTGCCTGGGAAACAGTTGAAGTACCTGGTTGAGGAAGTATTCAGGTTTTGGGCCTGAGAGAAATAGTGGGGAGAGAGTTAAGATTTTAGCTATGCTTTACTTTGAGGGGAGGGCACAAGTGTCTAATTTAGATGGTTCTGAACACTGACCTTGAAAACCTACCTTCTTGAAAAACTACTTACCCCAGCTCCTGTGAAGTTTCACACATGCGTGTTTCTCTTTTGGCTTTTCTCTGGCAGATATTTTGTGAAGGTGGCTTGGGCTTGGACGTTCTGGCTTCTGCTGCCCTTCATCGCAGTCACCACCTACCAGTTTGCCGAGAGCAAGTTCCTCTATGGTCCCACGAAGAGCATTTTGATGGTGCTGCGTCGTCTCAGTGCGCTGCTAGTGGGCACTGCCATCTGGTACGTCTGCACCGGACTCTTCATGTATATCGAGAATCTCACCGGCATGTGCTCTACCTCGGGTAAACTCGGCGAGCCGCGACGGCTGTATGCCACCAAGCAGGAGTGCCACCAGGACAACGGGATCTGGAATGGTTTTGATATCTCAGGGCACTGTTTTCTGCTCTCGTACTGTGCTCTGATGATTGTGGAGGAAGTGGCTGTGCTGGAAGGCTTTTCCATAGACCAGAACTCTAAGCTGCATGTTGTGATCAACGGCCTGTTTGTTTCCTTGTGTTTTCTCACCATGATCTGGGTGTTCATGTTTCTCTGTACTGCCGTGTATTTCCATGACTTCAGTCAAAAGCTTCTCGGTGTGCTGATAGGTCTGTCAGCTTGGTATGGGACATACAGATTTTGGTACTTGAAACCCTTTTCTCCTGGACTACCTCTTCCAAATATACCTTTGAGTTCAAAGAAATACAGTTATAGCAGATAAAATAAGTTTTAAAATTTTTGGATTTTGCTTTCAATACTGGAGTAGTTGAATGTAGGAATGATTACTGGTTTTCCACTGTAAGGAAGAAGGTGATGGGCAGGAGGAAACCAAATCTGTACTAGCTGATGGCTCGCAGGTGGCAATGAGCTTCTTCCTTGGGAGGGAAAAAAAATTGGAATTGGAAGAGGACTGCTCTTGTTTAGGAGCTGCTGACTGGCATTCTCAGCAAAGAAATCAGAAGTTGGATCTGTTTCTCTTACTGATAAATGATGAGCAGGTCCAAGGCTGACAGAGGCCTTTGCTCTTTAAGAGCTTGACTGATCTGAAATTAATTCTCCCTTTTTCTTTTTGATTTATTGATGTCAAAATATCGTGGATGATCCAAACCTCATACTTTTTTTTAATACTCCTATTTGTATTGCCTTATGGGAAAGCTCTAATAACGACAGTGCTGCTAAGTGTTGCAAAAATATCAATACAGTATATAAAGCAGCGAAACCAGAACATCTCATGTTACCAAGTGTTTAATACACTAACTTGCCACAAATGCTTGTTAGCTGTCTGCACCTTCTGCAACAAAAAGAGTAAATCTGAGATCTAATGTCTTAAGCAGACTGTGACTTTAAATTCATGCCTGCCTTTGAAAAGGAAACTCTTGAAAAACAAGCCTTAACTTTCTCCTTAGGTGAAGTAACTGTAATAATATTTTGTCATTTTATTCTTGACAGGAAAAAACAAACTCCTTCCAATTTTGCTAAAAAGTCTAATTGAGAATTGAGGTTTTAATTTTTTAAAAATCTTATGAGTTGCACACTTTGCAACAAGTACTTTGTGGTATGTTTCTTCTAGAAGAACAATGAAATTCTGGTGTTATAAACAAGTTAGCTCAACCTGCTATTTCCTGAATAGTCTGCTTGGTAATGAGTGAAACACATTGTTTATCCTAAGAGCTGCAAAGCAAAAGCAGTGTGCTTGAAGCAATATTTATTCTTGCTTATGCAGCAATATCAATAAGCTACTTAATTTTGATTGCACATAAAGCTGTGGCCACTTTTGATGTGGCTGGAAACCCACTACTGAATAAAACACTATAATTAATAGGCATGAGGTGGGATGGGTTTACTCATCATATCAATCAGACATTTAGCATAGTTTTTATCTTGAAAAGCTTTTTATTATTTCATAAAGGCTTATTCATTATGCAATTGCACAAAATTTGTTTGACGGTTGTAGTGATGAGCAAGACAGCCAAAAAGGTCTGTGGGTGAGGCTGTAGATAGAGTCCGCTAATCTGAGAGTAGGCTTGATCTGCCTGTAGCGTTTGACTCCAGGGTGATTATTTTTCTGAATATAGGGTATGATGCACTGTAGTCTAATCTCAGCACACTTCTTTTTGTCATCTCAAGAGCTCTCTTCCAGCAAGAGAGCAGTAGCATTTGCAATAAATACAGCAGCGTTAATTCCACACTTGTGGTCTGCCTCTGAGGAGAGCTGAATTCACCTGAATTTCCTCTGAATTCAGTGGCAAGTGGGAGCTGTTGTGTGTCCTTAGAAAATACAAATCACCTCGCAGAAAGAAGCTGTTTCAGGAGGTTGTGTATTTTCTGTCAAGCTCCTTTTCTTTTTGCATTAAATTGCCTTTTAAGCTGATTCTGTGGAAAATTTGCACTGATTAACTCATATTGGGTTTAACTAAATTTGTTTAAAAGATGCAAATTCATTTGCAGACATTCTTTTGATGTAGTGTAAGCCTGCTCCCAATAGAGTTAAGCTAGACTGCAAGCCACTTTCACCATGAAAAAGGATTATATACCCAGAAGGTTTTCTGATTAATTTCGTTAGATTTAAATTTCTGGTTTAGGTTATCTTTGTGTAACTTTGCTATATAGACAAAGCCTTGGAATAGGAAATGCTATTTATTTAAACCAACTGACTTGCTGAAACTATCTTCAGTTCCAGAAATGTTTTGTGCAATCACTATATGGATATTTCTGTCCATTTCTAACCAGTGTCATACAAACGTTTTATTATGGAAATAATGTGGGATATGGTTATTCTCAAAACTTGTATTTAAACAATGAAAGAAAAATACTTAAACTTTATCGGTGTTTGTGTCTTTGAGAATCTTTTTCCGATGTCTGTAAAGATACTGCTGTTACTCTTAATTTCCTTGAATGATCCAGCCTCACGGTGTTTTTGTGACTACTAGATGCATGATCAAACTGACGTTGATAATTCTGCAGTTTTTGAATGGGTTAATATAGCACAGGTTCTCAAAAGTACAAGGTATAAAAAGAAACAAAACAACAAAAAGCCATGTCTGACAAAAGCAAGTTTCCTAATGTGTGCCTGTTACACCAGACAGTTGATTTCGTAGACATGGACGGTTGCTTATTATAGCAAAGTGAAAGCCTAATCCATTGAAATATATGGAAAAATTCTTGCAGGCTGTAATACCGCTTCTGAGTTTGGAAATCTCGGCGTACATGTCTTTCTCAGTACCCACAGACCATGTGCCAATTGTTGGCTTAGAAGGTTCCCTTGTGCTCCAGACCTTTATTTGAGCTTTTTAACTCTATTTCAGAGGAAATCTTTGCTTCCCTGCACTTTAACTGGAAACTAAAGGTTGCAAATTTTCTGTTCACGTATTTGCCACCACCTTTATCTGACTTCCTTCCCTCCCCCAAATACACTTTTATCATTAAAATAAAAATGCAGCCTCTCTACGACAGATTTGCAGCCAAAGAGAAACAGTGCTGTGAGTAGCTGGATTTGATGTCCTGTGCCAAAGGCACAAATCAGCTGTCAATAGGTATTACTAATTTGTTTCAAGTTTTTTAATGAAGTGTAACATTTTAAAGATAAATTTTCATATTTTGTAGTAAATTCCAAAAGACAGCAATTGTAATCACAAGAAACACTTGGTCTTTTTCCTTTTTTTTTTTTCTTTCCTGCATTAAAGTATTCCTCTTGTTCCTGCAGATCTGTCTTTCTATGTCCGTAGAATTGCCTAGGGAATTTTTGTCTCCAACTTCTTGCTCGCATATTACTTATTTCAACATGTTTGCTAATTTTTCATTGCCTGTGTTTGTCTAGCCTGTTTTGTGGGCTCTGTATCACAGTACTTTCATGGAAGCCACGTTTGGCCTGACTGATGCGGCTGAGGCAGGTCTTGGTCTTGGTGCCTTAAACATTCTCCTCTGCTGGGGCCAGCAAGGAAGGGAGTCTCAGCTAGAACACAGTGGGAAGATTACTCGATTAGGATTCATTTCACTCTTCACTCAGCTGGGACTCTTTCAAATGTTTGCGTCACTGGAGGCAAGATCAGGCAAACAGGAAAGTTTAGATCTTTCGTAAGAGCCATCTGAACAGTTCAGACTTTAAACATCTGAAACATCTTCCTCAAAGTCTTTATTCAAAGCATACTTGTCCTGTGAATGCTTCACTGGTGCTAAATGGTATTCTTGGTTTGCCAATTTATTTGTGTGTACTGAAACTTAGATTGTGGAGCAGCTGCAAAAAAAGAATCCTGGTTTTCTGTTTTGATGCTTCGCAATTCTTGACAAAGTGAGAAACACCTTGTTATGCCGTATGGTGCACTTTAATGGAAAAACTGTAGGGGCTGCTGTGATATATTAAATGTTTTGGAAAATCAGGCTTCAGTTGTGAACACAAGTCTATATTCGCTTCTCTTAGTGAGATAGTGTCTGTTTTTACCACTGTAGCTTAAAGCAGATCCCTGCAGCTTCTCGGCAATCAGCCTTTTCCAGCTCTTTCCCTTTGATCAGCCCGTGTTTATCTCTGTTCGCTCAGAAACCTGCTTCCTGGGATTATTTCTTTTCATAGCTTCGTCTCGCCTCCTGGAGCGCAGATTAGTAATAAATGCTCTTCACCCCTGCTAGATGCATGCTTTATTTTGTTTTCCCTTCTTTTAAGTATTTTGCCAAAGCTTAAGACAAAAGTAATTAAGACTAGCAAAAAAGGCCGTTGTGACTCAAAATTAACTGTTGTTAAAAGGAGTTGATCTGTCACTGTAGTGGTGTTTACCTGGAAAAAAGCACGTGCTTAATTTATTGAAGCAGAACTATGCCTGATGTGTTTGAACTCCCATGGAAGGGAAGAGAAGGTAACGTGATAGTGCCACTTGGTGCCTTGGTAGAGTTAGCTCTGACTTTTTCTCAGGGAGCACACACTGCGTTTCTGTAGTTTCACCCAGGTGTTTAATAGGAAATTATTAATTTGAATGTGGGAAGGGTACCTTAGTGCTTAGACAAAATATACAATGAGAACATAAGAGTTTACAAGTTGGGACAGCAGAAGTGGAAATGACTATCAAGATTGAGTGCAGTCCCTGAAATTTCAGGCAATTATGTAGTAACATTTAGTCTGAAAGATTTATTTTTTTTTTCTATTTTTTTTTTAAACCACCCTCTGGCTATCACAAATCACAAGCAATGCCATGTGCCTTGTAACAAGCTGAATAACTCCTCTGTAAAGGTTTGGAACTATAATACGGCACAGAAAAAAAAATAAGCAGTAGGTGAAGAGCTTTACCAGTCTTTCAGGAGAGTTGAGTATCAAGGGAAAGAAATATTCAGAAAAATGCCTTTTCTCAATCCTGCTTTTCTTGACAATGTGTCCAGTGGTCGGAGATCTGCAGTTGTACTGTTTATCTCCCCAGTGGTGTAAGGCTGAAGAAAGAAAAGCATGGAACAAAAGTAAATACAAATGATGATTATTTTTCTTCTCATATCTCTGAAGCCTTTTTCCATGTCCGGTCTAGGCTCATTCTGCAGTTTTAGGTTGTGTGTTCTCTCAGTCGTGCAATTTAATGCATTTAATCTGTGGGAAGCGTTGTTGATGTCAGAGCAATAAATAGCCATATCCTTAATGTAAATGTCAGTTCTCTTCTGAAATCTCTTCCCTGAATCCTGCGCTGCCTCTGCTCTGCGGAGCCTTCCCTGTCTCATGGGAACTAGGGAGAAGAGCAGTGCTGAGATGCCGAGAAGTTACACGCAGTGTGACTGTATCAGTGACAGGCTTAACATCATGACTCAGTGCTGGAGAAAATTCAGCTAAATAGGTTGTGGCTCAAAATAGTTGACAGTGAAGGAGAAAGACGGGCAAAATTAATTGAAAATAAAGATGATACTACGCCCTCAAAACCTGTTAGCCTTATATCCAAATGTGTGAATGGTTGCACCCAAACCCAGCACGGTTGTGCTGGTTTGGAATGGCACTCAGGGTCTGCCCTCTGTGTTTTGCAGGTGATGGAAGTGAGCACAGATTTAATATGTACTTGGTAGTGTCATTCCAGACCACAGCTCTTCCCAGTACTGTGCACTGTTGCTCCAGCTTTGCCATAGCCTGACCTGACTGATGGGATTTTTAGAAGAATGGGAGTGATAGAGGTTTGAGGTTTTTAAGACTATATTATTATTATTTTCTGTTAATTGTTATGACTTGGAAGTTAAGAGACAGGAAAAATTATGCCCGGGTGGTTTTTCTTTTATGGGCATTTTTAGGGGGGGTTGGGTTGTTTTTTCTTGCTTGTGGCCAAGAATCCTCCCTACTGCTGTTCTGTAGTGGTTGGCGCCGAGGGCATGGAATGGAAAGAAATTGCTTTTGGTAAGCAAAAGTAGAAGAGTGTTTCAGGAGGCTTGCAGTCGAGTGACATGGCCTTGTGATGTAAAGAGCATGTACAAAACAGTGCTTAACTGTGCAGAATACTTAGTTCTATGTCAAGAAGTGCCTGCACCATTATAAAGCACCCTCAAACCTGGTTACACTCTGTTCTGATTGCAAAGTAGCTTTATTTGGGTAACTCTCCCGGAGCTAAAAAGGATTTAGGTCGCGGGAGAGATGAGGTGCTGGTAGGAAAGGGCTGAGAGAGGAGGCAATGAAAGTAGGGGTTGGACAGTGTTATTTTTAAAGAAAGGCTTCCTAAGTTGTCACTGATCCGTGCTGTTAGTTAAGAGTTTTTTAGCAAGACTAGCTCTCCCTCATTTCTTAGCAGTTCTTTCTCAGAAGGTGGAAATGGGAGGTGCTGTGTCCACGGATGCAGAGCTTCACAACCTGTGGGCTCCTGACAACAGAAACATCTCTGAAAATGGTCACGCGTCCCCGGCTGTCTGCGGCAGGAGGGTGAAATCGGGGGAGTCCAGGCAAGAGGAAAGGGGTAGGATGGTAGAGAAGGGTAAAGAAAAAAGAGCTGAAAGTAGATCATTATGCAGAGGAGAAAGACAAAAAGGAAGAAAAAACTATTGTGCGCTCCCGGGGAGTGGGTGGAGGTTGACACTTTGCTCATCGATGCTCTTCAGCATCAAAGTCTCATGGAAATAGGAATAATCCGCATTGGCAATGGCAGCTGCAGTCTGCAGGTAGAGCCTTGGGCTGCAGCACGCGGGTTACTGCAGTCCGCAGCCTCTGCTTGCCGTCGCTGCAGCTCCAGTGATAGACATCTGTGTTCTGACAAAGCAATTGTTCCTCTAAATTATTTATGGCATATGTGGTATTCTTTCTTTCACTGTGAGGCATTTAAAGCAGACTGTTTTCTCTCTGTTTAATCCTTCAGAGGAAAGCGTGTAAAATGGAGAGTGAAAGACAATGATAGCAAAGATGTCATTTGGGCACATTTGGAAATAATCATGAGGGGTAAAAATAGGAAATTTGTTTGTCATGAATGCACTTTATCTGATAATACAAGTTCCAGTGTTTTTTTGCTACTGTTTAAAACCTTAGATTCAATATTAGAAATGTCTTGGTCTGAAACCTGTCTGATTTATCACTGAGGCCATGCTTTAGGAAATCCTTTAGGGATACAAAATCTGTCCCTGATCACAGAATACTTACGCAGATGTTTTCATTCCCATTCATACCTCTGGGTTTGAACTTTTGCCTGGGTGCAGCCTGCTGAGCATGGGCTGGGGACTTTATTCTGTCCTACCAAGGCAGAAGTAGCTTTTCTACAGACTTGTGGAGTAAGAGCAGCTTTGCTGATAGCGTGAACAGATGTGAAATTACCCTCTTCTCTTCTGCTATTCCACAGATAACTGCAGGTGTGGAATTACAGTAGTTAGCTCTCAGGTTGTACAATGTTTCCTGGTTCTTTGGTTATTTAGTTTTTAATCCCATGCTATCGTTTTTTATGTTATCCCTGGCCCTTTCAAAATACTGTTATCATATTATACCATATTATTTTAATCCCATGTATCTCTCAGGAACCTGAGAGATTTGTTGCTGTCGTTGCCTGCATTGTGGATCCAGTCTGGGTGGTTTTGGTTTTGATCTTGATGATGGCAGTGAATGCCACCAAATGCAACCTGATGTTAAATATTTTCACAAGCTTTAATGTTTTCTGTTTGCTGTTCCCAGGTGGGGAAGTCCTTCATTTACTTTCACAGCAGAAAGGAAGTTTCCCCTTGCTTGAAGGAGCGGCTCTTACACCATCCTCCTTTCCTCCTTAGCCAAGATACTGAAATTGCAGCTGGGTGGTAAGGATGTTTTTTCATGCAGAAACAAAGCAAAACTCGACCATTAATTTCTGAGAGGGCCATAAGATGGTCACTAGGTATTCTTAGGCAGCCCTTGATCTCGATTTCTTTGGCAGCCTGTGACAGACGGGCTCTGTGGTGTGTTCCCTGTCCTCTGGCAAGCCTGGTTTTGAAATCCTTTATTCTGCATGGAGAGGTCTTCTCCATCCCTTCACAAGCAAAGGAGAAGGCTGCCAGCCAGCTGCAAGACTGACACGTGCATTTTCAGTTTTCATAATTGAATCTTTTGAGCAAAACCCGTAGGAGTAAAAAGATTTCAGAAGCTGTAGTTGTACAAATCTGACCATTGGGAGCCTATTAAACAGGAGGCTTGGGAGGAAGGAGGGAGTGACCCCTCCTTGCGTGACGGGGACCCACAGCTCGCACCGTGTCATGAAGCTCCATCTCAGAGGTGCTCGGACAGGCTTGGACTTGACAAGTATCCCCTGATTTTCTCCCCTCTGATGATTACAAATTCAGCATTTCAGCACAGATACAGGCCCTGAGGTGCCTAAAAGCACATTTTCCTCTAAAACCCAGAGGTTTTGAAGACTAAAAATTTGCTTGGGTAAATAAGGACATATAGGGTAAAGCCTAAATAGGAGCCTAACTGGGGTCGGATCAGGTACACAAATACAAAGTATTTGGTGCAAGATACAGCACAAGCCGTTCCCTCTGTTGTCTACAGCAGCCAAGCCAGTGCTTCAGTGATAGCAGTTTGCTACAGAATTGCTCAGCAGCAAATTATAATGTGTCCCAGAGCAGACGTTTAATCCAAATAGTAGGTCTGAGGTGCCTCACCTTCCAGCCTTACCCCTTGGGTGCTGTTGTTAGCCCACACCTTGCTGAGAGCAAAGCGTGAAGTCCTGGAGTGAGAAAACAGATTTTTGCTATCATTTTCATATTTCTGTGTGCAGAAAGCGCCTTGGGCAGCGAACATCCATCCAGTGCCCAGCTTGTGGCAGTGTAGTGCAATGGTCTTCCCTTTTAAATGGAACTAGAGCAGAAAAAGTCTGATTAGGCTCAGATCAGCTAGAACAAAAGCAACTTTTTATGATGACAGCCTGTAATCACCGCAGGGCTGCTTATAGTAACTCGCTAATCTGGGTTGATCAGGGCAGTGACATTCATCTCCTGGTTCGTTTCAGCATAGTCTTGAACATCAATCCAGCCTCTGCCTGTCACAGTAATTGTCTTTTCTCGCTCTCGCAGATTGCTTTTCTCTGGAGCAAAGTCCTGGTATTTTTTCATTACCAAGGCAGGGAAACAAGGCTCAGCGACAGGGAGTAGCACTGTCTTCACTGATTTTTGCTTTTTTTTTTAATTTGGTCCAAAACAAAGGCTTGCTAGTGAATAGTCCTAGCTGAGAACCTGTACAAAACTCATCACTACAGCATCTGTGGCCTCACAGCAGCCCACGAAGCGACGTGGCTGATAGCTCTCACGTGTTGGTCTGAATTGACCCGCGCCTTGTTCCAGCTGCTGGCTCTCTCTGGCTTCTTTATAATAGTTGCATTATAACAGTGTGCTCCAAAACAAACCAAACACCTATTTTCTCCAGTGTTTAGAGTTCTGATTTGCTCCATGATTTTAAATTTATTCTTTGGTTTAAAAAAAAAAAAACAACCAAGGAGAAAAGTAACAAACAGCAGTCTGGCCAAGCAGCTTCCTTCTGCCTCATTCTTGGGCTGAAATCCTGGGAACTGAACGAGCGTTTGCTCTTGTTCTCTCTGGGTTTCCTGGCCTTGTGCTGCCATTAACATTCCTTTCTACAGAAAAGAAAGGAATCAACAGCTTTTGGAGATCACCAGGGAATGTGTGTGTAGGACAACGGACAAAGGTAAAAGGATGAAATCCTGGTAAGGGTTTCACGTCAGTGTGCCTTTATAAATTCTTTTCGGGAGTTTAATATCAGCTAACAGACCAGATGAACTATGGGTCATCATGTACATTCTTAGGTCTTTCAGGTTCAGCAAAAGGGATGACCTCAAAGGACCGTCTTTCTTCCCTCTTCAAAAAGAAGCAAAATAACTATTTTTTCCTAAGTCATTGATACTGTGAAGCAAATATGTAAGTGTATTTGGGAGAGTGTGTGTCTGTAATGCTTCACTCGGCAGCCTCAGCTGCAGGTGCCTGGTCTGCATGGGCAGGTGGTGGATGGGGGTTCTCACACGCCAGTTTTAAGTGTGGCCCTAATCGCTGGGGGGTAACACGCATAACACAGCACCTTTGCAGCTACACAGGTCAGTGTATTCCAGAAGTATGTCAGACCAGCCTACGCAATTGTGACAAGCACAGCATAAATTTGTGCATTGTCTAATCTCTGTGTGCTCACCCCTTGGAATTCCTGCTAAATATTCACAATTCCATGGCTGCCAGGTTGTATCAAGAACCAAAGCTCCTGGGAAATGCTGCTGCTTTCAAATACATAAAGCTAATTTTTGAGTCGGAGGCAAACGCAATTCATATTGCTTGGCATACGTTCCCAAGCCTAGAGATACAGCATGACTCGCTAGGGATTACCGGAGCGCTCCAAAAACCAGCCAGAGGAGATCCCAGCAGGCTGAGCTTTACAGAAATGAGTGCCTTGAAAGAGGAATATCTATTTTTTCCATGCGCGTTTTATACCAATGCAGTACATGAGAAGAAGCACAAACCACCTGCACATCCCGCTGCCCATGGGCATGCTTTGAAATAAGGCTAGAAGGATGTGGAACACATTTAGAAATGTGAAGCTGTTAGTCCTCCCATATGGTTTATTGAGGATCTCAGTTTTCAAAGCATGAGTAGCAGTGAGGCCTGTTATTCTTTCCAACATGCAAAAGGCACAAGAAAGTCATCAATGTGATTCTGTGCAAAGTGTCTCTAAGAAAACACACAGCGAGGAAATGACAGAAAAGAGCCCCCGATAGAAGAGAAAGCCAAGGGGCCTTCAGGAAAGTGCTGAAAAGTTCTGAAAGTGGTCGTACTTTTTCAGAGTCCAGATATGCTCAGTCGGTGAAAGATGCTTTGCAAATCCGTGAAGGAAAACTCAAGAGACAGAGCCAAAAGTCTTAAAACAATAATCTCCTTCATATGCCAAAATTCAGGATGGAAGTCAAAATGATTTATCTCAGGAAAAAAGTGCAGCAGTTAAAGACAGACATTAAATTCTTTAAAAAAAAGCCCACCAAAACCAGACGTAGAAAGTGGATACATTCTAAGAGCAGCTCAATAAAAAATATTCCTTTTAATGAAAATAATTTAAAAAATGGATACTTGAAGAATGCAAATCCACCTTGACTGTGACCAGCTACTGCCCCCTGCTCCCAGGAAAGCCTTCGAGCACGACAACACAACGCCTTCTAGAAGAAGAAAGTCCCCACTACCTGCATGTGTGAAATGTGGCCGGTGAACAATTTGGAAACACAAACGTACAGGACCGAGTATCCGAGTCCCATTAGTTAACTTGGGCATCGGGAAACTTCCCGGGGTTCCCGTCTTTTCCGCTGGAGCCGGCCGGTGCCGGAGGCGACGTCGCTTCCTGGTGGGCACAGCTGAGCCCGTGAACCCCTGAGCCTCTCGCTGGAGTTGAATACTTAAACCTAAAAAAGGCATTTACAAGTTGATGCATTTTTGTTGTTGTTGTTGTTGTCTTATTTCCTTGCAGTATACGTTTCTACTTCTAGACTATGGAATGTTACATTAAACAATATAATTATTCATTACCTTGCTTCAAATTTCATTACAGTTACTGAGGCTTCATCATAATTTCACACAGCACAGAGACACCAAACTAAACACCAAGCAGCCAGCACTAGATGTATTTTTTCTTTAAGTACCAATAAGCAAAATATCCCATTCCCCCCAGAGATCCCATCAGGAAGGAGGCTCCGAAGAAGGAGGGAGGTTTCCGCTTGACCAGCCTGAAGGCATTGGGTACCACTGCGGAGAGGAGTGTGGTATGTATGTCTCCCAAAACTTTCCTGAAGGCGAAGCGTTTTTGTATCCTGTCGAAGAAGGACTGTAGGTTAGGTCTGCTGCCATCTTCCCAGTATTTCTTAGAGAGTCCCAAAAACTTGAGGCGGTGCAGGGTGGCTCCTAACAAGATATCAGCCAAAGTAAAGACGCATCCGCAGAGCCAAAGTTCACACTTCTGCCCTGAAGAGAGAAGTGACAGAGCAGGTAGGGTAAGAAGAAACCCTTGGGTGGGTACCTAAAGGCTTGCTTAAAAGATCCATGAAGGCAGGAGCATTTGCGTTAATCCTGGGGTGTTTTTTTCCCAGCTCTCCGATATCCCAAGAGTTCAGACCCCACCTACCAGGCTACGTGATGGAGGATACGTGGGGCCACAAAGCTGGGAATACAAGATGGTCATTTATAGCCCACGTGAAGATACAAATCAGTGTCTGCAAAATGGCTCTGGTGCCCTTCTCCCAAGAGCAGCAGGAGATGGCATCCTCCTGTACCCAGGAGGGCCCTGGAAAAGGGCTCTTGACCCCCTTGAAGGAAGATGCGGTGCAATGACCCCTTCTGCTGTGCTAGTGCTCGGGGAGAGCAGCAGTGTTTGTCCTTGGCTGTACCAGGAGCTGTTTTAGGAGTGTCATATTAACTTGTTCTATTTTAGGGATGTGAGAAATCCTCAGGAATCAAAAACATTTGCTGGCCTGGCCTGGCTGCTCTCCCTGTGCGCTGTCGGGGCGATCCTGCCTCTGTCCTCTCTCCTGCGCCGGGGACCTTGCTCCAGGACACCAAAACTGGCGGCAGATCCAAGCCAGGTTTTTGGGGGAGGCAGAGCTCGGTGTGAATGCTGGCCATGAGGAGAGGCACCAAAGCATCGATGGCCCCTGATAAGGGGTGACCCTGGAAATAACCTCACCAGAGGGATGTCCAGGAATAAACCAAGCTCTTGTTAGTCTGAAAGAAACCGTCTCGGGCCGGGATAGTGTTTAACACTCCCCTGATGCCCTTTCAATGCTAAGGAGCAGGGCTGGGATGGAGCTAAGGCAGATGAAGGGAGGTGCAGGTAAGGAGGAACAGCAGAAGGGGCACAAAACCTGGCCCCATTCAGCCTGAGCCCCCAGCTTTGCACCAAATCCTTAGTTTTGGGGCTCTTCCACTGTCCTGTGGCTGTTATATCCAGGAGGGAGAGAGCGGCACCTTTATTGCACCCCTGTGCAGGCACTGGTGCTGCTGGGCTGCCTGCAGGGCCAGGCCAGGGGAATTACTGGTAATTAGCAGCCCTCATTTGTAGCTGCTTGGCAGCCTGCCTAATCCTGCTAGAGGCACAGCCCAAGTGGACAGATTGCCTCTGCCTAATTAGTCAATAAATGTTTTCAATGACTAATGAATTGTGGGGGTGCTGCAGCCGGAGCCTCCTGGGTGCTCTGGGGACCCTGCAGATGCTCTGGCTTAGAGGTAAGGGAAGCGGGGCTGAGGTGCCTGCCTCGCTCCTGGGCACCGCTGAGGGTGAAGGAGAAAGCATATGTGAGGATGGTGACTTCAGGAGAGAGCCGTGATCCGGCCCTACCCCTCCTGGCTCTGGGCTTGCACCCACTGCTGAGGTCTGGACCTGGCTGTGGGGTGCCCCAGGGCAGAAGCGTGGGCAAGGGCAACTTGTCCCCTTTGCATCCGCAGCGGTCCCAGCTCAGATCAGCCTGTCCCAGCTGAGCAGGGAGCCTGTGGCAGGGGGTCACCCTGTGCTCCTGCAGCATCTCCCACCCTCCTCCTGCCTGCCCTGCCCTGCCTGCATCGCTGCACGTCGGGACGGCAGCCTGGGCTGTGTGGGAGGAGAGCTGCTGCACTGCGGCTCCTGGGAAGCTGCCAAAGGGCTGGTGCTTCTGCCCGCTGCTGAGATGCTGCCCTGGCAGTGGGCATAGCAGGGGGAGCCTGGGGGCCCGGAGCAGAGGGCAGGAGCAGCACGCAAGGACTGAAGGCAGCGGAGTGCCCGGGTGCTGGCAGCAGCAGCAGCCACCCCTCTGCTCCAGGCACCCGGGATGTCCTCCGAGGGCACCTCATTAGGCTGAATTCTGCTGAGCTATCCCAGCTCCCAGATCAGTTAATGAGCACGTTTGTTGGAGGCAATTAGGGCAACGCAGGGTGCCGCTGTGAATGCATCAGGGCTCTCAGCAAATCCCTGACCTGGTGCCTTGCAGGGCCTGACCTTGGCACCTCTGAGGGCCCTTCGGTGCATGACGCACGGCTCCCCACGGCCAAGGCCAGCCCCGAGGGCAGGGGCAGCTGTGGGGCTGTCCCCTGATTAACTGCATCTAGGCTCTGCTCTGGACCTGGCATCGTGGTGCTGGCAGCCACCAGCCCTCCCAGGGCTGGGGTTTCAAACCCTGCTGGCAGCGGGGACAAGAGGATGATGGCGTCATCCTGGGGTGATGGCAGGACAAGCGATGCCCAGCTGTGCCCATGCATCCCTGTCTGCCAGGGTGCCGGGGTGGCTCTCGGCAGGCACCCAGCAGCATGTATTTGATGTTGGGGATGGCTGGTGTTGCTCTCTCCCACCCACTGGCATTTGACGCAGGTCCTGTAAAGGCTCCCACCCCTCTAGGGCCCCTCAAATTCCCATCGGGTTTCCCTGCCTGCGCTCTGCTGGGATGTGCCACAGCGCCGTGGCCGGGGGGTCTTGGCTGTGGGACACGTCCTCAGCCCTGCGCTTTCGGCAGTCTGTGCTCCTCGTGGTGCAAGAGTCCGGGGCCAGCCTGCTCCTTCCTGAATCAGCCAGGACATCAGTCACTGGTGGCCCCTTGCTGGGGCAGAGGGGACCTGCCACCACGCTGTGACTACTTTGGAGCTCCCACAGAGCAGTGTGAGGACAGGAGTCCTGCTGTGGCAAGGGGTGTGGGGGCTCCCCAGAGCAGGGGTGATTTGCTGGAGGTTAGTAAGACCACGGCTGCAATGACATCAATGCACCCAAAACCAGGAGAGCCCAGCGGCAGCCCTGGCCCCACTAGTGGTTGCCCCGTGGGGGATGTTCATCAGGTGCAAAGCTATTGGGTCGTTCCTGGTGTTGCACCTCAGCCTCATGAGGAAAAACACCCATAAACGCAGCCCAGCGCCTACCTTGGTACTCCAGTTTCCTCTTCTCCAGCTCAGCCTCGATCTGGTCTAGCACCATCCCCAGTTCACCAAGGATCTTCTTCAAGTAGTTCACGTTGTCGTGCTCCAGGATCTTGGCCTGGGTGGAGAGCGGGGTTAGGATGGATGGATGGATGGATGGACACGTGTCTCTGCAACCATGCAGGGACTTGAGGCACCAGATGCCCATGGTAGGTCCATGGGTCATGTCCCCCCACCACCAGAGATGTGTGTGGCTTTGACCCACTTACCATGAGCTTCTTCTGCTTGGACAGGTAGGGCTCTGATAGCTGTGGCTCCTCTTCGTGGTCCAGCTTCATCAGCTCCGTGCTGGCGTTAGCTAAATGTCCTGCGGGGAGACAGAGAGAGGAGCTGGGGGGGCTGTGTTTGGCAGGGGTTGGGATGACCTTGTGCCTGGTAGCAAAGCACCTCATCCTGCATGCAAAATAGTGTTGTGGCACCAAGAAAAGCACCTCAGAGAACAAAAATGGGGCAAATCCATGGATTTGTCCCCACCATGCTGCCATAGAGGCAGGCGGTCAGGGCATCGCATGTCCTCCCGAGGGCACGTGGCTTCTTCAGCCCTCCCATCCACTCACGACAGGGTAGCACTGGCTGTGGGGTACGGCAGATCCCCCTCCCTGGCCATGGCGCGTCCCAGCTCTGTGGGTTTCAGCTCTTCATTTCCTCTGCTGCATTCATATTAGAGCTGCTAGCAGATCTCAGTCTCTTACTGTTTTAAGAACTCCCTGAGCTTCCCCATAACCTGGTTGCTGCAGCTCCAGCCCCAGCAAGTTGATCCTTTGGGATGTCCGAGCCGGCTGCCCATGTGTGGTTGTGCGTGCAGAGCAGCGCGGCAGGGAGTGGCACGGGAGGTGATCCTCCCTCCCGAATGAAGCTGTCCCGCCCTGGCTCAGTGTCCAGGCATGCAATGCGGTAGCTTGCAGCCTGTCGCAAGCACGGAAGAGACACTCACCCTCCTCCCTCCCAGGGCATGGGGAGGATGCAAAGGGCTTTGTGCAAGGGAGCTAACAGAGGGAAAGGAGCAGAGTAAATGGAAGAAGAGAACACGAGATGCAGAGTAACACCTTAGGAACAACATAAATTACCCAAAGCTGGGCTAATCTCTTTCTGCCAGGGACCATCTGTCTCTCCTTCCTTGTTCCCTCCAACGAGGGCCTGGCTCTGCTGACATGCAGGAGGTGCCAGGGCTGGCCGGGGTGGCAGCCAGCAATGGGCTGTATGCTGCCACAAAATGGTGAATCTCCCTGTTTTCCACCACAAGCCCTGAAGCTCCTGCTCGCTAAGGCTCCCTGGGGCTGTAACTTGGAGAGAAGCCTGGATATCACCCTGGTTTTGTTCCCCTTGGGAGAGCCTGGCCCTCGGTTCACCCTCTCCTTGGGACACAACTACATGAATTTGCCTCAGCACCCACCGCAACGGGACAGCCAAGCCATCGTCTGGGCGTAGGGGATGTGCTGGGGAGGAAGGGCACCACCAGCACTGGGGCATTCCATGGACCTGCCCACAGCCCCTCCATTGCAATAGCTTGGGAAAAATGCCACCAGCGAGGAGGTTTGGAGGGGGAGATGTTTTTAAAGACCTCAGCAGTGTGCTGGTGAGGTGATGCAAGGCAGACGGGGTCTGAAGCCACCACAGCAGCACCCTTTAGGGAGGGGATGGGCTCTGCACCCTGCATCTGCCCAAGGTCTAGGGGTGGAGGTGACACTTGGTGACATGGGGAAAGCCACGTGTGCAGGGTGCCAGCAGAGGCAGGGCAGACCATGACATACACCTCAGGAACAACCTATTTCTCTTTGTGGCTGAGTGCATCCCATTTCAGAGGGACCATCTGTCACCCAGAAGGCTGAAGGGACAGTGGGAGGGGAACAGTGTTTGCTATGGGTGCCGTTTGGGTCCGGAGCCTAAAGGAGGGCAGAGACATGGGGCACACTGGTGCCCTTCTAACAAGGTCACTTTTCTGGCGAGGGATTCTCTCCAGGAGCGATCCTTACTGTTGAGTTATATTAAGCATCGTCAATGTTTCATGAGTGCTTGAAGGTCAGGTACAGCATCTTATGCCGATTCATCCACTATCTGCAACTCGATCTGGCTGTAGTCACCCCCTTTTGCCCTTAGAGCTATTGGAGGAAAGGGGGATGTGTGGGAGAGGGAGAAAATTCATGTGCCCTAGAAAGAGCTGGGCGAGAAGCATGCATGGCCCGTGGGAGCCTGGACACCCCCGCGGCTAGGAAGCCTCTGCAGGGTGCCCGCAGCTCCCAAATTAGCTGTGCTTTGCTGTTTCCCAGCTCTGCCCCTGCCTGCATTGGTGGAAAGGGGAGATGAGCAAGAGCAGGGTGGCTGGCTGGGCTGTGGAACCAAACCGAGCCTAAAGGAAGGGCTGGAAGAGACGTCCCACTGGCACCGGCCCTGGGCAGCCTTGCTGGAGAGGCAACTTACTGCGGATCTCAGCAGTCGCGTACTTTGGGATCATGGAGTCGGTGGTGAGCTCGGGGTGCAGGATGCAGCCATGCGTGTAGGCGTCCATGGGGAGCGAGTCCAGCAGCTCCCGGTACTGCAGCACCCGCGAGTGCAGCAGGCTGCCCGGCTCGGGGATCAGCTGGGTGACGTTTTCTGTGAGGGCAAAGGGAAAGCTGTTAGCGGGACCTGGGGGGGCTCAGGCACTCATTAGTGGCTCATTAACCTGCGCTGGACACCAGTGTGCAATCCTGCTTGAGCTACCTCTGAGCAGGGCTGGCTGTGGCAGTGCATTAACTCAAAGCATACCCCACACTCTGCCCTCTCCCCAATGCCTGTCCCAGTCAGGAGCACATCCAGCCTGTGCCCTGAGGTGGGCAAACCCGCAGGACCACAGGGACCTGTGTGCATGCTGTTGCCCAGCCCCGCAGCCCCTGCGTCCCCAGGAGCTCAGCATAGCAAACTCTTCGCCTCTGCAGCCCCTGAATTTGTACACTGTGGTTTCACATCTCTCAGAAGGGGAACAAAATCTTCCTGCTCTGCAGAAAAGAGCTACAACACAGGGATTTGCATTTGGGATCTCCTGAGTTACGCACTTACTACACCAGTGGCAATGAGGCACCTAATTCTCTTGGGCTTCCTTGAAAAACCCATTTGAAATGGGTAATCAGGGAGCTGACGACCAAAGGAGCCCGGCACATCTTCCCTGGGTGCTCAGCTGGTGCCTCAGCTGCAGGACCATCCCTCACCCCGGCCAGCTCTGCTCCTCCTTACCTTGTTGGGTTTTATTCATCATCTGCGGATGGCAGTTTGTATCCTGCTCTTTTTATTACGCTTTCAGCTCAAAATACAATGGCAGATGACACCACAAGGAGCGAAATGTTGCTCGTCTTCCCCAAGAATATCAGGTCCATTTTTTTATGGGATCATAAATGTTTATGGCATTTGCAGACAGCAGTTAATAGGTAGTGAGTAAATTTACCACCAGGACTCGGTACACCCAGTTGCCCACATGCCATCCGCAGTGCAGGGCTCAACGCATGCTGGCGTCTTGGGCTGAGTTAAGGCACATCGGCAGAAGGACTTTGGCAGACGTGGCCAGTGTGGCTCCTTAATTAAAAGCCTGAAATGACAGTTCTGCCCAGCCCTGCTGCCGGTGGCAGGAGGAAGGCTGCGGGCACAGCCTGACGATGCCCTCCCAGCAGAGATGCATAGCTCGCCCTGCCCTGGGCCAGGCAGCGTCGCGCCAGCCAGCATCTACGGCTGGACAGGAGCCAGGGAAATTTTGGCAGCTCCTGTATTGCAAACCTCCTAGCAGCTCTGATTCGGGGCTGTCTCTGCTGGTAGGCTCCGTAAAGTTGTTCTGACCGATGGGCATCAGCATTACTGTCCCCTGAGCAAGGGGAGGTTTTGGTAGCTCCTCCCTGCCCGCGGGCTGCTCACTGCCTGCACTGCCTGAACTCCAGCTCTCCAAGCAGGGATTTTCCATCCGAGAAAAGCAACTCGCTGAATGAAATAATAATAATCGACCTATAGCCCGCGTGGTCCTTCCACAGGGCTCCCAGCCAGCACCCGATGGGCTGGTGCTGAGGCTGGAAACCAGCACATCCAGAGCGACTGCCCTGTCCGGCATCGAGACGAAGAGACCACAATGAAATAGCGGCATGTTGGCCACCGGCCCGTGTCCTTCAGCATGTCCCAGGAAGGTTTTTTGGTGGGACAGTGCTCGCTCTGCTGTTGCATGCCAACATGCAGGCAGACCTGCACGCATGGGCTGCTGTTGCATGTGGCCAGCAAGTGATGGGCTGTGTAAAGGTGGGATGGGGGCTGCAGCCCTTGGAGGAGCCCCTCTCGCCCAGGCTCTGAGAGGCATTACCACCAGCCAACCCATCAGTGTTTTTTTGGCACTGCTGGGCCGTGCCCTAGTGAGAAGCACCCTCAAAGGTGGCTTATTGGCACTATTCACTACTTTTTTGGGGGAAAAAAACCATTGCTCATCACACCACCCTTTACTGATAGCTGAGCCTCAGGGTGTGTGTAAGCAGCTGAAAAAGGCCATGCTCCCAGCCCAGGGGAAAATAAAACTCACTGACTACATCTTCTTATCAAGGCATTTTCAAGCTCCGCATATTTCTGCCAGGTGGGTGATTCCCCCTTGGACCAACGCCGCGGCATCCTGGTAACGCTTTTGCCAGCTGGCGTTGGTGGTGATGGCTCGGGGCAGAGCACACAGCAGGGAGTGATGCTCCGAGCCTTCCTCCCTCTGCCCCAGACCTTCCCTCTCCATTTCTCAGCGAAAAGGTAAAAAATTGCACCTGGCTAGAAAATCTCAACGACAGGAGTTTCCCAGCACATGGGCAGCACTGTGTCCCCCTCCCGCTGAGGACAGACTGTTGTCACATATGCTGGACCACCTGCCCTGGGTGAAGCGGTGCAGGGACCGCAGCCCCATGGATCGACTCTCCCCACTGTCCCTTGGCCCTGGGGCTGCTGCCGGGCAGGAAAGTGGCTGCCATTCCTCAGGAGCCACTGCCAGTGCGGGCTGCTCCTGACTGATCCTGTCCCCGCTGCCCCGCCAGCAAGCGAGCACCATGCCTCTGCCGAGCAGCACCACCGTGGTGGGGCCGGGAGAGGACAGCAGCTGAGCTGGCAAAACATCCTTGCTTCAGGAGCTATTTTGAGATGTTTTTGATGTCTCTGTTGCAAGGAGGATGGATGCTGGGGCGAACGTCGTGATGGCAGAGCCTAAGCTCCCTGCTCAGCTTTGAAGCCTCCCCGGCGGAGCGTCCCAGCCTGACAGCTCGCAGGTTTGGGGAAATGAGGGCGAAGGGACATGAGATGCTGGGGAGAGGCTGCTTGCCACAGCAGCCATGCAGACAGCTACCTTTGAGCACTGTCTCAGCATCCCGGTGCGCTGGGCTCGGCTGGCTACTGACTGCAGCCCTGCTCCGGGGGGAATACAAGCTTCCCTCTCCCAGCTATCCCTTCCTCTGGGTTTGTGTCACATCATCCTCCCATGGTCCCCAACACCACTGGCTTTCTTTGACTTTAAAGAGGCAGTTTTCTCGGGGGCACAGTGGCAGGGGGGACAGCAGGGTCCCCTGCCCATGGCCGGTGGCACAGGGCTCATCGAGGAAGGGGACAGGGGCAGCAGCATGCGGTTCAAACCCACCCTCTCTCAGCGGGGCCACTTATGGGGAGTTACTGGGGTTTTTATGCCATTACCTGAGGCCAAAGGACAAAGGTGGCCAAACCCAGAAGTATTTCCACAGGCCGTGCCCCAGCTGTGGCTCTGGTGAAATGCCACCACGCACCATGGGGACGGGGGGAAATGGTCCGGTTTGGGAGCATGGCCTCCAAGGCAGAAAGAGAGGGGACACAGCTACAACTCCCCAGAGCCCCCACAGCAGCACTTCTGAGGGACATTTTGGGATTTCTGCTGGAAGTCCTTCATTTTCATGGGAAAACGTAGAAGTTTGAGGAGGGCTGGTGGCTTGCTGCTCTTCCAAGGTAAAGCTGAAACTTTAAAGGACAAAGTGGGTGCATTTGGCCAACAGCGTCTGGACTAGACCTGAGTTTCCTCCAAGACACAGCCCACCTTCCCTTACCTCCCGTGAAGTTCTTCTCCATGTAGTCGATGATCTGGTTGTAATCGCTGATGATGTTGTCCTTGTGGATGATGACGGGCACCTCCTCCCCCAGGTTGAGCCGCATGAACCAGGGCTCCTTGTGCTCCATCAGGGGCATGCTGACGTCCCGCTCCTCGCAGGGCAGCCCCTTCTCTGCGATGACCAGCCGCACCTGGGGCAAGAATCCGGGGAGAAAGGGCTCAGCCCCACGCACCGAGCCGGCCCTGAGAGCCCTCGAAGCACCCTGAGAGCCCCACCGCCACCCCATCGCACCTCCCTGACCCTCTCCTACTGCTTAAGCACAGCGATGTGCCAGGACACACCTCGTCCTGCAAGAAGCCAAGCAGCTCTTGGCATGGGGCAGCTGCAAAATCCAGGCAGCCAAGCAAGGATTTGCCTTCCCAAACCCATCCTAACTTTGCAGGATCATGGACCATCCTCCCTCTCGTCACTGGTGGCCCATGGGACAGGCAGAGAGGGTAGAGGGGCTGGTGGGCTGAGAGCCCATCCCTTGGCAGCAGGTGGAGGGAGCTGGCAGCTCCCCAGCTGGGGGGGATCAGTGATGCTGCTGTGGGTCCCAGCATAGCCCAGCACACACCTGAGGAGGAAGAGGAGGAAGCAGAGGCTGCAGCAATGCTACACCTCGCACCCAGTGAGTGCTACCGCCCGGCTGAAGGAGGCCTGGATGCTGACTCAGGTATGCCCTGCTCTCGGGGGTGGGCTCTAGCTTTGCGGGGCATGTTTTCAGTAGGGAAAATGTTCTATTTCGGGGAGGGTTTCAAGCAGCCCCCGCACAGCATCCCTCCTCCTCCACACTGCCACCGACCCGGGGGCATCACCCACCGCCTTTGCACCTCTTGTGGCAAACCCACTGCCTTCCCCTTCCCCTGCCGCTGCCCTCTTCTAGCCCAGGGCCAGTGAGCGGCACCTCTGGGGTGGCACCCACCCGTCCCATGGGTGGGAAAGCCGAGTCCAGCGTTGTGGAGGGGCAGGAGGAGGCAGGAGTGGGTCTGGATGCGGGGCATCGTCCCCATCCCCATTGCACATGGCTGGCCCTCGGGGCTGCGCCTGCTGCTTTGCCCTGGCTTGAGATGGTGTTGAATATGCACTCGGGGATGGCATTTTAGGCTTCTGAGATCTAAAAACCTGACTGTTATGAACTAAGTATGTCAAACAGGCAAAAAAGAAACCCTCAGGGGATATGAGATAGCCACGTTTTACAGAACCACTGAATGAGGGAAAAGCACTTATTTTCCTCCAACTATCAGCAGCTAAAATACAGCTTAACAAATATAAGCATTTCTATGAGCACTTCAGAGTTCCTGGGGAATTAGTAATTAATTATTTACAGGGCTGGCAAATTAATTTTTTCTTTTAAAGTCAAACAAGGAAAAGCTTGGGTCCCTCAACTGCAACTTGCTCTTGGCCTTTTCCTCCCAGCTGATGGATAAACCCTGGCCAGGAGCAGCCGGGGCACCCGTCCCCAAACTCCACGTGCTTCCCTGTTCTGCTGTCAAGAGCCGAGGCCGAAGGCCTGGCGGGAGGCAGCTGCCGGGCATGAGGCAGCGTGGGCAGGAGGGTCGGCTCCGGGGGTAACCCAGCGCCTGCGGGCGGGGGAGCCCCTGCCAGCGCCCCAAGGAGGGGTCCCAGCCAGGGGTGATGAAACATGCCCAGACCGCCCAGCCAGTCCCTCCATGCAACAAGGCATCCTGTGTAAAAACCCAGTGCTGGCAGTAGAAGTCAAAAAATCCCTTTGCAGGCGGGGCCAGGTCCTGGTGGGGGCTCAGGATCCTTCCCACAAACAGCCCAGCACCGTGGAGGGTGGTTCTGAGCAGCTCCTGGGGCAGAACAGGAAAAGCTTCACCCGCAGCCGGCTCCGAGCAAAACTCCTCTGCAGGGGGTTCCCGTGCAGCCCCCGCTGCTCCCCGCCCTGCGATGTCCATCACGCCAGCTTGGGCTCGGCCACCTTCCAAAATACGCTCTTTCCTTGCAAGTGACCTCAAAACCGAAGCTCAAAGCAGTGCCAGCGGATGCGGTGGCTCTAGGTGTGCCCTGCTCCGTCCCCAGCGTCCCCAGCCCAGCAGTGGTGAGGCCAGTTGTAGGAAACCCCGTACAAGAAGCGCCTTAACCGCTGCCTCCCTGCTGCTGGTGGCCAAATGAGCAAGACAAAAAATTGCAGCAAGGCCAGGGAGCCGGGTGTAAGCATCCCTTGCCAGTGCGGATCAGAAGCCCGTTAGTCACCCGCCACCGGTGGCGGCGAAGCCGACCATGTGCAGCCACTCTGCTGCACTGGGCATCCTCCCCTTCCTTTGTGCCTGCAAGTAGGACGAGCCTCTCTGCCCCTGGCCTCCCCGCCGGGCTGCGGGGCTCGAGGGGGCCCTTGCACAGGGGGAACTCTGTGTTCCCCCCACCCCTCTGAATAGCCCATTCCCCATGTAACGTATATGGTGTGGGAATGACAGGGAGTTTGGAGCCGGGAGGAGAAGGTCAGATTTGCTACACAGCTGCTGTGCTGCAAAATGAGCATTTACTATTGCCTGGAAAATGTGATTTCTTGCTGGGACACCCTGGGAATAGGATTTCCAGGGTGCTGCTGCAATGTCGGGGGCATATCGCTGCGTGCCAGGGGCTGCTCCCTGGAAGGACCCCAGCCTGGGGGCTGCCTCCCCCTCTCGCAGCAGCAGGGTGGTCCCGGGGCCCGGCTCTGCCTTTGTCTGCGCTCCTGCCCACGCCGGAGTGGGGCTGTGAGCGAGCACAAAGCCGAGTCAGCTCCGGGTACAAGCTGCAATCCCAAAGCAAAAGCAGGATTTGGCTGAGCACCCCCCCCATCCCCATCCCCTCCCCGGGTAGATGCTGTTAAAATGCAGAACCACAGGTACAAAAGAGCTGCATGGCCACATGCTGTTGCCCTCGCCAGCCCTGGGGATGAGCCCCTTGCTCTCCCTGCCAGTGCATCCATCCTCCCCAGGCAAGGGGATGCCCTGGGGACTGGAGGTGATTCTTCCCCGGGAACCCGGCCGAGCGATTATTTTTTTACCTTTTGTGAGCTGAAGGACTGGGTCCAGTGGTACAAAACCAGTCTATCCTGGCATTTGAGAGCGGGGTCTGTCGGGTCCTGATTTTCCTCCCCCTCCGTGGATTTCCCTGCGTCGTTCTCCAGCGCCGAGATGGGCCACCAGCTGCAGTTGGTGGGAGTAACATTATTGGGAGTCGCCATGACAGACTGCGAGCGAGCGGGGAGAGGGACGAGGGAGCGAGCGGCGCTAGCCCAGCATCACATGGGCTCCTGCCAGCAGCATCACTCCCGGGGCAGCTCCATCTCCCCGGCTGGGGTGGGCAGCGTGGGGCAGTGGGCCGGGGGTCACAGGAGAGGATGGTGGCAGCGGCGTGGGTGAAATCGCAGCCCGTCCCCGCGCGTGGCGGGGCTCCCACGGAAACGTGCCGCGCTTGCAGGCATCGCTTCAATAGGCGAGTCAGCAGCGGAGGCTCCTGCTGCCTGCCTGCCTGCCAGCTCGGCAATCTGGGGCAGCTCCAGCCCCTGCGCCTCCTTAGGAATATTTTGCAGCAGAGATTAAGATTTTTTTGAGAGGTTTAGCTATGGCAGATATGTAATAAATAGCTACATTGACGGATACTGGCTTTAAAATGTCTCGCAGGTGTCTTGCCTGCCTTGCAACCTTCATGGAAGGAAGCAGCAACTGATCTTTAAAGGTATTCAGTGATTTTTGGAGAGCACAGATTAATTACTGCCTAATGGGTGTTACGTGGCCTGTACCAGGGTAGAGCCAGGAGCCCCCGCTGTGTACCAGAGCCCTGCGGTGCCCGGCCAAACCAGACAAGCCCTCCTGCACCAAAGCAGGCACGGCTGGGGGGTCATTTCCAGAATTAGCAACGTGTGCTGCGATTGCAAACCGGCCAGGTTTCCGCTGCTCGGAGCGCATTAGGGCTTCTGGAGCTGCTGCTCTCTGGCACTACAAGCATCACCTTGAGGTTTGCAGGCAAAGGCGCATAGGCAGTTGACACCTTTCTGGGCACGGCGACCTGGACATCTGGGCCTGTGTTTTATGACACTTGGCTTTGGCACGCTCTGGCAGCCTGGAGATAATTGGCACACATGGGACTAAGCTGCCAGTGCCAGGTGGAGGGTAAAACCAGCCCGGTTATAAGGGTGGTAGGGGCAGGTTCTGGAGGGGATGGAGGAGAGGGTCCTGCAGACACAGGGAGCCAGCCTGTGTCTCTGGGCTGCGCGAGGGCTCTGGGTGCAAACGCGGCTCCTCCATGTGTTGCTCCCATCTCCACTCACACTGGAGCTGGTGAGGTTGCCTCGTGTGGAGGGAAACAGGGGAAGGCTTGGGAGACCTGGTTCAAGTGGGGAAACTGAGGCACGCTTCGCCCAAGAGCACTGGGAGACAGCGGGGCCGAACTGGTACCCGGCTGCACAAACATAAAGAAAGGAGCAATTTTCTGAGGATTGGGAGGTGAAAATGAATCCTTTAGTGTCGTGATGTCCTGCTCCCGAGGATGCGCAGGAGGGTGATGGTGGAGGGACGAGGCTGAGAAGCGCTATGCCCTGCCCTGCCTCCTCCCTGCCACCCTCCCCTGAGGCAGCAGCCCCCAAAACCGTCCTCCCTCCCCAGCCCAGGGCTTCCCAAGTGCTGCCGGAGACCCCACGCTGGCCTCCGGGACACCCACAGGGAAAGGCTCTTGCTTGGCCCCTGCTTTGGGGCTGCAAAGTCAGAGGGGTGCCCTGCGCTGCTGCAAACTGGGAGAAAACTGAGCTTTAAGGAGCGGGCCCCATGGTGCCATACCTTCCTGCCCTCTGTGCTGCAGCCTCCCCTCCCGCCTGCTCCGTGCAGGAGAGCCCTCGCTGCCCGGGAAGCATCTTTTGGGGCACCTTTCACGGGAAGGGGATGCCTTTGGGTTTAGGAAAAGAAAGGAGCAGCTTGACCAAGCAGAAGCGGTTCTCTCTTGCCGATTGCTGTCCAGAAAGCCCCATCTAGTGGCATATTTTTGTGATGAATTAATGCTGCGCTGTTGTGTATAAAAAATGACAAGTCACTTCATCCCTCTGGGTCCTGCGGGTACGCGGCACCTCCGGAGGCACTTATTTATTTAGCTGCGTTTTGGCTTGCTAAACTGAGCAAGGCCTGAGGGGCAGGATGGGTGCCAGCCCCCTTCAGGGGTGCCCTGACCTTGTGTGACCTTGAGATCATCCCCAGCTCTTGTCCCCAGCCTCCCTGCCTGCGAAAGTGGACGATGCTGGGCTGCCCCACGGGATGCTGTGTGGCCGGACCCAGTGGCATCAGCAGAGCCCCGGCAGCAGGTGCCATCGGGGCAGGATTGTGGGTGCTGGTGGTTCGGAAATACACAATCCAGGGGTGTCTCGTCTCAGAGCTGATGCAAATGTTACAGAGGGGAGAGCAGGCGGCCGGAGTCAGTCATGGGACTTTGCAGGCACAGACGCACCTTCCCTGTTTTAGAAGGAGGCGGTGGAAATCGGGCTGTAGAATCAGCTCCATTGATTTTTTTAATTTTTTTTTCCAGATTCAGCATCTGCCAATGTAAAGCTTAGCTAGGACTCGGTTTGGCTTCTGTAAGGTGAGAAATAAATTTCACTGATCCAGGGTGCCCTTCTGCATCCTGCTTTGGTTAAACTAGTCCTGAAATTAGACAGGCAAGTAACTTGTAAAGTGCTGGGGGTGGGGGGAGCCACTGAAAAAAAACCCCAGCCTGGATCTGCTGAGATAGGAAGTAGAGAGGTGGGGTCTGCTCCAAGGAAAGTCCTGGGAGCTCTGCAAGCCCACCAGTGCTTTCTCAGAATATTTCAGACTTTTTTTTTGTGCGTGTGTGTAGATTGACTGGGGACACACCCTAGAGCATCCCTGGACAGAAAAAAAAAATCCCCAGGTTTGTTGCGGCAGGTACAGTGACAGGCAGGGAGCAGGGAGGCTGGCAGGGCTGCGCTCAGCACTGCTTGTACCTGGCCACGTCGAGGCCAAGCGCTAGTGCTCATCAATCAAGCCAATTGTGCTGCACAGGCATTCCCAGAGAAGATGCCATTTACTAGTAAAGCTTTGAGGTTTTGGGCAGGCAGCAAGCAGGAGTCACTGAGTTGTTATCAGAGGAGTGAAGTGGGTGAGCTGAACTGGGAAGGCTGTGAAGGAAATGCTACGTTTGGGATTGGGTCCTCTCTTAGAGCTCATCATTTCACTAAAATGAGATGGTATGACCAATGCGAATGTCAGCAGCAATGTTTCAGTATATTTGCTACGAGCCTGATAGTTGCAGTCAAGAATGCAAAACATCTGCCCTTCCTCTGCTGCAGGCAGCACTGGACATGCTTAAAGACTAACAGAAATGGTAATTCAGGCAGAATATCAAAACACTGAGTTTTTGTCTTTTTCCTCCTTTCCTTCCCCCCTCATCACTACTTACCTCTGTCTTGCATGGGACGCTATGGAAATTTCCCTGGGGAAGCCACTGTCACTCTTCCCCCCCCATCCCAACTTGTGGCAATTTGAATTCACTTTTCAGCCCTAAACTTCAGGATGTATCTTGGATTAGTTTAACTTCCATGATCTCCATAGTTCCCCCACTCTCCTCGGACACAGCAGACCCGCTGCACGCTGTCTGGCTCCAGAGCTGAAACTTGTGCTCTTCCAACATTGCTGGTCACTGCGTTTTATGTAACACCAGCTTGAAGGTCTAGACACTTCCAGGGGTTTGCGCACAGCTTATTTCAGAGAAGCAGGACTGTGCTCCGCAGCAGAAGAAACAACTGCTCCGAGGTGACCTTAAGCCAGGCTGCCACACATTTGTCGGGGGGGAAAAGCCTCACTATGCCTCTTCGTAGGGCTCCAGCTGCAGAAGGGAGCGGGGACAACCAAAACCGGTTTCAAATAATGGTATTTGCGCATGTTAAAATGCCATGCCCCAGCTTCGTACGCACTGACTCCAGGTTAACGCTCGCCGAGAGGCAGGGGAATCATTAAAGAGGCTAAAAGGGAGAAATACTGCGTCTAGCAACAATACCTTCCAAAGATTTTAAAGAGGGCACAAAACCAAAACATGAACAGAAACATAAGCAGACACCCTCTGTGGAAGCAAAAATAGCCTTTGAAAAACAGCAGCAGCGAAGATAACTAGTACTAAATATTTATGTTTAAATTAAACAAAGTACACATTATACCAGATTTACTGTAGGGAGAAAGAAGGGAAAGTGAAGAAAACCAAAACTCTGTGTGTGGATCTGGAGGACAGTGCTGGAAGAGGAAGGTGAAGGGAAAGGGACAGTAGAGTACTAATCTGAGAAAATTTAGATACCAGTTAAATTTGAGAGTACGAGCCAATATTGCATGCTAAATTACTGCAAGACACTTAAGAGCAAAATAACAGTTTTAGTTGTACTCTTATGTTAACTTATTTAAACTTTAAATCTGAACTTCCTGGATCCATAATGTAAATTTTAGGGATGATTAGAATAAAATCCCCAGACAGCGATTATCATCTAGAATGTCTGAGGCTTCTCTAGCACAGAACACCAGGCCAAATATCTACGTCTGCTATAATCTATTTTTATACAAATGCTTGTGAATCCTTGGCTTGCTGACTACTAATTTTTAGGCACGTAAGTAAAAATCATGGTATTTTACTCAAACACAGTTGTTTAGCCTGTGCGTACTGCTGACACTGAAAGCAGACTTTTTTAAAAAAACAAAAAAAGTCTTGAGGGGAGATGAGGGAAAGTCAAATTATTCAGTCTTTAACTTGCTGGGTTTTGACAAACATTTATTAATGCAAGTCTCAGCAACAAAATTTTATGCTCTACAAAATGTTATAGCTCTACACCACAAAGCCTGTATGATACACACTTCTTGTTTACCCTATCTCCACGCTGCTTTGTGTATCAAACATACTCAGAAACAATCTGTATAGATGGGTCCACTATCTCCACTTCTGAGACAGCATGGCCCAAAACAACTGTTAGCCTGCTTCATTCCCCCTTAAATTATTCCATCTGTAAAGCACAAGTAACAAAATATATTTTTGCTTCTAAGAGCTTCAATTATCTGCAGAAAAATAGAACTGCTTAAGAGTGAGCTGGTTAGATTATGCAAGGGTCCAAGCACACACCCGCACACTCTGGACCTCCCAACAAATTTGTCTGGAGGAAGCATTAACAATTCGATCCAACTAAAAAGGAGCCAGATGAGTGTTCAAGGAAAGGAGATCCATCCTATCCAAAATACTGAACGTCGTCTCATTCTTCTCTCTTGAGCAGGATGAGGAGGATAGATCTGTAGCTATGGAACAGTTCTCTAATTACTGGGACACATTAAGAATGAACCTTTCAAAAACTGCAAAATTTCAGAACAAAACCTAAAAGGCTTTTTTTTTTGCCAAACCATAGTGAAAACAACATACAGAATCTGAATATCCACAGCACAAACCGAAAAACAAAGGGAGTTCATTTCATCTACAGTGCTTTTGTTAAGGTATTCAGAGACTTTAGTGCATTCTTTTTAGAACTAAGCTTGGAAACTATATTCCATTTTTCGTTTTATTAGAAAACTAAACTGTATGAGGCAAAGGAACATTAGATCAAAGACACAACAGTGAAAACATGGCACTGACAAGGCATTTAACCCAACTATTATCACAAACTCTGACTCAGGATTCTCTATTGCTTTCAGTCAAGTATACATCATTTCTGCCATGTGAGACATTTTCTTGGGAATATATAAGTAGTATTCCATGTATCCTGAAAGATCTTCAATAGTCACGTCATCCACAAAGGCTCGAGCTTGCTCAGAACAAGATCTAGGAGAACCTGATGAGGCTGTCCCACAAGGGGATCTATTCTGAAGAGAGTGGGCATGGACCCCTAGGACTGCCTTTTCGCATTCTGACAGGACGCTCCGTAAGCCAGAGAAAGAGTACACTTCCATGGTTCGCCACTGTTTGCACTGGCATTTCTTGTCCGTACAAGGGCACTGCCTGCCATTGCTAAGCATGGATAAGGACTGGAAATCTGAGGTTTGGCTAGAATGCAAGCTAGTTTCAAAGGATGAAGAGAGAGCAGGGTAATTCTCTCTTGATTTCTCCAAAGGCTCTTCGGCGGTGAAAGCTTCCAACGGTTCAGTTCTGTCATCACTGGCCTCAAAGTGAGAATCGTGCCTGTCCTTCGTACCGTGTTCTGCTGTAACAAAAATGTCTGAGCTGATACTACCCTTTGATGTGTCTGCCTGGGTTTTGTGTTTCAGCTGGTTGTTGGCTTTCATATTGCAATATGTGAACTTGGGAGGATGCAGGACAGGAGACTTGGAGCGTCTGCGACGTGGGACTCTCGCTGATCCTCTGGAAGGCTTTTTCACACACCTGCAGGGTTATAACAGGTGAGCAAGTAGGCAACTCCAGAATCTACACCATAGCTCAATAAGCTCTAAAATGCGGCTAAAAATGTTTTAGAAGATTTTTTTTTTTTTTTTGCTTAGAAAAATGAGGTGACTGGTCACTTACAATCTCTGACAGGAACAGTGGAGGAGTCTGAAGAAACTGGGGATCCCCCAAAGGAAAGACACATACAAACAGCCCTTATTTAAAGGTACTTCCCCCCAAATCTTTTGTGTTAAGCAAATGATACTTTGTCATCCCAAACTGAACTGTAGTGCAGAACCTGGGTATCAGTTGGAGCTGCTGGCAGAACTGCACTGAATATCCAGGTACTTCAATACAGAAATAAAATAACCCAAGAAAGAGGTGAGAGGGGGTTGAAAACTATAAGACTTGAAGAAAAGGACTTCTGAGGAAATCAATGGAAAATAAAGTTTTAGGTATCCTCCCTAAGAGAAGAGGCAATATTGTTTTTAAAGTCTTTGATGAAAGCCCCTTAAAAAACATCATACCAAAAAGTTACGGTAAAGTTTTGTAATAGAAAGGACAGAAAAGATATGTTGAAGCAATTAATTAACAACAACTTTCACTGGCAACGGTATGCAAGTGTTAATTGTCTCAAACTAGAAACACGTGCACAGCGCGGCAAATGGCGTGTTTTACCCATGCCATGCTTCCTTTGAGCTGACAGTCTGTTGCTTGGCTCCATCCATGGCTGCTCTTGTCGGTGTTCTGAGAATTGTCCCGTCACCCACAGACAGAGCTGCAATACATCTGAGTAAAAAGGGAAATGCCACGTTACAGTACTGCCTGAACATACTGCTTCAGAGGTCTGGATTCAGCCTATGCGCTTCAGATGCTTAGCTAAAACATTTAAGTTTGCAGCCTTGACTTTCTTTATAGTCAGTGGTTAGAAACAGGATATGACAGAGATTTATCTAACCGCTGTTACTAGACTGACCTCAGTGAAGCGTCTAAAGATAGGTGAGATGAAATAAAAGGAGGCCAAAAGGCCCAGAGGCTGATGTCATGCCCTATTTGTACCAAAATGACACATTAAAGGAATGTAAACTCAGGTTCCAAATGCTCTCATCAGACAATAGCTGTTACAGGTAGACTCCTACTCATCTAAAATACAAAGTCAGGAACCCATAGCAGCAGGCTGAAGAAGAGTCAGTAAAGCAGTGGAGGAGGTACAACAACAGACAAGGACAGATTACTAAGTTATTTCTCATTAAATTTCCCAGATAAACATGGAATGAAAAAAACGTCTGGCTCTGGAGGTCCAGACAACAAACATAAATGCCTCAGCAGGCAAACCTGTATTTATGATGGCTGTATGTGTGATTTGGAACACGGGCTAGGAAATCGTAAGAAATGAGGCTGAAATTCTAGCTGAAGAGCCCAAGTACTCTGCCCAAAGTTGATCTTAAGGGATTAGTCACAAGACTTGAGCTGTTCAAAACACATGCCTGCAAAACAAGATCTTTTTATGCCTAAGAAGAGATCATCAGGCATCAACCAGTATTCCACAGTCTGTCACTGGTAATAAATACATCAAAAGTGGTATGCTTAATAAGCATGGTTCCTTGTCAGAGAGAGGCTATTTTTTTCCACATTTAACAGAAGACCTCCTGAAGTAGAGGAAACGAGTAGCAAAGCAAAATATATTTTAACACGAAGAGGAAGTCATGAGTTCGCAATTTTGATGGCTATGGAGATGAATTCACAAGGTAACGTGAATTATCAATACAAAGCTTTCTCTTGTGTCTGTGAATTCCCAAAAGACTTCCAAGTGAACTACCTCACAAAGTATTTTATTAATTCCTACTTTTAAGGAAGATGCTTGTACTACGTATTATCAGTATACCTAGTGTGTTACAGAATAAGTTTTTAGTATCAGAATGTCTGCAGATATTTTACTCTGTAAAATCCCCTGAAATCAGTAACTATCAGTGCTCACATTTAGCCTGACGATTCCCAGTGAGATTGGGCTCCTCTGCACACTATGACTGGTGCTGTCCTTCAGAGGCTTTACAAGCAAATGTTCATGCACTATAATAAAGGCTGATAACATGGCTGAAGATGCCAGCATTCACAGGAACGGACAAACAAGTTCTGTATCACACAAGGTGACTTTGGCTACCACAACAGTTAAGAGTGGGTTCACTGCTTTGGGCGAGTCATTTCATGTTTTCATACAGTCATTCTGTAATTCCAGTTGGATATTGTGTCAAAATTAGTCAGTAATAAAGTACTGCTTTACCTATGAGACAGTTATAATGACTGCATTTCATCTGAAGTGATGTGGTTGTCTCCTCTTGGAGAGTAAGGAACCTTTCACCAAATAACATTTGTTTCGAGATTCAAAATAATAGAAAACAAATGCAAATATGTAATAAGAAACTGACAAATTACACGGTCCTTTTTGTTGCTCACTTACCCTGTGGCATCCACTCTCAGCTTTTTGAAAGCTGTTTGCAGACTCTCTTCCTCTTCATCTTTAGCTTTCAAGTCCATTGATGGGCTTTCAGCGCGTAACCAGCTGTGCCATATAGAATAAACTAGAATACAGAAATTAGGATTTGATGTTGAGGTCTGAACACACTGAGTCTCTACAAAACCAAAATGACACGTGTAATGGATGCTTGTTCTTCTGCGGGCAATCTCACTGCCTGCTGACCAGACCTCCCCAGTACTCTTCGCTGTAAACTCCAAACTCTGCGTTTCTCAGAACAGGCACAGCCTGTGTCAAAAATAACAAAGTGCCTTTTTTTCACTGGGTGAACAAACGATATATATTGTCAACTGGTGTAACTTCAACCCGAGTTATGAGCACGACACCGCCAGAAGAGCCAGGGACAGCGGGGCGCTGCCGCCGCTGTGGACGGCCCGTCCCTGCGGTCCGTCCCCTAGTGACAAGTGAACAGCGCACCAGCGAGGGGACGGGAACCGGCGCCAGACCTGAAGCAGGGCCAGGCTACCGTCGCATCCCCCGCGGGCCCGTGCCTACCGGGAGGCTCTGAAGCCCCCGGCAGCGCAACGCTTGATCTCCCAGGGCTGCGGTTGGCTCCGCCAGCTCCCCCGGGGCCTCCCCTCACCGGCTCGACGGAAAGGCCCGCGGAGGCCCCTCTCGCCCGCCCACCCGCCCGGCCCCGGTGCCTCCCCAGAGCCGTCCCCCGCCCACCCACCCGGCCCCAGTCCCTCCCCGCTCCCCAGAGCCGCCCCCCGGCACCCGCACGGCCGTTGAGCGGCTCTCCCGGTGGGGCGGGTGGCCCGGGCCGCCCCGGGGGCGTCACTCACCGCCGCCTCCAGACTCGCGCTCGGGGGGTACGCGAAGCACAACAGGAAGTGAGGTCAGCGCCCCGCGGGGACGCGCATGCGCGGGCGCGCTGCCCGCCGCGCCTCAGTTTCCCCGCCCTGCCGAGCTCGCGTGCGCCAGTGGCGCTGGCGCCGCCCCCACCCGGCCGCCGTCGCTTCCGGCGGAGGGAGGGAAGGAGGGAGGGAGGGCGTCTCATCCGGGCGGCGCGGCCCGGCGGGAGGCGGAGAGGGCCGGGCTGGGCCCTCGGGCGAGCGCGGTGAGTGTGAGCGGTGCGGCGCCCTCCCCTGCGCGGGTCCCTCCTCGCTCCACCGGCGGCTGGTGCCGGAGGGGCCGTCGTGTCCCCCCGGCGGGGCCCTCCCTCGCGGGTCTCCGGAGCCGCCGGCGGTCCCCCTGTGGGGGTAGAGAGCTCTGGGGAAGCCCCGGCGGGGCGCGGGGGTTGTGCTGAGTCACCCCCGCCGCTGGTTGGGCTTCCCCCGCCGAGGGTCGGGACCGAGCGCCGGTGCCAGGGCTCACCCGGAGTTGCGGGACCGGGGTGTCCGCTGGGCCCCGCCTCAGGGTTGGGGGGTGAAGAGCAGGTGCTGCTGGGCCTCGGGGCTCCCCGGGGCTGAGGGCGGGCAAGCACGGGGGGCGTGAAAGCCCGTGAAGCTCCCGGAGGGCGGTTCCGAGCGGCAGCCGACTGTGGGCGGCCAGGGAGCGGCCGCTGCCGCTTGTCCCTGCGCCCGTGTGCTGCCCGCCGGCAGCGCGGCAGGCGGTGTCCCTGCTCGGTGTGGTTCTGGTGCTGCTGGGGGCCTTGGCCCTGAACCTCTTGGGGCTTTTAATGCCTTTATGTGCCCGTCTTTAAAACCAAAAGCACGTGTTTGTGCGTCGCACCGTCATAACTTTATGAGTAGCGGTGGATGTCTTGCAGCGCACCGAACTAGGTTTGCAGTCCCGTACGGCTGGAAACAGCTGAAAATAAAATGGGACAGGATGGATGTGTATTTTCCTAGGAGATAAAGAACATAAATTTCACTGTGTTTTTTCACACAACGTTAAACTTTTTGGTTGTTTTTCACAGTAATTCATTTATGCTTGATAGCGGCGCTAGTTGGCTGGTGCATCTAAAATGGTTATACTTAGTTATCACAGAGTGAGTGGGTTTTTATCTGAATAAATTCTGCATCATTTTGAGGATTTACTGTGTAGTGATGAAAGACAGCATGATAAAATATTTAGATTAAAGACTGGTAGTATGTTTTGAGTAATGTACAGCGGTTTAAAAATGTTTTACTATAATTTTCTTGCTAAGGTTATATAATACGGGGGGGGTATTTTGGTATTTTAAAAAAAAAGTTGTAGACTGAATTTTTAATTGTAAAGAACATTCTGTTTGGGTTAAGGAAAAAAAACGTTCTGAAGTAGGGAACATATGTTTTACCAGAGCAGTAGTAGTTAACTAAGAGAGCATCTAAAATAATAACTTGCTCAGATGAGCATCATGTTGTCAGTCTCTGTGTTAGCTTCCTCCTCTCGTGTTTGTTTGCTGTCTGACTCACTGGACAATGTGTGCCTTGAAGTTGTTATGATACATTATCCTTCTGTGTGTGTCATAATAGCTGTCTGCAATACAGGGCGTGCAGATGAAATCATAGCAGAGTGAGCAGCTGGAACAACAGCAGGGAGAGCTGCCACCTCCAACTGGAATGAGGTTGTGAGGGAACAGAAATTACCACTCTGTATCTGCATAAGTAACTGAGCTGCAGAGGTTCAGATTATTTCTCTCTTCCCTGAGACCTTTTCTTTTCCATGCTACAAAAAAGCTGGTGCTTAGTTGGCAAAAATAAAACTAATGTAGGCATTATTGCTATTATCATTAGGTAGAGTTAGTGCTTCGTATAAGTGTGTTCTTGTTACAGGAGCTGTTATCGTTTGCTGGGTTTGGATAGTGACCTTCGTAATGGATTCTTAGAGCTTCAGGAGAATACAGAATCACAGAATGGTTGAGGTTGGCAGGGATCCCTGGAGGTCCAAACCCCCTGCTCAAGGAGGGCCACCCCAAGGCAGTTGCCCAGGACCATGTCCAGATAGCTTTTGAATATCTCCAAGGAGGAAGACTTCACAGCCTCCCTGGGCAGCCTGTGCCAGTGCTTGGTCACACTTACAGCAAAGAAGTGTTTCCTTATGCTCAGACAGCACCTCCTGCATTTCAGTCTGTGACTGTGGCCTCTGGTCCTGTCACTGGGCACCACTGAGAAGAGCCTGGCTCTGTCCTCTTTGTACCCACCCTTCAGGTATTTATGTACATTGATGAGATCCTTCCTGAGCCTTTTCTTCTGTTGGCTGAACAGTCCCAGCTCTCTCAGCCTTTCCTCATAGGAGAGATGCTCCAGTCCCTTCATCATCTTAGTGGCCCTTCACTGGATTCTCTCCAGCATGTCAGTGTCTCTGTTGTAGTGGGGAGCCCAGCGGTGGACACAGCACTCCAGCTGTGGCCTCACCAGTGCTGAATAGAGGGAAGGGTTGGCTCCCTCGACCTGCAGCCCAGGATACTGTTAGTCCCTTTGCCGCAAGGGCACATTGCTGGCTGATGTTCATCTTGGTGTCTACCAGGACCCCCAGGGCCTTTTCTGCAAAGCTGTACTGGCACATGGGCTTGTTCATCCCCAGGGGCAGGGCTTTGCACTTCCCCTTGTTGAAGTTCATGAGGTTCCTGTTGGCCCCTTTCTCCAGCCTGTTAAGGTACCTTTGGTGTATCAGCCACTCATCCCAGTTTGGTGTCATCAGCAAACTTGTTGAAGGTACACTCTGCCACATCGTCCGGATCATTAATGAAGATGTTAAACAGGACTGGAGACAGATTTGACCCCTGGGGTACACCACTAGTTACTGACCTCCAACTAGACTTCATGCCACTGATCACCACCCTCTGGGCCCAGCCCTTCAGCTACTCTTCAGTCCACCTCACTGACTGATCATCCAGCCTATGCTTCATCACCTTCCCTACGAGGGTCTTGTGGGAGACAGCGTCAAAAGCCTTACTGAAGTCCGGGTAGAAAACATCCACTGCCTTCCTCTTGTCTACCAAAGCAGGCATTTCGTTGTAATTTAAAAAAAAAAGACTGAGAAGATGATCTTGTCACAACCCGCCCAGTGTGGCCAAAGGCTCTTGCAGTAATGGTGCCCACACCAAATGGCCCTGTTTTTCGAGAAGTAGTCAAGTCAAAAGCATTAAATGAAGCAGGCTAATCAGCCAGGTAAACTTCAACAAATACTGAGCTTGAGGTAGCCTGGTGTAGAACTGAGACTTGCTACTGTCAGTGGTTGCTGCTTAGTGAAAGCAAAGCCCGAGCTAAAGAAGCAAACCTTTATCGAGCATTTTTTTAGCAGAACTGTGGCTGGTGTAGGATGTGCACATGATTGATGCTCTTCAGTGCCTTACAGTTCTGCAAATTTAGAAAGATTTGAGATTCCTTTGTAGCTAGATTAAATGATGGCCAGGGTAGAATAAAAAAAAAAATCAGCCGGTTTTTATCAATTCCTTTTTTTATTTAAAACAAGGCCTACTGTTTGCTGTTCATACTCTTATTTGCATTTGTACTTGTTCAAGAGCTGATATCAGAAAATTTTAATGTCTATTTGCAATCAAAATACCATGTTCTGATAGGATTCTGTAACTCTTGCTGGGATCTAGACACGAGAACAAAAAAATTTGTTTAGCTTAAAACTTTTATCTTGTTTTAAGAAAAGTCTGTTGGTTTGTTATTGTTTTTTTTTTTTAAATACATATGTAGCATCAAGTCCCAAAGTTGGAAATAGTTGTTGTAGAAGGTCGACGGTTTCTAATGGTATTGTTCCTTCCCGTCTTTCACCTCTTCTGGAATTATTTTGGTAATACTCTAAGACAAATAGGAGAGTCTGTCTAAACTGTAATGGATGTGCAAGACACCGTTGACACTAAATTTTACTTTAAATTGCTAATTCACCTATGCAGTTGTACAAGAGACTGTTTGTTCCATTCTTGGGTATCATAAAGCTTGTTCTGAATCAACTTCCAAAAATGTTCTACTAGAATGACCTCAGCTTTGTGTGCTCCATGTGCTATTTTGAGTTTATTTTCATTTATTATGATGCTGCTGGGCAACTGATGTTTTTAACAAGGTTCTTACAGTCATGTCTCTTCTCCTTGTAGCAGTACATGGTAACTCTGTCACCTTCTGGCCATCCCAATAATGAAAACGGAAGCTAAGGATGGAGAAGAAGAAAGCCTGCAGACAGCGTTCAAAAAGCTAAGAGTTGACACAGCTGGGTAAGTAACACCACAGGGAGATACAGAGTTAACATATTTCAAACGGACTTGAAGGGAACACCCTTGCTGTTAAATTTGAAGGAATGAGGTAATTGCAAAAGGTTAGGCACTGAAAGCCTTCATTCTAGTTAAACAAACTGAAATAAATTCAGTAGCTGTAGACTGCACTTCTCAAGGAATTGGAATTTGTTTGATCACTGCTAGCTCCCAACAGGCTTGAAACAAACCTAACGATAGTCAGCAGTTGGCAACATGCTTGAAATGAGTTTTGGCATGAATCTGGCTGCCAGAGGTTATGTTCATAGCACTAGAACTCTACTATTGAAGTTAGCATGTTGTCATGGCTCTGAAGGCCTGTCATGAGAATAAACTCCCATCTTTTCCCAGGAGAGAAACGTTCTTTCCATGTCAGTAAAGGAGAGCATTAGATTCAGTGCATGATTCCCACACAAACTATTTTCATTGCTGTCACTTGCAAATTTCCTATTTATAACCAAAATCACTAAATGGGGAAGAATGCTCTTTGTGTTGTCTTGTTTTGTGGGAGATCCAACCCATGGCACTTACCCTTGTTGTCCCAGGTAGCAGAACGCAAGCAGCATGTGTCTTCTGTTGATGATGATCGTTCTTATCTGAAATTAAAAAAAAAAAAGGCTTCTATAGAATGTTTTTTCTGATGACAAATGTGCACCATTACATATTACTTGTATAGTACCGTGTTTCAGTACGCTATTGTCAGTGATGCAATTATGCCGGTAACTGAAATGAAAGTGTAGATAAAGTAGTGTGTGACTTTCAAGGTGGTAAATAGAATTACCATAGAACTTAGATCATGCGTAGATGGGCTTCTAACGTTATCTTTCATTTAAGTAATTAAACTCCTTAGAAATAAATCGTCACGCAAATGCCTCTCATTTCGTCAGTATCTCTAGTCCTGCCCCTAAGTCAGGCATACTTAATTACTTTGGACTTTTTACTATTGGCCTTCAATTTTCTACTTCTGTGTTCATTGTCCTTTAAATGGAAAATAGCAGATGTTTGACTAATAGTTTGGACTCCATTAAATATCAATTAACCCTGTCCTAGATCAGTGTGTGGGGACTTATTTTCACTTTTCAGGGAATCCGCCCTGCTTACAAACTAATTTAGTATAGGATATGGAAAATAATTTCCTTGTGAATTCCAGTGTAATATGTGAAGTCACAACTTGAAAAAATTGTTCTTGGGATTATTACAGTTCCTTGAAAATGGGAGTTTGGGATGAATTTATAGCACCAGAAAAACTCGTAAATCTTCTAAGATCCCTGGCTTGAATAGAAGTTGAAGATCTTCAACAACTCTGTTGCTTGAGTGATTGAACTTGCAATAGTATGAAGAGTTTTAGCTTATGTCGTCCTAGACAGAGGCTTAAGTGTTCTTCAGTTAAACAAAGTCTATTTATGTCCAAAGAACATTTATTTTTAGGAAAGAATGGCTTATTTGTCTCTGGGAAAAGAGATGTGTTTCTTCAGTGATGGTGTTTTTCCCCTCCTCTGGGAAACTGAAATTTGTGTGTGCTTCGTCATTGACATGTGGAGTTCAGATTTGCAGTCTAGTTGCTGAATGGCATCATGTGTGGTGAAAGAGTCCCTTATACAAACTTTTGAGATAGGAATGCATAAACACTATCTTTCTGATTTGGGTCGTCTTTGTGGGCAGGTCTTTTAAGACATACTGTAAATGATTTAGAGCAATCCTTTCTGGCAGAGAAGATTCGTAAGTTTTTCCATATTCACAATGCTAACCAATCTAGGCTGTTAACTTTTCATTCTGTCTTTCACAGATCTACTGCTTCTCTCTCTGTGGGTGAAGGGACAAGTCCAAGAGCACTAGTTAGAACAGTGGCAGATGAAACCAAATCTAAGAATGTGTGTACTTCTAAGGAAACCTGGCATGGGTAAGAGAAGCTTGGGATTGTCGGACTACTTTAGATGATACTGCAGTGAAAGGGAATTTTAAATAGACAAGGTTTCTAATAACTATACCCCTAAACAAGGGGCCCAAGTTTTCTTTACTAAAGGACCATTTAAAATACTCTACACCACCTTTTATGTTCATATGTGACTACTATTCTTATTTACAGATATGTGAAGTGAAAGGAAATGCTGTTCAGCTATAGGTTGCTAAACATTATAGGTGTTTCTTAATATAAATGTGAACTGCTGTTTTTGAATCAGACAATCATGAACGCATCTCTCTCAATCGTTTGACATTGCAGAAGCTGTCACCGTGGCTTGGGAGCTAGAATAAAACAAAGAATTGGTTTCTGGAGTGTCTATACAGAACTTCATGTTCATCTCCTACTGAAACAAAACCACCCTTTGCCCTTGATTCATTAGTTTTGTGCTGTCTTCTTGTGCTTTGTCCTTCTCTTAGGTCATTTTGTCATGTCTCACATTTTCTAACTTTAAAAGCGTGCACTTTTTGTTTAATTTCTCAGGTGTTCCTTTTATATTTTATACAGCTGCTTGACTAGAACAAAGTCAAATTCCAGGACAGCAGAATACCCTGAGCATACACTCTGACCTTAAAGCTCTTGCATGCAATATGCAGTAGAGATTTTGCCCGATGTTATTTGTGATCCAGCAATAAGTCTTTTAGTGAATCTTCACTCCCCTTTGTATCTTTCCCTGGTAGGTCTATGAAGAAGCCTTCAAGAGGAGTTGTGAGAACCCAGCGTCGCAGGCGTTCCAAGTCTCCAATTCTTCATCCTCCAAAGTTTATCCATTGCAGCACAAAATCACATTCCACGTGCAACCAGCTAGTGCGCAAGATTGATGCCCAGGACGACAGCAGTGGGTTTGGGATGCCAATCCAAAAGGAAGCTTGTGCACACGAACGATGCAGTATTGCGACTGACATAGGCCAGAAGGGAGCTGATGTTGAGTCTTTGGGAGCTTCTGTTACACTGTTGGCGTCAGAGAACAGACGAGAGAACTCTCCAGCTGCCGTTTCTCTAGTATCCAAAGCAAGTCTAAAGACTACGGAGCTTTCTGACTTTCAATCTATGTCCAAGCTGAACACAAATAAGCCCTGTGCATGTGCAGATAAAGCCTGTCAATGTAAACGATGGCAAGATATGGAGGTGTACAAATTCTCCGGCTTGCAGAACACCCTCCCATTGGCACCTGATAGAAGAACAGTTTCTGAAGATCACTCCCAGTCTTTGCCATCAAGAACTCCCTCAAGTTCTCCACGCTCTTGCTCTGAGCAAGCCAGGGCCTTTGTGGATGATGTGACTATTGAAGATCTTTCGGGTTACATGGAATATTACTTGTATATTCCAAAGAAAATGTCTCACATGGCAGAAATGATGTACACCTGACAGCAATAAGCACTAAACCCAGAAGGGTGGGTGGTTTAAATCTGCCCTCCGTCACACTCATGTGAGATGCAACCCACTCCCTGCTCACTGTGCTTGCAATAAAAACACTTCTTTGCATCTTAGTTAATGTTCGTTATTTAAGCTGGACAAAGAGTTTAGCTTATGCATTATAATTTAAGCTTGGAACAGATAATGAAGTAAATGCAGTGAGTGTGTTTAGAGCATACCTGCCTGTACTTAAGAGACCTAACACTTGGGAAATTAGAGCTCTTGCTGTGAGAAACCTGGTGTAATTCAACTTCTTTGAAATCCCTTTGACCTCAGGTTGTAACACTTATTCTTGCATTTTTGGACGCTTGTGCCTCTGATTTTATTTCATAAAGGAGTGTGACCATCTCCTATCTTCCCCTTGGTACTGTTACTGATCTAGGCAAATTCAGGAGACGCAGTCATCTTTTCTTGGGTGGAGGCATTGTTATTTCTCTGCGTAAAGAGGCTTTATTTCTGATCAGCTGAACAGGCATCCTCCTACCCTATCTTTGATGTTAATGTAGCCAGATGCTATTAGGTTAATATAACATTTGCTTGCTAGGCTGCCTGATGAGAAAATCGGGTGATCCAAGATTCTTTCAAGAGGTTATTCTGATCTCTGTAATGTTGGTTAGTGGAAAATGTAAAGCAAGTGTAACTTCTTGTTGAATATCCAGCAGGCCTTAGAGACTTGTCTGCAGCAGGAGAAATATGCTGCTTTCTTCAGGGGGATTGCTTCTTCAGTTAACCAAAGGAAAAACGAGATAATGGACTCTGTTCACTGTGTTTTTATGAAAGCCAAAACAACGTTTGCTCGCTTCAGTGGTCTTAATGTACTCTGGTGGTTTTTTGGGTTTTTTTTAGCTTTGTTCAGCCTGCTCCATAACACCAAGTATAACCCTTCAAGTATTAAGATCCATAGACTTGAGTCAACAGTTGTCAGCTGCACAGTAGGGAAATCTTGAGCACTGTGTTTTCTTTCTCCTCCCCTCCAGTCTTTTTACTAAACCATTGTCACTTTAGGTGCCATGTCCAGCTTTGCATTCTTCCTGAAATGTACTTCTTCAGAAACAACCAGCTTGCTATACTTAGTGTGCATCAGCATCATCTGTCTTTTATAAATATGTGTATAGCAAAGGAGCATCCCATCGAATAATACGATTCGTTGAGGGAGAGATGAGTTGTGTTAAGTTTGTCTTTACTGTTTGCGATATCCGAACTTTTCTAATCTGTAAGGTCTGGAGAAGAAACAGAGACAAACATTTCCCTGCGAAATCCCTTTGTGTTACTTCTTGGGGTTTTTCTTGTTATTTCTGTGGCAGTACCTTGTATCTTAGAACTAAGTGGCTATGCAAATTTACCTGTTTTGCCAGTTCTGAAGTGTCATCTACTCCTTGCAGAGTGTACTTGGGTCCCACCTCTCCCTCCCATTTCCCTGCTCTTAAATAGCTGTACTTCTGCATTCTGAATTCAAGGCAATTGTTTGGTGACTATTGTCTGCAATACGGGGCTGCAAAGTGCAGAATGACCTTACTTCTCAAATAATTATTCTTTACTGTTCCCAAATGCTTGCAGGCAGCAGCCAGAGCACCGCTGTGGGGCTGAGAATGCCTTTCAAGACCGCGCTGCTTTTTACCATTTCTTTCATTAGTCACCGCAGACCGGGACCTGCAGGGTTTAGGATTGCAGCGTTGAGTGCTCAGTACTGCGTTAGAGAAAGCGGATTGAAATCCAGGAGGTAATGTAAAAAAAAAAACCCAGTAGAACGACGTGAACTGGTGCAGACTGGGAAGGGTGGCGAACTGTGCTGTGCCACTAGAGGTCAGCCCCAGGCCGGGTGCGGGCTGGCTGGTGCAGCGGGCTCCTCCGTGTCGCGAATGTGACTTTTTTTTTCCTGCCAAAATGAAGAAATAAGACCGGCTCTGGGTGGTGCCTTAGTGCACACGCAGTGTTGATGCTTTCTGAAGTCTGAGTGTGTGGGCATGTTAGACAGTGCTCAACAAAAGCTCTTTAAATGCCAACATCTGCATAAGTTATTAATGTTTAAACAAAGTGTACTATCAGTTCACAACTGTGCTATGTAATTAGGAAGAGTTGCTAAGTAAATAATTACGTGGTCCTGAACTTGGCATCCTCCTAGGGCAGTTACAACATCTTTGGGCTGGTAAGTGCTGGAACACCATGAAACAGAAGACCATGGGTAGCTGCAACTGCTGCCTTAACACTTTCCCTTCTGTTACTACAAGGCATTTTAAGATGCTTTGGTCTACTCAGAAACCACAAAACAAAAACTTTTGGTTTTGCTTTGAGAAAATGTCAATTTCAGCCCCTAATTGTGCAGCAAAAACCTTGGAAGCATGCCTGAGTGGTCTAAAAGCTTAGCTTAAAAAAAAAAAAACCCAAAACAAAAAACCAAAACAACTTGAGCCCATTTCAAAATCTGACTTTTTTTTTTTAAAGAAAGCTTTAGAGGGCTGGTTCTGCCAAGTGGCACTTCTGAGTCGTGTTGGAGTCCCTTACCGAAGTGCCCATTCCTTCCTGTGGCTGAATAAAAGTGAGGCCTTTTTAATTAGCTTTATAGTGGGCAGTTGATCCTTCTCACCTGTGCCTATAGGTATTTTGTAGTTTATTGGTTATATATACATACTTAGCCTTTCTTGCAGTTATATATTGTATGTTGGGTTTTTTCTGTGCCTCTTCTTCTTAGAAACACCGATGGGCAGGTTGTCCCAAGTTGTAAAGCTGTGTTATTTGAGTCTGAAACTCACTGTTGTCTGTGGCAGCTTTGCTCCAGAGCTCAGCGTGGGTCTTAGGAGCTTGTCTCGAAGGGCAGAGCACAGCCTGCCGACAGCATGGTCTTGCCCCACGGCGCTGGCAGCTTCTCAGCAGCTCGTGGTCAGTGAGGGGAAGGTCATCTCTTCACGGTCTTGCTGTGACAATGTCTTCAGGAAATGGGACAGGTGTGGCTGGAAAAGGGAGGGCTTGGACTAGCACATACCTGGTGTTTCATTCCGTGTCCTTTCTCTATTGTCTGTTATTTGATGGCATGGATTGTTAGAAGCAAGGTGGACTGTCACTACTCTCGGTGCGTGTGCGCAGCTGTCCCAAGGAGGGTTTCACCTTTCTTTTTCAAACATAGACTAAATTATGCTGCCAGCTGTTAGAAGGAGATAGTGGTAAGTTTGTTGTTGTTCGGGGGTGGGGGGAAATGACTATTTGTGGATCCTTTTCACTACCCTAAAGCAGCTCTGGAAATTCACTTTAGAAGTAGTGGACAGGGAGGGGAGCTCAGCCGCCCCTAGGTGGGTAGGATGTCCGCGGTGCTCTCGGTGAGGGCTGTGCTTCTGCTCCTTGCTCTCACTGCCCGCTGAAACGCGGCTCGGCTGCTGCCCGGCTCTGCCCCGGGCATCCTCCCGGGGGTCCGGCGGAGCGGGGCACGGCTCGCCCGCTCCCTCCCTCCCTCCTCTCCGGGAGCGGCTGCCGGTGCGCCCGGGCGGGCGGCGTGGAGGGAGCGACGCGCCCCCTTCCCAGGCTCTATTTTAAGCAGAGATTTACTTTCCCAGCCTCTTCTCCGCCTGGATCCCTGCCCGGGGCGGGGGACGGGGGGGGACGTGTCTCTTCCCTCCTTCATAAAAGGGCCCCGAGGCGGAGGCCGGGCTCCGGGGGGTTATTTTTGGGAGCAGCTCCTGGGATCCGATGGCCTTGTTAGGGCAGCGCTGACCTTTCTCCCGGCGGGGGAGGAGAGCGGAGCGGGGCGGCGGCCGGGGCGGGGGAGCGCGGCCGGCTCGGGACCCCCTTCCTCCGCCGCGGGGCTCGGCTGCCCGCGGGGCTCGGCCCCATGCCCGCGGCGGGGACGCGGCGGCGGGGCAGGTAGCGGCGCGGCTCGGCTGCCCCTCCCGGGGGGCCTGGGGGCCGGCCCGCCCCTCTCCCCTCCCTCCAATTCCTCCTGCTCCCCGGGCCGGGCGAGGCGAGGCAGGAGCGGCCGCTCCCGGTGCCCAGCCCCGCTCCTTCGGGGATGCGGCAGCCGCGCCCCGGAGCTCTGCCCCTGGGAGAGCTGCCCGGCTGAGGGGGCACCGGAGGGTACCATGAGCGGCGGCAGGTTTGATTTCGATGATGGAGGCGCCTACTGCGGGGGCTGGGAGGGGGGCAAAGCCCACGGGCACGGCATCTGCACCGGCCCCAAGGGCCAGGGCGAGTACTCGGGCTCCTGGAACTACGGCTTCGAAGTGGTGGGCATATACACGTGGCCCAGCGGCAACACCTACGAAGGCTACTGGTCCCAAGGCAAGAGGCACGGCCTAGGAATCGAGACCAAAGGACGGTGGGTTTACAGAGGCGAGTGGACCCATGGCTTCAAGGGACGGTACGGCGCCAGGCAGAGCATGAGCAGCGGAGCCAAGTATGAAGGTACCTGGAATAACGGCCTGCAGGATGGCTATGGCACAGAGACGTACGCTGACGGAGGTAAGGGGGACTCTGGAGGGGCTGAGAGGGTGATGAACAGCGTGATACCCAGCCCACATTGGCAGAGGCTGCGTGTCGTCCCCGCTGAAGGGGTGACCTGATCCCGTCCCCACTAGTGAGATCCAGACAGGCACCGTGGTCTACAATGAGCTAATGGGGTGCTTCAGTCAAGAAGCAGGGCTTGGGGTGCAACCGCCTTGTAAATGTGTGTGTGTGCCCTGATCCCTGCCGTCAGGTGCAGCATGTGTGGCTTGCTGTCTGCAGACACGAGGGAGAAGCAGCAGGAGCGCGGCCACTGCCATCCCTCCCTCGGGAGCTGCTCTCGAGCGTCCGTATCAATAGTTAACACCAAACAACTTGATTTTGTATAGTCTGTGACTCCCAGTTCCCCAGGGACTGGTTACTGCAGTTCATCGCTGAACCAAACCAGAAGCTCTTCACTGGTGTGTGACCGCAGCGAGCCGTTCGCTCGCTCACTGGGCAGCGAGTTGTGAATGTTTTCACATCGGATATAAGCCGCCCACAGCAGCGTAGCGTGCTTCGCCTATGCATTAAACACTGCTTGCATGCCTCTGATGGGCTGCCTGGACATCTGCTTTGCAGAACCGTTTTGGTTGAGTTCATCTAAGCTGAATATGTAGTCACACGCCTTTCCCTAAAATAAATCCCTTTGATTACTTGGAAGCTCTCAATGCCTGCTCGTACACAAATGCACCGCGTAGTCAGATATTTGTTGTGCTCTGTAAATGCTCAATCTAATTGTGTTCTTGCATTAGTGGCAATTTTGGGGTTAGAAAAATTGCAAGAATCTCTGTGCAAGTAATTCTGTAGCTCTTCAGTATTGTAATGTTCCAGGCTGCCATATTTAGGATAGCTAAATAGAGAGAGTGATTTGAAAGAAATACACTTCAAAATATGGATCAAAATTGCATCTATACTTATCTAGGACAGGCAATGGAGTTAGTTTGTAAAGAAAAATGACAGCAATGGTACGAATCTTCAGAATGAAAAGCATCAGATCTATGGAGATAAGAAAAAATGGACTAATTCAAGACTGCCTGTCAGGGTTATGCTTTTACGCACATATTTCTCAGTGAGTTGCTTAGGTACGTGGCTAACTTTAAGCCTGGGAATATAGTCTTGAAGTTGACTGATTTTGTTTGTACCCTTTGAGGTTGTAGGTACAGACATGAACTGATTCACCCCTCCAGCTCCTTAATGTTTCTTCCCCCGCTGCTCCATGGCCGTCGAACGGTTAAACACTGAGCTGCGCAGGTTGCACTGCGGCATCAAGAGTTCGGGCTAATGCATACGCGTGCACTCATGCATTGCAGAAACCTCATGTGTGGCCGTAGGATGTGTAGGTTACGTGTAAGGTGTGCTCTGATGAGTAAGGAGCAGTGATCAGATAACTGTCAGCGATGGCTGCCATTGGGACTTTCATTATGGAGACTGCAAGGCCTCCTGTGAATTTGCACGGCTGCTTCCTCACTGCTTCCTAAAATGCATCTTCTAAGAGTGCAGGGCTACTGGATTTTGAGTTAATGTTGTAGAGAATTTCGAGAGGCAAAACTTGATGTAGGAGTTTGAATTTGATTAGATCTTGGACTGAAAACTTGGGACAGAAGAACGGGAGTCAATATTTTCTCCTGTAAGGATATATAAGATACCGCTTCCATCAGCCTGGTGCTCCGCGGGGTGTTGTGGCATACCCAGGAATGTGCCGTCTGCATGATCCCTGGTGCCGCCCGCAGCTGGCGGTTTAGCCCTGATCCGGGAAGATGTGCCCTGCTAAAGCCACCCTGGGCAGTGCCAAGCTGAGCCCCCCGAGACCTGGCCAGACCCGGCTCGCAGGGCTGCGATGCGGTGTCCAGCGGCTGCTCTTTGCGTTGGGCTATCACGTCCCGGCTGGTTCAAGCCATTCATTCAACATGTGAGCTTCTCTGATGGTACAGGAACGCGTAGAAAGCCACATCTGAAGCCAAGGTGTGGCTCGCCAGCCAGCATTGCATGTGTAGGACAGGGGTGGAATGATCTTACTGACTTGCAGGACCTGCTCCTGTTTTGTCTTCTCACCTGTACCCAGTAACCATCTGCAAGATCCAGATGTGGCCAGGCTGCTAATTGGACCTCTTAATATTTGATGTTGAGGTTGCCAAGATAAACATCTGGAAAGGCTTTGGAAATCTGCCGTCCCTTGAGTAGGGGACGTGATTCCCGAGCCCCCTGGAAGCCAGCCACGTGAGGAAGAGAGCTCTGAGAACATGAGGCTCTTGCCAGGTTGTTAGAAGCTTTAGGTCACAGCTGGACTGACTTCAGATTTTGGGGGATGTAGCTGATTCTAATGTTTTAAAATAGACTTTAAATTAACTTAATATATAAATATATATCTTTTATATATATGTATGTATATATGCACACTAAAAACTTTAAAATACACTTACAAATCACAGGCAGCCCTGTAAGTATATTTTATCTTGTGGCTGGCTGAGGCTGGTGGCTAAATAAAGCCCAAATCTGCAGTGAAGCTTGTGGAAATCAGGTGTAGACTTTGGTGTCTAATAAGAAGTGGACTCATGGTTTAGCCCAAGCACCATGTGGGTTGTCTGCTTTTTCTCTCTGCTACCAAGTTCCCATTTTTGTGAAAACTATGGGAGACCGATGGCTTAAAGAGCTTGCCTTCTGTAATGTGGATTGAAATCAGTCAAGGGGTTTGGAGCTCCTGGTGTGGCCAGGCAGAGACAGTAACACCACGATGTATTTCCTTGGGTATCCAAGCTGAATGCACGTGTGTGTCTGCTGCGGTCACCAGGAAAGAGCTCGGAGCTCTTTACAGGGGCAGGATGTACTAGCCGAAGCGGACGGTGATTGGGGTTGTGGAAGGCACAGCGTGAAGGAACTCATCATTTTACAACCTAAGCTATGAGTAAAGACTTAGTTATTTGGCTTACAGGTGGAAGTTTTGTCTCTGCTGTAAGGAAGGGCTCATTTTTGGATACTTCTGTGCTTTTGACCCCGTCAAATCTCACTGCAGAAAAAAAAACTCGCTACTAATGCAGAATCGTGCTGTGTACACAGGATCCAGGCCCAAAACTAGGCTTTGCTATACAAGTAACTGTTTACATGTATCTGTATGGGGCGGGGGGGAACTCACCTGCAATCGAAGCAGCCTAAAACCAACTTATTTTAGATGCTGCGGCTGGGTCTCTGGGGCACTAAGAGAAACCAGTGGTGTCAATTAACTGTGTGTGGAAACCATTAGACCATTCAGTCATCATGAGACCGTAAGATGGGGAAAAGAAATGCAGAAGTGTGCTTTAGTGGGAGAGATGAAATGGGGTGATGTGGAGCAGCGCTGGCTCTTTGGGTGCCTGGGGCAGGGAAAGCGTGATGGGAAGGGGCTTGGGCTGGGGCAGAAGGAGCAGCATCCATGGGACTGCGGCCGGGGAAGCAGGAACGGGCTCTGGGTGAGCCGAGATGGTGCTGGCTTGTGTCTGCTGCCTCTGTAGCAAAGCTCCTGTGTGGCTGAATTCGACCCTTGAATTAATGCGGTGAATTTTTTTTTCCCCTCTCTGTTTTTTTTTTTCCCCTGCCTTTTTTTTCCCCAACAGAAAGCATCAGATAATACTGTTGGCACCAAAAAGAAGCACTAGGTTTTTTCTAGCCTGTCTCGCATGTGGTGCTGTGCATTGATTTAATGTCCCTGGCCTTTAACACTGAGTTCTTCTAACACATCTGTCATCACGGTATCTGGGTAACAGCAGAGGATCGTAGGGCAGTGATACGATTTGAGTTGTTTGCATTATTTACCTGATTGTTTATATTATTTACATTCATCACTAATTAGACTAGAGCCTAGAGGCAGGCTGGGAAGGGGAGATGTGACGCTGCTGACAGCAGGCTCTCGCTGCCGGGCTGGGTGTGCACCAGGAGCTGAAGCTTTCGCCTTTGCAGCCGGGTACTGTCCCGTCCTGCTGCCAGAGTGACACAGAGGGTACTACCGCCCGATCGGTGCGTTTGGAGGTGAAGGCTGCAGGGATACCATTTTCATCAATCCCACAATTTAATCTTTCCCATCCTATGAAGATACCCAGGCAGGGCCACCCCCCGGCTTTGGTCGGGGATGGGTGGAGGTGATGAGCCATGTACCTGGGGGTTGCAGAGGAACCAGTGGTTTTTGTCATTATGACAAGAAAAAACGCAGGCAATAAAGGAGTTAGGGTCCTGTCCCCCAGTAATTGCACCCTGATGGGTTTAGGTGGCTCTGCCCTACCGCCCTAGTGAATCAGGGAGGGCTGGGGAGGCAGGGAAGTGGGGCTCTGTCCCGTTTTCATCCTAAATAGAGATTTTTTTTTTTTCACATCCCTTGCTTTTTTTTATTATTATTTTTTACAGAACCGCAGACACGTGTGAGCGCATGGCTGCTTGGCTGGCAGCTTTGTGTCCTGCCTGTCCCACCTTGCCCAGGCTGTTTTGGTATTCAGGGGGGTAGTGGTGGCTCAGAGACATGCAGCCCTGCTGAGCGACTGCCCATGGTGCAGAGAGGGTTTGCGCAGCTCCATTCTCTCTTGAACTGACTGCACTGGTACGTGTTGGTGAGCCAGGGCTCAGCTCCGCTCAAACCTTGCGTGCCCCGATGCACGGCCGCCGGCGCCTCCAGCTGCTCTCAGCAGCCTCTGGCTCCGCTCCAGGGGTGGTTTATGGCTCAGCCCTGGCACGAAGCCTCAGCCGGGTGCTGAATTGCAACACGACAGGGACACGGCAGTGCCCACTCGTCCCCCACGTTGGTTGGGCAGCCACGGGCAGCGCAGTGTGTCGGTGCCCTCCATTAAGCCAGATATAGTTGGCAGGTTTGGTCACACCACGCGCCGGAGGGACAACATTGCTTGTCCCGTATGGGCTGAAATCAGGCAGCCAAGGCCAGCCTGAAGTGCCAGCGTTGAACCTCGTGTTGAGGGTAGGCTCGTGTGACCCCGAGAAGCGGAACCCCAATCTCTGCTCCCTGAAGACCCGCTGTGCTGCATGGCTTTTCCTGTTCAGGTGGCCCCGGTGCTGCTCAGGGGACAGAGGGGTCTGGGGACTTCCTGGAGGGCAGGGGCTGCTCCGACCTGGCCCCTGAGGAGCAGCTGAGCCCCCCTAAACCTGCGACCCTTTTCCAGAGTTCCTCTTCCAGGGGGTTAACACGGCGGCACTATCAGCTGCAGCCTGCTATGTGCAAGGTTGTCCTGTCCTGGGAGGAGGTCTCCAATGTCACCCCGATCGTGTGTCAGCCCTGCTCGCTGGCTGGGTGGGCAGGGATGGAGCACCGACTTCACCGGCTCTGGGTGGGGAGGGATGTGGGGGCACTATGGGCATCTCTGTAACTTCATTTTTTTGCTAGGAAGACCCATCACCATTTTACGGAGAGGGATTTGGGAGCATGGTGAGGAACACGCCCAGATGCCTGGGCATCTCCAGCAATGGTCCTTGGCTGCCAGCTCATGCCCAGACTCCTAACCCATGCTGCCCACCTTATTTTTCCTAACGTAGATTCAAGCTGTGGCAGACTGCTCCCTGTGCCTGGCCACAGCCCGCAGATGCTCTGCACTACCTGAATCCTTACTTTTTTTAGTAGGGGAGACCAAATGTTTGCAGGGAGCCTGAAATCCCGTGGGCAGGGGCTGGCGGGGGGCGGCTCACCCTGGGGCAGCAGCTGCTGCCCGCTCTGGCACTTCTTGTCTTTCCTGGCCCCCAGCACTGTAAGTTAACACCCCACAGGCGGGTCCAAAGAGGATTTCAACGAAACCTGAAGCTCGGGAGTAGAGATTATGCTGCAGAAGTGGCCTGGGAGACCGTAAAATATGCACTCCCACAATCACCAAAGAAGGAACTGGATTTACTCCCTGGGGAGCAGGGTCATGCCTGGTCTCAGTAACAGCGTCTGAGTGGGGAGGTGAATGCCTTGAAGATAGGTCACCCCTTCTGTCTCAGCCAGGTCCCAAGGAGCCTCCCCGGGACCCTGGGAGTGCTCACTCCACCAAAATGTGGTGCCTCCTGGTAAGTCACTGCTTAATGAAAACCAAGTTTAGGATGTGAAAATGCCCCCAGCAGAGCTGGCTCTTCACTTGCATGAAGCAACACCCTGGGGAGTAAAGAAGTGAGGTGGCCTTTCCAAGGGCATTTGTGCTCCCCCAGCACCCTCTGCCTGCACCCTGGGAAGGAGGGCTGCCAGCGGCCTCTGCCCTGCAGGGTGCTGGTTTGGGATGAGGTAGCCTGTTCCAGGTCCTGTAACACCGGCAGCAGAGCTGAATGCTGCTTTTGGTTTGGGTGGTTTGCTGTTTTCTGAGGCAACTGTATCTACAGAGTGAGGAGAGCCAGGCTGGGGAGATGGCTCATCCCATCCCGCAGGACTCAGCGGTGATGTGCTGACCCTCGCAGCCCGCTGTGCTGACATGTGAGTGTGGGTACTGTAGGCAAAGGCTGCCCCACCAGCCCTCCTGCCCTTCCTAGGAGCTCTTCGTGCAGGAGGCTTTGATGCTGCTACTTTAAGTCTCTTGACATCTTGGTGAGAAAAATCAGAGTGGTGGTCTCCAGTTCGCTCTTCTGGAGTATGCAAAGGTACAGACCTGGAAGGGGCCTGGAGAGGAGCAATGTGCTTTTCCCAGTCCTTCAAGGTGTCACTGCCAAAGTCCTTCTGGCTCTTAGCAGGGTCTTGTACCCAGGGTGCAGCCCTGGCCATGGTGAGCACGATCCTCTCTGTGTCTCCCCATCATATGACGCTGCACGCCTTCTTGAGCTGCAGGTCTGGCGGAGCATGGTAGGGGGATGTTTTTTGGGGCAGAGCTGGAGGAACCCTGCACAGAGCTGCTCCATTCCTCTCCTCCCTTTTTCACCCATCTCTTGCTTCATGCAGTGTGGCACAAGCCTTGGTCTTGGGACCGTGGGGAAGCTGCATTTCAGGGCCAAGCAGATGCACCTGCAGGTACAGGGGCAGCCTGTGCATGGCCAGGTGCCTGACTCAGGGGTCTAGAGTTGGTCCTGGCAGCCTGTGAATGACAAACTGCAGAACAGGCTGAAAGGGACTGTCACCGAGCCAAGGAGAGCTGTGCCACCACAGCTCATGTGTCCACTGGGGCTGCTGCCACCCTCTTGGCACAGCCCGAACTCCAGCCCCGCAGGGCTGCCTCCCACTCCCTGCTCCAGATACAAATCCAAACCCCATCTGTTAAGTGGCTTTGGGTTTGCACCAGTGTCCCCTGGTGCCCCATCCCCTTTACAGTGAGCTGTCACCTGCCAGCAGTGGCTCTCGGGCTTGTGTCCTCTGCCCTCCGCTCCTTGAGGCAGACGCTTTTGCACGCGGGTGAGCGCCAATGAAGTTGGGGCTCCTCTCTTCAAGGGAAGGTGGGTATGTCTGCTCTAGGGCAGCGCTACCCTGCAGCCTGCCTTCCTTTGCTGGCTCACCCAGGAGCGAGCTGCCTTTTCACTCCGTCCCTCTTCTCTCCGGCAGGCACGTACCAGGGCCAGTTCACCAATGGCATGCGGCACGGCTACGGGGTGCGGCAGAGCGTGCCCTACGGCATGGCTTCCGTGGTCCGCTCCCCACTGCGCACCTCCCTCTCCTCCCTGCGGAGCGAGCACAGCAACGGCACCCTGCCCCAGCAGGACTCCCCCGCCGCCAACCCCGAGAACCTGCCCCTCTCGCCCACCATCACCCGCGGGGGTTTCGCCCTCAGCCTCTACGCGGAGGCGGAGGCTGGCAAGCCTAAGAAGGGGGGGCTCTTCCGCAGGGGCTCCTTGCTGGGGAAGCTGAAGAAGTCCGAGTCCAAGTCATCCCTGGCCAGCCAGAAGAGCCGCGTCAGCTTCCTCAAGAGCGAGAGCGGGATCAGCTCGGCTGCCAGTGACGCCACCTCCACTGTCAGCCTGGGCGAGGGTGCCGAGGGTGAGGAGTACCCCCCCTTTGAGTCTGACATCGATGCCACCACCACAGAGACCTACATGGGTGAGTGGAAGAATGACAAGCGCGCCGGCTTCGGCGTCAGCGAGCGCTCCAGCGGGCTGAAGTACGAGGGCGAGTGGCTGGACAACCTGCGACACGGCTATGGCTGCACCACACTGCCTGATGGCAAGAAGGAGGAGGGCAAGTACCGCCACAATGTCCTCATCAAGGGCATGAAGAAGCGTGTGATACCCCTCAAGAGCGCTAAGATCCGGCAGAAGGTGGACAGGAGCGTGGAGGGGGCTCAGAGGGCCGCGGCTATCGCTCGACAGAAATCGGAGATCGCAGCGTCCAGGTAGGTGCTTGGGGCTCCAATACACAGGTCCCCGTGGTGGTGGTGGTCCCCATCCCATGTGTCCCTCTGGAGCAGTGCTGCGTGCCTCCTTGCTGTGCACTGTCAGTGGGGTCAAACATGGCTGCTCACAATTTCTATTTAATTCTTTTTACTAAATGCTGGCAGAGTGGGGCTGAGGGGCATTCAGGACATGTCTTCCCTCTCATCTTCTCTCCCGCCCCCCCCGCAGCCCTGGGCCAGGGGGGAGCTGCCAGACAGCAGGGACTGGCACTGGCTCCAGCACTCAGCGGGACGGTGAGCAGGAGCTGGTGGGATGGGGAGCACCCTGGTGCTGGGCCGGGCCACTGGAGCTGCTGGGTGTTGTTAACGGGGCAGGTGAGAAATAGTGGGGTTTGGCTATGGTAAATCAAACAGGCTCAGCAGCAGCAGGCGGGATGTGTCCCAGAGCAATTGGGTCTGCAGCAGAGTGTGGGTCAGCCCCAGAGCCCCCAGTGTGGCTCTGTGGGGAGTTTATGGGATGCATTAGGGTTGTTACTTAATTTTAGCAGCTCGGTGTAATGGGCTCTCTGGGACAAGCACTGCTGTGCTGGGATGCTGCAAACCAGGAGAGAGGACCTGTGGCAGGTACCAAACAGAGGAGGGGGCTGCCTCTGGGAGCCCCACCTCCCCGCCAGGACCCAGCTGCCCTCGGCCAGGTTTTGAGTGAGTGTTTCTGCCACAAGCGAGGTGGCGGTCAGAGCCAGGGTGGACGGCTGAGCCCACACTGGATGGCTGAGCCTGATCCCGCGGCACACAGCCTGACCCTGCAGCCCGCGATGCTTTAGGATGCCAGGAAAGAAGGAAGTGGGGAGGGCTCAGCCAGGTTTGCCCCCTTTTGTGCCCCCAGACCCCCGGGGCAGGAAGGGGGCCGTGGCAGCCAGCAGCGAGGGAGCAGCAGTATGAGGGAGGGTTGTGCGAGGGGCTGCTGCGAGCACGTGGCAGCGTGTCGTTGCACTGCGAGCACGTGGCAGAGTGTCGTTGCACTGGTGTCCCTTGCACCGACAGACATGCACGCACCACCGGGCACAACGTTGCCTCTACACCGCCTGGTACATTGGGACCAGACAGGCAGGCTCTGCTCAGAAATAGCTGTCTTAGACATTAGTGGGAAAGAAAAGTGCTAATTGCTCCAGCATCCCTCCTGGGATGGAGGAGGGAGGAGATAAGAGCAGCTCCAGGGTCTGCCCTGGAAGGGCAGGGGAAAATCTCCTCCTGCTCGTGTCCCTGCCTGTGTCTGAGCGGTGCAGGCAGCATGCTCGTTCTCCCACAGTGCTCCTGCCAGTCTTGGAGCCGGCCTGGCAGAGACCAGACATCATCAGGCAGGGGCAGAGCCTTCACCCCTCTCCTCTTCCTCAGGGAAACATGGTTGTGAAAGACCTCGAGGTTTCACCTTGCCTCTCCATCAAAACCTCGCCCCGTGCAGGCTTTGCTCAGCTGCTGGGCAGTGGCTGGGACTCCAGGGCCATCCTGCCTTGCTCCTTTTTCGTGCTGTTTAATTATCAGTTACTTCATTACCAAGCAGAGATGGGAAATAATGGTGGCGGGGAGGGCGCCTGTTCCCAAACCCCATCCCTCCCCTCTGAGAAACGCTGGCTCTGCTCTCCCGGCGGCCGTTTCTGTTCCAAAGTTTTGTGGGGAGTGTGATTGTTTTTTTAGCAAAACCCAGTTGCCTCAGAGACCAGCAGAGAGAAGCTGTCGGGACTGCAAGTGAAACGCTGTGCAGGGCCAGCTAGGATAAAAATAACAGGCTGGGGCAGCATGGGGCTTGCCGGAGCCTCCCGGCAGGGCAGGCTCAGCCCGACACCGGCTTCACCGTGCCCGGGAAAAGCGTGCCGCCGTGGTGCTACGCACCCGTAAACAAGGAGGCTGGAGCTGCAAAAGCTGCTCCCCAGGAGCTCGGCTGGTTTACACAAGCCTCTTTTTATTATACACTATTTACACTTTGGATCAAAAGCGGCTCTGCAGTGTTTTCCATCAGGGGCTGGAATGTGCCCGCTGCCCTGGCAGGGGACTGCATCCCTCCCCAGTGCGGCTGGGGAATAATTTCCTATTAAGGAAAGCTCAGAGCTGGAGGAAATAAGACGTTAAAGCCGTTTTCCTCCAGCGAGTCCTCCCCTCACAGACCCTGTGATAGTGCAGCTGCTGTGGTAGGGGAAGAGAGCACCGATTTCCCCGGCAGTGCGATGGCCCTGGTCCTGTCCCTGCGGCTGAGCTGGACCCACTACAAGAGTGGCTCCTCCGTCCTGTAAACTATAACTCACTATTTCCATCAGCGTTTATTCCTGGCATATGTTGCTCTGGGCAGAGCCACTCTCTCTACCTGCTACCTTTTGAAAATTACTTGTGCTCTCCTTCCGCCTCCTTTCAGCTCAGCTTTGAGGTCGAGAGTAAATATAGATAATTTTGCCTCGAGAGGGTCCTTAGGTTAAACTCCAGTTCTGCCACCTACTTTCTCTTTGGCCTTGAACCTTGCCTCAGTTTCCACACGCAGGACAGAGGGTAATTGCAGGCAGATTGTGAAAATCAATAATTGTGGTTTATAAAAGGGCTGTGCTATCATTAGCATTGCCCTAACTCATAACTGCGAAGTGGAGTTTTCTAGATGGAGCATTTATATTTCTCCTTGGATGGCAGTGTGTGCCTTACCCAAAGAAATATCTTTGAGGCTACACAAATCCTTTTTTGGGGGAAGATGTGACATATCTGTATGTAAGATTATTGCTAGGAACTGATTAGCAGGACACAGCAGCCGGGCTGTGCAAATGCCCAACTACCTCCATGTACCCGCGTTGTTGTATATGGATGTTTGAGTTTCATTTGCTCCTGGCACTCAGGGGAGCCCCTTGCAGAGCTAAACTACCGTAACATCCAGCCTGCTGCTGTCTGGGGGTGAAATGTCAGGAGAAGACCAGATTTCATTCTTTTGCACCATAAAAGGCTCTTTAGGGATAGAAATCCTAAGGAAAACAAGCCCAAGCACTGGAAGCTGCCTCGGCCAGTTGCGCCACAGGGGTCCCAGGCACGTACCCGAGCTCTGGAGGTGCACGGGCAGGAGGTTGCTGGCAGCGCTGATGGGTGCCCTGCCTGTGATCTGCCCTGCGGAGACGGGCGGGAGAGCAGTGACAGTCAGGGACGATGGTCAGCCGTGGTCAGCAAATCTTCCTCATCCTACACTCTGCTTGCGAGGGCGTCTGAGGGACGGGGCTCCTGCCCTGCCTGCCTGTTCGGTTTGGGTGTTCTGGCCAGTGCCGCGGGCAGTGCCAGCTATTGCCTGCCCCGCCGCCTGTCCTGCCCAGCGGTGCTGCCCTGGCCTCCACGGCTCCCTCCCGAATCCTCCTGGGTTGGCAATCCAGCTGCTTTCCCCATTGTGCAAGAGGCTGAGGACAGAGCTGGCATCGCCTTGCCGCTGGCTGAGGGAACAGTGGTTTTCTTCATTCTTTTTTTCACTATTTTAGTGAAAATCATTTGGCACGGAGTCATACTGTCCTGAATACCCCATCCCAGCTCAGCCAGCTGTCCCCTTGCCCCAGGCAAAGCCCCTTGGTGCTGCTCAGACATCAGGCACAAACCCCGGGCATGTCTATCAGAAGCGCTGGGTATCAGCTAATGGGCTGGAGCTAACAGAAGTTGAAGTAAGAAGGAATCCTTGCCCAGACTGCTGTCACTCGGGAGAAAAGTCATCCTGAAGCACAGCATCTGCGGCAGTCAGTGGAGAAGGCTTTACTCCTGCGTGGGGGTAACCACAGATGGACATGGGGGTTAACACACGCTGTCTGATGCTCATTAGCCGTGCCTCATACTGCTGGTGCCCTGGGACTTGCCTTGCTGTGATCCCGAGTGATTCCTGACAGAGCTGGAATGTGGCTGTTCCCGCGGTGCCAGGTGAAGGCACCCACCATGTCCCTCCAGCCTCCCTCTTTCCCACTCTCCGTCCCAGCTGGGGGCTCCTTCGAAAAAAATGTTGGGGTGGGTGGGAAAGGTGGTGAGGTCCTGCGATCACAGCCGGGACATCACCTCCCTGGTGCTTAAGTAGAGAAGCTGGCTGGAGGGCAGCCAGCAGGTCTGTCCTCTGCCAGCCCCCGCGAGCAGGGGACAGCCGCCACCACGCCATGAGCAAGTCAGTTAAAAGCCATCCCGAGGTGTGTAATGGCTGCCCTGGAGTTTTCTGGGCACGTGGGTTGGTGCCGAACACGGTGCTCTGCACCCCTGGGTGCTTGGGGAGCAGCAGCACCCAGGGGTGCTGCCCGTGCAGTATGTGCTTGCCTGTCCCACTGAAAGCAGGGAGGAGTGTGGAAGTGGTCAGCTTTCATGTCTTCAAAATAGATTAAAATAAAATAAAAAGCAAGAGGAAGGGCAGGACCAGCTGCAGGAGGAACCTTTGATTTTTTTTTTAAAGCTGTGCGCTCAGTACCTGGGCAGCTCGTACAGGGGATTTCCTTCTCACTGGCACTTTTGGGGGACAAAATGAGTGTAAATACTGCAAATCCCACCTCCATCCCACTGCAACAGTGTCTGCCGTGGTCTGTCTCTGCACAGGGTTGCGCTTCCCAGTGACTTGGACCAAAATCAATGGAGGGACTTGGCTGTCTGTCCTGCAAGGCACGGGTCTGGCTACACTCTGAGATCGTTTGACAGGCGTATGTCCTGTTAGCAAAACCTCAGATATATCTGCCAGATGTCATGGGATCAATAGGAAAGCAAGGCGCAAGGGGCCATAATGGCTGCTGTGCTTCACCTCTTTGTCTTCAGATGCTGGTCCTGAAGCCCCTGTGCAGCTGGGGTGTTTTATGCCTGGAGAGTACAACTAAAAATTAATACATTTTGAATTTATTTTTGGTTTTAATGTAGTATCTGTAGAGGTCCTGCAATACTGCTGCTTGGATAGATATTTGTAAGAATTTATAAACTGCATTCTGAAATATTAGGCATTAATTCCTGTTAATGTAGGACTTATTCATCACGGTGAGCCTGGGCTGTGTTAAAGCGTCGCAGAGCTGCGGTGAACACTTGGTGTCAGAAATCACGTCGGTGGGGCTTCTGTGGCAGCGACATGTGGGCATCATTCATAGTGTGAGCTGTTGCCTGGTTTTGAAGCTTAAGTTGTTTTCCTGTCTGTACCCATGTCTTTGGGGCACGTCTTAGCTCTCCCTTCAAATAACAAGAGTGCTTGACGGCTCCCATATCGCTTTCTGATCCTCCCCTGCCCGACCGCATTCCCGGCAGCGCAGCCGCTGTCTCCCTGTGCTCAGCATTTCCAGCCTGCGTGGCCAGGCGGCAGCGAGCGTCTCCTCGGGGAACGCGGGTGTGTGGTGCAAATGACATCCAGAAATCACTGGAGTCAGCAGAGCCTTCTGACTAAATAAGGGCAGGCAGAGCAGGGCTTTATCAGCACTGCCCGAGCACGACAGCTGAGAGCCGAGGCCCGCGGCAGCCCACGCTGCTGGAGCTCAGCCGCGTGCTTACGCCGATAAGGTGCTTTATTTGGCACGACTCTGCCCCAGCAAGCCACCCTGCCCTCCCTCCCTAGCGCTCTCAGGGGTTTATGCCACCAGCGGGAAGGTGGGTAACCAAAGCGACGTCTTCCTAACGTACCTCTTTGGTGAGGCACGGCATGCGTCCAGGGTAGAGCTGGGCTGGCCCGATGGCTGCAGTGGCCTTGGCCGTCCTGGGGCTGATGGCATAGCTTGGCTTCCCCGAGGTGACGGAGTTCAGACCTGGGATTTTCAGGTCTGTCATACCAGACTCAGGGTTTGCTCTGAAAGAGTTTTAGGATTTTTTTTTAATTTTTTTTTTTTAATATATCTTTTGCTTTCTGCTTTTCTTGGGCTTTTAGCCAGAGGCACAGGTGTTACACGCATCAGGAGTCCGGTGCATTTCCAGATCTTTAGGTCTGAGGCTAGAGGGCAGGATGCTCACGGCCACCCCACAAGAGTGGGCAGCAGTGGTTCAAGGTAGCCCCTGCCAGGTGGGCTCCTTGCTCGGCAGAGTGGCTGATCCTCTTCTGCTGTCCCAGCTTCACAATCTCTTTGTTCCAGGACTGCACACACCGTGTCATGGATGGGTGTGTAACGAGGAGGCAGCAGCAGGCAGGAGATGGGCAGAGCCTTGGGTGGGATACAGGCTGCAATTCACCACTGAGCGGGAGCTGCCGGGGAGAGGCACGGCAGTCAGGAGCAGCACTTCTGCAGCTGTACGATCAGACACAGAAGATGCTGCAGCCTGACCTCTCAGGAGGCTTAAAAGATAGGTGGGTGCAGGTGAAGGGGGGGTAGGACTGCCCTGGCTTCGTTCAAATCCCCCCCAGGGTAAAGGAGGGTGCCACGTCCCCGGCAGGGCTCATGCTGAGCAAGGTGCTGCCACACCTGGAGGCGGTCCTTGACGACCAGGTATTCTGGCTGCCCCATGGCCCTCATAGTGGGAATGACATGACCATCCCACCGCTTCCACAGGCAGGAACGAGCCAGTGCACACGCGGGCAGGGAGAAAGGGGGGCAGCTGCACGGCTCCTACCATAGCTGGGTGCCAGGACACAGTGGCGATAGGACGCTCCTTGGTCCTGCTCTCCCAACAAAGACATTTCTCACAGAGCTCGGTGTGTTTATAAAGAGGATAATCTTGTTTCATTCACTCTTGGTTAACAGAAACCCAGTCGCTGGCATCTATCTCCGCACCAGCTGAAGCCCGGGGCTGGGACTCTCCCACTTTCTGTGCAGCACTAGTGCCAGCAGCGTTCTCGCTCCTTCCCATGAAACCAGGCAAATAAAGACCTTTTCCCCTTGCAGCTCCTGAGCAGGCGTGACCTCCTCCACATGGCTTATCAGCACAAACTGAGGTCAGTGTCCAGGATAACCATCCATGGGGACGGTGAGGGGGACCCTGCCTGGCCCATGCCACCGCGGCCAGGACCACTTCAGCTTGGGTTTCCCTCAAAGCTCTTAGAGCGACAATGCCACAGGCTGTCTTATGTCATGGTGTTGCGTTGTCACCGCATGTGGTTTGGTTAGGAGGAGTACTTCCACCCAAGCCTCTTGCATCCTGGACTGGGAGCTCAGGGACATTGTGTCAGTTGCCTCTTGGAGACGGGGACACCCATCTCCTGTCGCAGAGCCAGGGCTTGATCTCTGCAGCCTTGTGATCTGGGCTGAACAGGGCTGGTTTGGCCTTGGTTGGGCTGATTTTTTTGGTCTCCAGCTCTGTGGAAGTATTGCCTGTTTCAAACTGCTGCCTGACCCTCATATCACCTCCCTCGTCCCACCCCAAAAAACCTTTGGGCTCACCCCTGCTTCTAGCTCACTCTTGCCGTGCTGGGCAGGGAGCAGGCTGCAGGGTTCAGGTGAGCCTCTCTCCATTCCTGGTCCCACGCAGCCACGGGGACAGTGAGCACCGGGGCTTGGGTCCGGCACCAGGATCAGACGCCTGGCCCAGCTGCGGGACCTTCACAATGTGTCCCCCCCATGTGCGGAGCTCTGTGGGCTGGAGGGGTTTGGTGCCATGGAACGAGTGATGGCATGATGCCTTCACCCCTTTCTTTCAGCCCTTTCCCGGAACGGCCTCATCCCCAGCCCAGCCTGGCTGCGGCTCCGGCACTGACACATTTTTGGCCCACCGTGCTTGTTACGCTGAAATGCGTTTTGACTCCAGAGGACAGTGCGCATGGCTTTATCTGTTTTCCACCCGCCTCGCATGAATTTCCTTAGGCGCTTTCATGCCCTATTAGGGTAAGAGGGAGCGTGCACTTTCAGTAGCTCCAAGGAGAAAGCATCTGTTGGGCAGCAAACTGCTTTCTCCAGGGCTTCCTGGGTCTTTGGGGTTGAAGCAAGCGGGGCTGTGGCTCGCAGGGATCCCCTGAAGAGGAGCAGAGTTGGGATGGCAGGATGTCAGCCCCAGAGATGGGTATGGCCAGGCAGGGAAAGTGGAATTAATGGGCTGTTCATTCTGACCTTGTGGGAAATCCTTATCTCAACAGCTTACAAACACAGAAAGCGAAAAATGAAGTGTGACTTTAATCTGCAAAAACCACTGTGGAAAAAGGTAGCTTCTTGTTCAATTGATCTGCTGCCGTGCGGAGCAGGAAGGTTTTGACTCCCATCCAAATGCTTGAAATCATCTGGCAGGGAGCCGGGCTTTAAAATCATCTGATTCAATCAGGCTTTGCTCAGAGGTTATTGTCGTTTCAGTGGAATGTGAAATAGGCTTATCTTGAAAAAGAAAAAATATTTAAGTAAAATGTCCAATTTAAATATAAAGCCTGAGATACAGAAACCCTCCCTCCTTCTGGAGGAGGTGCGGTTTTTTGGCTTATCCTGGTGCTGAGCCAGAGCCTGTTGGCTTTCTGAGTCCAAGTTTTTGTTGTTTTGCTCCTGCAAGGCCTGCTGAGCCTTCAGCGAGCGCTGGGAGGGACCTGGCATCCCATCCGCCTGGGTGCCCTCAGCAGCCTTCGGTGCAGGCGTGGGGGGCGCGGGTGCCGTGGCCCGCCGGTGGGCTGGCAGCTCCCTGCTCCCTTTCTTGTTTCTCCTGGACCTCAAATCTCTGAATGTCAACTCAAGAGACCTAGAGGGTTGGGAGAAAAATGCTTCTGCCTTAAATTTTCATGAATAATTGGGCTTCTGACCAAATGCAGTATTTTAAGAAAGCTGCCTGCTTTCATTTCCTCACAAAAAAATATTCCTGCTTTTCTTTTTTAGACTGGGGAAAAAAAAAAGACAAAACAGATACTACAGTTCCTCACTCTTTTGGTTTGGGTTGCTGAAATCTGAAAAACAGTTGAGTTAGAAGTTGCTAAAACTTTTCATTGAAAAAACCAACAATCTTATAGAGAAAACACACTTTCTGATGCATTTTAGCGCTGGCGGAGCTGGCAATTGGGTAAAACACACTCGGCTTGTGGATGCTGCCCGTTTGGCAGAGCCTGGGGCTGGGCAGGAGCTCCTGGGTCAGGCTGGGCTCCCTCGAAACAAATGACTGCTGCAGCCCTGGTGTTTTCTTGGAAGTGGGAATTTATTCCCCTGGGCAGGGCAGGGAGCAGCCCCTGCCTGCTCAGTGAAGGTACAGGGAGGGATGCAGGAGCACACAGGGGACGAAAGGCTGGAAGACCCTAGTTGCATATGTGCTGTAAAGATGTTTTGATGCACTTATCAGTGCGGTAACCCGGCTGCTTTGGTCTTGCAGTGGTAGCTAATTAAATAAGGGTCCCCAGAGCATTTGGTAATGGTGTAGTGGAAGCTGGAATAAATCAGTGGCATTTGTGCATAGTCCCAAGGCTGTTCTGCTCTGGGAGACTCGCTCCTCTGGGCTCCGCTTGATCCGCACCCAGGGCAGCACGGAGGAGATCGGACCTGAAAACTAGGGGCAGGAGGAGGGAGTCCAGTGGGCAGCTGCAGATCTCCTCTTTTTTTCCCCAAAGATATCTCTGTGGATGCTCTCAGGAGCTGCTCCCAGCCTGGCTGTGCTGGCAGGATGGGCTCCAGCAGGGCAAAGAGCTGCCTCTCCTGCCCGTCTGGGGCCAGTGCAGTGGCCCTGGGGCCATGCTGCCATACCGGTGGCCGGCAGCCCTTTGAGCTGGCAGGCCCCGGCTTGCACCGCTCCATTTAGAGCCAGCCCGGGCAGCTGCCGGCTGGCATCCAAGGGCTGCAGGGGAAACAGAGAGCAGCTGCGGTCTGTGCCGGCCCCGCCAGCTCGTCACAGCCCACGGGCTGCTGTGCGGGCTGGCATGGCTGAACCCTGCCGGCTAGCTGCCCACCCAGCTCCACTTGGCTTGCGGGGCAATCAGGGCGGTGGAGATTAATTGAGTAAATCTTCTGTACGCAGGGCCGGGGTGTGTAGGTTGTCGTCTTATTGAAGACAGCTGCAGATCTGTCTGCTGTAAGATTAATATCACTTTAACTGTTCTGAGGGGAAGTATCCCTTGGTGAAAGGTGCAAGTGGCTCTGAGCTATTTAGAGCTGAGGATAACATTTCGGTATTTTAAAAATTCACCAAGTAATCATAAAGGCTAATGCTTGCTGAGCTTGTTAGGTGGCAGGGAGCTCTGTCAGGCCAGTGCTCCTGAAGCACTGCACAGAAGAGGATGCTTTTCTCCTGGCTGAATGGCCTGTTCATGCCCTTTCTGTGGAAGGAAGGAGAAAAGGTCCAATTTATCCAGCTAAGTAGCCTGGGCCACTTCTGTGTAAGTGCTGGTACCATGAGTGGTACCATCTTATCAGCTGGCTGCATGGGAAGGGAGGCTGGAGGGACGAGCTGCTCTGCAAGGGCAGGATGACTTCTCTTTTTGGATTTCTTTTGCAGTGGTATGGAGGTGTTTCCTTTAGGAGGCAGGTCGTGTTGATTTGTGCTTAATTCACTATTTAGATTACACTTTGCAAGTGCAGAGTCCATAACATAAACTAGCAAAGACTCATGCACCCCAGGGATGTCAGAGTCTAAATTGAGTGGGTACGTGCACACGAGTGATGGAGCAAAACGAGCAAAAGGAGGGTAAAAGGCACAGCTGGGTCTCAGGACAGGGTGCCCGTGGGGTGGGACGCACAGACGGGTTTGAATGTGGGCAGGGAAAGTGGAACAGGCGATGAACTGAAAAGGGATATTCAGTCCCATGGGATGGTTACAGCACATGAGGGTAGCAGAGCTTTGCTGGTATCTGCATGCACATGGAGGCAGAGGGAGAGGCACAAAGGAGACGTGTTGGGACTGAGCAGGAATAAAAGGATGCTCCAACTATAGAGGTGACACAAGTCCAAAGACAGTGTGGAAAATGGAGAAGCCAGAAAGTGTCTGTCCTATATAATTCTATAGAATTATAGAATGGTTTGGGTCAGAAGGAACCTTTAAAGGTCTAGTCCAACCCCCAACACAGGTCTGTGTTGGTCCGGTCTGTGTGTCCTTGCCCTTCGTGATGTGAATGCAGAAGGGACCATGTTGCCATGAGCAAAAGCACTTCTGCAGCTTTCCCTGTATCCCTTTTGAGTGCTGCAAACATTCCTGCCAAGACAAATGGTTATCTTAAGTTTCTTCAGGAGGACAAAATGATTCCTGCTGGATACTGGAGCAGGAATTTGGCTGGGGGTGGAAAAGCCAGTTTCCAGGAGAGGGGAGTTTAGCAGAGCTGGCTGATGAATTTTATCTGCTTAATGACCTTATCTGCTTAATGACCTTTTTTGAGTATGGCAAGAAAAAGGTGTTCAGTTGGTCCTTCCTCCAGGGTTTGCAGAATCAATGGGATGAGGGAGACCCTCAAGAAGGAAGGACAGTGCTGGGCAGGTCTGTCTTTCCCTTAATAAGCAAATGTGCAATAGCTTGGGCAGAGAGCTGATCTCTTCCCATATTTCTAGCTGCAAGGTCATCATTGCACCTGCAGGCGCCCCATCCCCATCTGGTATTTGCAGTATTCTCTGCTAATTCCAGTCTCATTTACAGTCTAATCCAATATGGATGTGCAAAACCACATAAACTGTCCAAAGAGATGGGCGTGCTGGCTTGCCTTTGGGTCTCACCTGTTAGCACGGTGCTCCGCTGCAGCTCGTGTATCCACAGGGGATTTTAGTAGCAGGCAGGGGAATGATTCGGGCAGTGTTTCTGGGAGGCAGCCAGGAAGGGCAGGAGTGGTGCTCTATCCTGCACTAGTAGAAAAACAATTAGAGCATTAGAGCCGTGCCAGAGGAGCAAGTAAAACAGCAGATGCATTTAACCCTCCCTCTCCCACCTCTCCAGCCGGGGTATGAAGCCTCCCTGCCCGAGGTAGCCCCAGAGCAGCCGCCGCAACCCAGCCAGTGCTGCCAGGAGGCAGCGGGGCTGGGACAGGGGCTGCAGGCATTGCCCCCATACCTCCCATCAGCTCGGTGTGGGGCTGCTCTTCTCCTTGCAAAGAATTCACCGGAGCTATTTTTAACAGCACTGCCCAGGGAGATGGCTCAGGGTGAAACTGGGAAGCGCTCATCCCAGGTGGTACTGCCTTGCTTGGGACGGGGAGCACCGGCATTGGTTTGTAAAGGCCCCTCTTTGTGTTCATTGCCCCTGGTTGGATGTGTTTACTGTTTGTGGCTCATTTTCCAGCACTGCCTTGAAAAGCAGCTTTTGAATTTTGCTGCTAGGTCCTATAAAATCTGTGGGCCTCTGTTTCAGTTTCACCTCGACTTCCTCCACCTCCAGACTTTCTCCTCTGATGGTTTTTGCATGGGCTGCTTTCTGCAGCGGCACTGGGAGCTGACAGCACAACCAGCAGTAAAGAAAAAAGTGTGGCCCTGATTCAAGTGCTGCCTGAAAAGTATCAAATTTATATGCATTTAGTAAAAGGCCGGTATTTTACTTATTGCAAAAGCTGATTCTGTTTTTTGAGCAGATCTTAACCTTGGAAGAAATTTTTCCTCTTATATGTTTCATGTCTAAGATTCAAAGATCACCTTGCTGCCTCCCTCAAACCTGCCTGAGCTTTTTTTTTTTTTGACCACTGCACCCAGCAGACCCTGGGCCATGGGCTGCGAGAGGCTTTCATGCTGCGGGTTGTGTGCGCTGGGCTCTCCCAGGGCGGCTGGTATTTGTCTCCTGCTTTGCAGCTGGGGCCAAGTTTTTCTCTGCGTTGAGCTCCCAGGCACTGCCAGCCCTGCAGGTAAATAATACATTTAGAAATACTCTAGGCAAGTTAGATGTTATTGTTACGGCTGGGCCCTTTCCTCCATGCGGTGCTTTGTTACGGTGTTCCTAAACCCTCAGCGCAGCTTTCTGGAGGGCTGCGAGCAGCAGTGCCTTCCCTTCGTGCCCCTGGGATGCGTGGCACAGCCAGGGAAGATGCACTTAAAACACCATGCTGTGTCCCTGTAAGCCAGATGTTCATCACCTGCCTGCTGCTGTAATAAATGATCTCAGTGACAGTGGGACCCAGCACAGGGTGTCAGCATCCCTGCCGGGGGCCAGTGTGCTGGCCGGGGGAGAGCAGCGTTCTGCCTTGTGCCATGGCCTACCCGGCATGCCGGCAGGGCCAACACGTGGTGTGCTGGAGCTGCCAAATTTGAAGCTGCAGCTGCACTGATCTCAGTCCCCCCAAATCAAGTGCTTCTGGGTCACTTTGCAAGCAGGGGTACAGGAGCAGAGGTCATGCATGTCCTGCAGAGTGAGGGAGCCGGGCAAAGCTGCCGTGCAGCTCCCATCCCCGGGGCAGCATGCCGCTTGGCTTGCTGTTACAGCTCTGCGCGTGGAGCTCGGGAGCTGCCCCATGGCCTCCCTGACCTCATGCCCATCTGTGCCCAGGAGGGCTCGTTGCAGAGCCCCACTAGCCTTTGGGCCGTCGTGGCTCACAGCAATGGCCAGCCAGCTCAGCTCCCCAGCACCCGCAGCACCCTCACCACAGCCCCTGCAACCCAGGTTGGGGTCTTCCTGGCACCTCCACCTCTTTGCCCATGGGAATTGCAGTACTTAAGACCCACATAGCAGCCAGATAGCGTCCAGCAGCTTCTCTGGAGGAAAGGAAATATCTGTCCAGAGATGAGTGTAACTGGGAGCTGCCTTGTCACCTCTGACACCCCCAGGCTGTTCCCTTGCATTGTCCCCAGCTGCTGGGGAAAAGCTGAGCATGTGGGAGCTGCCTGAACCCATTTGATAACACATCGTCATGAGTCTGACTATGTTCCTACTAGCAGAGGGAGCAGACCCCATATCCAGTCCACTTCCAGACTACTTTTTTGGAAGTCACCTTTAGGAAAGCATCCACCCACTTGCCAGGAGCAGCCTGCTGCTCCCCCAGCTGGGGCCAGCTGGCTGGTTGTCTGGCTGGGAAGTGGCCGGGATAGCCTCTGCCTGGCTCAGCAAGCAGCTGAAAGGGAGGATTTTATCTCTGTATGGTGAATCCCATCCTCCGAGAGCAGCAGGACAAAGCCAGGGGTTGGAGCACGTCCTGTCGGGCTGAAGAGCTGGATCCTCGCTTTGCAAGCTTCTTCCCGGGGCCGGCGCCGGACAGGCTGTGTGCCCCACGCGCAGCGCGCCCAGCCCGCGCTGATCCCCCAGGAGAGCACGGAAACATCCCCCTTGGCCCCTGCCAGATTATAGTGGAATTAATCACGCTGATTATATGCTACCAAAAAAGGAGGTGCTTTCTCTGTTCAGAGCTGCCTCAGACCTCCTGCTTGTGAGCAGCGGCTTAAAATCATGTCTTGTCTCTGGGTTTTTCAGGAGCTGTAATAATTTTGGATAAAAAGACCAAGAATGACAGCAATCCCAGGCAGCTCAGCCTGCAGAGAAAGTGGGGAGATAACATGTGAGCGTGGGCAGGGAGGTGAATCATGGCTCCAGAGGAGCGGGACGTCATCCCTGGGAAAGACAGGCTGAGCCACAGCAGCTCCACACCCTCTCCTCTATCGCAGGGCCCTGAACAGCGTTTTCGGCTCCCTGTCAAGTCACGCTGTTGCCTGTATCAGTTGGGATTAATGCCCTATGTTTAGTTCTTTCCCCACAGCTCTCAGAATGGGGGGTGTGTGTGTAAGTGTGTGTGTGTGTGTGTATATATATATAATCTTCTACCTTCTAAGGGTCTCAGAACAGCATTTCTATCACCTTTTCATTGCACCTGTCGAGTATTCAGACTAAAGCTAGTCTTGTGTGCATACTGCATCTCAGTTTAATGAGAAAGAATTAATCCTGATTTCATGACTGACAGTCCAAAAATTCCTCTGAGGCATTTTCACTGCAGGGATGAGAACTGCATCTTTCCTCATTTTTTGTCCTGAAATATGACCAGATACCAACCTGAGTCTGCAAAGGTCTCATCAGTCACCATAAGACCACATTAAAGGTTGTAATTCGTAGTGAATTGGTGTTCGAGGGCTCCTAACTGCTTATCTAACTGTCCACACAAAAATACGTGGTTTTGCATGTGCAGCCAGTGTATGCTCCATTATGTGCAGCAAAGGAGATATGGGAAGCTTTGGCAAACATGATAGTGAGAGTATGGGGAGAGCAACTCTCCATAAGCCCCGGGTGGAACAAAGAGGCTGAATATATGGTGCTTCACCCGCCCTTATTTTTAAGGTGCGATTTTGCTGTTTGAAGTCAGCTCCTTCCCAGACTGCGAGCAGCTGGGCTGTAAAGCCAGCCCTGCTTTTAGAGTAAAGATCACAGGGCCCTGAGCGCGAGGCATGCGAGGAATACGACAGCCGGACAGCGAAGTAACTCTGATAGCCCTATAGCCCTACGGAGCAAGGAAGAGATGTGCTGAGAAGGAGTGGAGAGGACTTGGGGAGCCAAGCTATGAGGGAGGCAATAGCTCTGCCTTTCCTAGCACTGGTGAGAGCAGCCCCCCGTGCTGAGGCGAGTAAAGGAGCCCCTTGGACGAGCTGTGCTGTTTGCTGGAGAGGTACGGGAGAAACATTGGGGGTAAAATGTGTCTGGCATGCTGGGCAGGAGCACGCTGCTCAGGGCTGGTGACAGCACAGCGGTGTTCAGCCATCATGTTATTGTCCCTTTGTGCTCCAAAGATGCCTGTGGTGATGCTTTAGGCATACCCCTGAGCTAGGTTTTCAGTGCAGCATGGCGGCAAGCCCATTTTGCAGCACTTGCTGCCTTGCTGCAACACACGAACACGCTCATGTTTGCAAATACACCTGCCCTGTTTCCTTGTGTGGCTAAGTTCAACCTCCACACCTTAGCTGTAAGCACCTGTGCTTTGTTACTTGTTGAAAATCTGGTCTTTTCTCCTTGAGTGTGGGGTTTTTGGGTCGAGTGGGCAGGCTCTGAGTACTGTGTTATGCCAGACAGACTGATTTGATTTTGTTCCTGGACAGGGTCTACTGCTTGAGCTGGGCTGATCTTGCTCAGACGGTGCTCACTGTTGTCTCTTCTTCTCTCCACAGGACGGCTCACGCCAAAGCCAAGGCCGAAGGGTCTGAGCAGGCAGCTCAGGCAGCTAACAACGAATCAGGCATAGCCAGGATGATGGCCAGGGAGCTGTCCCCAGACTTCTACCAGCCAGGTAGGACCAGAGGCATCTTGTAAGAGGGATTTTGCAATTTTCTTGGGGAATCTGTTCAAACACTTCACCCGCTTTATAACTCCGCAAGTTGCCCTTCTCTCTATCCTAAATCCTCTTTTGCACAAGTTCAATCAGGCCCCTGCCCTGGATGATTTTCTGTCCTCCTTACACCAGGGTTTTACCTGCTGGAATACATTACTATAGCCTGGAAGAAAAGCCCACAGTCCCTCAACTTCCCCTTGCATTTCTCCATACACTGAAGCCCCCCCAGCACCAGGCAGGGCAGACAGCGGGCTTGGGTCTATTGGCAGCGCTCCTGTAGATATATCCTTTGTGACTTTTTCTTGGAACAGCTTTGCACATTGACTCACAAGCCCATATCCTGTGAGGCCCCACACCGCACCAGGGTGTGATCAGACTCAGCTAATTAGGGGCTGTAATATCCTATAGGAAAGTTGTTAATGCAAAATACTACTTCCCTGATTCCCTATTTATTTGTTAGCATCACTGCTGATTATTTGGCTGGGAAAACACTTGGGAGGTTCCTTCTGTGAGACCAAGCACTGGGGGTTAGTAGATAGGAAGTGTAATATTAGAAGCAGCATTGTGAATGCCATTACCTTTCCCTAGACTGAGTTAGCTAGAGATATGTTCTTCCTGGAAAGCTTTCCTTTCCAGAGAAGGAAGGTAATAATGGAGCAGAAAACAAGGATCCAAGTGCCTACATTTTCATCCTGTCTTTCTTATTATCCGGCTCTGTTACCTGGAACAAGTGCCCTGTGGCTGCTGAGGCAGGATCACAAGGGACCATCACAGTGGCAAAACTGGGGGTAGAAGCCAAAGGTTGACCCCTGCTCAGCAAAACCTCCCGCCTCCTCCTGCTCTGATTTCAGTGCCTCTGGGTCTGCAGTACTACACCCCAGCACAGCGCATGCAGTGGGAAAGGGGAACGGCTCACAGCCGGTGCTTGGCCGGGGAGAGTCATGCTGAGAGATTTGCCTAAATTCCCTGCACTCCCACCTTGCCCTGCACCTACTAGCTGGGGAGACGTCATGCTGAAGGGCTGCCCGCTGCTCCCCACTGCCCAGCAAGGCCCATTGGAGCTGGCTTTGAGTGGGGAAACACCACAGCACCCAGGCATGGGCCTGAGCCAGCATGTGGCACTTCATTTAACAATAGCTGAACGTCGCTTGATCCTGACATAAGCCCCCCAGCTGCCACTCACAGCTCCACATTCACCCTTTGCACACTGGGATATTAATAGCACAGAAGCAAAGGAAACTGGAATTCCTGATGGGAGGTTTTGACATCTAGCTAGATTATTTTTTCCACCCATGGCAACTGAATGAGACAATTGCAATGGTCTCTGCAAAATGCCTGAAGCAGCCTGGCCTCTGCTCCTGGCCCCTTGGATGCTGAATCGTCTCGCTGCTTTTATGTAGGGCTTTGCTTGGGTCCTGGACTCTCTCAATGGCCTTGTAAGCTGCTGATGCACATTTTTCTTCTATGATTCTTTTAAATCTCTAAATTCCCTAAGTGCACAACAAGGGGAAATGTCTCTTCTTGCACAGCTGCGCTGTCCAGAACCAAACAAACAAAAGTCCACCCTTGGATTTTGCTAGGAGTCGGAGCTGCTGCTCACACAGCCAGGAGAACCTGGCAGTATTCATCAGCCTCATTTCTCCCTGCTATCCCTGAGTTTGGCCCAGGGCAATCTTGCTCAGCAAGCCTCACCTCTCTAACAAGTATTTAGCCCTAGGTTTCATTTAGGATATCAACCCTAATAGCTTAGAGGAAAGGGATGTAAGCCAAAGCCCTTGCTGAAATGTCATGCTGGGAGGTAAAGGTGGGGAGGTGAGGAGGGTCGGGGCTGCGCAGTGGCCTCCAGGCAGTTGGGTTTTTCTGGTGTGAATTATTCAGGAGAAGAAAGCAGCAGGAGAGAGCAAGGAGCCTGGAGCTGCAGGCAGCCTATTTTGAGGAGTCTGAACAACTGTTGAAATGGCTTCCAAATAATCCACTTGCAGCCAGAAATAAATGGCCCTGAATGGGTCACCTGCTGATTGACAGGAGCGTGCAGGCAGGACAGAGCAGCTAAAATCAGTGCGCTCTTTCTCCCCACTGCCCTCTCCAAGCAGAGGCATTGCCTGCATGGGCAGGAGGTAGCAATGTGCAAATCACACTGCTGATTTATTAGAGGGAAAGGAGAACCGATCCCGATTTCCTGCCCAGGCTCAAGTCTGCATCAGTCCTTGGCGTGGAGGAGATGAGGGGAGAAACTGTGAGGTAGCTGGGGATGGTGCGGTTCCAGGGTCTGTGCTGTTCAGGAGCACAGAGCAAGTCCTGTACGTCTGCACCCCTCAGCGACGCTTGGATTCAGAAGAATGCAGCCAAGGCCACTTTCAAAAGCAGGTGCTTTGCTTTCAAGCAAGCTGCTTTGCGACCTCGTGCTGCCCATAAGGAGCATGCTCTTTTTGTTCTCACTTGCTCTGAGCATCACAGTGACACGCAGGCCCCCTGTCCCAGCATGCAGAGCACTGTGCAGGTTTGTTATTGTGAAAGATATTCCCAGTTGTTCAGTGGTGGATTTTACTCAGCCAGCCACCCAGCATGATGGATATCTTTGGTGTCAGGCTCTGGCTGACTTCCCCAGACCCTAGCTGGGCTTCAGTTTGCTTTGCAGACATGGCCTAAGGTTACCAAAAAGTAAAGATTTAATAGGTGAATAAGAATTGATAGGTGAATAATTGAAGTGAGGGCAACATTGCTGAGAGCTGACAAGTCAGCGTGGGAGATAAGGCCAGAATGAAAGCTGATGCCCTGAATCACCTTGTGTGATGGTGCCAGGGGATTTTGTTGCTGTTGCGGGTTTCAGTGCAGAAAGGAGAGCTGTGCAACTGCCAGTCCTGCTCCGTGCATGAGAAACACGTTTTTCCCATCGAGAGGGATGACAGGTAGATCATTTGAGGATACCAGCCTTTCCTGAGGAGACAGGGCAACCCCCGTATCACTTATGAAGTCGCCATGCTATTAGACACCAAAGCAGCTACATGGAAGAGTTTCCCAGCCATTAAAAAAAAAACTTGGATGGGAGCTGGATCCTCTTCAGCCCTGGGGTAACCCATCTGTGTGACCGCAAAAAGCTGAGCTGCAGATTTTCACTGTTTCTTTACCCTCTTCTGGAGCTCCCTGCCTGCTCCTTCGGCTCTTCCCAGCCGGACAGCACACGGTGGGGCTCAGAGCCTCTGGCTGCTCCTGGAGGAAATCCCTCCTGGAAGCAGGCTCTGGTTTGGGAGCACCTCCTCTCCCAGCCTCCAGCCTGGACTCTCTCGCAGTCGTCCCCAAACCCATTGGGGCTGGGGCACAGCTCCCAAAGGCATGATGGTGGCATGGAGCTGGAGCGGCCTGCTGTCCCTCCGGCTCCCGGGGCAGCTCCTCACACCAACCCCTCTCTCCGCAGGCCCCGAGTACCAGAAGCGGAAGCTGCTGCAGGAGATCATGGAGAATGCGGAGCACACCGTCAACATGGAGGAGGAGGCACCGCGGCCCGAGGGTGCCCCGCCACCCCCCACGCCCCCTGAGAGCCCCCAGCTCCATGAGCAGGACGAGGCTCACCGCCGCGCCAGCCCGGCCCCCAGCCCCGCCGCCACCCCCCCCGAGGCCAAGCGGGCCAAGGCAGCCCCCCACCAGGACGGCACCCTCCGTCCGGGCAGCTGGGCCGAGGCGGGCAGCCGGGCGGGCGGCGGGAGCCCCGCACCTCCCGAGGGCGAGGGCCGGCCAGCCTCGCGGGGCTGGGGGCGTCCCGCCGAGCAGATGGAGATCGGGCCGCTGCAGAGGATGGCGCGTGAGCCCGACGTCGAGCTCTTCAAGGGCTACCACAGCTACGCCGTCCGGACATCCTCGGTCTCCCCCGCCGCGGACTATGAGGAGGAGCCGCTCCCCGAGCTCGAGCTGCCCTCCCCTGAGCCCCGAGGGAACCCCCAGCGCCGGGGGGGCACCCCCGCCCCACCGCAGGAGCGGGAGGAGAAGCCGGTGGCCAGGGCGGAGGCCAAGCCGGAGCCGCCCCGGCCCAAGGAGCCGAAGCAGCACCCCAGCCCCGAGCGCAGGGCTGCGGGCCGGGCTGAGCCCACCACCGACAGGAAGACTGAGGCCAGGGCGCCGGGGCGGACGGAGCCCAAGGCGGGGGCCAAGCGGGGCCCAGCCCCAGCAGCGGCAGTGGCAGCGGTGCAGGAGGCAGAGGAGTGCGAAGAGGTGATGTGAGGGCGGCCCGGGAGGCACCCCTGGGAGCCATCTTTGCCTTTTTTTTGTTGTTCATTTTTCCACAGGAGGTCAGAAAGGGCCCAGAGGGATGCAGAGCCCATGGCCTCGGGGCTGCAGTGGGCCCCGAGTGGCGCCCAGAGGCTCTTCTCGGGATCCCAAAGCCTGCTGAAGGAGGGTCTTGGTTTCCCCTCTCCTGCTGCCTTCCCAGCCCGCCCTGCCCCGGCTGCTGGGCCTGGCGTTCATAACCCCGTTACTTTAACTTCCTCTCTATGCTCTTCGCCATGCCCGTATTTCAAAATTTGAGGAAAACAGGCATCTTCTGATTCATTTTCTACACTTTTCTCCCCTTCTTTTCCCACCCCTTCACCAGCCAACATGCATCTGGAAAGTTGGGGGCAAAATGTAGGACAGGGAAGAAAAAGCTGAGTGGGGTTTCTTTTTTACTTGTTAACCCTTTTGCGGTAGGGGCACCTCCTGAGCTGAACTGTGCTATTGAATCACCAGCTGATTTTCCAGGTTTCAAATCCAGTCACTGAAATTCACTTTTGCTGTTAGCAAATACAGCTGTAAACCCAGACATTTTATTAGCCCCCTGCTTCTCATCTTGCAGCCCTTTGGATGTGAACGGTTCCAGTGCGACTTTAGAAAAGCACAGCTTGGAAATATTTTGGTCTGAAATTAGAGCAATCTCATATGGATGCGTTTGTTTGTGTTAAAAATGGCAACTTTACAAATGTGGGCGATGTGGGTGGAGAAAGGGTTTGGGAGGAGCAGCTTGACATGGGCTTGGCAGTTGGTGTGCCTGTGGTTGGGGTCTCCTTTAATCTGCTTTAGCCTCAGAAAAAGGCTGATTTAGTCTCCTTACAAGGAGTTTTCAGGGGAGAAATAGGAATAGGGATTGATAGATATTCAACTAGTTTGAAATTCAGGCTGGTTGTTAAGTGCCAGGTTTATGTGCATTGGGAGGGGATGATTCTGGTGTTTTTGAATAGCAGAATTAAGCTGAATCTGTCTTCTCACCTGGAATTGTGGTGTATAATACTCTGTTTTGGGTTTTTCCTTCAGGGACCTAACACAATCGTGATCTGTATGGTCATCTTATTGAACATTGGTCTGGCCATCCTATTTGTACATTTTTTGACATGATGTGCCCCTCGGACAAGGTAAGACAAGCCATGAGATTATATCCTCATTTTGTAGGCTTCACTGTGGACATTTTAGGGTTGACTGGCTTTGCTGCCAACACAAATCATTCACTGATGGATGCCCTGGTGCTGAAAATGCATCGATAGATGCAGTTGCCTTGCACGGAGCATTGAAATTCTCAGTAACCCCTTGTCTGTTCAAAGAGTGATTTGTGGAGTAATTTCAGTCGATAGTTCTCTAGTCTTTTCAAAAAATCATTTCCTCATGAACTGTGTTGATTGGATGCAATCCCACAGTATAGTTTTGCCTTCCCAGTTGGATGGACATGAATCATGGACATTTCCAGTGCAAGAATGTGCGATGTTAAATTTGAAATTTGTTTTCTGCAAATAAGCTGCAAGAAACACTTTCAGTTTGCTGTTCTGTGGTCACTGCTGCCAGTTACCTTGTGTGTTGCAATATTTCTTGGCGCTCAGCCCAGCAAGAGGCAGGAACACAAAGAAAATGTGAAACTCTGAAGTTTGCAGCTCTAATTGCACCAGTGCTAGTTTGGCTGCTGTTGTTAGGTAGTTGTGTTACCAAAGGTAAATATGACCTGAGATGTGTATCTGACTAAGGTTAAACTGGAGTTCACTCAGGTCTTCCACTTGAATTGGGATGAGGGTTTGCTTTTGGATTTGGTGGCAATAAAATCTTGTGAGGTTACTTGTGCCTGTGGGGTTCCTGCATACAGGAATGCATCATGGGTTTGCACAAGATTTCTCTTGCCTTGGGCTCAAATACTGCAAAAAAACCCATCAAGGCTGAACCTGACCCTTGGGCCTCACGTGAACATAATGTGAGAGGCACCTCCCAAGCCTCCATGAGGGTATCGGGATACCTTCCCAGGGCCTCCTGGGGGATAAAACTGCTCCACCGGGCACTGCTTTCTGTGCTGCTATTAGTCCCCACTCAGCCTGCACAGGTGAAAGCCTTGCAGACAGCCGCAATTACATGTTGGTCATGTGTTTTGCTCCCCCTTGACTCTCCCGTTCATCTGTGTCTGGGACAGGCGTTGCTGCTGATGGAGACCACGGACCTTGGCGGGGATTAAATCTCAGCCACCTGGAAACACCTAAGAGGAGGACTTGAGATCCCAAGGTTGCACTGCAAACATCAACCTTAAACGAAAGTGCCTGAAGATCAGTTCAGTCTCCCTGCTCCCAGGCTGTGGCTGGCCTCTACAATCTACCGAGGAAAAGCCAGGGTTTCTGCAATTCAGCCTCCTTCTCTTCTTTGTATAAAATAGCAGTTGCCTTAAATTGTTCTCACCAAAGCCATCAACTGTCCTGTCATGCCAGGGATGAGGGATTTATCTGTAGCTGTAGGAAAACGAGTGAGAAGGTCTCATGTGTGCACACTGATGTGTTTTATAACTCCCTTGGTTGACTCAGAGATTTCCCAAAGAATATCATCCATGGTGTGGAGATGAAGCAATACACAGCAACCAAAATGACTCATGGGAACTGCACCATGGCTAGGTGGACAGCATTGTCCTCCATGCTCAGAAGTCATCCAAAGGGACGAACACAAATTCTTTCCTTTCCCTGTTGCCTGGAGTCATTTTCCATGTATGGAGGACTGAGAGGGGAGCAAGTTGAAATTGGGCTTGTTGAAGCGTAACCAGAGTCCTGCCCATGCCTGCCAATGCGCCACGGACAGGGGCCGCGGGGTGGGGTGCGAGGGGCTGTCTGATCCAAGGCTGTTTGTGTGTGCGGGGGGTGCTGCAGGTGGAAATGGTGCCCATTTCGGGACCAGGCACAGTCCGAGCACTCTCCTGCCACTAGCAATGCTCTGCACAGAAGTGTCTTGCAGTGGGAGACTTCCTGCTGTAACGGGAAAGGAAATAGGTGTGCTGAACTTGTCCCTTTACCCCCTTTTTCTGTGAAAATGGTGTGAGTTACAACGAAAAGGAGGTACTGACTGAAAAATACCTCCGTACGCCTGCAGGTTCCTCCCCTTGGTGCTCCGGGCTGCAGGGGGACTCCTGTGCTCTTTCATTGCAACAGACTGAACAGACTTTCCAGCCAGAGAATGCAGGGTGGCTGTTGTGGGAGAGGTTACATTATTCCCGGAAGGAAAAAGGTGCAGAGACCTGAGTGACACCAGTGTATTTGGGTGTTAGGGTCAAAAATACGCAGCAGCCAGGCTTTCAGCAGTGGTAGAGTACAGAGGGGCAATTCAAGTTCTTCTTGTGTGCGAGGCTTAGAGGCCTGGGCAATTTGCACCGATTCTTCCCAAAGCTGTGACAGAGAGTGACCTCTGGAAGGAGATGTTTCCACCATGATCTGCTCTGATCCTTAGCAGTGCGAGCTTAGAAAGTCAGCACAGATGAAGTTACAGTTTAGTGTGAGGCTGAGTGCTTGGACATGTTTCTTCCTTCTTTTAAGAGCAATATGTATTTTCTATCCCTTTTTAAGATAATCGGAAATGTTATTTATAGTCGGTTGTGCACCTCTGTGTATCCTGAAGTCCCGCAGCACAGGACTGGGTGGAAAAACCTGAGGGACTGGAAAGAGTGGGGAAATGATGGTTAAGGAAAAAAACAGATGCCCAGTCTGTTCCAACGGTCAATCTGAAAGGATTTCGGAGACGGGGTGGCAGACAGGCAGGGGTTTGCACTGACTGGAGACACAGGGCAAAACCTGCATAATTTATCTGCTCTAATTATGGCATAAGAGAGTGAGAATAATTCAGTACTTTTCTTTGTGAACCAAGTTTATTTTTTAACCTTATTCAGCTCAGGAACGTTGCCACAGTAGCAAATACGTGGTGTTAACTGTGGGAGAAGTGAATGTGATCCCTTTCTAAAAGCCATGTGGCTGTACCAGTCCTGAGAAAGCTGTGCAGCATCATCTACACTTCCACAGAGCATAGTTTAGTAGCAATTTGCTTCGTTTCTTTTCTTCTTTTCTTAAGTATAAATGTATTGTGAACCCCAGGCTCTGCTGCCTTCGACATTTTATCTCCGTTTCCTGGCATTCACTTGCCAGCTCTGCAGTTTCAATATGCCAACTGCTTTTATTAACCACCAAGACAATTTCCGTTGAGAGACCTGAGGGGCTTTTATTTATCACTAAGCACAAAAATGGATCTTTTTCAACAGTGCTAAGGTAATTCCCCCCCCCCCCCCAATTTTTTATGCATGTGATATGCACTTGCTAATGTCCTTTCCTCCTAGTAACCTTCTGAGCAAAGTAGGTAGATTTGCTTTTATGTGATGTATAAATATATCCATATTGCACTGAGATATGGATATATATACATATATATATAGCCCCTTAGGGATTTCGTTTTCTTAGATGCAAAATAACAGATTTACCTCAAACTGCATGCTTTCAAAACTGACTAGGATATTGTGTTATACTTTTCAGGTCTTACAAAGATGCAGATACCTTTCACTCTTCACACAAAAATACCTTCATCACAGATTTTGCAAGCTGTTTACTACAATCTGTGTACTACTGTCTGGAGTTTTCTGTCGGTTGTTCTGCTGGATTACGTGCAATAATAAACAGTTATCTGCTCACTGTATCCATGTGGACCTTTGCGGGGGAATCTCCAGGTTTCTTTCTGGATTAACGCACTCATTCCAGTCTTACAGGAGAGCTCATCAACGTGTAATGCAGGATTTGCATGGTGGCATCTGAATGGGTTTTGGCTTTTCCCTAATACCTATTTAAAAATCTGTGGGTTTGTTGATGGGGGGGTTCTTTGCAAAGATAATTGTTTTCATTTACTGCTTCTTGACAGTTTGGTGCTAGATGTTTGAGGACACCTCCAGCTCTCCGAGCAAGCTCTGTGTGCCACTGTCATGCTAGCCTCTGCCAGAGGTTGCATGGGACCAGGAGGAAAGGTGGCTCGCTGGCCCAGAGCCTGCCTGGGCAATGCTGACAGGTTCCTTCGCTGCCTCCCGACCCCAGGGCTGCTGCCAAGTTTCTTCCAAGCTGTGTGTCCCTGCCTGCTTCTCCGCCACCACGGTCCTCCTGGGTTTGGAGAGGAGTGATTCTCCTCCACCTGTGGCCGTCCTCTCGCTCAGCCTCTTGAAACGGCTGAAGTGAGAGGAAAACCAGGTGCGAGGGACGGAGAAATGGCAGCCGGGGGAAGAGTGATTTACAGGGGCGGATGGGAGAGCAGAGCCAGGGGCAGCGCAGACCGGGGGCCCGAGGAATCCAGAGTAGCCGAAACCTTCAATCCCTTTTCTATTTCTGTAGTGTCTCACATGAGCAAAGCCGGGCTGTGCAGAGGGGCTGGCGGGATGCAGGCTCAGCCTCTGTGGGCAGCAGGGGCTCCCCTGGCTTCCGCAGGACACAAGGGTCTTGCAGCAGAAGATTTCATGTTCTGGTGGAGACTTAAGGAGCTGAGTTCGGTGAAATGATGGCTTTACTCTCGTCTGGGCTTGTTTTGCTTCTGGTATGGGAGCAACCAGCAGTGTCTCATTCATCCAGGGAGGAGGCTAGGGGCAGCCGTGTAACCAGAGCCCTTTACACCTCATAAATCTCAGGCTGATGAATGGAGCAGATCTTTGGCCCATGTGTGGCAGAGGCAGCAGGGAGGGAGGAGGGTCTGCTGCTAAAGCAATGACGTATTGTTTCAAAAATATTAATAAAGGCAAAATGAAAAGCCTGCCCCTTCCCCAGGGTAGGGGGAACAGTGCTGGGTCTCTGCTTTGGGAGCTGCTGGTTTCAGGGGTAATGTTCCGCACAAGTCTCCTGGCTGAGTGTCCCCAGCTGCGGGCAGGGAGGTGTCCGATACTTGAGAAGCGGGATAAAGGCACTGGCCTGATCCTGTGACTGAAGAGCAGCAGCCTTAGCCTCCATCCGTGGGAGGGAAGGTGCAACCTGAGCCCCGGTGTCCTTTGAGAGTGACCTGCCCAGGCAGCCCGGGGACAGCCGTGCTGCCCTCCACTGTCCTTGCGGGGTGTCGAGGCTCTCAGGAGCAACCCCCTCCCTTGGCCTTCATCTTCGCACGGGAGAAAGGGCCAGAGCTGGAGCCATGGTGGCCCCGGCAGCAAGTGGGTGCTGGGAAGCACAGAGGGGTTACTGTGCTCCTTTCTGGCCCCGGAGCTGGGAACGGGGCTGGCTCCATGCCACCATCCTTTGCTCTGGGACCCTTCCTGGAAGAAGCCAAAGTGAGTCCCAGGATCATTAATGCATCAGGGAATAGCCACTTTTAGTGACTCCAGCAAAATGTTTTCCCACGCCTGGCCACAGCTTAGCCCCCAGCCCCGGCTCTGAAAGCGCTGGCTTTCCCCTCCCACCCAGCCAAGCCAAGGGCGCACCATGCCCAGCTCGGGACCTGCAGCAAGGGGCACCACGGTGGCCACCCACTCCTGTCCTCTTCTGTCAGAAACGTTGGCACTGCATGGCTGGAAAAAGTTGCTTTTTATTTCCTCTGAGCATCCACCCACACTGTGCCCACGAGGACAGGCAGGATCAGCCAGCACAGGAGGACAATATGCCCTTGCTGACTGTCTCAAAATTATATTAGCACCGGGACCACCCCAGGACCTTCTCCTTGAGAGGGGAAAGCTTTTAAAGGCTCCCTGGCTAGTGGTTTCAGGCATTCCCTTTGGAGGAGTAGCGAGCAGCCATCGGTGCACTTGCAGCATCCCCTGTCTCTATAGAAACAGCGCACTCAGAGCATAATTCACGAGGTGGTTATTAAAGAAAATTCAGCAATTATAAAACACAGATTGTCCTTAATACTTCTGCCCATCACTCACGGCACAGGGGACCTGTGGCGTTGCAGCCACGTTCCCTCCCTCAGGCAGTAGCTGGGAAAGTGCCCCTGATTTGGGACCCAGGCGATGCCAGCAATGCCCTCCCATCAGGGTCTGCATCTGGCAGGGCAGAAATGGTCAGGGCTGGTTAACTGCTAAACTGAAGGTATTCTGGTAAATCAGAGTCAGTCCTGCGGGACTGGCAAGCTTTGATCCGTTGTGTGTCGTAGCGCGCTCCCCAAACTGGATGCCTTGGTTTGAAGAGTGCTGAGGAGCAACCTCTGAGCGAGCAGAGAGGAGGCAGGTCCCAGGGCAGCGCTGGCCAAAGAGCCCTCCAGAGGCCTTAGGAAACACAGATTACAAAATAAACAAATAACTGCTGGGTGATTACATTAATATTGCTGTAGGGCTATCCCCCAGGCTTTATTAGCAGCTCCTTAATTGGGGCCTGCTTGAACTAATTAGTTCGAAGAAGCAGCCAGGGGCCAGACCAGCTTGAAAAGGGGCTGTGTCTAATTCATTCCCTAACGGGTGGTCTGCCCTCTCTTGTGGCTCTGAAAAATTTAAGCAGTTGCTCAGCATCCTCTTCAGTGACCCAAGTATTACTAATTTAAAGGTACCACAATTTTAATTTTAGTAATGTGCTTTCTGCAGGATTGTACCACAGGGTGAAAGCCAAGCTCTAATAGCCTGCTCGGGTTGCAGGGAGGTGCCGGGTGCCCTCGTGGCCTTTTCCTCCATTTTTTTTAGGGAACTGCTGGTGGTGTGTGGGTTACTCTCTAACGTGGCCCTGGGACAGCGTGGCTCTCAGGGCACTGACCAGAATCACAGGGGAGAGGCTCTCCCAAAGAGCCATCAGCACGGATGTGCTCTCTTCCAGCACAGGCTGGCATGGATGCCCAGTTTCCCCCCTGAAAGTACCTTTTCCACCACCCAAATCTAGAGACAAGGTAAGAAGACAACCTGACTAGGGCTTAAACTGAAGATTTTGGTAAGTTATTTAAACTTCTGTGTTTTGCACGCGTAAATAACCCTTGCTGGGGAGCCATCCGTGCACTGCATAGAGGTGATTACTGTGTGACCTCTATCACCAATGCATTGGGACCAGCCAGATTGAGGTAAACATGCTGGATGTGGTGTCTCCTAAACAGAAAGTCTCTGACGAATGCCGTGAGCTTCAGCCAACCTGTGGTTCTCCAGGCCCATAAATCTCACTCACCCCTCTCCCACCAGCCCTTCCCCAAACCACTGCCTCCTCCGTCCCCCTCTCTGCCCTGCTCACGAATTCATCCCCCTCCCCTGGGCGCTGTGGCAGTGTCAGGTCCCCTCTCTCCTGCCAGGAGACTGTTTGCTTGTAATCAAAGAAAGCAGATGGCATTTTACCAGGTTAACAAGCACTGGAAGGGCAGGGTTTAGAAATAATGAGCTTTGATTAAGAAACTAACAGGTTAGATCAAATTGAGGAGCAGCTTCAATGGGGTAAATTATTCAGGAGTAATGGATTCTCTATTTGGTGGGATATTTATAAACTTGCAGCCTACACTCATGCTGTTGAGACCAAATAAATGCTGAGGGTAAAATACAGCTTCAGACTTTATGACGGGGCTGGGGTGTTGCAGGGCCCAAGGTAATCTTAGGCTCAAGCTTGAAGGGGACTCTCTGATTTCTTATAAGGAATGAAGGTTTTCATTCAGACCCTGGATATCCAGAGGAAGTTGTGGTCATGAGTTATTTCTTTTAATTCCTTTCTGCTGGTGATTTATTTCCTGACAGCATGCAGCTGCCTGTCCTTTCAACCAGCATCTCCTTAGCAAGCTGAGTGCTGACCTTCCACCTCCACTTCCACCTAAAACTCTCTCAAGTCCTCCTAACATGTCAGAATACGTGCCGGGAGAAGGAGCAGGAACTCATTCCTCATCTACAGAGTTTAATGCTCTGGTGCATTTGATGGAGATCTCGTGGTGCCGGTGGGATTTATCTGCCAATTAGTTCTCAGGAAAAAACAAAGGGTCATGCAGTACTTGGCAGATAAGGGCAGAAAGGGGAGAAGAGAACTGGGTTTTAATTGAATCCCAACTATGTTGAACAAAAATTTCAGAATCATCAATTAGCTGTTGGCCTGGGGCTGAAATTTAATTAAGAGAAAAGTGCCTTTAGGATGCCTCTGTCTGGGGGGAAAAAAGCATAAAGAGGAACAGTGAAGACTGGAAATGTGATGGGGATGGAAAAGATCCTGCTGGAGATGCTTCAGAGTTGAGCTGCTACTTGAGTTTGCAGAGATCAAGGCTGTCTGTCAAACCGCACATCCCGTGCCTGAGAAAAGCCCTAGGTCAGGATGCAGGTGGGTTTCCAAGCTTGGACAGTAAATCCTCTTCCCGCGTGGCATCAGGGCAAAGCTGGCTTTCCTGCTGCTCTCTGCACCCACAGCCACAGGTGAAGGGCGGGGGAACATAGGACAACCTGTCCCTGAGCAGATGCTCCCTGTGCCCCAGGGAGACACCACCCTCCATAGCCCCCAGCCCTGCAGCACCAAGGGTGGCTGGGCTCTGCTTTGCTGTCACGATCTAGTTACTGTACCAAAGCAAACAGCACGGGGGTGCAGAGTCCCAGTCCCGGCTCTTCCTCCTCTCCCACCCCACTGTGCTTGCAGGGTGTTACCAATTTACTGCACTGCTAAGAAAGGTTAATTTGCTCCTCTCTTCCTTCCTTGCCATCCCCCATCCCCTTATAGCTGTACAGCTGTATGGCTGGAGAGCAGGGAGGGAAAGAGGATGGGATGGGATGGGATGGGATGGGATGGGATGGGATGGGATGGGATGCTGCTGGCTGTGTGTCTCTGGCTGTCGGGGCTGGCTATGGCCTGTGTGCACCCAAAGGTGCCTGTGAGCTCAGGGCCCTGTGCCCCAGGGAGCTGGAAGCCACAGTTGGCTGTGAAGATGAAGAAAATTAATTCCTGTGCTGGCTAGACAGGGCATGGAGTGGCTTAGGGGGAAGAAGCTGTTATGTTTTGAGGAGATAAATCTGATGCATTGGAAGAAGGACTCATTATCACAAGAGCCCAGCTTAGCTCTGGGCTATGCAATAAGTTGTTCCTGTTACTCTCAACCCAGCTCACGTAAGAGCTGACACATCCAAAGGTAAGAGCTGACGCATCCAAACCCCAGCCCTTGATTTCACCACGTCCAGGGGACCAGCAGCCGCCCCGGGGCTCCCCTTCCTCCTCCTCCGCCTTACCTGTGTGTTACTTCAAAGCACCCTGGTCCTTACTGCTCTGGTTTGTCTGCAGATACTTTTATCAATGGCTTGTTCTGCGCTGCTAAGGAAAAAGTTGTTCCAAGGGGGCCGGGGGGGGGCGGGGCAGGAATCTGTACTAGAAAAAAAGATTGTTGCAAGCAAATTGTTTCATTTCCTGGTTTCTTTTGCTAAGTGAAACAATTTTCTCACATCGTAGCAAAACCACTTCCATTTTCTTCAAGAAGCAAATCCCAAATGTCTGTGCAGAACTTCCTTAATAACAATAAAGAGGAACTCTGTTCCTAAATTCCCAATATACACAAAAAAGCGCAAAACTGTAATGAATCCTTAAATTCCGAACACACACACACACACACACACACACACACACACACACACACACACACACACTGTTTCAAATAATTGCAAAAACCAACGTTCTCTTTCCTCACCTTTCAGTTATTTTGGGGGAAAGATAGGTAGTTTTATAACTCACAATATAATAATCATTCATGCAAAGCCACCCTACACCAAAATGAGATCAATCCTGGACAGTTCCCGACACATTGGTGGGAGGTGAGGTCCTGTTCTGACTCGCCCAGAAAAGTGATTTCCCATAGACACAGAATGGTCACTTAACATCTTATGGTCTTAAAAATATCACACCGATCTTTTCCAAAGTGGATGCAAAATTCTAAGATCATTTAACACTATAGTTTGGTGGAAAACGGTGTTGAAGAGTGAGGCTGAATTAGCTGTTCAAAGAATTTTTTACAGTCACTGCAGGGTTACTTGTGTCTGACACTTGTTTTATTTGGCAAGAGCCTTAGCGTTTGCCTCATGCGTAATCTTACATTTTACTCCTAGTCCAGATAGTCTCTTGCAAGTCTGGGGCAAGCGTCCTTGGGCTGGTTTCTTGGATGCCTCAGGTTATGAATATCCACTTTGCTCGTGAGATCATAGCAGCAATGAGTACTGTTAATGTCTTTTAGTCAGTGTGGTACTTATCACAAAATGCTTGGTGGACTTTCACAAATTATTTTCAGGAAATAAGATAATTGCTTCACCTGCCATTGAAATGCAACTGTAGGTGGGACAGAGAGTAACACTGCTTGACAGTATGCAGCTGCACTACACCGGGGCTTACAGGACAAGGCTATAGTATCCAGCTGAAGCAACTAGAGGAATTTGAACAGAAAAGGTAAAATTATCTAAAAGAAGCTTAGACCACCATGATGGAAGTATTAGTATTACCTTAGGGAACACTTATTACTAGTTTGTTCATTCTCCTTTAACAAATCCAACTGGTCTGGACCTTGGGTATATGTGCTACCAGCACAGCAATATTTCCAGAAGCATGGGGTGAGGTTCATGACACCCAACTTCGATTATTCCTAACATAGGAGTCTCCACCTGAGAGAGTCCTTTTACAGTCAATGGACAGAAATAGTCACACCTCAGGAGACATTCATCTTCTCCTGAGGTATGTGTCTTCCTCAGAGGACTATTCTGAGATGACAGGAGCCCCTTCCTGGAAGTGCCTAATTGTCCCCATTAACTATAAAAGGACCCTAGAGGAGCACCTCACATGGGATATCTGTGTTATAGGCATGTAAATTTGGGTAGGTGAATCTCAACCTATAAGAAAACTAGTCCAGCAGAAAGAAGGGTTTGGTTGTTTGGGTTTTTTTCCTTGAATGCCCTTCTCTTCCAGGATTTCCTTTCAATGCTCTGGCCCAACTCAACAAACAGTTGCACTTGCACATAACACAGGATAGCTTTGCACTGCTATATTTAACTACAGATTCTTTAAAGATGCTAAACATCGACCTGTGCCTAACACTTCACCAAACAAGAATAAATTAGCGTTAAGGAAAAGCAAATTAATTTGCCTCTAAGAATCTGTTTTGTTCAATGCCCTGGAGAGGTATTAAATTAAGTTTGCTGCAATGCCAAAGCAATTTCTGTTGGCGCTTTCCCAACACAGTGCATACAGCCGCATAGCTCCCACTGCCTGCATTGTTTCAGGGTCCCAGGATTTATTTGGCAGACTTGTTCTTCTTTGCAGGCACAGGGAGACTGTTCAGATCTTCCTGTTCAGTGACGTTGTGATTGGAGCTGTCATGAGAATAGTCCTTCATAACGCTGTAGTACACCGGGGCGGTGTATGGCGTGGGGTTCTCGGCACTCTTCTCTTCGCACTTGCATAACTTCCTAAAGGCAGCCCTGAACTTCTGTGACATGAGGTTGTAGATGATGGGGTTGATGGCACTGTTCAGGTAGATGCACATGCGGCAGAAAAGAAGGAACCAGATGTTCAGGTACGGAGGGTCCATGAAGGAGTTCACCACCACCAGTGTGCGATAAGGCATCCACAGAAGGGCGAAGAGGACCACCACGACAGCCAGCATTTTGGTCACCTTGCCAGTGGGGATATGCAAAAAGAGAAATAGTCAGATAATGCTAAGTCTTCAGCAGAGCTTTCCCCCCTGGAGAAACAGCGCAGACAGCTAGTTCAGTCTACATATTGCTTATATCTCTCTTTAAGGGTTTAAAATAGGCACACAAGCCATGGGGCTGTCTATTCTTCTCTGAATCCATTTTGTTCATGAAACATTCTTGCATAAATAACCCCCTTAAATGGTAGGTTTTCACCTACCATTGAAGAGCCTTTAAAACTCTATAGGACAAGCATCCACCAGCCTGGAAATGGGCTGGGGTAATAATGGGAGAAAGCAAATTTGAAAATTGTACATAACAATAAATCAATGGGGAAACTAACTTGTGCAAAAGTGGGGACCTAAGTTTTGGGGATGCTGTGAGGTATATCTCAACTCCCTGTCTAGGATCTCCAGGTTTCCTATGCCAGCTCTATTGTTCCAAGGAATAGGCTCCTGGTACAGAGCAGCACCGGGAGCAGAGGAGACTGCCTGGAGTCTTACACAAATTCCTATTTGTGCTGATATGGGAGTTACTTAGCTGATTGGTATGGGTTATTTTAATTTGCAGCACACTAGGGCAGTACTACATTAACATATTAGGAACAAGAAGATATTGAGAATTCAGAAGTGAGCAGTAATTGTCCTCAGCTTGTTTAAGAAAATGGGGTTTTGTCCTGAAACTCCAGTGATCCTAATAATTTCAACAGCTATTTCTGGTAGGTGACAATCATCCTCCAACAAATACTTACAGAATACATGGGTCCCCAAGGAGGAAAGTATGGGTAAACACTGATGCCACATGCATATTAAGGCAGTGGCGTTTCAAAAGTCAGAAAGGGAGTTGTGCAATGGCTCCAGTTCTCGATATGGAAATGAGCACTTAGGTCACATTCACAGTCTCTCAGCTTTTCTTGGAGTGCTTTTTTTACTTAGTCACAAGCAACTATGCTTTCCTGTAATGCTTTGAGTAAAAATTGAGGGTGGTTGGTAGTGGCAACAAAACTTTCCTTACAAGAAAAGGACTATTGTCAAGCTGAGGCCAAAATAGAAGTGTTTTGCTGTGTGTGGTTTAATGGGAATGTGAGGACATTTCCCAGAATAAGATCTTGCAGTGATATTCTGAGTGCTGAGGCTGTTGCTAAGACTGCAGCATGTTTGCTGCTGCGGTTTGTTACCTTTTGGGAAAGATATGAGAGCTTGTACAAGATGTGTCAGTAAAATGTAGCTTCAGAGCTTTTCAATGCCTTTTACAAGGGCTGGCTGGCTCCAGAAGAGTGAGAGCCATCTCACAATCTTTTGGTTTCAAGCCACCCTATCTGGTGTGCAACTGCTAGAGTGATAATCTGGTTTATAGACATACTCCTGAAAGGATAGGCTGGGAGTGGACAGCAGCTGCTTGGTGCACAGTTGACCATGGTCAAAATTTCTACGTACCAGCGTGGTTGTAGCCACTGCCTCCCACTGAGGCTGGCAGGGCAACCCAGGATCGACCACCCCTTGCCAAGGGAAGGAGCATCCTGACAGCAGTGGTGCTTTTGCCATATTTTTGATGCATCTGAGGTTTATTTACTGAGAACCTGAATGAAGTTGATCTGAACAATACTGTGCTAATAGCTGAACCCTACAGCAAAATGCAACCAACTCCTCAGCTTAAGTGATCCTAAGCACAATTTCAGTCAGTTTAATGCTCCCCTACTAAGCAGTTTATTCTTCCCAGAAGATGAGGGCAGGCTCTGTGCTTTTCCATCCCATGCAGAGACTGAACACATCTCGGTCCTGCCTGGAAGGGTCCATGTTAAAGGGCTGTCTTGGGATAAGGCTGGTGGGAGTCTTTCCATCAACTTCAGCAGTCCTAGGCAGCAGGATTGCTGCAAAATACGTCCTGGGAAAGTTAAATACCGCACCTCTGCAGGTCCTCACTGAGACACAGACACTCCTCACTCAACACAGAGGTTGCCTCAGTCCCTGAGATGCTCATGTGCTGTCTCCTGAGACTGAAACGTCTTTGGCTTTTCAACTGTTGTAACTTGCTGCCTTGTTTTACTGTTCAGGAACCCACAATGTTTGTGAAGAGTGATCTGAACTCTGCACCCGAGTGACAACACCAGTGGGAGCGTATGTCAATAAGACTGAAAAGTAAGCTCATTCCGGTCCTTTCTGAGACCAAAAGAAGTGTAGTCTGGAAAAGAACCAGTGATTCATCTGTTTTTTAGCCATAACTGCCCCTGCTTTTTGGCTGGTTGTTATGGAAATGCCAGCAGTGCCAGCGAGCACTCATCCAGCTCCCGCCCGAGCAAGCTCCCAACACCTCCCTCCAGACCGCAGAAGACCACAAAGTGCTGTCATCCAAAGAGCACTTCCTGCTACACGTCCTACAGCCCTGTGAAAAAGCTGTCTTTGTCCTGGGAGAGGAAACCAGCTGGAAACAGCACCATGAGGATTTATTACCTCCATCTCACTAAATGCCTTCAGTGCTCCCTGAGGACGCTTCTTCCAGACCACAAGCTGGGATGGGCAGCCCTGCCCTGAGCTTGCTGTAAGATTGAAATTTGCCTTTTAAAGCCAACTGTCCGTATGGACTGTGTTCTCTTTAGCAAAGTTGTGTTGACACAGGATGTCTCCTCTGGATAAAACCTATCTATCCCAAACTCACTCTCATATCTCCATTGTGGAGAAAGAAATCTCCAGTGTCGTCTGCGTGCGTGGCTGAAACCTGTCTCCTTGCCTTTCCTCACTCTACCTTGCTGAGGCGAGTGACTATAGCACGCTTGAGGCGCTCTGAACTTAGTTCTAGTGCCCATGGGAAAAATTAATCTAATCAGCACTGAGTAGAGTTTGGGACATTTATCCCTAACTGGAGTAGTCCTGAGTTATGGTCCCAAAAAAACAGCTGCACCCAAAAAAGCCAGAGCTTTGCTGTAGCCTCAAAGCATCCCTCAGGGAAGCACCAGCTCAGGGACAACAATTTTTCCGACAAGTGTTTTGCAACAACTCTGTTGTACATAGTGTGTGCACACAACAGCTGTAAAGGAACTATGGATAGAAGCAAGACAAGGGTTTGTAGGCAGAAGGGGATGTTTTACTTAGAACAGTTGATATTTAGCTGAAAACCACTTTTGAGCACATAGGCCAGTGTTGTTGCAGATAGCCGAGGATATCTGCTGTACAGACACCTGACTACATCCTGGGTCCCTATGGCAAAGCTAAGGGACAGCTCATCTTCTACCTCCATGGGCCAAGCCCGGTGTAACTCCCAGAGCAAACCCACTGTGAGCATCCTTCTTGCTCCATACAAGGTGATTGGCATCTTGCATCCCCTTCCAACCCATCCCCTCTCGCAGTGCTATGTCCAGCCTCTGCTCCTGTCCTGGAGGCCACAAATGCTTCTCCCCAGCCAGCGTCACCCCTCCTTGTCCGGGCACCATCGCCCTGAGCTGCAGCACCCTTTTTTGGGAGTCCCGCTCCCTCTAGTGGGGCCTCTCCAGCAAGTGAAACACGTGCTTGGAGGTGGCCGGTGCTTGTACCTGCGGGCCTTTCTCCTGTGGGCGATAAACGCAGCAGAACCCATGCCTTGCCTTGTCCTGCTCTGGACTTACTGTTTTAGAGGAACCAGTGAAGGAACAGCAGCATCTTCATACTCTGAAAAAGAAGCAGGGCAGCGCTGGGGCTGTGTAGAAGCACACAGGGAGAATTTTATTTCCAAACTCTGCATCTCCTCAGCGAAACACCCCCAGCCATCCAGGCTCTTAAGAGTCAAGGGAGAGAAATGGGCACCTCTGGGGTAGCTCCTTTTGGACATCTCCCAGGGGACTCTGGGCATGGTGCCTGGAAAAGCCGGTTCCCCTATACAGAGAGGCCAGAGGAGGAGTGCTGATACGGCTGCCCGTACCCTGGTCAGATGGACCACCCGAGCTACGCACACCCAATGCCCACCCTCCTGCCCCTCTCTGTTCTCCTGGCCGACAGATCCTCCGGGAGCCAAACCGCCCTCACACCGCTGGTCTGTGATGGGAATCTGGCAGATGCTTGTGCACCATCACTCCAACAAACTCAAAGGTGTTTGTGGGGTTGGGGTCCCGCTTCGCCACGTCACTGGGATGCAATCTGGAGGACCCTGTGAAGCTCTCGCTGCACACGTGAAGCCCGTCAGACAGCAACACTATTGCTGTTTTGGACCAAACCTGCAAGCATGACTTCTAATGGTGTCTTTAGCGGTTTAGTCTACATGGCAATTGCATTTTAAAGCAGCTGCACCTTCACTTCAGTTTTCCCCACTGGTAGCATGTGCATCATTTTCACAGCCTCCTCATCACCCTTTCAGATTGGTGACCACGAGCATTTGTTATTAGAGCAGTTTCCGATGCTGTGTCCTCACTTCTGAACGACAAGACCCTTTACCAAGGGCCCCCATGGAAATTCCTGGTGACATTTTCAAGGGCTGTCAACAATTCTCAGGAGAGCGTGAGAGGTCGATGGCATTACCTGTCAGGCTGCCCTTTCCTTTCCACCATGGCCACGGGTGATTAATGAGCGAGGAAACCTGCTTTTGAGCTCCTCAGTCAGCATCAGCTATTGCAAAGCAGTATCCGGTGGTCCGAGTTGAGATCCATCTGTTTTTCTTCTTTCTGCAATTTTCCTCTGGCTTTGAGGGCAGTGATGCCATGGCTATCAGAAAATCAGAGAGGAAACCTTTCTTCTGGTGAAGATGACACAGGACACCGATGTCCAGGCTGCTCCCTTTTAGGGCTCATACCTGCCCATTGCACGGGGGCTTTTTGCCATTGATTTCCTTGGAGGTGAACCTCACCTGGAGACCACTCAGGTCCCTTCTGCACCTATCTTCCACCTTTGCTAAAGCCAAGCTGGTGAGGTGTCCCATGGAGGTGGGTGCTGGGGGTGCTGGGGGCGGGCATAGCCCCTCTGGACACTGCCCTGCCCCTTCACATGGGCACATGCACCTCTGTCTCCATCACCCACATCTCCCACAGTGAGGCCCCACTGGCCATGGGAACACTCTCCTCCGCACTCGCTTTTAAGCCCCTTCTCCTATCCAGCATCTCCATCTGCCAGCTCTGCTGGCATGAATAGATTCAGCTACCTTCTTTCTCACATTAAAATCCCTTTCTTAATGATCTGCCCATTCCCCAGCACTCAGCCCTCTCTTCCTCTCTGCTCTACCTCCACTGCCCCTCTGGGGTCCTGCCCACTGCAGCATCTCCCTGAAAATATAATTTCTGTGGCCCTGGCTGCCCCTGCTCAGGGAGACAAATTCCAGGCACAATCCAGTGCTGACCCCTTGGGGTCTCTGGAGTCTTTCCTCCCTGGGTGGTTGGGTTGTTGGTTTTTCCCTCATAACTAGATGCAGAATCATGACTCACTGCAGCTTCTGCTCCTCAATCCATTGCACCGCCAACAAAAACCTCCTGCTGGATTTCAGACAATGCTCAGGCAGATGCTCTAACAGGACCTGGATTTGTTATGCTTCAAGCACTCTTGTTCACGCTGCCCAAACTCTTGTCAAAATAGCTGTGTGGTTTTGCTTGGCTTTGCTGCACAGATAACTTATTTCTGCACCGAGCATCCAGCAGATCAACCCATCAGCAATGAATCAAATGGTTAAAGCTGAACACCCAGATCCTGGGTTTGCGCCCTCTGATTTTACAGACAGTCATATAAATTTCCCTATGATTATATACAAAATGAAGCGATCGTGTCCTATGTCATACCCAACTTGTGAAAGACATTTATGGAAAAACCTGGACTGCAGCCACCTCTGGGCTGCACCACTGCATCCGTTTGGCAGCCACCAACCCATGTGTCAGCCACCTAGCCCACATGCCACTGGTGGCACAGCTGGGGTTTCTTCCTCCATCAATCCCAACACAGCTTGCTTTGAAGAGCTGCTCGTATGAAATCAGAAGGAAGCATTCAACAAACCATAGCTGGAAGCCCTGGAAAACTGCTTTACAGTTTAAAAACTCAGTGCCATCTTTATTCCTAATGATGCCAGCTCTGCAATGTCAGGCCAGCCGGGGGAAGTCTTTCCATGCTAAGATATTTTGGAAGATAATGATGATCTCGAGAAAACTCCCAGTGGAACAAGAAAAGAGTGCATAAGATGTTTCCAGGAGCTGGAGTGCCGTCATCCAGTCCCATCAGGACTAATGACCTCAGCCACCCGTCCTGATGATGCTGGAGCACGCTGTGTGCAGCACGGCCACTCCACGGCATGGCACAGCACCACGGGGAGAGCGGCACGGCCCCTGCAGTGGCTGCTCTGAAAGGAGACGTTCATCGACCCGCACCTTTAGGTACTGCCTTGTAGTATCCAGAGACCTTGCTGCCGAACACCCTTCCCAAGGCTCCCACAGCAGTCAGAGACCCTGGGAGAGCGGGCAAGTACTTTTGCAGAAGTCAGGACTTGCTTTAAACCTTTCTGTGCTGGAGCAAAATGGAGAAACTGAACTGGAAAGACTTAGAAATTTGTGAAGAAATACATGTTCTCTGGGCTATTTGCTTCCCCTCTGCGACCGAATCGTCTCTCCTGGGGAATGGAGGTTCCTGTGCAAGTCAGGCAATGACGTACTGAGTTGGAAAAACAAGGACCTTAAGACAGGCTGAAGTATTTCAGGCTGTCTGGAAATCAGGTCCTGCTCACCCAAAATCACAACAGAGCTGGTGATTTAGGGACTTAAGCCAGACTCCCAGATTCAGCCCTTTCCTTTAAAATAGCCCATGCCTCTGCCTATGAAAAGTTTGAAACCGGAATGGGATGGTCTCCTGCAAACAGCCAGCTAGCAGACAGGTGTCCCATGTCCAGATGCTGACCGGTCCAGGGAGATGGAACAAGAGACAGTAATTGTCCATGTGGACAGAGAAAGAGGAGGAATGAGGGTAGGAGGTGGGAGGAGGAGATGAGGAGCGAGCAGGCAGCTGAATGACAGAGGAGTCACCAAGAGGCACACACCGCTGTGACACCGAGATGCCTTCCCCAGTTGCAGGGGCCGGGGGCTGCAGCCAGGGCTGGGCTCACAGGGCAGGGGTTCACACCAGCTCTCCCCTCCCTTTGCTCCTCTAAACCTGAGGTCACCTGCCCAGGACCCTGCCTGGAAGGCAAGTCCCACTGGCATAATGTGACCCAGCACTCCCCTCCTCAGGGAGGCAATCAGTAATCAATTATCCAGCAAACACCCCTGCACTCCTGCCTCTCGCAAGCTATGCTGGAGCCCTGTCCCATTCCACTGAGCTCAGTCAAAGCAGGGGGAGCCCATCTGTGCTGCCAGACACCAGCTGGGCTTGGGGTGACCCTCCGTGCAGCAAACCAACCCACCCAGCTCCCTCTACAAAGGGAAGCAAAATATTGGGGCACCCCCTACCCTGCCAGAATGCCCCTCAAAGCACTGAGCCCCTGACAGCACTGCCTGCAGCCCAGCGTGCCCCAGCCTGGCGGGGAGCCCCTACCTGCTTGCGGGAGCTCAGGGCCCCCTTGTTGCCCCGGCAGGAGAGCTTGAGGGAGCCGCCCTGGTGCGTGGAGCCCAGGCAGGAGTGCTGCGGGGTGGCGGGCAGGGGGCTCATGAAGAGGATGCGGGCAATGAGGCCGTAGAGGACAGTTGCCAGCCCCAGTGGGATGATGTAGAAGACAGCAAAATCCAAGAAGTAAATGGGCATGTAAAGATTTCTGGAGACCCGGTAGCCACAGCTGACCTGTGCCCCATCCGAGAAAGTGACCTGCGTCGTGTCGACCAGGAAGAACCACATAAGGCAATAGAGGGAGGTGAAGAGCCACAGCGAGGAGATGATGCGCTTGGCGCGGGACACGGTGCACAGGAGCTGCGCTTTGATGGCGTGGCAGATCGCGATGTAGCGCTCCACCGTGAAGGCGGTGATGGACCAGGCGGAGATGTTGATGCCCAGGTACTGCAAGTAGGTGATGCAGAGGCAGCCGGCGTAGCCGTACACCCAAGAAGCCACCACTTCCGAGATGTTGGGCAGCCCGGCCGCCAGCAGCACGATGAGGTCGGCCACCGCCAGGCTCACCAGGTAGCAGTTGGTGGGGGTCACCATGTGCTTGGTGCGCAGCACCACCAGCACCACCATCACGTTGCCCGCGATGCCCACCCCGCAGATGAGCAGCACCAGCAGGATGGTGACCACCTGCAGCTCCAGGGGCTGCCGGGGCATCCTGCCCAGGGTCTGGTTGCCGCTGCCGCCCAGCGCGGCTCCCGGGGTGGCCGAGCCGTTCTCCATCGGCCCCCAAAGCCTTCCCCGGCGGAGCTCCGCGCACCCTGCGGCGGGGAGCGCGGGAAGGGGGAGCCGGCAGCCGCGCCGCGGAGCCCCGCTGCCCCCCGCGCCCCCTCCCCGCCCTTCGGCCCGCCCCGGCTCCTCCCTCCCCTTTTTTTCCGCGATTCACCCCAAGTTTCGCAGCCGCCCGGCTCCTTGCCCCCACCCCCCCTGCAAACTTCCCCGCCGAGCCTCCGCCGGGGGGGCGGGGAGCGGCCGGGACCGCCCCAGTCCCCGGGACCCCCGGGGCCTCCGGGACGCCCCAGCCGCGGGAGCCACCCGGGACCGCCTGGGACCCCCAGCTCCCGGGATCAACCAGGACCTCCCCGGGCCGTCCGCGACCCCCCGGGGCTACCCCAGCCCCGGGACTCCCCATCCGCCTCCCGCCCGCATCCCCGGCCTGCGCCCGCCGGGTCCTAGCGCACCGCTGAGCCGAGGAGGAGGAGGAGCAGGAGGAAGGAGCCCAGGCAGGGGATGGGGGTGGCAGGTTGGAGACCCCGGGGGGCAGAGGAGCCGGGGCTGAGAGCACCCCAGCAGCGAGTGGGTCCGCTCCGGGACCCGGGACTGTGGGTGCCTTCTGTCCCCAGCCCAGCCACAGGCTGCACTGTGCCCCCCGGGCAAGGAGAGCTGGGGATGGGGTCCTTCCTTCCTCATCCTCAGGAGGATGGGACCAGGACGATGCCACGGAGAACCATGGCCTTTCCTGTTTCCCTTGGGCTGGGGCAGAGGAGCCCCTGTCCTGGGGCTCTTTAAGCACCAGGTAGCGACCGCCTCACGTCATCTTTTTCCACAGCCTCTCGTGTCCCAAACAAGCACATTGGTATCACTCCCCTGGGGAAGCGTTTACCCAGTCCTGGACTGGGACATCCCGTGGCTCCCTGATGGTCAGGCTGGGAGATCTGGTATCTCCCTGATGGTCAGCAGTGGCCAGAATTTGCTGCCAGCTCCATGCTTGCTCCTGACATATCCACGGTCTGTCAGAAAATGCATTTTCAAATTGAAAGAGCAATTGTGTTTGCAGAGATAAAGTGCTAAGGGTCCCCTAACCTGTGGAGTGGAGGAAAAGACAAGGGGAAAGCTCGCTTTTTTATTAGATTTGATTTCAATTAGAGGCAGAGACAGCCCATTAATCCCAGGCACTGAGGTGCGTATCCAAAATGCGAAGGATCGTCCTGATGTCAGGTGATTCAAGTCCAGGGTTGCACAGGCAAATTTCGAAGCCTGGGCTGTACAAACCTGGGTGGATAAAATGCCTTTTGCCTCAGCCCAGGGAGCAGCAGTCTGTCCCCAGGTTCTGGCTTGCTGTGGCAAATAATATTGTCCCTTTTTCTCTGGGAAACCTTATGCTTCCATTTGGCTCCACAGAGGACAATCCCTGTAGTTTTTCACTCCCTCCTGTGACATTTTATTCACTTTTGGATCAGTTATAAAGGACAAATATTCTCTTCTCTTTCCATTTGCTTTCCTTAGGGCTCCATGGACAGCCTGCACCAGGGCTGCTCGTGCCCCAGCCAGCCTCGCACCTCTGCCCCATGGCCCTGGGACTGGGGAGGCACATCAGGTCCCATCCCTGCCCCTGGAGACCTCCCCAGGCTGTGCTTCACTCTAACTTCCCCTCTTTTTTTAAATAGATGCACTTTAAAATCCCCCTAGAAATTACACCTGTAGGTTGTATTCACCTACTGAGTTGGCAGTCGCCTCTTTGGGAGCCAGGCAATGCCCCCTTTAGTCATCCCGACAGCCCAAATTCCCCTGTTTCCCTCTCTGCATCACCCTGCAGCCTCTCACCAGGACCTGCCACCTGAGCCCTCGCACTCACAGCCGTTCCAGCACACGTTACAGAAATAGCCATCACTTACCTCTGCACAAGGACCAGTCTGACGGCATCCATCACACACCATTTTGCAAGGCTCAGGGAGATGTCAGGAAAAAGGCACTGCTACAATTATCCATAATAATCAGCATCGCTGTCCTCTGGCAAGAACACAGCCTAGTTATTATGGGTGCAGCATCCTGGTTGCTTTATCCTGTGTCATTAGCAGAGCTGTAATACATTATCCATCTCTGAAGTTGACCCCCGGTCCCACTGTTGCTCCCATCCGCCTTGGCCCTTCTCCAAGCTGAATAAATACCCTATTCCTGCATATTGCTCACTGTGGCTGGCACACAGTTATTTCAACAGACAGGAATCTCTCAGCACCAGCAGCTCCCTGTGCTGCACTGGCCATGGTGGATACTGATGAGAAACACCCAGGTCTGTGGATCGTGGTGGTCAGAAACCATCCTCCGCTACTGCATGGCACTTGGAGTTAGTTGTGAAGCAGCACATAACAGGAGATAAATGAGTAATGATAAGAGTTATCTTACTGCGTGTGTTTGTGGGAAGGAGGGGGAGTGTGAGCATCTGTATTTGCTCACATAATTCAAGGGTTTGCATACTCCGCTGCTCTGGAGTGACTCTAACACGGACAGGCTTCCAGCAGTTTGTCAGGCTGCTGCTGTATCGTAGCGATGCTGGGGGTCCTTCCGATGCGGACTGGCAGAGAGCTGAGGCCTCAGAAATACCATCGTTAGTGCCTGCTTTTCACGAGTTCATGGAAAACAGTATTTCTTTCAAATCAGGGGAAAACACAGGCGGGAGAGCTGCCAGCGTGGTGGCACTGTACGTGGGAGGGCAGAAGGCACAAACCCTGCGTAAATGTCCTGAGGGGGAACTTGGGGTTCATCTGCTTCCTCAAACACATTCCAGGAATTGGCTTCGTGGGATCAGGAAGCAAAAATAAAACAAACTCCCACAGAGACCAGACAAAGTTTTTGTTTTGGTTCAAACCTAGAACATTGTGTAGGTTCGTTGCAGATAATTATTTCCCTCGATGCTTTGCTTTGTGTCACTGACAATTCAGTAGTTATTAGCACAGTGATAACAACGGCATTAAATCACCCAGCTGAAGCAGCTCCTCCTGCCTGAGTCCCTGAACTAACCCGGGTGTCCATCGCAAGGCTGGGGCTGAGGGGGGCTGCCTGTGCCCAACGCACACGCCTGGGTGAGACTTCCTACGCGTTGTCAAAATGGTCAGGTTTGCTGTGACAACTGGTTAACATTTCCCACTACAGATTCCTTCAGTAGCTATAATGTTCAGGATGTGACCGAGGCGTGTATTTAAGATGAGGCCAATCAGCTTGACGCTTATATAAAATATTTTCTTCCAGCTTGACTTAAATCCAAATATTTTGATGACCAAAGACATTGATTCTTTTAACTAACATTTCATATTAGGTTCTTTTAACGTACTTCCTTCTCTGCTGGCATCGCCTCGAGCTGCCGTCCTCTGTGAATACCTGCTATACCCCACTGCCTGAAGTGTCAGGAAGGAGAGGTCTTAATTTTCCTGCGGGTTCCCAAGTGGGAATGGCCGTGTTGCTGGGCACTGGCTGTGGCAGGGCTGTTTCTGGGAAGGGGTGGCTGTGCAGCCCCGTGGCTGGGTTAGCAGCACTGTACCTGGGCTGGGTGCTCGGGAAGTTCAGCGCCAGCTTCAGTATCTCCCCGTGCTCCTCGTGCAGCTCATCCCTCTCACTCAGCCTTGCTGGGCAGCTCATTTAGTCCTATGGACAGAAAAGACCTCTGAGGCTTCACTTATTTAAAAAACAAAGCTGGGAGAAGGCGATCGTTTTACCCAAATCTGTGATAAACACCTCTCTGTTCTCTGGTGCTTCATAACCTACAAATATTAAACCCATAAAGCTTCTGCTGTTAGAGCTGGGGCACAGAGGCTGCACCCGCACGGTGCCGGTGAATGTGGAGAAGCTGAATCACAGAAGCCACAGTGGTTTTGGGGGGCTCGATTAGAGGATTTTGGGCCTGGGGGAGCTGCCAGATTTTGAATTGTGAGTGATCATGGGGAAGTGATTCCCTCCTCTGCACCCCTGCAGCTCAGCGAGGCGCGGGCAGGAAGGAAGCCTGAGGGCTGACAAGTGCTATTAGAGATGGGGTATGAGTCAGTCTGTTAAAAGCAGAGTTATTGCTCGCTCAGAAAGACAAAGGGTGGAGAAATTCTGTCAGAATTGCCTTCGCCTCTTCCAGAGTCACAGCCTAGAAGCAAATTGCTTTGGGGCTTTATGGGTTAATGCCCTCAGAGATCAAACCCAAGCAAAAAGGCAACTGTCAAGGAATTAAAAAGATGCAAAATCGACCTGGGTATGTGCTACACGCCCATAAAAATGAACTAGCTGATGGTTTTCTAATGATTCTTGCGAGCGGGGAACCATCCCTGGAGGGATGCAGCTCCTGGAGAGCCCCACAGGCACCAACTCACGGACCTGGGCTGCATCACATCTGTGTGGAAGGGAACAGCATGTGGTCACTCTGGAAAACCTTACGGATGAAGAGAAGGCTGAGGGAATGAAAAGTGATGAAGAGGAAGGCAGTGATACAGATTTCTGTGGGTGAAAACCAATTCAGGCTTGAAGACAACAAAGAATATCTTCAGGTTCTTAGACCCAGGAATGGGGCAGGCAGCATCTCCTGTGGGGGCAGCGGGTGCCTGACGGATGGATGGGAAAACCTGCCTGGTGATGCCAGGCTTAAGGAGCTCCTTCCATTTATTGTAGCACCAAGCTCGGGGCAATGCTGTCGTGGGGAAATGACGTTTCCCCAGCCCCAAATGAGGGCAGGGATGTTTTGTTATTTCCAGGCCCAGTGAGCACAGGCAGCTCTGCGGGTCATCTCAGGACCCTCTCTTCCCCGCCTGGCCGGCACGGAGTTGCCTCTTGGCTTTTGGGTAGTTCTCTCTCTGGTTTGTATAATCTCTTCTAAAGATATTTTGAAAAATCTATGATAAACCATCGTGGAAATGCCTTTTGGGGCACAGAGGAACTTGGTGATTTTTCTTCAGCTAATACGTATGATTTGAGCTTTTAAAGAAAGCAAAGCGAGGCCACTTTCACAAGCTGGAGGGGGGGGGAAATCCCTTCTCCCCTCCCCTGCTTCCCTGCTGTGTTCAGAGCCTGAGTCCTCAAGGAAAAAGCCGCTCACCGTGCAGAGATTAGCAAACAGATGAAAACAGGTATTGCAAATGAGGAGCTTGGCCAGGGCCAGCCCTTCCCGAGCCTTTCACCCATGGCAGGTACCCGAAATGGCTTACGCTGGGTATTTGCAGTGGTTTGGCTCCGTGGCAAAGCTCCCTGCAGAGCCGCAGCTGGGGCATGAGTGCATGGGGATGGGAAAGTTTCAGTTCTGCTTCACACACCCCCGCATCTCCGGTGTAAAAACCTGTATTTCTGAAGCAGGGAGCTGCTGCAGAGTAAATTGTCCCACTGGTGGCATGGGCGATGGGGAGTAGACTTCAAGAGGTGTCCTTCTGCCAACAGTGCTAGGCTGAAGAATAAAAAAGCAAGAATTTGTTAATAAAATAATAGGTGATATTTGATGATCTTTCCCCAGAAATATCACCACAGAGTCATTGCAAAAATAGAGTCATCCCTTAGAGCCTGAAGGAAGGAGGTAACCTGTTACCCCTCAGAGCAGTGACCGCGTCACCTTCTCTTGGCCAGCATCGCGCAGTTGGCTTTTCATCAAAATCCTGCACAGACGGACCAATGGAGCAGTTGTTTGCTGATGCAGGAGAGTGTGAGGAGGTTAGCTTTGGGTGACAGGGGTAAATTTTTAATAACAAAGGAGGAATTAGGCTGCTCTTCTTTGGAGCTGTAAGTAAGTGTGATGGATGTTGCCTCCGTCTCGTACAGCCAGGAGCATCCCAAATTAAGTCATTGTTTCAGAGTATACCTTATTTGTGAACATTTTAATAGGTACATCCTTCAGACTCTGTCCCAAATAGCTCCTGGAAGAGCTGAGCTCTTCGATATGCAGCCTGAATAGTAAAAAATACCACTCCGCAGTAATATGCATTGGGCTGATTTGATAAGTGCAATGAACCAAACTGCTGGGGATTTATGCAGCTCTGCAGAGAACAATGGCATGGGAGAGGATGCTTTGCGCAGCTCTCGGGGCGCCACTTTCCCCCCACTCTTAAACCCCCATTGCTGCAGGTGTTTGGCTTCAGCAAAGCCAAGTGAGCACAGGGCACAGTGTGTCTTTACAAAGCCTGTGAAAACAAATATTGCCGTCCTGTGTGCCAAGGGGTTCCCTGCCCTGCCCCACGTCACAAGCCTGCAGGCGATTCAGCCGTGGGAGAAGGATCCCAAAGTGCCCCTTTCCCTCCCGCCCAGCCCAGCACCCGTGGCATCACCTGCACACCCCGTGGCCCCTCCAGGGCTTGAGGCATCGCCCACAGCATCAAGTCGGGGTTCACAACTCCTGCTGCTGCCAGTAAGCTCTGCTGCCTGCTCCAGTGTGCCCAATCCACCAAGAATTCTACCTGGAGGAGCAAAAAGCCAGAGGAGCAGGTGGAGACATTCGCTTTCAGGGCAGCACAACAAAGGCGAAGACATGAGAGTCTCGTTTTTTCCTGGATCTTCCACTCAGCACGGAAACTGATGGCTGTAAGAGGAAACGGTGGTTTGGGGAACCAAAGCTGAGCCTTTGCCAAAACCAGCAAGGCTTAAAGCCGGGCTGAGTGTGAAAAATTGCATATCTTCTGATGTGCCTTTTGGGCACCGGCTGCATCACATCCGTCCTGAATCACTCACCCCAGTGCTCATCCCGAGGACAACACGCAGGGTGGGATACGCCTGAGGTAGGGACAGAAATACGCAGTTCCCAAAAACAGTAATCAAGGTGGATGAGGTGCTAGAGGGGCGTCCTGGGGGGATAATAGCAGCGATAATGCTGAGGTGAGACAAAAGCACTGCATGCAATATTATGAAAGAAGAAAACGCTGGCAGAATAATTAGGCTGTAATTACAGGTTATTTCAGATTCTGTGACATCTAAATGTCAACCCTGTAATGCTGTAACAACAAGTACTTGGTACAGCACCACGCTGCACGCCTGATAAGGGCAGCCCCGGGAGAGGCAAAGCAGCCTTTTAGTTCTGCTCCCGCTCCCCTTCCCCCCGGTGCGCAGAGCCATGACCACGACAGGCACCAGGAGACACGAGGCCGCCCTCACTTGGCATCCAGGTCCGGGGGGTCACTCTGTGACCGCGGTGGGTCACACTGAGCAGCATGCCCTTCGCCATTCCCAGCAGAAGTGCCCGGGCAGTGACAGTACATCCACCATGGGGGTGGCAAAATGCTCCGCGTCCTTAGACAGCGCTGATGCAAATATCCACGAACCCACTTGAACTGGTGTCTGTAAAGTTCTCCGTCACTGAACTCCATCACTGACCTCCATCACTGCACCCTGCCTAACCCTCTAGGGCATGGAAGAGCAGAAAAATGTCTGGTTGAAGCTCGCCTCTCTGGCCCTGCTGTTGCAGATGCCCCCCCCAAACAAGTGTCTCTAATCGGTCTGCCTTCACGCCTCGGTGCTGCACGGATCATGCCTTAGCCCACTAATTCTGCCAATATGGTTAGTCCCAAAGCACAGCGGGTGAAATTACAGCAGCTCTTGCTGCTAGGCAGCTTCCTCCACCCAATTAGTGGGTTCAAAGAGTTTCAGCTGATTGTGGTGTTTGATCATTTTTCAATTTTTCCTGCAGGCACTGCTCATCGCAGTGTCCAGCCAAAGGAAAAAGCTCTCCCCGCTCTGAGATGAAATAGTTTTAATGCCAGAAAAATCTCCTTCCTCCCGCCAGCCCCATTGGGAACACCGTGCTCACTTCCCACAGAGCCCAGGACCTCGCACAACATCAGCTGCTCCTGAGAGAGCAAAACCCATGCTGGTTTTAGGTACCTTTTTTTTAGGAAAGGGCTAGATGGGACCAAAGTTCCACCCACTCCACACACCCACCTAACAGGTTGTGAACCTGGCGTTGCCGAATGCCCTGGTAGTGCAGAGCATGAAGCATCGGGCATGTGAGGCAATTTTTTCTCTCCCCTGGTAAAAGGAAAAGGTGACTCAGCCCACCCAGCCAAGCCCTCATCTACAACCAGCTCCTTCCTGTAATTCGCAGAGTTCCCACTTTATTGTCTGAACAGCCACGGCATATTTCCAACTAATGCAAGAGGAAGCTTGCAGCCTTTGAACCTGGCCATTTCAGTTTCTTAAGCTACTTCAAAGGAAAATTTCCTATCCAAGCCATGGTCATACCGCTGTGGTGGTTTTTCAAATGTCTTGGGAAATAAATTCACAGAATTGGCTTCTCTCCCTTCTCAGATATGAGAGCATATCCCCAGCTATTTCCAGGTAGGATGAGAAATTACAGAAGGTTCGACTGGCACAACATATAAATAAGAAATATGTGGAAACGTGGTACTTTTTTCCACCTTATATTTGCATGTTGAAAACATGTATTCTGGTAATTTCTTTTCCTCAGTTGCTCATCTGCAAAGAAACCCAGAACTGCTCCCGCCCCAGTCCTTGGGAAGGGCTGCGAAGTGATGGAGGCAAACCTCTGGCTGACTCGATTTCCTCAGCATCGCCTCAATGTGCCACGACATCTCATGTCACCCACAAACCACTGGACTTGCTGGCTGAAATCTCACCTCTTGGGGTTCCTCTGAGTTCCTGAAGAGCGAGCTGGTGGTCAAAAGGTCAAAAAGCAACTGCCAGGAGATGTGATGCGAACCGGGCGCTGGCACCACAGCTGGTTCTTGTTCTTTGGAGCAAATTCTCTCAGAGACCAACATTTTTTTCCAAGGAGGAACCAAAATGTGTCAAAATGAGTTGGAGATGTGAGACAGCTGCAGAGAGCAGGGGAGCGATTTGCAATTCATAGGGAGAGTTTCCCTAGTCCTGGCTCTTTCGAATGCAGGTTGTGTCAGGGTTTCACTCTGAACTCAATGCCTCACATTTTGCAAGAGAAAATTTCCAAATTAGTTGTAACAGGCCTTCAGCCTGCAAGAAAAGGAGTGGAAATGAGGAAGAAGCAACACTGGTTATCCCAGAAGGCTGCTAAAAGCCAGGATGTCGATACAGAAGCCAATCCTCCAGGCACCTTTCTCAGTCCCCTGATTTCCAGGACTCTGTGCACATCACTGATTTCCAAGTTTGGTGCATGTAATTGTTGCTTCATTGCAATTACAGTGCAAATACTATAGATAATATAAATGCAATAAAAATGGAATTTGCTTAAAAATCAGGAAATGCTTCTGGAAAGAGGTTTTTGTTTGCTTGGTTGTCTTCTCTGGTAGATGCAGATTTGTGGCTACAGATGAGATCTTTCCTAGAGAACTGTCTTAGCTGAATAGTTTACCCTTGCTCCTCAGTATATTAAGGCCATTCATCCTTCCCTGCCAGCCAGCCATAAGTAGGAACTTAGCATATATTTTATGTACGAAAAATCCACAAAAATACACCACAAAACCCCAAGGGAATCAGGGGCTTCAGGGTGGATCCCGTCCCATGTGTGAGGGTCTTTCTGTCCCCTGGGCTTATTGCACTGGTGGAGGAAAGTGTAATCCATGGGCCTTTCTCTCTTGTAATTAACACTTTTCTCTAGGTAATAAAGAAATCTCAAGCCTCAGCAAGTGCAAGGAGGAAAAGAGGCAAACAGCCCTGCCTGATCCACTCCTATGTGCCCTGCCAAACACACGGCTCCGCAGGCAGCACGTGGTGGTAACGCCTGGGAAAAATGGCTCAGGGTGACCTGGTGGGGAAATGACTCCCGACAGGGTCACCGCTGTGCCAAGGCTAAAACAAAGGACTTTCCCCCCAGCAAGGAGCCCCATTCCGATGGGAGCTCCAGGGAGAGGTGCCAGCTGCAGTTGCAAGTCCTGTCTATTGCCCAGCCCTTCAGAATCCTCTCCAATTCCCATGGCCGTGGTGGGTTACTCCAGCATCCAGCTCTGTAACAGCAAGCAGCAGGGAAGGGCAACTGCAGATACAGCGGGCTGCTCCGGCTCCCCCAAAATCAATGCAACATTTCCACTGGTAGCTGCTGAAGCAGATTTGAGTTAAAATTACAAGCCACTGACAGCAAAGGTGTGGGCTGGCATTGGCACTGATGAGCAACAGCAAGGAAGTTTGGTACCCATCACCAAATGCTCCCCAGCCCCCCCGAGCACCCCAGCCCTGCCTCTGCCTCATTGCACGCAAATGTCTGACCCTGAACTTTCAACTTCACGAATTTCCAAACCTAGAAGCTAGATGTGATGAAATACTTCCGTACAGAAAGCAGTTAGAGACAGTAAATAAGCCACTGTGCTAGTGTAGGAGCAGCATTGCCCGGCAAGGATTTCCCCGTGGAGGGGGTGGACAGGCAGGACCTGCCCCACAGGCTCCAGACCCAGCGCGGGGGCTCGCGGGTGGAAGCGACACAGGGCAAAGCCTCGCTCCCCGCTTCCTTCTGCCTGCGAGACGGGAAGGTGGTGCTGAGCAAAAACCAAGGCAACGAGAGTCGCGATGAGCATCAGTGAGGGTGGGAGTATGGAGAGGCTCTGAAGGATGTAAATCCCTTAGCAAATAACAAGGCTTGTAAATTAGTCCTACTTAATAAAAATATGGGAATAAATTAACTTTGCCTGCTCGTTACATCTGTTCAGTGTTTCTCTGTTGCACCATTAAGCAAACTTTGGCAAGGCAGCTTACCCCTCAAGCACATAATATGACTCTATAATGGGTAACATTTTCTATTTTGTCAAGCCTTTATCTTGCTGAGAAACAACACCTTGCAGGAGAGCAAAGCAATTTCCAGCAGCTCTGCCTTCCGCCAGCCCCCCCACCCAGGGAAAGCATCGCAGCCCAATTCGGCACCGGGGATGACGTGGCTGATGTGCTGCACAAGCTGTTTCTGCCCAAGCAGGGACCTTCGGAGCATCTTCTTCTCCTCAGGGCGTCCCTTCCCATTTCTGTTCCTGGAGTCCTGCTGACTCCCAGGGAGGTGAAAAAGCAAGTTGCTGCAGGGATTAAGCTCCTTCCAGCCACGCTGGCAGGTCCCCTGTGCTCACCCCACACAGGCTGCCCCAAGTCTCAGCTCTGTCACACACTTCTTTAGGTTTAACTCCATACCTGTGGTTTCCCCATGATTCTACTTGCTAGTCCCTCAGGCTAGAAAACACCCAGAGCTCTTCTTCCCTGAGTGTCCCACTCAAGTGTAATGTTTGCCACAGCTCCCCGGGTTTAGTTTCTCATATTAAAATCTGGGCTTTGGGTTAAGTGGCATAATGGCAAAGAGCCAGCTTTCAACATCCCCTTTCTCCTCAAAACAGATTCATCACTTAGCTACGTATGATACACGTCTATATTTGATGACATCAACTCAAGCAACAGTACTCTTAACACCTTTTCATGGGCATTGATTCAGTGATATTCAAGTATATTAGCCTTGAGCATACACGTTTTAACATCAGTACCATAATGGGTATCAAAGTGACTTTTTCCTTCCTACAATTAAAAAAACCTTTCTGACACTAATAAGATGACACTTCACAGCAGAGTGTAACACTTCACAACGTTTATTACCCTCCTTTCTAAGTAACAAACCTCAGCATCCCCAGGACAAAAGCCAGTTTTTCGGCTACCGCCTGACCCTCACCTCCTCACCAATGCTTCGCAGGGTGCTCACCTTCCAAACCCAGATTCTTCCCTTGCTGATTTCTACATGGCTATTAAAGCTAAGTGCCCTGCGTGAGGGTCACGAGGCTGAGGAGACGGATGGCACGTGGGGCACGATCCATTGCCTCCTAGGGCAGATGTCCAAATGAGGGCAGGAGAATTTACCCCTAGATGCAGGCAGGCAATAGCGGCTCTGCTGCCCATGGTTCCCTGTCACCAATCCCACTGAAACTGGTGTGATACCCACCAAAGAATTTGATAAAAATCTCACCATTAGTCTCTTCTGCAAAATGGAAATGGGAGCACATCTCTGGTTCATGAAGGGTTTATGAAGGCTATGACACTGGGGGCAGAGGCAGAGCGGCAGTACCTCACACTGATTATCATCCTTTCAAGCAGATGTAATTACGCTAATCAAGGTTTGTCTGATGCTGGATTTTACAATCTTGAAGTGTGAAGTTCCCAGGATTAGTCTTTAGTGGTTAAAATTTAGTGGGAGCTGAAGTAGACTCTAGAGAAGATGGGAAGAACCACTCTGGGGTCAGTTTTTCCTAATAAATATGACTTCTGAGGCTGAAAAGGGGTGTTTCAGGAGCTGGCTGGGAGCTGGGCAGCGCCTGTCCGAAGGATGCAATGGGACACTCAGGGAGGTATTTAGCCCTCTTAGTCCGTCTCTGTGTTCTCATTCGCTCCAAACCCCCATCTGAACCTGGAAGACCCATCTCTATAGCAAAGCCAGTCCCATGCTGGTACTCAGCACTTCACCATTTCAGCCTCCTCTCCCCATGCCCCAATCTCCTCTGAAGACCTCCCTCGGAAGGCAAGGAAAGGAACTGGACGTTGCTCAGGGGGGTTCCCCAAATGCTGCTGGCCATAAACAGAATTATTTCTTAAAGATTAATACACACGTCTTGCCAAAAAGATGAGTCTTGACAAGGAAAAACTTTTTTTAAAGGTGTGGTTGTTGGAAGGCAACATGCTGCTGGGGTGGTTTGCTGGCTGAAGGGGCTCCTCTGTTCTCCTCCCAGCTATTTTAAGCCCTGGCTCCAGATAATTTTGGCTACTTAATGGGCATGTGGAAATCTCTTAGCTTTCCCCAAACAGAACAACACTGAGCATTTTCTACAGAAACCTCATGACAAAGCTCCCTAGTTGCTGTAGAGGCAGAAAGGTTCTTGGATTAGTCATCAGAACGGCAGGAAATTAAGAATCCTGGGGAGAAGACTGCACTGGGGTTTTGTTAGATAGATGCTTAAAAAAAAAAACAGACCTATTTTGTTTCGAGAACCTCAGAAGCTGAGAGAATTTGGTGCATCTGGCTGCAGCTGCCACTTCACTTCTGTAATTTAATCTCATTGAGGTGCATTATGTCAAATAATTACCTTAATGAAGACTCTAATGGGAGAAGGGAGGAAAATAATAGAGATACTTTGAAGAAACGAAGCTGCGAAGTTGCTTTGTTTTTAACCTGGTGCTGATTTAGCTCCCTCTCCTCTGGCTCTTGCCCTTACAGAGGTGTCAAATCTGCCTCTCTTTCAAAAATAACATGTTTCAGATGCTGTGCCAGAGATGGATTTTTGCATCTTGGCTACAATACCATGGTTTCTGAGTTTGAAACAACACAACAGGTAAAACCAGCTCTCGGTTCAGGCACATCCAGCCCTCCAAGTCCTGCTACTTCCCTGTTCCCTGCAGAGCACTAACTCAAATGTCAAGTTTCTGTCTGCCACTTTTGAAGTCCTCCAGGATGCTGGCCTAAATTAGAGTCAGAGAATCATTTAGGTTGGAAAAGACCTTTAAGATCATCAAGTCCAACCGTAAACCTAACACTGCCAAGTCCAACATTAAAGCACGTCCCTGGGCGCCTCATCCACACGTCTTTTAAATGCCTCCAGGGATGGTGACTCAACCACCTGCCTGAGCAGCCTGTTCCAATGCTTGACAACCCTTTCAGTGAAATCTTTCCTAATATCCAGCCTGAACCTCCCCTGGTGCAACTTGAGGCCATTTCCTCTCGTCCTATCACTTGTTACTTGGGAAAAGAGACTGACACCCAAATTGACCTTTATTGGCTGGTCTCATCCTCTTCTGAGGTCCTTCAGCTATTTTATTTATATTTTAATTTGAAGAGCCCTTGTGAAGTGTGTGATTTCCACCATCGCCCATGCCCAGGATGTGCATCTCATGGTCATATTGGTCCTGAATTTATTTCAGTGGGCTGAAATGACACTTTCTTACATGAATGAACTATCTTCTAAAGGCTAATATTTATCCAGCCTATCCAGGTTTCTGTGCATGAAACCCAAAAGAAAAACTCCCTGAAAATTAAATTAATCAACTCAAATGAGTTTCCTTTCTTGCTGCCTAAAGGGATAACTTGACAAAGAAAGGAAGCATGTACTTCTAGCATGGATGTGGTGGGGGAGGTAGATGAGCTCTTCCCCCACCCTGACGCCCACATATTTCCCAGTTAGCCTTGCCTAATGCTGCAGATATCCTCTAAGTCATATGAGCTATCATCTCCCACCACTCCTGGAACAGCTGACTCCAGACCTTCTAGATTAAAAAAAAAAAAAAAAAGGAAGTAAATTTAGCCCATTTTTCTCAAAGTAATGCAAAATGTGACATTTCACCTTTTTTTTTTTTTTTCCCCCCCAAATATTTTTCCCCAGACTCCAAACCCTTTTCTGATCTGGAACATTAAATGCGTGATCCTATTGCAGAAGCCTGTGCCCAGCCACTGCCACACATCTCAGGCATCCCCTGCATTTCAAAAAAGTACCCTTAGCTTCTGATGCAGTTTTTTTCCTCCTTGTGCTTCCTGGACAGCTTCTTGTAGAGGTAAAGTGCTCTCTTCTCCTCCCAGCTCTCGAAGAAGGAACCTGCGATTTTTCTGCACAGGCGACGTGCATAGGTTTCCAGGAATATGGTGGCGTAGAGGATGCAGAAGAGCAGCCCCACGACGAGCAGCACAGAGGGGTTCGGAGGCGTCGGGGTGCTGATCCTGCAGTGGGCAGAGCTGAAGATCAGGTAATGGTTGTAGCTTCTTTCAAAGTCCTGAAGTGGTAATTCTTCATAAGGAAGCCATAAAAGTTTCAAAAGAAAGGGCAGGATCCCTATTTTAGCCTGAAATAAAGAGAATTAAAAGTTAAATGAGGTATGAACAAACCAAAATCAACCGGTTACTAGAAAACCATCAGCCTGGAGGCTGTGTAATCACTGTTACAGCTTGTTTGGGTGCGTTAAGAGAAGGACATCGAAGTGCATTTGCACTTTAGGCTGAGCAAGAATAACAGCATGATGTGTAGGCGCTGAGTACTTGGCATGATGAGGCCCAGTCCTATCTGTCATCTTTATCTGCCGTTACAGAGATCATAACAGGTGTTTGCTGTGTGAGATTTACAATGAAAGACATAATACAGAGAGCAGTATTAGTGATTACATGTTTGAATATCAGAGGTTTTTTCTAAGCCCTGATTACTTTACTGTAAATTCATCATAAGCAGGTATCTGCGCTAAGGAACCCTGGGGCTGGGGAGGGAGGCAGGCTGCATAGCAGAAGAGGAAAGCTAAAAAACTAGAACTAGTCCAGATAAAGGATATTAAAATAGATAGAAACTGGGGAGGCTTGTGAAAAGGATTGCACAGGGTGACAACAAAGCCAGTGAGCAGGGCTTTCTCCTTAAAGAACAGCCAGTGCAGTAAGATGAGGAGACGTCCTCACAGCAGAGACATATATTCATCTGCTTCCCCCTTCCTTTTGTGCTTGCACTCACTCTGTGGTGGGGGGACGGTGCCACTGGGATGCCTCTTCCTCCACCCTGCCTAGGGAAGGGACCTGGAGATATGGGGACATCTGACTGCCTCGTCCTAGCAGCGTCTGTGCAGCACAAGACACTATTTATTCCTCTCCTCGCTTGCAAGGGGCTATAATTTGGAGCGGGTATATGCTGCTATTTGATGCACTGGAAGGAGCAACTGAGGTTGTGCCTCTACCTCCTCCTCCCCAAACCTGTTATGTTGCTTGTCCAGCTGGCTGCTGGGGAGGGAAGTAAGGGACGTGTAAATAAGTCTACAAAGACTGCAATCCCCACCGCCGCCTCCTATGATGTGATACACAACAGGGTCCCCATGCAGGGAGGGACAGGGGACCCCAGCACTTACACTGTATTTGATGTTGAGAGTGACGGGCACGACGGAGAACTGAGCCGCCTTTCTCACCGCAGTGTCTGCCACGCTGAACGCAAAGTGGTCCATTGCCACCACCACCAGCATCAGCATCAGGGCCACGGTGAGGAGCATGGCTTGCACAAGGCACAGCATCACTTCTTCCCAGGACAACTTCAAGCCTGTTGGTCGAATGAGGTTTTTGGATGAGGTCACCAGCAGATGAGCTGCTTTTCTGTCCACAACTAAACGCTTCAGCTTCTTGGTGATGTAAAAATTGTCAAAGCGGAGGTTGGTGAGATAATTTTTCAAATACCAGGTGGACTCAAAACAGAGATAGAGCATGGAGAAGCCAGCAACCAGTTTGTTGCCTACTCGTACAGAGTCTTTGACCAGCACCTCAACAGCCAAAAAGTCCCTCCCAATTTTTTCACCAGCAAGGTGCATTTGCTGGTAAATCAAGGAGCTGTTCTTAAGCAGTGAGAACTGAAAATGTCCATTCATAGGCCTATAAATATTAATGGAATTAACGTTTTCTTGGATTGCATCCCCAAACTCCCAGGAAGCTGTCTCTAGCAGAGCAGTTGAGTTCAAAAGACTCTCAGAGGAATTCTTGCAGATGCATTTAATAACCTGCAGTATGGTTTTAATGTTGCTTATGATGTTGGGTGTTATGTTAACCACTACAATCATGATGCAGGTCGACAAGAGAAGCTTCCGGCCTTGTTTGGTACCTAATGTAGGCATGATCATACTGAAGACGCAACGGGCAGGATGCACCAAGAAAAGGGTCAGGAGAAGGAGCAGACTGAAGGAGACAGCCGTTGCAACGGAGAGATGCCAGGAGTACTCAAGGGAAGCAAACATCCAGTTGTAAAAGAGGCCTCCTATCACCACCGTAAGGCAGGAACACTGCAGAAACAAGGTCCACAGCTCTCTGCTGTTTGCCGGGACAGGCTTGGAGTAAACCGACCATAGGTCTGCCGTGGTCCGGCACACTTTTGGGAACAGAAAGTCTTCACAGTAGGCACGGGCTCTGATCCTGTACAAAGAACAAGTACATGGGTGTTAGCAGAGGAAGTATGGAAACGCGCTAATTAGGGGGCTTTCTCGAGATGATCACTCATGGGTCTTTATAGTGTCCTTCTCTGAGTGCCTCCGATCTCACTCTTCTCTACCTCTCCGCTAACCTGAGTAGCTGGGACTGAGATCTTCCCTGGAAGCACACAGGACAGGGAAGTTCAAGGTATTTCTTGAAAGATTAAATACCAAGTATAATGTGACTGCTCCTCCTCCTCTAATGCAAGCACAGGGAAGCACTGTATTATTCTATAAAAACCGTAATAAAGTCATTCAGGGGGGTCAACTCCTTAGCAGTGACTAAGAGCGACTTTAGCGGTTATTTAGAGGATGCTGGAGGGAGAAAGAGGAGACTCCTGGCTGCTGTGGAAATCATTAGACCAGCTCTGTAATTACAAGGTGTTCAATGGATAAGAGGCAGTTGAGTGGGAGTTTCCACTCTCCCTGCCTCTTAAGAGGAGACCAAACAAAAATCTGAAGGTTTAAGGGTGACAAATACAGAACTGATCAGAGAAAACAGTTTCACACTGAAGCTCCAGTGCCAGAGGAAATCTCCGAGGATAAGAATTTGGCCACTGCAGACAGGATGAAATGTCCCATAAAGCTATTTAAATGTCTAATGAAAACAAATGTTTCGGAAGGAATATAATTTCTCAGGCCTCACATCTGGAGTGACTCCCCAGAGACCAGAAAACCTGGTGGGGAGAAGGAGATTAAACTCAGTCAGGCGATCCCTGTCTCCCCCCGCCCACCAGCAGCCTCAGTTATCCTTTGAGGAAGAATTTTGACTAGCAAAGGAGGTTTTTCAGTGGAAAAGGGCCATTCAACAGCTCTCAAGACAGAGGGAAGGAGAGGGATTAAAGCAGACACTACATACCCAGCAGCAGAGAGGTGCCCCAGTCTTGCTTGAAAACTCTCCATGCTCCAATGCCTTATTGCTCCGAGAGAGGATCCTGGATGCAGGTGCTGGGAGATGGAGGATAGGAAACCAAGGCAGCTGGCAGCAGAGAGCCAGGACTCAAAAGAAAAAAAAGATGTTTTAAGGCAATTCAGATCAGCAGTGCTTGCAATTCCTGAAGTGAGTGGGCAAACTTGATGTGTGAAGCCTGGGGAATAACCCCACTACAGGACAGAGCCAGGATGCACAACACTGCTTGGGCTGTACATCTCTTCTGGTCTCACTGTTGTTGCAGAGAAGGCTTATTTTCATGACACATAGCTGAAAAAAATGAGTCAATGACATATGGACTGACGAAGATGGAACAAGCATCACATGGAACATGGGGTGTCACCATCCCTTATGGGGAAATCAGCTGTCTCATCCCAGCTGATTTCTCCTCCCACTGCCCCCAGCGAGCAGCAAGGTTGGGATTTCTCTCAGAGAGAAGGGGAGCTTTTCCTCTTTCAGACATCAGCCATGGCACAAAGGGCATGGTAGGATCCTGCAAACCATGTGCTGATAATTGTTCATCCGTTCTGGCAGGCTGCTGCTCCCTGCTGAAACCATGATCTTATGTGCAGAGTTCACAAAATGCTTAAAGGCTCATCTCATAGTCCTAGCAGAGGAAGATGAAGCTTCAAACTTGAACTTTTCCCAATTCCCTATAGCCAGCAAACCCACTGCAGAGAAGACCCTGCTACAGGCAGGATTCCCAAACTGCTGGGAAGCTCCCAGACGTACAGGCCAGGGCACACAGTTTCCATGGGACCAACTTGCCTGACCCCCCAGGACGTGCAGGGCACACAGCTCCAGCCACCAAACCTGCTCGCCAGGAGACGAGGACCAGCCCGTGGTGTTTGCTCCTCAGTTATGTTTCCAGAGAAGAGGATTCCCTCTCCTCTGGTCAGCTGGCAAACAAGAAACATGTACACCACTGCCTTCCCCCTTGCACGGAGCTCGTGGGTTACAGCAGCCTTCCCTGGCACCCGCCAAACTGACCCCTTTGCCAGACACTCTCACACTAAGCCACCGCTTGTGGGCAAAGGCGACCCAGCTCACCCAGCCGCTGCTGAGCCCGTTCCTTACAGCGACCCGCTGTCCCGTGCCGAGCCCAGCCCAGTCCAGCCCTCCCGCCGGGTGGGAACCGCCGGGCCCCCGGGATGTTCTCATGCTCCCCTGCGCGGGAGAGAGCAAAGGGCTGGAGGTCAGCCCTGTCCCGGCCAGCCCTAGGGACAGAGCACGCGGGGGTCTGCTCTCCAGCGAGCAATGGGAGGGCAGCACCTTCCCCAGGGGCCATGGCCGGACCCCATGGCAGCAGCAGTCGTTGGAGGACGAGCAATGATGAGCACAAGCAGGCAAAGCAAACCTCTGCCCGCTTCCTCAGCCCTTCCTGCAGGTACCAGACAAGGTCCTTTCTGCCCTTGCCACTCCACTCGACAACTCTGCTTTATAGTTAGAGGTTTTCTTTTTCCTGTGTGGCTGGCTGGTAGAGCAAAGCTTTCCTCCTGGTCCTCTGGAGCAGAGACGCCGAATGAGAAACTCTGGCTCCAGCTGGGAAGAGGCACCAGCCAGGCGGGTGTGAAAGAAAGTGCTATTTGTTTGGAGCATCCATAGCAATTGCTTGCACAGGCCATGAATTAGGTCTGGAATTCCATTTGCAGACTATAAAGGACCACCTCAAAAGGTCCATAGCTGTATCCTGCAAAGCTCATCAGGTTCTCCTTCTAGGATTAAACTTCTTTCTCACTGTATTTCAGAGCTAACTGATATTAGCATCAGCCCCTGGGACCCCATCCAGGCTAAGCAGGTAGCTTTCTGGGGCAGCAAATAAAAAGTTAGCAATAGACTACAAAGAACAAAAAAAACTTCAAGTCCACACCATTGTAATGAGGTTTCTTTGAGTCTGCTACATCATCCAGCAAAGGGGAGTCTGTGGGAAAAGTGTGTTTGAGCAGTAACTCCAGGCAGCAGCAAGAAGTGTTTGTATGCAGAGTCAAACCTGGATTTGTCCTCTGGCTCAACTCAGAATTGATCTCTGCAGGCTGAACTACAGGAGGGGCTAAATCTATGGTATCTTCTATTTTATACCCCGAACTGATAACCTGTAAACGAGCTAGAACCATCAAGGCCTAACGCTCCCCAGGACACAATGAACAAACTTGCTTTGCCAAAAAAAAATCAATTAACAGTGTGTGTGTTCATACAGACACAGGAAGAACCATGGGCAAAGGCTGGGGAGCAGGACACGGAGGGACCACGCGTCTCAGCAAAGCAACTGTGACATCTTGCGGCCACATTCTGCTAAAGTACCTCAAGGGCTGTGCTCATTTCAGCTCAAACCTAAAGAATTCTGTGGGTGGGAGACTTTTAAGGCAAACTGAGGAAGTGAAGGAGAAATGGGAGGCTGGCGAGCCGGTGATGGGGATATGTATGCTGTGTCCCCTCGGGATGCTCCCAGGTGCCTTTTCCCACCCTGTGTCACTGGGGATCTTGTGGCCCAGCTCCCAGGTGGTACAAAGGGGCTTTGCTTTCTTGACAAGCTCCTGTCTCTATAGAGCTTGAGCTTTAAAATGTTCTAACATCCCCGATTTAGACTTTTTAGCACAACAGTAAGAGACAAAGAAGAGACCCACATCCCTGGAATGAGCTTGCCGTAACTACAGGAAAACAACAGAGGGTTTCATTTGTATTGTAGCCAGAAAGCATAGCCTGGCTTTGCTCTGATTAGGGACAGGGACTGAGCTTGTACCCACCAGGACACAGATTTTAAATCCCCGCTGCTTTGCAGACCGCGGTGCTCACAGAGTGGCTCTCAGGGCAGTCCGAACAAGAGCCTCTTGCAAGTTCAACCTGCAGTGACAGGGTAACCCCACGGTGGTGACAATGGTGGGAGGGGGTGTAATGTAAAGGAGCAGCTGTATCACAGGTAGAGCGAGGGGTACGTGAACTATACAGCTTAAGAAAATGGCTGGGTAAAGACGATGAACAGAGGGCTAATAGGATGATTTAAGGCTGAAGATACTCCTCCATGGCAATATCATCAGCACCTGTTGATCATGTTATTCTGGCAATTGAAGAAATTGAGGGTGTGGGAAATATTAGCCCACCAGTGGTGATTCTTTGCTTGTGAAATCACATGCAAATGAACAACTTACGGAGATACAGAGCCAGGTCATGTCTTCTTAGCTTTCTACTATAGAAATATAGAAAAATCCCAGCAATATCCTTTCAGTGACTGATGAGGGACAAATGTGATAATGGGACCATGGCTATCTAACCTGCAATAGCTGAATTTCCCCTATCATGCCAGGGTTCCATTTGTTTCAGGAGCCTTTCCCTTTATCTCCTGAACTTCCAGCATCGCTGCCGGGTGCAGATCAGCTGAGCACAGCCCCAGAATCACTCACCGCTGTAAAGACCCGTATAGCAGCTCTTCTGTGTGACCAGTTTGTAAAGCGACTTGAATGCTTCTGGGATAAAAGCTACTACAAAATCCTTTCCTACTGTAAATAAACCAGAATGATTTTCCTCCAAGCGTCTCAGAAGAACGTGTGGATATTGGTCCGAGATGGGATGGGGAACATCAAAGGAGTAAAGCAAAGATGTTCTGGATGTTGAATTTTAATGCATGAGTGGCATTTCCTGTTAATTAAAATTCAGAAGCAGGCTGCTAATGTGAATGGCTTTTGTGATGGTTGTTGGATTTTTACATTCCTAGAGAAACGGTGCAGAGGCGGTCAAAGTTCCTTTAACATAACACAGTCAGAGTTATAGAAGGTTAGCACAGCACTTGAAATGCTCTTCCCTGGGAATTTTCATATCTCTACTCACATCACAGACCCTTCAAGAATAATGGGGTTGACTTACCGTTAAAAGCTGCTTTTTGCCAATTTTAGTACTAGCAGCAGCAAAAGGAATTAGAAATTATTCACGCAGGCCAGTTCACCCTTGAACCCCAGAAATACTAAATCTTAAAATCTCCGCTTAAAAAAAAGTTTAAAAATCAAGCATGCCAGATTAGTCCAGCTCTCACAGATGCCTGGATATGAAAAGGCAGAATTAGGTAATGCTGTCGTCCACACGCCTTAAACCAGATCCTCTGGGGAGCCCTGGGAAATGCAGAGGCTGCTGATAAAGCTGGCAGAAGCCAGATCTCTGACTAAAGTAGAGGTTTAGGATCCAGGTGCTCCTCGCACCTTTCACAGGTCTGCCAAGGCCCCATTGTGTGACCTTGGGTAAGTCACTGCTCCCCTCTCTGCCTCAGTTTCCCATGTCAGCACAGAGACAATAAACCTTCCCTGGTTGTGGTTGTGAAATACCTTCTGATCTTCATCAGACAATGCCACAGACAAGCCAAGACATTGGGAGTGATTTTTGGAAACTTCTACACAAACTCTGTGGTCCCAGTTTTGCCTTCATGCCCACGTAAAACCATCCTCCTGGATTCAACTAGGATGCACCAAGCCAGAGCTGAGACCATAAGTAAACCTGCGACCTCTACACCTGCAATGGAGCTGGACTGGGTGTTACCCTTTGGGCCTCGAAATTAGATGATCCAAAGGTCCTCGCTGCCTGTCCTCCAGGCTGCAGGGAGAGAGGCGGCTCTGTTCCAGTGACCGACGCTGATCCCCTGCAGCAGCAGCAGCTCTAGCCGCAGCAGGGCTGCGGGACAGCAGGGCTCCTTCCTGCGGCTCCCGGCCATGCAGGGCACAGCCTGTTCCCTGGCCCCGGGACAGCCATGCCGTGCTGTTCACGGGACAGCTAGCTGAGAAAGGGAACTGCAGGAAGCAATTTTCCTTTCCCCATTCAACCCAGCTTCGCTAAGGCATGATGAGGAGCATCCATGCAGAACGATGGTGCCCAAACCCAGCGTGCAGCCGGCAGGGAGCTGCCCCAGGGAAGCGGGACAGTGATACGGGGTCCTCAGCAAAGGCAGCTGCCGGGGCTGCACCTCTTTAGCAGAACAGTCCCAAGATGCTGGGCTAGGAACCTTCCCAGTCTCGTAGCTTCTCTGCTTAGGGCTCCGTTTTGCTCAGACTGGGAGGGAGACCTCACTGCCCTCCTGCTCCTCCGGAGGAACCACTGTCCAAATCAGGGGGTGAAGCTAGGGGAGGGGGAGGCTCGGGCTTCGCTTTTCTCCTCTCAATCTACAGAGCAAACAGGACGATGTGACGTGCTAACAAATGTGCTTTATTGTACATTTTCCACAATCATTAAGGACTTTGTTGAACTTAAGGATTTTCTTGAACATTAAAAATTTTCTTGAACATTGAGGATTTTTTTTTAACTTGACTGATCAAAGTTCCACATTCAATTGCTTCTGGTGGTTTTTGTTCAACCTCCCCAAGTCCCTACCTACCACGCAACCCTAGGGTAACCCCCAGCAGCAGCTGTGGCTGGTGAGCATCGCCCTGCCAGCTCTCCCTCCTGGCCCCGGGGTTTATCAGCAGCACAGGAGCAGGGGGGATGAGCTGGATGCCTACCCCGGGCCCATCCACCTTGCCAGCTCTACCAGTTTACATCATCAGAGAAATCTGTCCCAGCACAGGGATCCAGTCGCTCACCTTCCCTAATCCAAGAATCAGATCTTTTATCATTCAATCCATCTATTTCAATGACTGATCCTTTAAATTAAATATTTTAGATTCTTACAGAAAATTTTAAAAATGTGATAAAATGGTGATTAAAATCACAGTCAATTTGCAATGCTTTCATTGAAAGTACCCAAGTAATCTGATTTTAAAAGCTGTTAAGAACCAAAGCCTATTTTTCAGAAATGTCAATAATATTCCAATGCAACTTGTCCACTGACCTGTGACTCAGCGGGTCGCTCATGAGCGAGTCAATCTCACAAACCTAAGATTGGCCATATTCACCAACGGTGAAACACCACCGATGTCCAAAGTTACGTCAGAAATTAATTTGGTACCAAACCCCCACCTGTGTACTCAGTGCAAAGAACCAGGCAGCAATTACTGTCCCACGTTTTCAAAACATTGAACATGTTTGGAAACAAACTGTTGCCTTCCTGTTTCCAAAGCATGGAGTAATGCACCAAGTCCTACTGACACACCTCCTGAATCATCCCTTCACACACAAACCTGAAGAAATAGTCTTCATCCTCCATGAGAGAATTACTCATGAGATGGTAATGAGACCCCATCCTTCACATCCTGCTAGAAGCACCCGGCCACGCCGCCTTCCCTCTGCCAGATTCTGATACACTCACTCACATTGGGTTGCACATAAATAACCCAGTTGCCTCCACCCTATTCCCAGGGCTACTCTCCAAAACGAGGTAGGGTATCAGAAGCTAGAGTAGCAAAGCTCACTAGCTTTCATGGGGGGAGAGGCATGTACCCAAAGGTGCTCGATGCTTAAAGGGTTGTCCAGTTAACAACCACCTACAGCAGACGGACTCTGGGAGAGTCTGACTGGTACCTGTGGAAAGTAGAGAAAGATCTTCAGAGAAAATAACAAACGGATGTTGTAACACTGACCAGTACTTCTAAAAATAAAATTAAACCAGAGGGTCCCATACAGTGTGAGCAGCCACATGGCTTTCCTCCTGTGCACACTCTGACGATTCCAGTGCCCAAGTCCTAAGTGAGTGAGTCCTTCCCCAGGGGTGGCTTTGTTCATATTTTATTTAGTGCACTTAAAGTGACATTTTCTACAGCTGTCAAGAGTGAGGTGGCATTTTCTGCATGGATGTTGGCCCATGCAGGGAAGGTCCCCAGCTGGAAGATGCTCTTGGCCCATGTGTTCATAGCCAAGCTAAGAAGCAGAACTCCCATAAGATTCATGAGCAACCCAGTTCTTGCCTACAAAAGAAATACAAAGACAACTATTGAGTTTAGACTGGACATCTACAGCATGTGAAGCATGAAGCTATTTCAATATAAACATTATAAAAATGGAAGGCTTAATTGCCGTTAATATTAGCAACATCTTAAGCGGTCTTTCTTAAGCCACAAAGGCCATTCTGCAGATGCTTACCAAGCTTTGATCCATCAAAAACATTAACATCTGTTTAGCCTCAGGAATGTGAGCAGGAACTGGGACTGAGCCTAATTTTACTCGTAAGCTTTATTTCTGTGCGCTGGGGGACTTTTCCTGCACCCAGAAACCTACGAAAGTTGAGCTGCTGATGCTGGCAGGAACAGCAGCAGGGTCTGGGAGATGCTGAGCACATTCAAGACCAGCTTTGCCACCATTTGGAGCCACAGTGGCTCCAAATTGCACAGGGCCAGACCTTGTACAGGCTCCTACTGTATACCTGTGCCTTCAAACACTGCTGAGAACAGTATTTGACTCTGGTCTTTTTACTTTAGTACATATTGAACTGTTAACACTCCTGAAAATTCCTTTTTTAAACACTCCACTCACACTGATTGTTTTCAGTATTTTCTGTATCTGAAAGAACTTACCATATCCTTGACCATCAAGTGTCCAGAAGAAAATGCAATTGAGTTAGGAGGTGTTGAGACTGGGAGCATGAACGCGTAGGAGCATCCTATAGTTCCTGGTATCATTAAATAGAGGGGATTTACTTTCAGACGAATGGCCTTGAAAAGCAGAAGGGAACAGAAATTGTACCTTGGGGATTTGGAGTGATAGACAGATATATCAAAGAAAGCAAATAGCTAGTGCACTGTGCAGAACCCTGTCCCACACTCTGTGATAAATAATCAGGTATCTCGCCAACAACCTCTGAAGGATTATTATCCTTCAGTGTCCACGTTACGCTACAGGCACTTGCTTCATTGCTCCCAAGGATTTCAAAGCACCTGAAGCCCAGGAGCAGGAGAACTGTACGGTGCCTGTCCCAGCACAGACCCAACACAAACCTGCCCATCCAAGAGCAGGGGAGCAGAGGAGCAGCTGGTCTTGCCATGGGACTACCTTACCAGCTCTGCCAAGACAGGCAGAAAGATGATAATAGTGGCTGTGTTGCTGGCAAACTCCGTGAATAAGGCGATGACAATCGTGATGAGGATGACAGCCACAGGCGGTGGTACACCCTCCAAGGGATGCAGACGGCCTCCTATCCAGACAGACAAACCAGACTCCTGCAGAAGGGGAGAGCAAACAAGCTGGAGAGCAGAGTTCCTACATCCTTGCATGTGAACTGATCCTTTCCTAGAACAACCTTCACCCACCCACACAAGCGCCTATATGTGCAGTGTCCTCAGGGTATTTAACAGCAAGCAGTTTGAAAGGAGTTGCAAGATCTCTTAACCTCCTTAGTTATCTGCTGCACACTGCTGTCTCTAGGAGCTGAGGAACATGTCCTTCAAGTGTTGTGACCCCGCAGACGCAAATTTTCCAGAGCCAAATGAGAACCCCAAGTGACACCCTGATAAAATCCAACTCTGTTGGGCAGAATGACTGCAACATGGCATCTGCAGTGGGCCTCACCTCACAGCCCTTTGCCATGGCAAAGCCTCCTCCAAGCAGCAAGATGATGTTCCAGGGCACTGTCTCTTGCGCCTTCCTCCAAGTCAGCAAGGGCTGCGTCTCAGTGTTCGGTGCTAGATGAAGAGAAAACCCGTGTGTCAAACACCCACCCAAAGAGGAGCATGTCAGTCATCACTTGACAGAATGATATCATGAGCCTGACATCAGTGCTAGAGCTCACTAACTATGAGTTGCTGATGGTTAAAATACACATACGGAGTCTCTTAAGCTAGACAATTAAAAGATCCTTTAACTTAATATCAGATCTTTAAAAAAAAAGGAAAAGAAAAGACATTCTAGCACTTAAAGTTTTCTTTGAGGCTTTCTTGAGGGAGCATTTAATGTCAGGTTAATTTTCTCTCTGTAACAGACATAAACATTGTCCTCAACAGATGGGAGTCTCTGGAAGGAGGAAATTTTCTACCATTTGAACTATGAAGATGTTATTAACTTTCCACTTGCCGTTCAACAGCCGGTGGGTTTTATAGCAAAGAGTTCATCTCCCCTAAAGGCCATCTCTTACATGATGAAGTGAGCTCTGTCATATGGAAGGATGCACTAATGGGACTGTAATTTTCTGTTGAACAAGGGCACATATTTTATCCAGAGGAGGCCTGATTAAACATCTTCCTGCGTATGGACAACACAACAAATGTGCATGACTCACAGCAGCCAGTATTTTGCTCCCATAGGCCCCATGCAGTCCTGCACCATCCACGAAGGACCTTCATAGGCTGCATTTCCACATTAAGACCATCTCTTATTCCAAGTGGCTTAGTAATTAAAATTTGTATCTATCTCATTGCTACTCAACAGGACAGACCCAAGATCTCAGAAGACTTCTGGTACCTGCTGGAGAGTTTGGACTTTAGGAGTTTAAATTCTAAATCATTCTGGGAACTGAGGAAGGGCCCCTGTTTTTGAGTACAGACAACTCGCCCAGTTCCGCCCTCTCAGAAGTTCATGCTCCCCACTGAGGGACAGGAGCTGTTTCGGAGTCAGCAACCAAACCTCTGTTTCGCAATCAGGTCTGCTATGGTAAATCAACACTGATTCCAGTTTGCTTCAACCCACCATGGCGTCATCTCTGACAGCTACATGAGCAACTGAGTCATTCCTGCAATTGGCAGCAGGGCAGTGACTGCTAAACCTCTTCTGGCACTTCAGAAAAAAAGCCTCTGTATGATCAAATTGCAGCTTCAAACCAAGCTGCTCCAGAATGCCAGCGCAGCTCCCGGGGGCTGGTGCAGGTCCAAGGTGGGATAGCCTTGGCTCTTGCTCCATGCCTGCCCTGCCAGAGCACAGGCAAGGGCAGAGTCCTTGCCCGGAGGGGTCTCCTACTCACCTTTCAAGTCAAACCACCACCTGAAGGAAGGTTTTTGCGAAGGGAAGAAGAACAGGATAATCACAATGGTGATTCCTGTAACCGCGTCCGAGATAAACCTGTCCAAAAGCAGCAGAAACACTGGTAAGAAGAAAAAGCCTGTAGAATTACAAAGTTTATGAGAACAGGGATTTACCAAAGAAGATTACAAGTTTCTCCCAGGTTTGAACAATGTTCGTTGTTCACAGTTCTTTTCTTTTTAATTCCCTGTTGAGCTACATTTCTAAGATGGGCTTTGAATCCCCTAGAAAAACTGCCCTGCAAATGTAAAAACCAAGATCTAATCCCCACCACACTGATGCTCTGGCTGTTCTGATTGCAGAGCCGTGGTCAGTCCATGAGGGGTTGTGAGGACAAGTTTCCCCAGCTTGTTGCAGGGAGGAAGAGAGGCAGAGCCCAGACCACCTTATTTATATAAGCTTTTTGCAAAATGCTCAGGTTCTAAGGTGAAAGGCAGGCTCCATCCAATAAAGAGCTTAAGCATGTTTTTGATTGTAAGGAGCTATTAACTGGTGAGGGAAAAGTCCATAACTACTTTGTTGTATTAAGGAATCATTTTTTAAGCTAGGGCTTTATTAAAAAAAAACCTATGAAGGTCTCTTTTGTTAAGAAATAACAACACGCTCTCTGAGCTTTAGCATTCCCCAACAACTGTATCTGTTCGTCTTCCCAAGGTATAGATGTCACAGGGAAGACTAATTTGCCAAACAGACAGGATAGCACACGCAGTCAGCTCCTGCCGTCTTTCTTCAGTGTCCAGACCTCCAGTGAAATCAGTGGATTGCATAAAGAATTCAGTATTTCACTGTAAATGTACCTATAAACAGTGTTCCCAACATTAAAACCCTAGGGATGGCCTCAGATATGCCAGCTTCCCACTGGGCTTCATGTACCTCCTCCGGCAGACAGAAACAATAAAGCTGGCTCTGCTACTTGAAGCTCAGTTTAATTTATTCCAGGAAACCTGAGTAATAGTGTTAAGCAATGCAATCAGAAACCAAGGAATCTGAATGACTTGGAAATGCTATTGAAAAACGTGACAGTGAAATGAAAATAAAATCTTACCCTGGTGCAAACAAGCTTGCCCAACCTGGAATGAATTTGGGATCCCTGGAGAACAGCATGATCGCAAACATACAGAAGAAGAAGAAAATTGCCTGTTCTGCAAACCTAAAATGAAAAGAAATGCAGTTAAAATGTTGATGTGCTAAAGGGGTGGATCCAGGCTAGGACAAGTATTGAGCTCAGGCTGCAGCAGCTTGGGTGAGGAGTTAGGCTGGTTTTCTAAAAATAACTACAGTGAAACATCGGAATAGACTGTAAATCCATTTGCAAATATTGGTATTTGCCAGCAATTATCTCTTATTGGAAGACATTAAGGAGAGGTAAGACGGGCATCAGGAATGCCCAGACGTCACAACAGGCGGACGCAAGGCTGACCCTCTGGGTGTGGCAGAGGGGAAGGGCCAAGCAGCTTCTCATGGTCTTTCCTCTCACCGCTGCCCTCTGGGATGTCCCTAAGGCACGGTCAGCTGGGGATGGTTTCACTCCAGTTCAAGAAATGTAAAAGGGTGGCTGAGATTCAAATCGTATATGAGACAGCAGGAACAAACTTCAAGGTCAAAACCTAAACAGTATCCCCTAGTACCCCCACAACAAACAGCAGAGGAAATGGCAATATCATTCGCTAAGTATCAGGCTTGACTCCAGCGGAGTCAAGATATAACCAGGACAATGCCTCAAAACACTGTTTAAAATCTTTCTGAGCACAAGGAAGGGCATTTAAACCATGGGGGAGAGTCCACTTGCATTGATTTTAAGTTATGGGATTGCTAATCAAATTGGTAGAGCACGTCTTAATGGACTTTCTCACTCTTAGACCTCAAAGTGGGACTTTGATTCTTTCAGAGACATTTTGCAGGCTGCTCGATAATGTACTGAATGGAACAAATAAACCAATTTCTTTCATTTACCGCACAGGCACAGACAATTGTCTTTGAAGAACCACTCCATTTTCCACACAACAGCAATAATTACAATGTCGATAGCATGACACAAACATCACTGAATCTTCACAGCATTGCCATGAGTATGACAATATTATTTTACAGATGGAGAAACACGGACCATTTAAGGTTAAGACCTACAGTTTCAAAAACCTTCACTAGCCCCGGTTGCTCAGAATATCAGTGGCTGGTTGGACATACCTAGGGTTTGATTCCTGGAGGTACTTAACTTTTCCTGCTTCCCCCTTTTTTGGCATTTCTCATAAGTCTAAAATTCATGTTTCTTTCTGTTGGTTGCTTTCTCCAAAATATAATCCCCATCATTGCATTTTGCACCAAGCTTTTTCCAGAAGACAAGACTTTTGAGAAACTACAATAAGAAGCTCAAAGAGTCTTGTTCTTTCTTCACCTAACACAGTTGAAGGAGTTATTCAGAAAAAATGTCTTTCATGACATGGATCTGACTTCTTCCCATATACTTTCTTTGAGCAGCTATTAAGCTTTCTGAAAGTCTATCCACAATCCATATGATTCATATCTATCATGCAATTCATCAGCTTTCTCAGCAAATGCTTCCTGCTTTGCACAACAGATATGCACAAACCTTCAAAATTCAGCCTGTGTTGGTTAGTACGTAACGCACACAGGATTGTTTTTGTCCCTGGAGCAGAAAAATTACTAACAGTAATTAAACAACCTAGCATGAATTCACTCTATAATACGAACTTTGTTCTCGACAAGATTTGAGTACAAGCTGCTATTTGCAATTATTCCTGTTAGTGAAGGTGGAGAGGCTGGAGCATGCAAAAAGCAAACTTCAGCAGGTTACAAACACTCTGAGTGGAAACATCTATTTAATTTTCTTTAAAAAGCTCCATTTCCCCCAGTTCTCTACTCTTAAGACAGGACATTTCCAACCCACTTGATTTCTTTTTCATTTCAGTCCCAACTTTATGACTCACTTTGTTGGACCCAGTTTCTGATAGTCCTCCTTTATCACTTCTCTGGCTCGGGCTTCTGCATCCGCTCTTATATTTGACTTTTTTGTTCTCCATCCCCTGCCAAGAAACACAATTATATCTTTACATACCTCTAACACAACTGACACATAGGAAATGCTGCATTTACTACTGCAGCATATGCACACATGATGCACTCCTTCAGTGCCTGTTCTGCAAGTTTCAAAGAGCTGCACATCTCTGGTGGCTCAGTTCGCATTATCTTCAGATCATGAAGACGGATGATGAAGGTCTCTTGTGCAGATACAGGCCATAAGGCCCTATTGTATATATCCTTTCTCTCTGCATTCATACAAAGGAGACCCTGCAGAGGTTAGGAAGTTTCCTCTCATTTATATTCTGAACTGCTTCCTCCAGCATGGGCTGTGATTGCCCAAAGAAAGTCCCAACATGGCAGGATTTCCTCATCTCTAGCAGATACCTACTTGGGCAGAATAACTAGGAAGAGGGTGACACGGAAAATGAATCTGTCCCTTCACTTCTCAAGTCACTTGCAATTTCCTGGGTGATCCCAGGATGCTGCTGAGGATCAACAAAAATGTGAGGAATTTCAAACTGGCCAGGAATGTTAATGTGCTCCTGGCTAAGCCTCTTAGCCCGGCCACGCTGACTGCACACAGTTTCATCCTTTGTAGTATGTGCATACAAATGATATATTCATATCTCGCACCTCATCTCCCATCACATCCCATGCCGCTGAGCCCAGTTTCTAACCCTGCCTGTGACCTTGATTAAACCTAAAAACCCCAACTTTCTGCATCAGGTGCATCCATCCAGCCCTGCAGTGCCTGTGCTTCCTTAACTCATTCACTGCTGCAGAGGGATACCGCAGCTGGATCTTCTATGTGGACGAATGGTTGATCATTCAGAAGTACCTGAACCTCAAATAGCTATACCTGGCCCTTCAATTTCTTATTTTTGGGGGTGTTATTAATGGCACCTTCGCCTCAGCTCAGTCAGCCCATACCTAAGGCTTTTAATGTCTGTTGGATTCAAGCAAAGCCAACCTGCTACCGCAGCGATGCCCATCTGCCTGTACTGTGCTGCAGACACCAAGGACTTGCCCTCATAGAAAGTCCAGCCATTAGCCCTGAGTCGTTACAGTCAAAGCGGCCCAACAGACTCCTGCAGACGCTCGGCTGTACTTGTCCAGCTTTGCAATGTCTCTTCTGAGGCACCTCGCCACTGGGGAATACTGGTATCTGCACTGGCCCAGCTATCCCAATAAAGCTGGGCTTCGTGCTGGCAGACATGAGCCAAACAAAACAAAAAGCATCACGTTCTCTGAAAGCAAAAGCAATTTTGCATTTCGCCAGGGGCTTTGGCCAGCACAGCTACCTCTTCCCTCACCTGATCGACTGGGGCTGTGCCGGCAGGACCAGGACGCTGGGGCCGTACCCCAACGCTCACCGCAGGACGCCGGAATTCAGGCTCCGCGTCACGCAAGCACTGGGCAGGTGATGCAGAGCGGCACAGGTCTAAGCGGCTGCGAGCCGGCAGAGCATCCCACAGCAGCACGCAGAGCCTCCCGTGAAGCCCCACGAGCAATTTAAGGAGCGGCGTTTGGCATTTTCTGAATTGAAACTTTCCCATTGATTTTTTCTTGTCTCTGAGACAATGTAAATATTTGGACACCTGTTCTCTTCCCCCCTCCCCGCCGTTTGCATTTGAAACTCAAAATAACAATTAAAGACTTTTCTAAATATTCGAAATTCTGTATGGTCCCTGGAGGGAGCAAGACTGTGAGTTTGTTACTATCGCATATGAGAGTGTGCAGGGGGAAAAAGGGCTCCAAAAGAACCAGCATGGCAATGCTGCAATCGTTTTAAGTAGTGTACACTAGGGGTTGCATGTATCCAGCAAAGATTTTCCGGAAAAACATGTTATTCCCAGTTACAGATTAACACGTTGTTGTAAAATTAAGCCCTGTTGTGAAGTAATCTCTTCCAAACCCAAGCTTCTGCCCCAGGAACAAATCCTGGCTCTTTTATGTTCTAGGACATTTTTGCTACTAATTCCAAGGGAACCAAGATTTCATGCTGGTCTTCAAAGTTTGATCCTGCTTTCCCTTCTGTCAATGAAAATGTGCCACTGACCTCCACAGGTCCAGGTCAGGCAGTAAAACAACCTTTAAAAATTGTATGTTTAACTGAATGAATATATAATACATACTCTGTACACATACGTATTTCAGTTAGATAAAGTATGTGTAACTACGAGATACCTTAAAAACCTTCCTGTTGCATATCAGCTTCTTAAAAATAGATGACTTGTTATAGCATGAGCATCCTGAAGCAAGTCATGAAACCCCCCACCATCCAGGAGATGATCCTGGGTGATATCATAGATTTAGTATGAGAATCGTGATGACCATGTATTTCACAATGCTGGTATAACCAGACTACGTGCATGTATAGTGAATATAAACGTACCTCAGGTTAATTCCTCCATACAGGATGGAGATCCATAGCCATCCCAGGAGAAGAAAAATCAGCATTAAAGGAAATGCAAACATAAACCAAGAACCAAAGTTCACCACATCACATTCTGGAAAATAACTAAGCAAATGGGAAAAATCAAGTTAATGCAAGAAGGGAAAACAACCCTTCAATTTAATGGTAAACAAACACCTGAAATCAGCAGCAAAATATCCCACAAACTTGCCAGTGCGCATTTAAAAACTGTTCCTCTGTGTGCATTAGCATTTTTCTGGGCAATAGGAGATTTGGGGAGCGTTGTGCTGGGACAACCCCCCAGGCCACCCTGCCACCCACAGCCTGCCCAGCCCAGCTGTGCAAGCCCGCAAGGGAAGATCCGAAAATCTCTCTCCAGATGGGCTGATACTTTCATACAACGATACTCCTAAACACCCAGGATTAAACCCTGCTACAATAACTGTGGGGGAGTCTGAACATGAACCTTACAGGGATGCTGGACATGCCCAGGGGAGACTGAACATACTACTTGTAGAGACCAGCAAAGTTAAGATAAACCTGTGGGCACTTAGGATGGCACAAATCTCTGTTCCTATGCACACAGGAGGCATCTTGTATGACTACGAAAACAGGCCAGAAGTAGCAGGTTCCTTATTTTTCTTTCTACCATACGGTGGCAGATATAATTGCCCGCAAAACATTACACAGCCTGTTTCATCAAAACAGTTACCAGATTAATTGTAAATGTGTAGTCAAGTCCCATTACATTCAATGGGATTGAGAGCATCAGTGAGGTGAAGCACATATGCACCATTTTGGCTGACAGCCTGGCTGGGTACGCTGGAAACCTGCTTATTACAGCTAAGGCTGATGCAACCACTCTCTGCTTTCATCTGCTCACAAAGTTTCCCAAAATGTTCTGGAAGGGCATAAATTTTCCAAACAAGTTCTCGGCACAGAAAGGAATTTCCTACAGGGATGGAGAACACATGTCTGTTTTCCAGGATTTACAGGGCTCTCCAGGATAGCCTCCCATACCTCTTCAGCTGTCCCAGAAGGATGAGGTTTGGTGCAGTTCCCGTCAGCGTTGCCGTACCTCCGATGCTGGCTGCATATGGGATTGAGATGAGGAAACCTTTCCATATATTTGTTTTGTATTCCTCCTCCTTCTTTAAGTCTGAGAGAGCATCGCTGGCAACCTCCTTCTCCTCAGTCAGATCTTTGCTTTAAAACAGTCCAAAAGAGAATCCGGTGAAAGCCCTGGTTTAAATACAGCGCAACCACTTCAGAGCCTTGACAGAAGGAAAATTCCCAGTTTTTAGAAATCCATGCTAACACTGTCCTCAAGGACACCTATGCAGCTCAGTGCAGCAGAGGGGTCTGCTCAATGAACTGCCACATGGGACCAGCAGCCTTGCAGAAGGCAGAGCACCCTCAGCACCCATCCGTAGGAGCTGAGGGTGCATATGCCTTGCCCAGCCCCTCAGCAACTTGTAACATTTAGCATAAAGTCCACAGGACTGCTAAAAGGAAAAAAAAAAATTGATAGCACCGAGAGGAAAGAAACATCTGTTCCTGAAAAGATGCTTCCTTCCCATCGTTGTTATCAAAGCAGGACCATCACCAGTGTGTAAATCCTGGTGGGTTTTACATCACTGGTTTCACATATCTGATGTTCCTGAGCAAACCAAGGCACAATTCCCAACAGGAGACACCTCTGGCTACCATTTCAGAGTGGCTGGAAAATCCCTGCAATGATTTGGACATGTGGAGGGATGCTGGACACACAGAGGAGGGTTTCTATCATCAGGCTGCTAGTGATTGGGATGTTTGGTATAATCAAAACATTTCAATGATTGAATTTCAAATTCCTAAAACTTGGTCTAGCTCAGGGGGTAATTCTCTCTCTCAACTCTCTAATACAAACTTTATAGTTAACTTACTCCTCAGTACTTGCCAGAAACTGCATCTCAGTTGGTACAGTGTAAAGTTTATTCTGCTGTAAAGATGCTGAAAAAGAAAGATTAGGACTTTAAAACAGTTCAAAGCATCTAGAAAATTCTCCTTGAACCAAACAGAGGAATGGAGGAAACAACTGCCATTTACAGCGGAGGGGCTGTGCAAACCAAGGGTGAGCTCATGCCATGGGGACGGGGTCGGGAGCCCCCGGTGGGAATGAACGAGCCCGTCTCCTCCTGCCACCGCTCCAGTCCCACCGCAGCACCCAGCTTCTCCTCCAACACCCAGAGGCGCTTGGTCCTTTTACTGCTGCCACTGGTTGGGCTCTGGGATCCTCCAACATGACCAGGAGTTTCAGGTTGTCCCTTATCAAGTCATGGGTTGGGTTTTTTTGGAGGGTAACCATAGCTCATTCTCATGAAGAAAAACTGTTGGGCCTGCTGTATCTGTAAGGCACATTCCCCAAGGTACAGCAGGAGCACACCCTGCTGTGGAGCTCCGTTCCCAGCGGATGAGAATTTTAGCCCCTGCAGACACCTAGCACAAAGTCACCATAAAGCTGTAATTCACTCTTTAAAGACAAGAGTGGGGCACAGTTGGGGATCAGGCTTCGTACCAAGTCCCCTGAAATCCAACCCACCAGCAAGGACCATTCCCAAGCCCATCATGACAGACCCTGCAGGCTGAGAGACCAGTCCCCAACACAAGTTTAGGGCCACCCCAGGGGACTCTGTTGCACACCCAGTTCCCAGGGACCCTCCTGCATATTTCACACGGGCTCTGCCTCACTGTCCTCCTTATCACCAACCACAGGGAACACAAGCAGGACTCAGGAGCACTTGGGGAAAGGGTGTATTTTGACCAGAACAACCAATGCTCTCTTTGGCAGTTAAATGGGAGGTGCACACCACTCTACCACACACATACATATGGGAGAATTCAGAAATCAAAAGACAGAAATGCAATACAATCGCTCTTTTTTACCAGATCTCACACTAAGTCTTGTGGCATTTGTCGTTCTGGTTCATGGCTTGACACCCGGAGGTTGGGAGTAGAGGTGTGCCATTAAACCCCCTTTTCCATAGTCCTCCCGAGGAGTGGAGCACTTCGGAGTTTTATCCACCTTCAGCCCAGGTGGCCCTTCCCCACCACCACTGGCTCTGCTGCCTTTCCTTGGCCTCTTTGTACGTTTTTGGGTCCTGAGGGCTGTGTCCCTGCACCTGCCCGGGCTCTGCAGACCCCTGCGTGCGGAGCCCACTTCCTGCCACTGCCACCCCATCAGTCCCCAAATTTCCTTGCACCCCTCCTCAGTCTGAACCATGATCCTCTTCTACCTGTATGCGCACTGGAGACCGAAAGCAGTGCATGGAGAGGGGCCAGCAGTCAAAGTCTCTGGACTCACTCATGTGTGCGCTGAAGACATGGAGCTCGTTCCAGCTCAGTGAACCAAGGAGTTTCGCAAAGTCATGTTTTACACATCACTAATTTACTGAATTGGAGTTAATTGGCTTGGACGCGCACATGCTGAGCTTTCATCCCAGTGATGACGGGATGGAGGTATGTAATTAGAAGGACGAACATTAACCCATGGCTGACTGTTGATGCCCCAACACATTTAGCCCGAGGCCTCTTACCACTGCCGTCCCACTCAGGCCTAGCGCTGGCTCTGCAAAGAGACATATTTCATTCCACCTCTTAACATTTTTCAAATTTTTTCCCTGCTAAGCCCAAACACCCATCCCATCCTGCCAGGACCATCTGTGAGTTACCTCTCAAGGAAGGACTGCAAAAGGCAACTGTGCAACGGAAAGCCAGAGTTGCTGCAAAGCAAACTTTTCCTGTGAAGCTTGTAAAAAGGAGTTGAAAGTTGTTACAGGTCCGTAAGTCAGAAGAGGCCAAAGACCACCAAGGTAGGACCTGGCTGTACACACCTCTCACGGAACAATACGAGAAGGATTCAGTGGCCATTTCACCCAAATACCTCGTATACCTTAGAGGCAGAAAGGCTTGTCCTAGAAAAGTTTGGCTTTAATGACATTTTAATTGTTTCTAAAAAGTTGAAAAGGCCTGAGAAGGAATATTTCCACACACCGAAGGGTGCCGGCAGCAGTGCTGGGGCCATACCCTGCCAGCATGGGCTGCGGTTAGGCAGCCGAACCAGGCAGCAGTGTCCAAAAATACACATTTCCCACCTGCCCCTTTAGAGACATCGTTTCCAGGTCTGCAACCCAACGGAACACCTCAAACACTGGCTGCAGTTTACCTTGAATTTGCAGAAGATATTCTCTTATGCAGGAAAAAAAGGATGGAAATATTTTCTTGTGGTTTTTACCTGGAGATACTGAAACTGCTCAGAGAAATGAAATATTGCCAACGATGGGTTAGTGGGCAGAGAGCAGGAGAGATGGTCAGGCTCACTAGCACAGCAGTCTCCACTTTGTCACACGCCTATCACGCAGTTTGGGTTTAGGGCTGGAGATGTCAACACAGAATTGTAGGGAATCTGTAACCCAGCTCCAAAAGGAAAATTCTGGAAGTTGAAAAAAGCCTGTTGGTGTTTAGTTTATAACCCTGCTTTGATCAACCAGAACCAGCTGGGACTGCAGCCACCAAAGCTCACCTAACTGCATTCTTGCATCAGCAGCCAATAGCATCAAAATGAACGAAACGCTACACCAAATTTTAGCTATCAACGACACAAGCATGCACACATTTGCTGATCTATAACATGCTGCCCACATGGTTGAGCACGGACATAAGTGATTGCAACCTTGAGGTTCTCTCATCAGCAAAAAAGCATGACCAACTGATCAGAGACATCGCTTTAATTCTGACACTGCGTGTGTAAGCAAAGCCCTTCACAAAGCTGGTTTCATACGCTTGTTGAGATTCCTTCAGAAAATCAAATGCCTTTACATGATATGTATTCTTTAATATATTTTTAAATTTTTTTTACTTTGTTTTAGCCAGCCAAGTATTTTTTAGCCTGCTGGGCCCTACTACAGTGTTATTAAAGCATGTCCAAGCAGATTTGCAAACTGACCTTATCACATGCCATTGTACAATTTGCTTCCACATACAGTCCCCTTCGCAAATAAATCTGCCTGTCTTTTTTTGGCACGCAGATTACAATTCACTTAGATTATAAAAATGAAGTAGACTATGGAATGAGTATACCTCTTTCTCAAATACACGTTCCTCGCATTCAGTCAGGTTTCATCCGGTCTGTGAAAAAAGTAATTGCAACAACCTCAATGGAGATGTGCAACGAGCCTTGACAGACACCCGATGACACCCGACAGACAGGAACGCCCTGCAGAAAGCTCACCTTCACGTCTCCGCTCCTAGGTGCAACATCAGATTCATCGCTTTTGACTGACTTCAGGTTTAGGGCTTCCTTCAAGGAACACATGCTTTTCCTCATCCATTCAGAAAGATTACAGAAAAGGATGAGTCTACTTTGGCACGCTAAATTTCAAATAAAAAGTCTACAAGAAAGCCTGCATTTTGATGTTGTACATTTTACAGATCACTCCTCCTTCACTTGTATTTATTACTTTTGTAAGTCTCTACTTCAAAAGAAAAATACATCATCACGCCACCACATGATATTTGCAAAGCATCGCTTTATTTATTCTACTTGCATGCCTCTCCCTTTGGCTTTTCTGGCTTCTCTCACCACTGTAAGCATTAATTTTGTGCTTGTCAATGTCTAGGACAGCCAGGGTCTTGATTTTACATGTTCTCAAACTCTACTGCATTTACAGTCACAACTACACAGACAAATCATTTCAGAGGACGGGGTCAAGAAGGTTAAAAGCAGACTGACAAAACATAATGCTCCTAGAGAATAAGAAATTATAGCAAGAAAGTCAATGGGGTTGATTTTAGTAGATGTGAATGGTCAAAAATTCATAAAGCAAATGGGATAAAGAAACCTGGAGTGCAAATATCTCATGATTGCTGGACTTTAATGATGAATGATTAATCATATCTTTATTAGAGTATGCACATGTTTGAATCTTCTCCTGGGGACTCATTTTTCTGCCTCAGGACTCAGTAGGAACCAAAAAGCCATTGCTTTTAAATCACAGGACCAGAAGAATTACTAATTAGCACAAGAGAAGCTGTGACTACTGCTCCAACTATTAGTAATAGCTGCAAAGGGGACTTCATGACTTCATTTCTGTTTTGCTGTTTCTGGTCACCGTCTGCCAGAAGCCCAAACTCCTGGTACATGACTTGTGAAGAGAGGGCTGGAGGAAGACCTTATCTGATGGCATACCCAGCCTGTCCATGACCTGCTCAGGAACAACACCAAGCAGTAGCATCAAGCTGGGAAATCGCAAAGCACTTTATAAATAGGTATTTAACCTGCCAGCCTTCCCTTCCATCCTCCCTTTCTCCTCCGGCTCCAGATTCATGGGGGAACAAACAGGAAAACGAGAGGAGAACCCACCTGTCCACGAGCACACAGCAGCCCTGTGTGCTGCCATGGAGGGGCCGTTGTCCTCACCCCTGTCGAGCTCTCGCCGCCTGGCCCGTCCCCTGCCTGTCCCTGCAGCAACGCACCATTATGTAGCACTCATCTGCCCAGGTGTTTACTATCTGCAGTCCTCCCTGGCTCTGGCTATCCCTGCAGCGAGGCATCCCTACGAATCCCATCACCACCGTGCCCACAGAGCTGGACTTTAACTTGTGCCAGCAGCAGGTTTATGGAGCAGGGTGGCTGGGCATCACCACTTCCTGGTTTTCCCAGACAACTCATAAGCATTGCCTCCTGCATGACATGAGGAAGAGGCAGGATAAAAGGGAGGTTTTTGCCAATACTCTTCCACTGCGGTAATAAAGTGTGGATTAAAACGGGACCAGCACTGAGATCAAGCTGCAGCAAGAAAACCTGGTACTTGTGCCAGTGAAGTCAATAAAATGGGGCATCATGTTTGACGGCAGCAGGGCAGACCTCAGCTGGCTTATACTACTGCCCTGTCTCAATTACCTTGGTTTTCTTCATTTTCCCTTTTCATATCCTTAGATGTGTCTTTCTCCCCAAACAGGCTTTTTAAGATTGCATTTGCAATTGGAAGCATCATAGCAGTGGAGGCAGTATTACTTAACCACATGGACAGGAAAGACGTTGTCAACATCATCCCTAAAATCAGTCTGGAAGAGAGAAAATAGGAAAAGCTGAATTTCTTCAGTTTGGCAAGTTCTCTGACATATTATAGCTACAGGAAGAAAAGCTCTTGTGCAGGGATAACAAAGCTAATAGCAAAAAGGACTTCTGTAACTATCCTGTAACTGGATGGAGCACAAATGTGGGGCTGAACCAAATGATTCTCCTTGTGCTCCAGCTGAGTAAACTCAATAAGCTGGAGAAAAGGGGGTGTGGACAGCCCCCTGGCATGGGAGACACTCGCATCACAGCCCACCATAGCAGAGCCGCTTCCCGAGTGCCTGTAGCTCACATTCCCCATGGAGATCCCCCTGCTCCCGTAGTCACCTGGCTGGCTGGACTCCCACCAACATGAGGACCCGGAGCGCGATCCTGCGGTGTAAATTCCACTCCTCAATGGCCGAGGCCATGATTAAACCACTGAGGAAGAGGAAATTGGTGTCTAAAAAATATTGAGGGCAAACTTTGTTAGATGGGAGGATCCCCAGGAAGGGAAAGAGGACGATGGGCAGCAGAGCCGTCACGGCCAAGGGCAGCGCCTCTGTGCACCAATACAGGGCCATCAGCAGGATCACATACAGACATCTTCCTTCCTGCAAAAGGAGGAGAGAGGAAAAGTGAGACATATAGCATTACAGAGACATCCTTTCACTTGGAGACACTTCGACAAGCAAAATGCACCAATTACTCCTTCAAGGATACAGTATTTCTCCCAAATCATTTCCATCAAGTGCAATATCTTCCCCCCTACATTGTGTAGGGGTTCAGGACTTAACACTGATCCTCTGAGACCACAGTAAAACCCAAATCCTCTTCGATTGCCTGAGCTTCCTATGTGCTGCAGGGTGACAGTACACTGGGGCATCAACCAAGGAAGCTCTGGAGAGTAGGAACTGTCCCAACATGTTGAATTAGGGTGCTAATCCTCAGCAGGCACTGCTGCTAACATCCTTAGGTGTCCCAATACCTGACCCTGCTACACTTCTCTCCGACTTCCACAGACTGTGCTTTGCATGGCTATGGAAAAACAGCTTTGAGAGGTGGGTGTATCGAGTCCCCACATTTGCAATAGGAGGCACACAGAAAGGTTTCTCTTCTTGGATCAGAGTCTCCCAAGAGATCTGTGAGAAACCATTCCATGGCAACCCATCCCAGTCCCTACGGAAATCAGTAAATCAAGCGCCCTGGTGTCACGCCGCTTCCTGAGGGCAGGGAGCTCGCCCATGCCCAGCATCGCCCCAGCCTCAGCCAAGGCTGGCAGAAAGCCAGTGCCCCCGCGCTGCAGCGTGAATTCATTCATCTGCCCAGGAGGCACAAACTAGACCAAAGCCATTTGTCATGACAGCCACGGCCGCAATAACGAGCAACGGAAAGAAGTCAGGAGAACAGCTCCAAGCCCAGGAGGGGAGAGCCCCGGGGGGTGCAGGGGGGAGCCCAGCGCAGAGCTGGGCTCGGTCACGGCAGGGCTGAACGGGGATATTGTCAGCGACCGCAGGGCAGAGTGCCCGCAGCGCTATAAATAACAGCCGAGAGTCATTTGGAAGCCCCAGAGCTATTTATTTTACCACTCTTTTCCAGCTTGTTGAACAGGTTGAATTGTTACTCAAAGGCACCTCTGTCCCTCCGCTTGGACCTTCCTCCCCTGCACCCAGGGCTGGGCTTGCTGGGGCTTTTGCGAGGGAGATGACGGCTCTGCTCCCTGCCGTGCCTGGGTTGGGAACAGCGTGGGCTGGGAACTGTGGGGAGCTGCGTTTTGGGGATAACGTGGTCTCAGCTGCAGCATTTGAGCGTGCAGCAAGGCACCGTAGCTGGTATTGTGGAGCCATAACTTGCCTGGCCACCTGCAAAAAGTTTACTCCAGGACTCAGCTGACTGTGGTCGTCCCCAAGCTCCTGGAGCAGACACCAGCCCAGTAACACACCCACAAACGGAGGATAAAAAATAACCACGGTTATTGAGAAAGCCAAAGAGCAGAATCTAGGGTGCCTAAAGCTGACTGAATTGAAACCAATAGAGATTTATCATTCTATACATCTGTAGTGAGTGTTTGAAAAGTGGCAAGAATGACAGAATTTCTGATTTGCTTTTAGCACTCCAGCTTTGCATTTCACAAGCGGTTCTGCTAGTAAAGCTCCAGTGCTTCAGTGCACATGGAAACACAAACATCACAGAACTGAGAGTAATTTGCTTTGATTTTTTTAATACATGAATCACAGAGGAGCCACCACTTCATGTGAGGTTCCCAAGATCTGGATTTAAAGACCATTTGCAGTCCTAATTTTAGATCCCGGTAAAATGACATACAAGATACTGTGAAGAAAGCCCTTGACGTTCCCAGGGCTCAGCCCTGGCACCTGGCAGTTCCCATGAGCTCCCCATGGCTTCACTTCCTCCAAACCAGCAGGACCAGGGCAACAAACCTGGCAGTGCTAAATTTTGCAAAAATAAAGAATCATGTTTTTAAACGTTTCCACACTAGATTAGTGATTTCATTCCCACAGCAACGGATAATTTCTCTTTACTCTGGCTCTTTTTATACAGCAAAGAAATAGCTTGGGTCTCACTAAGCCCTTTTCCATTTGATCTCTAAAGGCCGTATAAATAATGTTTTTCTCCCACTGGCAAAATATTTTTCAGTTTTCTGCAAGGAAAGTTGCACCGAAGTCAACTTCAAAATAAAGACACTTTGCCTCTTACAGGGGTAGAGCAACTGAAAATATTTAACAATACCTTGATATAAGAGCATATCAGTGAAGGCTTTAACTGACTTGATGAAATAGATGAAGTACGATTTAGAAAACTCATTATAAGTAAGAGATATTTACCCTCTGGTGGATGGAAAATGTTCTGGAAAACACTGCAATGAAACACAGCATCAATCTAATAACTAATTTTCATTGCAAGACCAAAAGTCAAGGGGTAAAACTGAACCAGGGCAGAAAACTACTGCATGGAGGGTTTTCCCAAAATTTGGAAACCTATATGGATCAACAGCAAACCATGTTAAAAAGAAAGCTGGAGTATTGTTTATCCAAGTTATTCTACCCCAAAAGAGGACAAATTTCACCTATATTAAACAAGTTTTTCACTTAAGATAGGACAATCACTGAATAAAAAAGGAACAAGACCACTTTGGAATAACTTAGATTTGGGGCGAGCACTCCCCAGAATAAAAAAAATTTAAAACCATTAATAAAATTGAACCAAACTCTAAATAAAACTGAAAGGGTTTTGGTTTCAAGATATCTTGCAAATGTTAATTAATTAATGCTCCCAGTGCCCAGCAAGTTTGATTAGTATGCAAACAATAAATGCTAACAAACGTCAGAAGAACGGTCTTTTCGGGAGACGGCCACAGCTGCCCACGCCGTTGCGTGCAGCACCATCACCCCCACATGATCTTTATCCTTTGATCCCTCTGCTGTGTCACTGTCAGACTCCTTCTACTGCTCTCACCTCCCCACAGCTTTGGGTTTATTTTTTTCAAAATAAGTCTATCAAAGTTCAGGGGAAAAATGGTAGCACATACGAACTTTAAAATGGGTCTTGTGATTGGGTTAATTTTATAACCATTTAATGATTTCCAGGGAAGTGCTCAGTGGCTCTGGACTACAGCAGCTCTCCTTCCTCTTGCTCAAGAGCCTTGGGAGCGACCTCTGCCCCTCCAGACACAGATCCTGTCTTCACTGCACTGAAAGCACCGGGGATTTTCCACACTGGGGGACCTGCTGAGCTACGGCAGAGGAAGCCAAGGCACAGGGTAGTCTCCCATGGGCTTGAGAGCTGGAGAGAGCAGGAGGTGTCCTGGAAGGGCAGATGAGGTGCCCCAGGGAAAGGAGATGCTGGCAGGGAATGTGGGTCAGATAAGGCCAACTGGCTCGCCCAGGCGTAGCACCAAGGCATGAGCACGCACAAGCCACCAGTCCCTACTGCCAACCTGAAAGGGGACATGAGGAGCTTCACCTGGACCTTGTACCCCACCAGCCCCAGGCAGCTCCTGGGCAGCCCAGTGCCGCCTGCCCGGTGCCCACAGCCTCCCCACCAGACAGACCCAGCGCTCGAAGAAGCCCTCCCTCAGCACTACCAAGCTTTGGTTCTTCTCCATCAACCTTTGCATGTTACATGGTCATCACAGCCTCATCACCCCCACTACTCAGTACAAAAAAGTACCAGTGGCTTTTAGCATCTTGCTCACAAACTGTTCTCACTTTGCAGCTGTGACCGTGCTACTGGCCATCTCGCTCACACCGCCTGTTCTCCAACGGGATGGATATGGGAATCTGATTTCTACTAACCCAGCTCCTGCAAACATTATGTAATCTGGACATAAACCAAGCCCTGTTTACGAGCCTTCTTGCCAGCAGAGTTGTTTTGCTCCCACTGGGTATTTACAGAGTGGCTAGAAAGGGGCCAGTAACACAGGGGCACAAGCTGTAAGAGCTGCAGGGAAGATATTTTGCTCTGGAGTTATGCTAAAAAGACATAAAGCTTATTAAACACTTTTATTTAAACTTGGACGATTTTATAGATGGCAAAAAAACAGAATAATTTTCTCTGTTTCACACATGGGACAGCTGAAGCTCAGAGAAAGTGGGCAAATTGACCAAGATCACATAGGAAACTAATGACAAAAATGAAATGGGCATCTTAGAGAAAATCTTCCCCAGCTCAGAGGTCTGAGGCTCACACCTTCTCTTGGAGACAGCAATAGATCCTACATCTTCAAACATTCATGGACTGTGAAGTTTAAACACCACAGTGTGATGATTTCACACCCTGTGTGCGGTTAACAGGGCTCTCCTTTTGAACCTTCATTTCAGCATCAGGGTTTGGTTTTGTTTTTAAGACAGATCCACCACATTTGATTAGGAAAAAAAAAGAAACATTTTCAGTGATGGTGAACCCACCACAAGTTTAGTAAGCTGTTCCTATGATTAATTAACCTCACTGTTAAAATTATGCTGTGATAATCTGAATTTGCCAGCTTCAACCCTCTGCATCTTCTTATATGCTCCTCCTTTACGCCTTAGCCTGAGCTGCCCTTATCCAAACTCTGCTTGTGATGGATGCGCCTTCAAGGCAGCAATCAAGTTACTTCTCGCCTTTTTATTTTTTCAAAGAAATAGGTTACGCTCCCACAGCCTTTCATCACATGGCCTGCTTTCCAGTCCTTTACTCATACTGAGACTTCTCCAGTTTGTCAAAGCTATTCTGAGCTGGGGAAGCCAGACTGGAAGGACGTTCTGGTGAAAGCCACAACCTCAGCAACTAGCAGCCTGGTAGATCCTCACTGCTCTTGCTCAACTTTCACAGGTCCATACACACAAATATCACATTAAGCCTGTTGGCTGTGGGTAGCCAGTCTGGTAGCTGTGTTCAACTAATTACATATTGCCATCTCAAGCCCTTTTTTGGAATCCGCTTCCCAAGAGGGACTCCAGATCAGCCTGACCTGCGGCCAGCATACCTTGTGATCTCCATCTACCTTGGGGCTTGTAGAAATGCACTGGGTTTACGGGTTCACAAAACTCCTCAGGCAGCTCTTATAAAATTCTTGTATGGAAGTCACCTAAACATGTAGATTTTAAAGTAGCCAGGGTTGGATGCAAGTATTTCAATTTCCCTTTAGTTACTGTCACAATAAAAATATTTCATTATCAGACAACTTCTTATTATATAGGACTATACTACTAGTGCTCTCCTGAGTACAGAACAAAAATGCTTCATTGAATACATCTTTTTCTGCGTTGTCCATCTGGCAACGGAATACCATGGGTCAGATTCTTTTTGTGCCACATACTTGAAACACCGCTCATCACCGTCAACACCCTGCCCAGGGATTTCTTCCTCAATTCTTTCACATTCGTTTTCATGTTTTCCATGGTTCTTAGCTTCCAAATAATATTGACTCTCGTAAACTTCCCTTTTCCCCCAAGTATTGCTGCTTTCACATCCTCTCTGTACCAGCTTGCTCTTTGCCGGGCTTGCCCTCTCTCCAGACTGTAGCTCACAGTGCACGTGGTCAAATGTAGTCACCCTACTTCCAGTTATCACCCCTCTTTCCTCACTGAAGTTCTTCCCCTCGTCTCTTTTAACTGACCGTTGCTTCCAGTTTTGTGAAATTGGCCTTTCTAAATCACCAAGCGTGTACATAACAGAGATGGACTTCATGCATGAAATGTATGATCAGGCTACCATCACTCACTTCACCTGCCAGGCTGCTCTCCCGACTGCTACCTCTTTGCCTGCCCGTGCTCCTGCCATGCTCTCCAGCCCAGGATCCAGCTCTCCTCCGCCTCCCAGCGCTCCCCACTCCCAGCCCACCACCCCACTTGCCTACATTTGCATCAACCCCTTGCCCCACAATGCCTTCGTTTGGAGACGGTTCATGTTCTTTGCTTTCAAGTGCAAGCAGTGTCATTTTTCTTCTGGAAGTTCTTAAAGTGTCCTTGTTCTAATCAGGAGGACTCATTACGTCCAAGTTAATTTTAAATTGCTCTATGGCCACCAAGGAAGTCAAGCCTGTTTTCTGAAGGCCTTGAGCCTTATTTGCCTGCTCAGAGCTCCTTTTAGCAGATTTGGCTGCCTCAGCTGTTACCAAGCCAAGAGGCTGTAGACATTGAGTTCATTAGAAGCTGTTGGAACAAGCTCTTTGCACAGCTCATTAAAAGTGCCCCCATGCCCCTTCCAGCAGAACAGTTCCTCCAGCCCCTCCTGCCCTGCCCGAGTTCTTTGCAATCATTCACAGCCCTCCGAGCTGGGGGGTCGCAGGCACTTCCACTCACGGGACAAATATTCAGCCATTTCAGCAGCAGCCAGAATGGGAGGTGACACACGGACCCTTGCGTGGAGAACTGGGTCCTGGGAAGCAGCTCCACACAGAGCGTTTCCTTGTCCTGTTTTATGCCATGGACACAAGTCACTGCTCCAGCCGCAGTTTGGGGAGCACACCCTGAGGTCTCAGCAAACCCACCCACAAAACAGAAATTTCATTTCTCTATCTAAGAGAAAGGAGATTGCAGACAACACCACTTACGCAAGTCTCCCTCTCCACGACTGCAACTTACAAACGGCATCAAGTCCCCCTCTGAAGGGACACACACAGTACACGCTAATCCAAGAAGCCACATCCTACTTGGGCTTCTCTGTTATATCAACTTTAGGTCATGATTTCTTGGTCTCCACATCCAAGTGAAACACTGCCCTTGAAGCCAAAGCTCAGGTGGCTCTTTATGGCTCCAGTCCCTTGGGAGATTAAAATTGCTGAGTGTCCCAGTGGAGAGAAGGTAAATGGTGACATGATGTGGGAACAGATTTTAGCCACCCCAGAGCAGGAAAGTACCACAGAGGTGCCTCTAAGACACCTTCTCACAAGGAAAACCTCATCCTGAGAGTAGCAAGGGCTGAGCCTCACTGCTTCTCATCTCCTACCAGCTTTTGTAACACCCCGTGAGGCAGCACACCGACCATCCCAGCAGGAACATGGGGTTCTCCAGCCCATCCAACCCTCATATGCTCCAGACGTGCAAGTACTTGGTAGCATCAAGGTTGCTACAATGACAGCACCACACGCAGGAGCTCCTCCTGCCCGAGCCTGCTTTCCATGGGTGCCCTGCCTGGGACAGCTTCCCAGTAACACCAGCAGCAGCCCAATCAGTTGAAATCCTTCTGAGACGGAGCTTGTTGAACACCGGCAGCAGCTCTCGCAACCTGGCTGCCCAGGAGAGCGCGAGGCCGGACTCGAGTCCCATGTTAGGACAAATCATCCGACCCAAGCAGCACAGCTCAGGGCACGCATTTTCCATCACACGCCCGGGTAACTTCCAAACTCCACCACCACCAGCTCCCCTGCCTGCTGAGCCCTCTCCTGTTCCCCCCCTTGGTGTTTCTCCACCGCGGTTAAGAGCATAACCTGCTCCCTTCCTCTCCTGCAGCCCCCTGCGGCTCAGGCTGTGGAGGGTGGTCCAAGCAAGCTCCAGACGTCAGAACTTAATCCCCTGTTGATACAAGGGCAAGTTTCCTTTCTTGCTGAACCAGTGAGAGAATTTCATGCTGAAACTGTAGATGAATCACTGACCCCTGAACGTGAACAGATACAATTTTTTATGGTAGCTCACAGCTACAGGTTCACCCCTATGCCAGACCCGTAGAGAACTTGATGAAGCTGCAGTCGGGCTTGCTTGAAACATTGTGCTGGTTAACAGCCATGCGAGCATCAGAGTTTTGACAGTGAGCAGTGCAGGTACCAGCCAGTCTCACTGCTACTAACTGTAATGCATTTAGGGCCCATGGAAAATGAAGAACAGATCACTGAGGCGAGCGGGCAGACCAGTCAGCTCTGCCAGGGCCTCTCCTTCCCTGCCCGCAGCTGCCCCTCTGCTCCTTCACCCTCTCAGCTGCAAACACTTCCACTTTCCCATCACCAGTTTTTCTTTAATAAAACAGTGTTGATCCGGCTGGACTGTGCATGACATCCTCCGAGGGTCACATGCAGGAGCATGCTACCAGCACGCTGCAAGAGTGGAGCGGGTGTGAACAGCACCGTTACATCAGCAGAGACATTTTGTTCTTCTGTACATGTGGAGAAATCCCTTTCCTGAACACCCAAATCTTTACACAGCCTGTGTAACACTAGACACTTCTACCAGTACACCGAGCATCTAGATGGAGGGCCTTCCCGCAGTGCGGCACCAGGTTCATCTGTGATTTATTCTCACAATTAACCACAGCGCAGTTCAGGCACAAGCTCGTGCTGAGCGTACAGTGCGTCTCCTCATCCTCCAACCATACCGCACGATTTTACAGGTGCCAAAGTCCAAATATAATTGAAGGTGCCAAATATAATTGAAGTTACTTGTTCAGCTACCGTAAATGAATGTACAAATATAATTATGTGCTTATGAATCTGCAAAGGAATTAAGTATCTGTTGTGCGATGTGCTTTCCGCTCTTTGAGGCAGACATTTAGCATATTCCTATCCAATAACGCAACATAGAAAAAAGGGGGATTGAACCCAAAGGTCTGTGTCATTAAATAAAGCAATGGTCATTCTATTTTTTTTTTATTTGGGAGATTTATTTGCTATCTTGAATGTAAAGGTTTCACCTGACAAGCACTATGCAGGCAGAAGTAAATGTCACCTTCATGTCCTTACAGCATCTGAATCATTCTATAATCACTAAGTACTGAACATCACTTATTTTCTGATGTAAACAAAGTAATTCTCAAATGGATCTGAGTCAGAATGTAAGAGTGAAATCCTGCCCATACTGAAGTCAATGGCAGAAAATTTCCCAGTGACTTCACTGCCCCGTGGACTCCCACCCAAGGCTCGGACCTCCTGGTGCACGAGAGCTGCAGACATGGGACAGCTGCAAAAATCCTCTAGTCTCCATTTTGCCACAGATTGCTTAACGTGCAGCCTAACACACATGCCAAAGCCCAAACCTTACCAGGAGGCCAGTTTATTCCACATCTACAGAACAACACAAATGCCTCACTTGCAAAGCCTTTTTGGATACAGCACCAAAGGTCCCCCCCGAGAATCGCCCGCAGCGGTGCAGGTGGCACTCATGGCTCCCCTGCATTTCCCAGCGCTGCAGCACAAACCCCACTGGCACAGCCACCTCCAGCCCTGCAGCATCCCTCTCTCCCTGCCCACACCGCTACCCGGTGCGATTCCCACAGCAAAGGGGATGGGACAGCAATTCCAGGCAGCCTCAGAGCCCTGGGCACTGTCCTTCCACCCCAGCTCTGCAAACACCTCGCTGGGTGATGCTGGCCGTGGACCTGCTTTGCCTCAGTTTCCCCAGCTCTCCTTTGAGAGCTACTGATAAAAACTACAATAAGGCAGCTAGGTATCAGCAAGAAGTACTGGTGAGTGCTGCTTGGCTCAAGCTGATTCTGAACCATGGATTCCTGACGCCTCCCAATGTCCATATAAGCAACATAAATACAGTTCACACTGTCTATCCCTTCTTCCCCCTACGAAGTTAAGATAACCCCAGGATGCTCCCTCCATTTGCAGTCTAAGGTGGCTGCAGAAGGGCGAGGAGCTGTGGCAGACGGCAGGCTTTAGCGGTCCCCTCCCTCCGTGGGGAAACGCTGGCAGGTAGCAAGGTGACCCTCGTCAGGGCCAAATACTGCTGGGGCTGAGGCGAGAGATGAGGAGCAAGGGGGGACAGGGCACGGAGGCTTTGCCGCTGCTCTGTGTCCCCAGGGCTGTGCCCCACAGTTCACGCCCCCAGCCTGTAACGCTGAGCCATACACTTGGTCCATGCCCGGAGCCAGTGTGCCCCGTTCGAGCTCCTGGTCCACAGCCCCAGCTGGTGCCCCCCCCGGCTGTGTCCCTGGCTGCAGACCCCCATCCAGCTCCCTGGCCAGCGCCCCCCGGTCGCTGTCCCCTGCTCCGTGCCCCCCGGCGGGTGTCCCCAGGCTGCAGCCCCAGCTGGCGCCCCTGCCCGCGCTCCGCTGCTCTCCCCCCCGCCTCCGCTCCGTGCCCTCCACCGGTGCCCCCCCCGCCGGTGCCCGGGCGCGGGTACCTTGGGGGGCAGGCTGAGCAGCACGGGCACCAGCGCCAGCGGCGCGCACAGCAGCACCACGAACCGCCGGACGCTCCACACCTTCTTCACCAGCGCCCCCAGCGCCGCCATCCCGCACCCGCCGCCGCGCCCGCCGCCGCGCCCCCGCTTTATCCCGCGGGAGCGGAGCGCCGCCGCCCCGCCCGCCGGGAGGGGCCCCGCTATACCGCCCCGCCCCGCCACGCCGCCCTTCGCCCCCCCGCCATACCGCCCCGCGACGCCGGTACCGGCCCCCTATATCATGGCCGTCCCCCCCCAGCTCACCGTTTTCCCGCAGCCTCGGCCGCCCGCCTTTCGCAGCCGGGGGGGGCGGCAGCGGAGGCGTTTCGAAACTGGCTCAAGAACTCTGGCAGCAGCAGAGCTCGTTCGGGTTGACCATCTCTGTATTGCAGGCCACAAAATAGCACCTGGCTGTGCTAATAACGCAGGCTCCATCCATCTACCCGTAAAGAAACAGTGAGTAGAAGTGATTGCTAGAGAACAAACCCGCCCAAAGGCAGCAGTTCAAATATCTGGTTTAGTTCTCAAACATTTCCCCTCCATGGGCAGAAACAGTACACAACTGCACACCATTAACAACTCAAAAGCATGAGAAAAACAGGGAGCTGCGGTTGCTTTTGACAATTCAATTTAACCAGCGACTCAGAGGTTTGACAAGCTGTTTGCAACGCTGTGTGAAACACTTTTTTCTTCTCGTTAAAAATAAGTGAACATAACAAAACAGAAGGCCAGTGGTGCGGAGCGGGATAGAGCCATGGGAAATACCGGAAAAGCAGAAGGCAAAGTCTTGGCTCACACAAGTGTGAGCTCCAGCAAGCAAGTGAGTAGCATATGACTATACCCTGGCTGCCCTTAACATAATCAGGCCAGACCCACGCAGTTAAGGATGCTTCAATCATGAGTCAAAAAGAAAACACAAAAGCTGCCCAGTTCTAGCTCTGAGGGCAGATTTTCCTGCCAGCTCTGCCCTGCACCAGGGACACCAGAAAGAAAACGGGAGAGTATGAGGGGCTGGACAGATCCCCCTCCCCTGGACCAAGGTAAATCTCAGCGTGCGCTGCAGAGGCTGCTGGTCTCTGTCTGGCTGCGAGGAGCCCAAGCGAGAGGCACACATCACAGGGGACAGAACTGAAGCACTATCAAGTTGAGCAAGAGATCAAAGTCAAGGAAGCTGGGTTTTCTCTCTGCTTTTTGCATCGCCTGGATTCTCACAACTGGAGGCTAAATGAAGCTGAGCAGTGAGGAAAAAAAAGGGAAAGGAAAATAACCCCCTGATTTAGTACTTCACCAGCATCCTTTGAGTGCTTTGAAACATATTCAAAATCTGAGTGAGTTGACCCCATATATATGAAAGATGTATAAAAATCACATTCAGTGGAAAAACCTTTCCCTTTTCATTATTAATCAGCTCTCTGGAGAATTACCACCTCCAGGCCGGTCACTCCTACAGCATCAAAGAAGCTGGAGTCAAATGCATCAGATAAAAAAGCAGACCCCACTGAGGAAAGCTCTATCCAGCTTATAAAAACCATGAATCACTGGCACAGAGGGAACGAGAAATTAGAGAGGAAGAGTGTGGTGATACAATCAGCATTAGAGACAGGACTGTACCGCCGTCTGAACAGACTCTGCTCCGGGTGCGGATCCACCTCCTCTGTTCCCCTCCCTCTCCTTAACAGCATATATATAATTTTGCACAAATAGTAACAAATCAGTTAATCCCCACAGCCATCCCAGGCAGGGGCTAAAAGGTGATGGCATCACCACCGCGGCTCTTTTCAAATAGCGGAACGGACACAAAAGCTTTTGCTGGGCACTGCCGGGGGCCGCTGGCAAAGCGAGGATCCGGCATCCGCCTGGCGCCCGGCCCCGCGGCTGCCCAGCCCCGCTGGCAAATGCACCTTCTCTTCGGGCCCAAAAGAAAGCACAGAGCTGACTGAGAGAAAGCTACGGGGATTTTTATCTTGGCTTTCTTTAACTGCTCAACAGCGTGAATAAAAAGTTACCATGATAAAAAAAATGAGCAGGAGATTCCTGTGCTGCCTTAATGCCACTACAGTGGGCTATGGTGGCATAAGCTGCTTTATCACTTGGGTCGTGATGCATGATGGAGAGGATGGGCAGATGGCTGGCTGAAGACCTGAAAGCAAAATTCAGGCCATCAGAACAACGCAACTGCCTAAAACAGGTCCAGCTTACCCAATAGACCCATCAGCCAGAGGCTGGGCACATGTGTATGAGTGTGGGCCACGTGTGGGACCAAAGGAGTTCTACAAAGCTGTTTCTCTCAAAATCAACCTTGTAAGTTAAAAAAAGCTTCAAAAGAATAATAAGCCATCAATGCCACAGTCTGTTCTTTCTCTTACGAAGATGCAGAATTCTGCCAGTGCAGAGGGCGAGGGGAAGCGGGAGCACATTCCCCCTCCGAGACGTAAGTCACATCCCTGCCTGGACAACTCCTCCTCCGATCCCACCCGGCCCCTCTCAGCTCGGCGGGGCGGATGCTCGGCTCAGCCTCCAGCGCTTCCCAGCTGAGCACATTGTGCGGGAGCTACACACTGGTTCACTCGGCCTTCCAGGACTTCAGCTGGGAATTAATGCTTAACTAATTTGTTTCCTTGTACACTCCGTCTCTACCACCCCCATTCCCAGTGCCAGCAGCAGCCACAGCTGCCCTCGCTGTGCCCTCCCTGTGCTCCATGGCCATCACCGGGATCAGACCTCACTCCACTCCTGGGCCATTACTCTCCGTTACCTACTGTATAAGTTAGCTTATTGCTAAAGAAAGAGGTGCTGCATGGTGCCCAAAGGGACCGCCATGGGACACAGCTTGTGCTTGGGCCAGGGAGAGGCTTTATTTATCTGTAGTGACCCTCACATAGTGAACTCTGGGTTACAAACGAGCTTTTATGCTTTTATTGCACTAACTTGTTTTCCTATCAGCACTGATGGGAGAGGAGGGTTGCAAAAGGTTATCACTGTTTTGCATCTTGCAAAACTGGAAAATATCAATTTCCTGCAGACATCAAGGCCTAGACTAAAGAAGTTCACTCGAAAAAACTACACCGTATAGCTTGTATGCACAGTTTTTACATAGACACACAGTAACTGCCGGCACAGAGCAGCCACTGTCCAAAAGTCATGGTAACAGCACACCCAGATTATGCAACCGTATTTTCATTCCTGTTTCTTGCCATTCTTGTATGTGTTTTCTTTCACGTCTTTTTTTCCTCCTAGTGCTCCTTTAGGTCTACAACTCAGGTCTATCTCCAAAAATCCCCTTATTTCAGTTCTGCACTTACGGCATCAGTGGGCAAAACAGAAATTGTCATTATTACTGCAAACTGAAGTCAGGTGGGTAACCCCAAGCTCGTAAGCTGGCTCCCCACTTTCACGAGAGAAATCACTGATGCTGGTCAAACACAAAAATAAACAAAAAAGGCAACTCCATCAATAACCGGCAATTCCCTCGGAAATCCTAATGCTGCACACTCTGCTGACGAAATGCCTCTATTTCCACTTCATTTGTCTTTCCCTCTTTCCTTTTATTCCTCTTTCCACACCTTATTTGCACACTCCTGGTGTTGGTGGCACTTTGGGCGATACCCAGGTGGGTGTCAGACACCAGATCAGGCAGGTGCCGGGAAGCCCCTGGAAATGAAGCTGTTCCTGGCAGGCCTGGAGTTGGTCCCCCGACACAACAATTCATTCTTAAAAGTAGAAAGACGCAGAGTGATCAGCAGCAGACAGTTACAAATATTTTCTGCTGAAAGAACATCTTCCCCAAATCCGAAGCTTTTGCCGGTGCTAGCGATGGTGGCAGAGGGACCCCCAGTGGCTAGGTGCAAGATAAGCCATCACCCTTCACATCCCCACTGCCTCTGGGTGCCCCCCGGGAGGCAGGCGGGAGGGTTTGGGGGCGATGAAGGCCGACACAGCCTTTGGGGCCGGTGAGGACAGCCCCTCTGGGTAAGCCGGGGCAGGTCGTCACCGCTTCTCCCGGTGTCCCACGGAGCTGTGACCGCGCTCAGTGTGTGGACCCGTACTCTGAAGAGGGTGGGACTGCCCGCTGGGCTGCTTTGGGCAGCGGTGGAAATATAAAAACAAGAAAGAGTCGCTTTGAGTTAAAAAGAAGTTTGGGTTTCTACCCAAAAAGGTCATTTACCTCTTTCCAAAGATTATTGTTTCGATTTCACTTAAAAGAGTAGTTCTTATTTTATTGGTTTTCCTTTTAAACTCAAATGAGCTAAACTTGGTTGCAAGGACTTTTTACAAAGTCAGACCAAACTCTGAAAGAATATTGGTGGCTTGAAACTATATTTGCAGCAGATAAACTATTAATGTTAAAAAAAAAAAGAAAAGAGGAGTCCTATTTTCCTTGTGAGAATGCATGCACACTGAACGTAAAGCCTGAGCATTAATAACGCAATGCCAATTACATCAATAATAATTATTCAGTGTTGCTTATGACCATGCAGATGGACTGAAAGCTAACACAGCAGCAAGCCAAGCCATCTGCACTCAAACCAAGACTGGAAACTCCACCTGCCTTGCGAACCAGCCAGGGAATCAGTGGTTTTCATCCCAGGAGCTGCTGCCACAGGCACCACCAGTGATACAGCTGAGGCTGCAAGAAGACACAGGGTGGCTATGCTGCAGGTCCAGAGTGGCCCCTTTGCTGGACATGCACCTGCTGTGATTTTTCACCCTCAAACAGCAATAGCTCAGCATTCACTACAGCAATCCATACACACACATCAGGCTGATCAAGAGGAAATATCAGCAAGCCATAACACAGATGTGCCAAAAGTAACACTTACATAACCAGGAGGAGTTTTATCACGCAGTGCAAAAGCAAAACGTTTTGCTTTTCATTACCAGTAATGTTCTGCGTTGTTTTGAAGCTCCATCACAGAGTAGATTTCAGCAGAGGCCAATTCAGGAGTCCGTGCTAGAAGGCCGGTCCCACGCACCAGCGCCCCGAGAGAGCTGGCCTCGCTGCAGGCTGCTGACCCCAGCTCCGCTGCGGGGCTTCATCTCAGAGCACCGTGCCGGCCATAAAAACTTGCAGTTGATCAGCTTTGTTTCTACGCTGCGGTCCCGCAGGGAGAGCTGCATTTTAATAAACATAATGAGAGTTAGAAACAGACTTCTTCAAAGGGCTTTACAAACGTAACTCAATCCTGGCATCACCAGGGGACAGCAAAAGCGGTGTTTGTGCAGATGGGGGATGCTGGGCAGGGAGGTTAGGCGTGCTGCCTCCCCGCAGTGGGTCCGGGATTTGGAGCTCAGATCAGGTCTCGTTAGGGGACTTGTTAGCTCACATCCACCTGCTCCCACCACGCCACGAGGCCCCGCTCCAGCAGCCCGCAGGCCATCCTGGGCCAACTGGCCAGCACGGTTTTAAGTGACCGTATGCCGCTTGGGCAGTTGCATTCGCTCTCCAAGCAGGTAAGAGAGTATGCAGCAGCAGCAGCAGCAGCTCCTAAAGCCCCACTGCTCCCTGCATGGAAACACGGCTCCTTCTTCTTGCCCTCAGCCCAGGCTGCAGCACGCTCCATGCGGCGTGAGCACGGCTGGGGCCCCCGAGCAGTAAAAACTAAACACGCCCCCCGGGTGCTGGTTGGGCAGGGAGCAGGGCGTCCTCGGGCCCCGCAGCCAAAGCTGTGGCTGAGTGGTGGAACCCGGGGCCCCACACCGAGGCCGGGCACTCGCCCAGGCGGCTCCTCTAGCAAGAGGTGAATGCGCGCCGGGCACGGGCAGCCCGCAGCGCTAGGACACTTGCGCGGCCGCGAACCGCCCGCCTCGCTGTGTCAGGACAGCAGCGCTGCGGCGGCGCCACCGCACGAAGTGAACGTCTCCCCGCGGCAGCGCCCTGTGGTTCGCGGCGCCGCCTGCCCGCCCCCCCGGCCAGGCCCGGCCCCGCGCTGGTGCCACGCGCCCCCCCCAGCCGAGCTCCCCGCGCCCTGCGGGCGGGGGCCCGGTGCCCGGCGAGAGGGCTTCCGCTTGCCCCGTCCCCCGCTAGCGTGGCCGGGGTTTGCTCGGGTTGCTTTGATTTAAGCAGGGAGCCAGCAACCCTCCACCCCCTTCCCCTGCCCGGCTGAGCTGCGCCCACCACAACCCCCGCGCTGCTCGTCACAGCTGCCTTTCCCCGCGGGTGGAAGGGACGCGCCCGTGGCTGTGAAGAGGGGGGACACTGCCGTGCGGAACGGGGCTCCCGCAGGGTGTGCTCCCTCCTCGGCACGAGTCACGCCCGAGCATTTTCAGGCAGAGCAGCAGTGGCAGCGTAAGGGAAGAGCTCGCCTTTGTCTTGCGGGGCAGAGGATCTTCCCCCAGGGGCAAAGAGGCTGCACAACACAGCAAAACGCTCCTGGGCGAGTTCACCCTTTCTTTTAGACAGTTATCTGAAGTAAGCGATACAGCTCGCGCACTCCCAGAGGACTGGTTATCTCCTACCCATCCACTGTGGGGTTTGTAAACTTTTCCTCTCGGCCATCTTACATTGACACTCTTAGATAGAGTAATCCAGAAAATCAAGTAATAGAGAGAAAACACTAGCAAAAAAACAGTATTACTGCCTGCCTCTGCCAATTGCCTACCTAGGCAGGCAATCGCAATACAAGCAGTCCCTCTTACAAAGCGCCAAAAAATGGAAATTTACAGCAGACTTCTTGCTTCAAATGGAAGTTTCTCAGCAGAAAACTGCACTTGATAAACAATTTTTGTATTTGCTTAAGGAAAGACTATCGACTGAAAGTTAAAAAAGCCAAAATTACTACCGAAAGAAAATGAACCTGTCTTGTTTAGCGCTCTATTTCAGCATTGCCCGTGTCCTGGAATCCAGTCCTCCTAAAAATTTTCAGGATGCAGAGAGCCATTTATAATGGCTTTAAACACTTTGCTGTAAAGTCTTCTGAGAAAAATAACACATTTGTTTTTCTTAATTACCTTTTGTAGATGCTCTGGTACACCCAGGCCCCTCCTACCTCCCACAAATCCATGGTCCACAGGCTGAGAAAGATTACTCAGTATGATTCTAACCACATGAAGAGCGTGAGTGGAATGACACTGTAAACTACTTTTTAGAAGAAATATTTAGGAAAGAAGTGACCTTTAGTTGTTTCCCTCTTGTCTGTGCTCCCATCTCACAAATACTTTGGTTACTTTACGACACTTAAACTCATGCAAATTTATTTATTTGAAGACAGTTACCAAAATAGTGATCTGTGAAATAAAACCAACTGGAAATATAAATAACCATATTTGCAGAAACTAAGCAGCAATATTTCTCCATCCCTAAGCCCACTCTCTTCTACCCAATCATGGATCTCTTCCTTCCCCTTAGTCGAACTTCATCCAGCCTTTTGATCACCGGACCAGATTTTTTTGATGTAGCTGCATACGTCTTTAGCAGAGCTTTAAACATAGTTTCAGTATCCGGATGAGTGCTAAGGAAGGCTTTTTCCAGAACGTACAAATCAACTCCTTTATCCTCCGGAAGACCTGAAATAAAACTGAGTCCAAAGTCTATCAGCACCAAGTCCAGCTTCTCCGTGGGTGGCCGCAGAAGTATATTGGAAGTTGTAAGATCCCCGTGTATAAGATCTTCATCGTGCATTCTTGCTAACAGCTCACCCATCTTCTCTGCTAAGGTAAGGAGGCTACTGGTATCATTTCCACTCTGTTGTACAGAATTAATATGATCTTGAACACTAATTGAGCCCACAATATCTTCAAGATATATGGAGTTGGTGACATAATCCACGAAGTAGACCACTGGAGCTGAAATCCCTGTTTAAAAAGAGCAAATTAAATGCTAGCTGTTAATTTACAGGATTTTCCAACTTTTAACAACAAAACACAACCAACACAAGCCTTAACCAGAAACGCCAGTTGAGATCACCCCCAGACACCGATAACCCCCATCTAGGAACGCCCCTGCCAACCCCCATTTTCCAAGCCATGCTGCACTGGCCTCCAGCCTTAAATCTAGTTGGCAGCTCGAGCACAGTTAACAGGATCAGCCCCTCCTGGGGTGAGACTCCCCGGAAAAAGACGCATAGGGCCTTTTTGGCTGAGGACAGCCTGCGTTTTAGGAGGGCACCCTGAAAAAGCAGAGCGGGTCGCCCCAGGATGAGCAGAAGCCACCCGTACCCTTCAGGATGAAGCAGGAAAGGCCGTCAAGTGCCTGTTATTTGCTCTGAGGGACGTGCAGAGCCGGGGGGGCGCCGGCGAGGACGGAGGCACCCGGCGCCCAGGGGGGTCTGTGCTGTCAGGGCAGCCTCGCCTCACGCCGCCCCGGCCCGGCCCCGCCGCCCCCGGGCTCACCTGCCCGCCGGCACCGCAGCAGCGACCGCGCCTCCTGAGCCATGCGCCGCCGGCTCAGCCGCTCCTCCAGCGCCGGGTGGCGATACCGCTTCGGGATGCGGAGCTTGGCCACCGCCGCCCGCCCGAGGAAGAGCCCCCGGTAAACGCGCGCCTCGGCGCCCTGCTGCACCAGCTGCAGCCCCGGCAGCGGCGGCGGCGGAGCCTCGGCCTCGGCCACCGCAGGGCCCGCGGCGCCCGCCTCGGCCTCACGCTCGTCCACCGCAAGGCCCGCGGCCCCCGCCTCGTCCACCGCAGGGCCCGCGGCCGCGGCCATGCCAAAGCACGCGCCGCCCGCCTCAGCCTCGGCCGCCGCCATCACAGGACGCCGCCACCACACAGCGCATGCGCGTCACGCCTCCGCTTCGGCAATCTTCGGCGGCCCTCGCCGGAAAACGACGAACTCCCCAAGCTCCACCTCCCCCCCGCTTGTACCGCTCCCCGGCGCCTCGCTATAGCGCGCCCTGCGCTCCGCCTGCTCCTTCCTGCTGTTCCGGTGCAGCCTTTCCCAGACACCCTCTTTGTGCTTCCCCCATAAGTTCTGCTGCCCTCTGCCTACCTCTGCCCTGCTGGGGGAAACAGAGCAGCTGCAGGGTGGTAGGACTTGTGCCTGAGCCTTCCCCAGCCCCAGCCGGGGCGTTGTCCTGTGCTTCCGCCAGTGCAAGAGCGAGACCCGCAGCTGCCCCAGGGCCCACAAGCAAGGTGCTGGATGTGCGCCTTCCCAAGGCAGCAAGCGGGATCCTGTGGTCTCCCCACAGTGCTCCCAGCACCACCTCGGAGCCGCCTGCCAGGGCATCACCCCCGGGACACCAACCCCGGGGCATCACCACCAGCACGCTCCACCGCTGGGGCATCATCACCATGGGGACTCCACCGCTGGGGCATCATCGCCATGGGGACTCCACCGCTGGGACATCATCACCATGGGGACTCCACCGCTGGGGCATCGCCACCATGGGGACTCCACCGCTGGGGCACCATCACCATGGGGACTCCACCGCTGGGGCACCATCACCATGGGGACTCCACCGCTGGGACATCATCACCATGGGGACTCCACCGCTGGGGCACCATCACCATGGGGACTCCACCGCTGGGGCATCGCCACCATGGGGACTCCACCGCTGGGGCATCGCCACCATGGGGACTCCACCGCTGGGGCACCATCACCATGGGGACTCCACCGCTGGGGCATCGCCACCAGGACATCACCACCAGGGCTCCACCACCAGCTCTTGGCGCTTCATGTGCCGAAAGCCTTCGCTGGAGCCCGTGCAGATCCACTGCAGCTGCCCGGTGTGTGGTTGGGGAGGAGAAGGGGTTTGCCCGCAGACTACAGGAGATTGCCAGCCTGCAACAGGGCATGCTGTGACCCCAGGTCCCCACTCTGGGCTGCATCAAAGCTTCTGCCCCGGGTGCTGACATGGGCCGCTCATGCAGTGACACGGGTGTCCCCAGTTCCTCAAGCAGCCAAGCTCCACATCTCTGTGTTAGTAAAAGATGGACAAACCTCATTGTCTTGGGAGCAGTATTTGGGTTTTTATGGCACACTGAAACACGTTGCTCTACTGGGTGACCTGCACATACTGCAATTTACGTTCCCCAGAAGATACAAGGGACTCAGCCCAGTCCCTGTAAATATGTTTTCAATTGTTGCCTTTGGAGGTGTCACAAGTCCATTTTGTCCTTGTTTTCTCATCCACAACATTTGTTTCCTTTTCAGAACATTTATATTTTATTAACACATTCCATACAGCTTACTTGTCATTGCGTGGTGGGATCATGCCTGGCAAATATTTACCTTGCTTCAGTAACAACTTTTAAACAACCTTCCAAAGTTTTCAATGATACGGGTAATCCATCCCACAATTCTGCCCACTTGTGGCATCCTCCTTTGGCTGCCCTTGCCGTGGCAGGGCTGCAGGAGCCCGACAGCTTGGCCAAGGAAAGAGGTGTGTTCCTGGGCTCCATGGCTGGAATTTATAAATGCCACAAACAATCATCTAAACAAAGAGGGTTTTCCCCTGTTGTGGGCAGATTTTATCTAAGCATCCGTGCACAGCCCCAAAGACATACATATATAACCTATGAGCAAGTGCACACAGATGTCCTCGGTTCGTTACCCTGGCAAATATGATGGTCTTCTCCCATGCCGGCCAAAAACATCCTCCAGAGCTTTCAAGATACAAAAGAAAATATTTTTGCTTTATTTTTCCCATTATTTTATTTATTTAAATTTTATCTTCCCTGTGATTTCACTTATTCTTTTCTCTTTGAATGCAATAAACAGTTGACATAGCCCTTGGAAACCATCTAGAGCCATTTACAATATTTATGGTATCACCCAGTATTTTTATTGGAATATTGAATCACCCCAGAGAATTGCACTGAAGCCACAGACTCTCTGGTAATTTGCTTAATTATGTAACTTTGTTCTCCTGGTGACAAGCGTTTATAAACTCTCCTTTTACAAACAATGTAATCGAGTTAGAAATTGCAGCGCAGCAAACCAAGCTAATGGAAACCAAGGCAGATCCCATGGGCTCCTCCCCGCTGTCCTGCCGATCCCTCGGCATCGGGCAGGCTGCAGCGCTGCGGGCAGCTCTCCCCTCACCCCCCGGCTTATTTAAGGATGGATGCTGCCATCCTCAGAGCTGGACAGACTGGAAAAGGGCTGAATTTGGGCTACATCAGGGCTCAGGTGGCTCCTCATGCCCAGCCAAGGCACTTGTTGGCTTAGAGGTTGTGTCCTCAACCTGCAAAGTGTGGGCACGGGGATAAACCCTCCTGTGTGTGAATGCACAGCGCTGACTCCCATCGCAGCTCAGAATTACGGATCTTGGCTAATTCCCCCAGCAAGAGGATGCTATGGACGGGGCAGGCTGCAGGCACCGGCCCCCCAACAGAGGGGTGCAGGGGTGCAGGGGAGCACCCTGGGTCGCCGCAGGCTGATATGCGGGAGGCATCCCTAAAACGCGCAGGAAACAGGACCCATGGGGCCATCACCAGTACTGACCAGCATTGCCAGCGAAACCCCCAGGGTTAGGATAACGTAAAAGAAAACGTGTGCAGCCTGGCATGACAAGGAGAAAGCTCTCTGCGCTGTAAACGAGCACGCAATAAATGCAGGTGCCTGGCGAGCTGGCTCCATCCCAGCCAGCTGTAACACTGGTGCCTGCTCTTGGATTATCATTTTCGTCAATAACTGAACTGAGCTTGGTCAGTTTGGTCCCCTGAATCCCTTCCTAAGGGTCAATCGTAATTAGAGAAAATGTGCTCGAGTGCGTGATGAGCGTTACTGAACTCCATGTCTTCCTTTTTCCAGGCTGGACTTCTTTCTCCTCTCATATTTATATTTTAATTTGTGATTTAAAAGCCTCTTTTAGCTGCTCCAGCCCAGAGGTAGAGAGTAACACTTTCAGTAATCCCAGCCGGATTGTGTTACCAAGTGCAGGCTGCCGTTTCAAACACCGAGCTCTTCAGGAAGCACATTCCTGAGGCTCAGCCCTGGAGATGTGTTGTTCTGCTGCGAAGCAGGAACGTGCCCTTGCACCCCCCAAGACCAGCAGCCAAGAGCGAGATAAGGATCAGATGGGGAAATGGCACTGCCAAGACACACAGTCTCGAGAGGAGGAGGAAAGCATCGCAGGAGGGAGCAAGGCTAGGAATATGCCGGCAGACACGGAGCATGAGGCAGTCCTGGTGGATCCAGCCCCTCCAGACCTTCTCGTGAGGAGCTTAGGGACAAAGCTACTAACTTCAGCAGGCCCAGAATACCCATTAACTACAAATAGTATGATAAGAAAGATGTACTTCAAAGTCTGCAAAGGAAGATTTTTTCCTGCAAAGGGGAAAAAAAAATGCAAAGGAAGAATTATCCCTGCTGTACTTCATAGCAGGTTTTCACCTTTTTTTTCCAGAGGACCATAACCCGCAGCCACGCGCAGCGTCGATGCAGAGGCTGCATTTCTGTACATACCGATGTCATCTTTTTGGCTGCCTTTTGTAAACATACCATAAAGCTCTGCCTATACTCCCCAGGACCTCGCCTCCTTGCTGTCTGCGCTAACAATGTTTATTGCCCTGCCAGAGAACAGGAAGCCTCCAGAAAATGGCGGGGTGGCAGAAAAACGAATGCTGAGTGACCACAGGGAAAAATATCAGTTCTTTCTTCTCACAGTGAAATCATTTGAGAAGGAAGGAATTGCTCAGGCAATTTGCAGATCATGTAGCCAAGAGTGGGTCGATTCAGCGGCTGCCGAGGACTGTAGCTCCCCTCCGGCTTTCTGCCCGGCATGGTGGAGAACCACGCGTGGGTGACATCTCCCCCAGTTCATAACACGATGCACCCAAAATGTATAGGCTTGAGCTCCGGGGAGAAGCTGCAGGGGCCAGAGATCATGGGCGAGATCACGCTGCATCCCCAGCAACCCCAGACGCAGAGCTGTGGTGCCTGCTGCGCACCGCGAACTGGCCCCATATGCAGGGTCTTGGGGAAGAGAGAAAATTGCAGTCATTTCTCCCTCTGAGCATCATGAGAGCTAGTTGTGATTTCAGAGCTGTTTAAACTACTTTAACATGAATTACAAATCCTATTGAAAAGCTCCTTCCATGAGCACCATTGGTTTCTGTTGGCTGGCGTTCGTGTTTGAAGGCACTCTTCACTGTGTGTGTGATCCCTGTGCAGCTGTGTTTGTATCCGATACAAGGTTTTAGAAGAGGTATTTTTACATACTGTATTTCCATTGAAATTAGAGCACATGAATGAGAAGCATTTATTTAACCTAAAGACCAGATAGGCAATTTGAAACACTTTTAATATTCGCTATGACTTTGAGAAGAAACAAAATCAAAACCTTTGATCAGCTGCTGCCCATATTGCAGGCCAGATATCCAACAGACTAAGGCTGAAAGGATACGCATGATCCGGTATTGCACATCTCAAGCATCCCAAAACTCTGAGTTGGAGCAAAACAAGAGTTGGCACCACTGGTCTCCAGAGCAGAGACATGCCATGTATCCCCCTACTTAGAAGAATAATGATTAAATATTTCTCTCAAATGCCCCATTAAGTTAATATGTGGTATGACTGAAAAAGCTCTTTCAAAATTATCACGTGTTCCTCACTCTTCACCCAGCCTGTTTACTTTTACCTGTGTCAGAGGGGTGTGCCGGCACCACAGATGGTCACTGATGCAGTCCTTCCCCAACCTGAGCCTGTACCGCAGCAAAAAGCTTTACCAGCATGGGCTCCACAGGACGCTGGGCTGGAGCTTTTATTATTATGACTGTGTGATTAAATGAAGTATTACCTGCAGTCGCATACCAGCTTGCAATGCAGTTTTATGGCCATTTGCACTTACCCTTCAGCGGCAGTGCCTGCTGCATGGCTCTGGGAAGGCTGTGCAAGCCCACCCCCAAGCCGGTGCAGCACATCTTCCCTGCTCTGGTCCCCACACCAGCGGGGTTACAGCAAACTTCTGAACATTGCATGTACTTCACCACGGCGCAACCTGCCCAGCAGCTGCGGTCTGCATGAGCAGCAGCGAGGGAGAATGTTTGCATTGTGTTCAAGAGTTTTGAAAGCGCTTCTAGGCATATCAAGTTTTGTAAAATAATTCTTTTACAAACTGGACTTTGGGATACATTAATTTAGCCTCAAACTCAGAAAAATATCTTGCATCCAAGTGCAAGTCCCAGTGTTTTTTATGCATTAGCCAGCAGGAAGGTTTCTGTTCCACTGAGCAGAAAAAGAATGTTAATTGCAAGGGAACTTGACTGCTGAAATGCTTTGTGTAATGAAGGACTGTGCAGGGGCAAGGAGATAAGCTCGAGAGACTGATCCTTTCTTTCCCACGGCGGAGAAGGGTAAGAGTGCAAACTCAGTCATGCTGCTCTTTCTTTTTTTAGCTTCGAAATGGTCACTCCTTTCCTAGCAGGCTTTCTTGGGCTCTCCAACCGAGCTACCTAAAAACTGCAATAAACTGTTACTCTGTTGTGGGCTTGCTAGAGGCTTTCTAGTCTAGAGGAGCGAAGCTCTGCGCCAGAGAGGGTCCGCAGTCGGCGAGGAGAGGAGATTCCTATTCCTGGCTCGAGAGATAGGGAGGCTGGGGAGGGAGCTGTCATTCCAGCAAGCCAAGCCATACCCTGCCGCACCCTCGTTTCTAGACCGACGGCAATGTACCCCCGGCAAAATGCCCCCAGCCACCCTGCGCCGGCTAACCGGGGCTGCACGGAGCGCTCACACGCCCAGCCCCCGCGCACGGTGCGCCGGAGCGGGACCCCGCCAGCCTCGTCCATCACCCCGGAGGTACGCTCCTTCTCCCCGGCCCTTTCCACCAGCTCCCCGGGGCGGGGCCCGCCCGCAGGCGGCCGGGCAGCCGGCGCCCCGAGCAGCGCAGGCCCAGCGAGGGCGGCCCGCCCGGGACCCCCCGGCTCCCCGAGGGGCGGGCAGGGCGACTACAAGCCCCAGGCTGCCCGGCCGGGAGGCAGGGCGGGAGCGACGTGGCGCTGCGCGGCCCCGCTCCGGCCGCCGGACCCCGCTCCGCCCCGCCCCGCTCCGCGCCCGCCGCCGCCGAGCGCCGGGGGCTGTGCCCCGCCGCGCCATGGGTGAGTGCCGGGCTGGGGGGCCGCTGCGGGGCGGGGGGCGCCCCGGGGGAAGGGGCAGCGGGCTGGGAACGGGCGCGTCCTGCCCCAGGAAGAAGTTTTCAAAGAAGAAGGTTTCAACTTTTCCTAACGGCTGGAACCGCATCCCTCCCCCCCCCCCCGCCCCTTCTGTTCTTTTTAGCGCCCCCGGCAGCAAACAGAGCAAACAAAGTCATCTCCTGTGGCACAGCTCCCGGGGCCGTCCCAGGAGCAGCGCCGGGAAGAGGGGGCTGCCTGCGGGAGCAGAGCCCCGGCGGCTGCGGAGGGAGCACTGCAGTTTCGCCGGAGGCGGCGGCGGCGGTTGGCCGCGGGGGTGCCAAGGGGCACTCGAGCCGCTGAAAAGGCAGCCCAGTCTCAGCCAGGTCAGCAGCACGGGCTCCTGCCCGGTCCTGAGGCACGGCCCTCCGACCAGAGTTTGCCGTAGGCAGGGAATGGCCTGGCACAGCTCCTTGGGAGACCCCCCCAAACTTTCTGTTCTCCTGTGAAGAGCTGAAGAGTCCTCGAGTTCCCTGACTTCATCAGAATAGGCTATATACGAAGCTGGATTTCAATCAAAGTTCATAAACTGTTACTGCTCATTAAGTTAACAAGAAATACAGCAAATTGTGACGGAATCGGCTGTGGTATTTACAGTGGGGCTGTCTGTATCTAATTGAGTTTGTGGCTTGAAACTAATGACGTGCCCGCATTAGGCAAAGCCTTTTGTTCTCAGTGAGCAAATATTTTTTCTAATTATCTGCATAACATGTAGAAGGAGTGATAAAAGCAGTGCAGGTAGTCACACAGCATGATGGAGGGACTGGCGTGTAGCTGGGATGGCATAAGTAACACAAATGAAACACAGAGGGTTACAGAATAAATACAAATATAAACATAGCCATCTCTGAGAAAAAAACCTTTATTGCTGGCTGTAATTAAAAGCCAAATAGAGACACTTCCTATTAAACACAGCTTGTGAGGGGAAAAAAGCCCTTAGGCAGGGTGAGGAAGTTTTTCTATGGTCTGGTGGTTGTGTCCACATTCTTTCCACATACAGTCCACTGAAACTGTGAGTATTTCTAATTAAACAACGCCAACGTGAGCATACAGATAGTATTATGTGCTGGAAACCAGTACAAACCTCTAAGCTGATGCGCTTTACCTGTGCCTTCAAAATTGTAACTGGAAGGGGGAGGTCGCTGTCACTGCTGTTGCCCAGAGGTCCCTCCATCAGCACTGGCTCTCATGCCATGTGCAGTCCCCCCTGCCATAACACGACTAATGGTTCACACGTGGTCACCCTTTCATCCTCTCCCCAGGGCAAGGAGCCTGTGCAGCAAGCACCTTGGTTTTGTAGGGTTGTTTGGGACGGGTTGGTTTGGATTTGGTTTGCTTTTGCTGTTGTTTTTTCTTATTTTTGCTAAACTTACATACTTACTAAACTTGCATGCTCAGCTATATGGGAAGGGCAAGGTCAAAGAATCGCTTCTTGTATTTGGGGCAGGCAACAACGAGCTTTTCAGCGCATGATGAATTTTGTCCTGTAGTCCTGGACCAGCCTGAGAAGGTTGTGCCTGGCTCGGGGATCCCGGGCACTGTGTGCTGTAGAAGGAGAGATGAAGAAATCAGGGCCATGTTGAGAGTGCAAGATTAACTAGGAGAAGTAAACTTCCGCGAGCAGTGTTTTTAACAAGGTGGGGAGTGAGGATGCAGAGCTTGCAGTGAGAGCTGATGGTGCCACATGCACTGAAACATGAAAATGATAATGCAGAACAATTCAGAACCAGAAAGCAGAAGCTGCGTTTCCTGCCCAGAACAGGTTTTGTAATTAGAACCAAGGGAGACCATGGACGATCCCCCCGTACAACTCCAGGCACTACAAATCACTGTCCTCCACTTAAACACAAGTCTTAACTCTGTTAACAAAGTCCTGTTTTCACAGTTCTGCACCCCAGATGAGTGCCCCTGCAGTTAGTGGAAGTGTGTGCAGACCTGGTAGGTTGCGTGACTATCTGCAAGTGCCCCTCTACACATGACCTGGTGACCTATGGGGAAATTCAGCATCGTGGCTTTGTAGATGGAAAACTTTGGGTGTCCTGGGAGAGCTTTTTCCAGCTTGTGCATGCTGATAGCTTGCCTGCTAGTGCCAGAGACCCGAAACTAGCATTGCTTGCTTGTTTTTCCAGGTCGTGCACTGCTGGTCCTCCTCTTGTCTGCAACGGTCTCTCTCCTGGGCGGGCTGGTATTTGGATATGAGCTGGGCATTATCTCCGGTGCGCTGCTGCAGTTGCAGATAGACTTTCACCTTAGCTGCTTCAAGCAAGAAGTTCTTGTGAGCGCCCTCCTTATCGGAGCTCTCCTCGCTTCTCTGGTTGGGGGGATCCTCATTGACCGCCATGGACGGAGGAGAGCAATCCTGGTCAGCAACTTGGTCCTGTTGGTTGGCAGCCTTATTCTCACACTGGCGAGGTCATTTATTGGGCTGGTCATTGGGCGCATGACCGTGGGCTTTGCCATCTCTGTCTCATCCATGGCCTGCTGCATCTATGTCTCAGAAATGGTGGCTGCTCATCAGCGAGGGCTGCTGGTGTCTCTCTACGAAGCGGGCATCACCGTAGGCATCCTCCTGTCCTATGCGCTGAATTACATATTTGCAGACGTGGATGAGGGATGGAGGTATATGTTTGGACTGGCCATTGCCCCGATGGCCATGCAGTTCCTCAGTATCCTCTTTCTCCCAGTGAACCCTGTTAAATTAAGCTCGTGGGACTCAGACTGCCAGAAGGGCCTCATTCAATTGCAGGACACTGAGGACAGAGCAGCAGCAAAGCAGGAGCCCTATAAAGAGAAGCATTACTCATTTCTTGACCTTTTCAGGACCAGAGACAACATGAGAAGGCGGACTCTGGTGGGCCTGGGACTGGTGCTCTTCCAGCAGTTCACTGGGCAGCCCAATGTGCTAGGCTATGCCTCCAAAATTTTCCACTCAGTGGGGTTCCAGAGCAACTCCTCTGCGATCCTGGCCTCTGTCGGGCTGGGCGCGATAAAGGTGCTGTCCACGCTCGTCGCGATGGCCTTTGCGGACAAGGCTGGCAGGAGAATGCTACTCATGGCTGGCTGCACGGTGATGGCTATCTCCGTCACCACCATTGGCCTCACCACCCGCATCGCTCCGCTGGCCATGGCCAGGGACTGCAAGGCAGCCGCAGACCCCAATGCATCCCACAGCCTCACCCTGCACCCCCAGCCTGCTGCGTCACCCATCCTGCCAGCATTAGGTGCTGGCAAACGCCAGGCAGGCCCTGGGGTTGCTGCCACAAGGAGCCTTACAAAAGCTTTTGCCAGTACTCAAAGCAGAGAGGTTGTTCCCCATTCTTCCCTCACTCAGAAACGGGACTTGGTGGGTCAGGACAAGGAAGAGACAGTGGGAAGCACTGGCCCTCCTTTCAGTGGTGCTCCCTGGGCAGAACATACGGTTTTAAATTGGATTACGCTGCTGAGTATGATGGCTTTCGTGAGCGCCTTCTCAATTGGATTTGGACCAAGTAAGTATGGTGTTTATATATCCTTGCACTAACCCAGAGAATAAAACTAGGGCTGATCTTTATAGTCTGCTTGAAATGTTCATTATGCATCTGCTTTACCAAGCAGCTCAGTGTCTGGAAACTGGAAATATATCCTTTTCAGCCCACTGAATCATTTTCTAGCATTGCAGCTCTGTCAGCTATAGGGCTGGTACAGCACTAGAATAATTTCTCTTCCATGCTATCACTACCCTTGTAATGTTTTTTTTTCTGTCATGCTCATTGCAAAATCAGAGCATCCCACAAGCATTATCTAATCTTCACAGCACCCTGATGAGGAGGAAAATAGAGGGCTGAGAACAGAGGGACTGAGGGGCTTTTCCTGTGTGATGAAGAAAGTCAGTGGCAGAACTGAAAGTGGAACCTCCTCAGAAATTTTTCAGTATCAGTCGGTCTTTTTCTGAAATCATTGTCTATTCACCAGATGACAACAGAGATTAGTTCATGCTTCCATGTGAGCTCTAGTGTTTTCTGGCATTTATTACTTTAAATGCTTTGATGAGAGGAAACAGCACCTAACTCAAGGGAAAACAGAAGCGCACAGCAAGTCTCATGGGTTTGACAGTGACCCTGTAAGTTATTTCCAGCAAAATAACCCTGGGATAGCAGAGACTACTTTAAGATATATATTGCTTTAGCTCTGGTTTTAGCCCAAATGCAACACTGTCTCCCTAATCGTATCCCTTTCTCATTTCTTTACAAAGAGCGTGTCCTGACAGCAGGTGTGCCAGATCTTTTCCATCTCCCTTGAATGGAATGACCAACTCCCCTGCTTTCTTCCTTGCTCCCTGGACCTGTCCATTTGTATTTCATTCCTCCGTGAAGTGCTGAACGTGGGGGTTTTGAAGTGTTCTACTGTGACCTGACTCTGAGACTGATGAATGTTTGACACCACCAGCAACGGGTGCTGGGTGAAGCCAGAGCTTAAAACCCCTGCTGAAATCTTCCTTGCCCATTTCCCAAATAAATTGCTTAACCCCTACAACTGTCTTTCTGATCTCTCTAATCCATGCAGTGACCTGGCTGGTCCTCAGTGAGATCTACCCTGCTGGGATTAGAGGAAGAGCCTTTGCCTTCTGTAACAGCTTTAACTGGGCTGCCAATTTACTGATCAGCCTCTCCTTCCTGGACCTTATTGGTAAGTGTCCGTCCCCCATCCCTCCGTCTCCCACAGCTGGGTAGTGAAGGTGCCCGCCACAACCTGTTCGGAGATTAAATGGCATTTTGAACTTGATGCTGGAATGGGTGTGACCCTGATGCCTCTGACAGCAGAAAAACCAGGCACCAGCAACGCTGCTCTGAGCCCCTGCACCACCCGTTTCATAACAATCATGCATCGCCCACTGGGCTGCACTGTAATACTGCAGTATCAGCAAACCACGGTGTTTGCAGCTTTCATGCCGGTAGCTTTAGAACGTTTCTTGCTAGCAGAGCTGTCCGGGCACTGCTGGCCCCTGGAGCTCAGCTGCCTTCTCCTTCCCTTTGTGGTGCTGCTGGCAAAGCCTGGTGTGGATCATCCTTGCTGATTCCTGGTCCAGACCTTGCAGATAAGAAGCTTTCCCTGCTCTTTGGAGGGCTTCTCAAAATAAAATGCCCTTGTCAGGCACCAGTGACCACCTCGCAGTAAGCAACCAGCTTCCTTTGTATCCCACGATGTGACCTATCTCCGATGGACCGTTCACGCACTTGAATCTCTCTGCAGATGCCATTGGTTTCTCCTGGATGTTTCTTCTCTATGGACTGATGGGGGTGATGGCTGTTATATTCATTTGCTTTTTTGTTCCGGAAACGAAAGGACAGTCCTTAGAGGAGATAGACCAGCAGTTCTCCAGGAAACGGTACGTGTGCTGTTGTACCAGCGTGAGTGCTGGCTTTGGGTGCTTCCCACCACTCCCTGAGGACTATGGCACTGGGCAGCTCAGGGCTGTTGCAAAGTCTGGTCAGTGCCGCTGAGAGTATCTCAGGTTTGTGCAGGCCTATGGGATGGGGTGTGAGAGCTGCAGCGTGGTTCATCAGCGGGTCACTGCCCTGAGCCTTGCGGCCGTGCTGCTGGAGGGCACTCGTGACACTCGGGAGGAAAAGGGCTAAAAACCAGGGCTTCTGGGTGAGGGGAGGAGAGCAGGACCAGAGCATGGCACAGGCAGGTCAGGACTGCGAGGTCCTTAGAATAATCCTGGACTGATCCTTCTCTGGGGTGGAGACATCTCCTGGCATAACACAGGCCACAGGCTCTCACCCCGTAATTTCCGTGCAAAGCCTGTAATGGGCTAGGGAAGATCGAGTGGTATTTGTGCGATTCTGGTTGTGAAGGAGGTGACAGGGCAAGCATCGCTGGAGCAGAGGGAGGTTGTGCAGCCGCACGCACGGTTGCAATGCCAAGGGGTGGGAGCACACAGCCCGTGGGGGGGTGGCTGGGAGGGTAACTGCTGTAGACCCCTGCCTGGCTCCTGGCTCCCTGCGAGCAGCAGCTGCTGCAGCTGACCTTCGCCATTGCCCGGCAGGGTGTGGGACGGAAATGTGCTTAAGCAGAGACGTGGAAGAAGAATGAGCTGCACATACGCCCAGTACCAGAGAGTGGAGCACGCCAGCAGCACATGAAACCAATGACGTGCCCGCAGCATCGCCCCGAGGAGAGGAGCAGGCTGTGCCATCCGGACAGTTCTTTTCCATGGCCTTTAACTGGTGACCTCTGCTCAGAGACAGTTCTCACTGCAGTGCCTTAGATCTTGGGACATGCCGATAGCTGTCCTTTGGGTCCTTGGAGGATTGCAGGTCCCAGGCAGGGAACATGTCCTTCTTTTGATAATCTTTTACTTTTCATGGTTTGTATCTCCTATCATTTAAGAGATTAATGGTTTTGTACACAGGAATTGAAGAACAACTTTTGCTGACAATGCTTTCCATCTGTGCAGTTCATTTGTGAGCAAGGTGTATTGTTTCTAGTTCTTTGAAATACTTGATGCTTTACAGAGGGGACAGTAGCGCAGAAGGAATGTGTCAAGCAGTCAGCAGCATACATTAATATTGTCACCCTTTGTAACGTCTATGTAGGAGCCTGGAGTCTGAGATGGGAGCTAATTCAGCTAAACACCCTGTTTCAGTGGAGGCAGAACAAGTAGCTCATAGGCTGCTATTTCCCACAGTGTCAAGGCCCAGCAGCTCACCTGCCTGATCACCCAAGGCCCATGCTAAACAAGTGTAGAAGTACATCTCACGTGTCTGCTTGGCTGCTTTCTTTTGTACACAGAGCCTGTTTTGCATTCATGACCAGGGTGTGCATGTACAGAAATGCGTGCAATATTCTGGTAGCTTCTACAAGTTTTCCACCTCTTACAATTGTATGTTCTTTCATTAATTCACCCCTCCTCCTGATAGGTATACATTATAAAAAAAACACCCTACTAACATCACACTCACTCCCCAAACCTTGTCAGGGAGGAGGAGCTGGAATCCTGCTGAACAGCCAGCCTTGTCTCTTTTGAACCCCTGAAGGAACTAAGTCCCAAAACTTGGGGTTTTCCCCTGAAAGTGCAGCTCCTTGGGGACCAGTGACTGCTACACTGGGCCACCTGCTTGGCACCACAGGGACAAACACACAGGATGAGGCCATGTCACTTAAACCCCTGTCTCAAAGAGAAGCCACAAAACACTGGGAAATGATCTGTCCTTGGCTGTAATTCAGTTCATGGCTGTCGGTTGTCTGCCATGGAAGTGGTTTTCTCTTCCCACTGAGCGATGGGGGTCACCCAGGGCCTTCCTCACCCACAGCCTTCCTCACCCACCTCAGCCTCCCCGCCACACCTCTGCTGCAGCTGGAATTTGGTGTTTCTGAAGTCCCTTGTGCACTGCAGATGCTGTCACCTCAGGGCACACAAGGACACCTGTAAAACAGAAAACGGGTGCTCTCTTCCTGCAAAAAAAGCCCATGAATACTGAGCTGTATCGGGGTAACTCTGATTTTCTGGGGAGAAAAAGCATCAGCGCTGTCCTAGGAGTTAAAGTCAGCCTCCAGATTATGGCTGCAGCCTGTGGCCGTTGGTGAGAGGGTCGTGCATTCACCGGGGGATCCCTGCCCACGGGGGATGGGGGCGGAGGGGGGTGCTTGCATGCACCTCTCTGTACAGTCGGTTGGAGGCGGGGTCCCGCCAAGGAGCAGCAGCGCTCCAGCGCGGTTTTTCTTTCCGGGCTGTCACCATTTGCCGCCTGCCCCAGCAGCGCCGGGGGCCCCACGCCCCCCCGGCCCCCGGCCCCGGGCGGGGACCGCGCTGCCGCCCGCCCGCAGCGGCCCGCGGGTGCACGGCGTCGCGCCTGCCGCCAGGGGGCACCCCGGCTCCGCGGCAGCGTCCCCTCCGCGGCCCCGCCACCGGCCGCTCCGCCCCGGCCCCCGCGGCACCCCTTGCTGCGGGCCCAGCCCGGCACTGGTGTGTCACCCTGGGCAGGCAGACAGACAGACAGACAGACACGCACCCCCATGACCAAAGTGTCAGCTCACCTCACCCCTCGGGCACAGCGCCCGAGCCAGACGGACCGCCCGCCCCGCGGAGCAGCGGTGCCGCTGCCCCCTCGTGCCGTGCCCCCAGGCTTGATGGAGCCCCCGGCAAGGAGGGCAGTGGGGTGGGAAGGGGCTCCCCTGCATGGGGGCGGTAGGCAGCTGGGGCTGCCGGGGGGCGAGGGGAAGGGGAGGGGATGGAGACCCTTGGGCCTCACGGGAGGGTGGCGAGGGGAAGGGGAGGGGATGGAGACCCTTGGGCCTCACGGGAGGGTGGCGAGGGGAAGGGGAGGGGATGGAGACCCTTGGGCCTCACGGGAGGGTGGCGAGGGGAAGGGGAGGGGATGGAGACCCTTGGGCCTCACGGGAGGGTGGCGAGGGGAAGGGGAGGGGATGGAGACCCTTGGGCCTCACGGGAGGGTGGCGAGGGGAAGGGGAGGGGATGGAGACCCTTGGGCCTCACGGGAGGGTGGCGAGGGGAAGGGGAGGGGATGGAGACCCTTGGGCCTCACGGGAGGGTGGCGAGGGGAAGGGGAGGGGATGGAGACCCTTGGGCCTCACGGGAGGGTGGCGAGGGCCCAGGCCGGGGCTCGCTGCGGCTGGTTGGGTGGGTGGTGGGGGCGAGTTGGCTCCGGGGAGAGCAGAGGGGGCTGCTGACATTGCCAGGCTCTGTGGGTGGCGGTACAGAAAGCTGTAAGATTGTGGTAAGGGGGATGAATGAGCCCAGGGTCAGAGAGCTGTCTTTGCTGCTTTCTCCGGAAAAACATGATGCAACTTTCCAAACCCAACAGCTTCAGCCCATGAGGCAGCAGGAACCTGCGAGGGACTGCCTAGCTCACCGCCCAGCGCACCGTGCTTGGGGCTCTGTGCTTGGGCAGGGTGCGAGGCTCGGGGAGAGGAGGTGCTGGGAGAGCCTGGGCGCTGCTGCAGAGCAGAGTTCCCCCTCCGCCCCTGAAGCCCTTGTGATGAGGGGGTGTACGCACCCGGGAAGGGCTTCCTGCTGGGGAGACAGCTCTGAACCTGCCAGCTGGTGTTCATGGGGTCCTGCATCTCCATCGCAGCAGAGCTGGGCTGGTGGCACTCAAAAATGGAAAGACTGTTTAAATGAGAAGCTGAAGGGAAGTCAGAGGGTGTAGAAATTCAGACTCACACCCCTCATGAGGAGGATGTGGCCAATATCCAGGGAAAGAGCGGCAGGGAAATAAATGGTGCAGCTGCAATAAATAAGGTGAGTTTGACCGTGTGTAGTACCGGCAGACCCAAAGGAACATTATTAAGCAACCAAGCAAGGGCAAAACTTAGAGGTGCTTCCCTACATCAGAAGCCTAAAAGAATAAGATAATGCCAGGCTTTCCAATCACCCTGAATGACAACCCCAGCATCAGTACAGATTTCTCAAGGTGGGAGATCCCAGATTCCAATAGGAAAAATGTAGAGCCAGGCCTGTGTTACTGACCCCTGAGCAGGATAAAGGTAATGATCAGCAAACATAAAATGAGATTAGAGAAGCTAGTCAGCTCAGTGATCCATCAGGAAGAAAACCCGTGGTTTGGGATACAATAATGAGTCTGCTGAACCAAGCAGGGCTGGAAGCGGCGAGGAGGGCTGCTGCGCTGGGTTTGGTGGGGAGCAGTGCACAGGACCTGCTTCACAAGGTGTTTGTGGGAGGGCTGCTCTCTGTCAGTGACCACAAACCAACCAATTTAATGCTGTAGTGGGAGAGAGCACACCAAATAAATCCGGCGTGTGGCTCTACAATTTCAAGAAAGGGAACTATGAAAAAATAAGGTGATTAGTCAATACCAACAAAACGAAAAGGAACAGACAGAAAGCAAGGAGCCTGTAAGCAGTCTGGAGGCGATTAAAAAATGCTCTATTAAAGCCCAAGTAAAACATGTGCCACAACTCAAAAAAAACTAGGAGGTCCTAAAAAACACCCTGCCTGGCTCACTGCTAAGGTCAAGGAGGTATCACAGGGAGAAGGTCAGCATTTTAAAAATGGAAAGGTTTCCCATATGAGAAGAAAAGGAAAACCCATAAAACATAGCAAGTAAAGTGTAGACAGAAAATTAAAAGATCTAAAAAGGAGCATGAAGATTTCCTTGCAAAGATTTTTTTTTAAAGTTTCTTTAAGCACATCACAAGTAAGAAGCTGGCTAGGGAGCCATTGCTCGATACAAAGGTGCAATGGGGTACCGAGGAAGGTAAGGCATGACAAGGCAGCTCAGGCACGACTGTGTATTGGTTTTCACTGCTGCAGGTATTTGGGAGATCCTCTCACCCAGTTCATTCTCTGTAGCCCATAAGTTAGAGGATCGAGATCAATGTGACTTTACAAATGGCTATTGCACCAGAGGACTGGTTGCTAGTGTAGCTCCCACCTACAAACCAAGCTCTGGAAGGGGACCCTGGGAGCTGCAGGGGTGAGTGTCACCTCTGTCGCTGCCGGGGTGGTCGGGTCTGCACCAGCAGCGAGCACATGGGCAGACAAGCGGGTGGGAAAGAGCCAGCAGGCACGGCTGCCAAACAGGGAAATCCTACCTTGCCAGTGTGCTGGGACTCTAGGAAATCGTCAGTATGCACAGGGATAGGGAGAACCCAACAGACAGAACAGATGGACATTTTCAAAAAGATTTTGGCAAAATTATTTTTAAAAATCTACATTGCCATGGGGTTGAAACAAGAGTCCTTTTACGGATTGAAACCTAGTTAAAAGATACTCCTATCTTGTAGGTAGTAAAGTGCAGGGTTTAACAGACAGTTTTTGAGGACAAATGAGATTCAGCAATGGGGTCGCCCAAGAATCTCTGCTGGGTCTGGTTTTATTCAACATCTTCATTTGTGGTGTTGGGAAGGGAATGGACAGCAAAATCTCCAGGTTTGTGGATGACGCTAAGCTCTTTTGGGAAACAAAATGTTTTGCCAATGACAAAGGGCTCCAGAAGAACCTTGCAAAAGTGAGTGAGTGAGCAAAAAGGGCAGCTGAGATGGATGTGCGAGGGAAAGCTGCAGGCTGGTGCCAGAGGCCACTGGAAGCCGTCTGGGGTTAGTGTGGATTGGAGGAGTCCTTGGCTGGGTGAGCTAGCTCCCTCCATCATCGTCTAACTGGACAAACGTGTCCCCGCTCTAAATTTGTGACCCATTAGTGTAGCAACAGGCTCTTTCTCTTTTTCTCTCCCCTGAGGCTGAGACCTCATAAGACTAGAGGATACAGAACTGCTTGAGGCAGTGATAAATCTTCTTTAGTGGGCTTTTATTTCCTTTTCTTTCACAATATTTTCTTTAGTTTCCTAGCCAAATTTTTTCTAAGGAAAGATTTCTGACTTCCTTTGAGCCACAGCTCAACATCTGTCCACATTGGGGGCTGAAGTAATACACTGTTAAGGGGTTTTGATGTCAAGCCCAAAACCCCACCAGGGATTTATGCAGCTCTCCTCTTTCCTCCCTCCTCCTCTTCAAACAGCCTTTCATTTGCTCTCACTAATTGTGCTGTCATGCCTTTCTTTTTTCCCCCGGTTGTGCAGACAGCCTTTCATGCAGACAGGTTTCGGTGACAGATGCCTGTGCCATGAGCTTTCCGAGGAGGCCGGCTGCGCTGCAGAGCGTGCGCATCGTCTGAACGCGCCGAGCCGCGCTGAAATGATCCAGGCACCCATCCAGCTCGGGGACGGATTAGGCAGTGGCTTCCCTGGCCACCCCCCGAGGAGCCGCTGGGTAATCGCTGCCGGTCGGGAGAGCCCCACCAGCCCCAGCCCACCCACAGACACCACTTGCTCCTCTAAGTGGGCAGGAAAAGACTAGCTGAGCATCTCTTGGAAAAAATGGAAGGGGAGAGTCTTCGGGAAGATTTGAGCTGGGGACAAGGACACTGCAAAGCCCGGTGTCGCAGGGGAGGTGGCTGTGGGCAAGAGGAGCACAGCCAGGAGCGGGGGGATTGCATGGGGTCAAACAGCTATTCTGGGCTGTGCCCCCTTCCTCGGGCATACACAGCGAGAGTGGTGTGGTGAGTGTGAAGACCAGTGCTTTCGATGACTTGCATGAAATTGTGAAAGAAGGCTCAGCCCTAGGGACCATGTAAATCAACCTGCTCAAATGGAAACCTGCTCTCGGGCCTTGCCAACAAAAGGAGAACAACACTTTTGAGCAGCTATGTGATCTGAAGGCATCTGGGACACAACTAGAAGCTAATCCTGGAGAGGCTCAAAGCTTGAATTTCTTCAAAGTTGTGTTTGTGCCCAGGGAAGACTTTGTTGTTAGCAGGAAGACTGGGGTATAGCAAGCGGGGAAACGCACACCGTGAGTTCATAGACGACCCTGGTAGAAACCTTGGCTTGTTATTGCTGGTCCAGACTGACTTCAGAAACCAGCTAGTACACAGGCAATATAAAGTTTGAGGGGCAGCACGTACCATCACAGAGTCCTCAAGCTCCAGCCGTGGTAACGTGATCTAGGTGACAGACTGAAAACGGAGGAAGGTGTCAGTCCCTGCTGCAAATACTCCCACAACTCAGCAGAGAAATGTGGGATGTGGGATGTCCTTCTTGTGCATGTGAAGGCAGCAGGCTCAAGGACTGGATCCCACTTAGTCTCTGCTCGGGGGGATACAGGGCTGGATGAAAGGAGTCAGGATACATGAAATACGATAACTGGAAAAAATACAAACCAGAAGATGGGCTGTTTAATGCACTACAGATCCTGAAAAACAACCAGAGCTGAACAAAGAAACGTTCCTTGTATAGCAACAAAGATATAGCTCAACTCAGAGAGAACCTGGAAGGAGAAGGGCATGTTGAGATGTGTTTTGTTAGCTTGTGTGTCTCCAGGCACTGCGTGGATCAGACCCAAGCCTAGAATGTGGCAGGGGCTTCCTCCTTTCACTGCATCTTTCCTGTCCTCTCCGATGTGCTCCTTCCAGCACGAGCACCTCCAAGCTCCTCACACGTGGTGCCTGTGCCCTGCGCCCTTGTTCTTCCTGCTCTACCTGGCCTTCTTGCTACTGCTTCTGCCTCTGGCCTCAGCTCCCCCAGCCCTGAGCTCTTCCCTCTGCTTATTGAATTAGGAGAGGGAGAGTTGCTGTCACTTCTAATAATAGGAGTAAAGCAGGGACAGAAAGATAAGGTCTCCCCCAACCACCAGGATGCTGATGGTTTGCAGAATGAGTTGCTCTGACAGGTCATGCACCCAGAAAAGCCCATTGTCCATGTGGAGACAAGACACCATGGGCTGGGCTGGGAGTGAGACCTCAGGTGCAGTACTGGGCAATGCAGAAACCACCGCTCTGCCCCTGGACCTACTAGGACAAATTCAGCCGCTGGATAAGCAGGAATCACATAATTACCTTTACTGGGGAGTTTTTCCATTGCCATTTGTCTCCAGGTACTTTTTAGCCACTGAGCTGAGCTTTCCCCACTGGGAATCATTTTCTCCTTGCCACGATGGCAGGAGCTGCAAGAAGCTGGCCATTGTCAGGAGTCATTTCCCCTTGGAAAGGTCCTCTGCGAGGGTCTGGGGGAAATCATCGTGCTCGGGCACGATGGTCCCACCGCGGCAATCCTGGCACCACACCCATGGCGGCATCTGTGCTCACTGACAGCTCTTGGGGGTAACAACCATCCTTTTGTTCTCACTCAAACTCACAGCTGAGGTCTGGTGCATGATGTGACCTCCTGCAGCAATACAAATAAAAATGTCAGTACTATGACTATTAATAGTGTTTCTATTCCTGCTGCCATTATGATTGCTTTTGCTACTATTAATAATAATATTTACATATGCAAAACCACAGATGCAAAACAGATGGTTTGGTTGGGACCTCTGAAAAAACTTGTCTCTGCCACATATATTTATGACAAAGACAGAGGGTTAACCACACAGAGTGCCATACAGAGAACAAATAGACAGGGAAAAAGAATGAAATAATTCCTTCCATATTCCTGACAGAGGCCAAAACTCATCCATTCCCTCTCTCTGCTTCTCTCCTTTCTAGCATTTGAGACTCTTTTCCAATACCAGGTCAGGGATGGTTTCCATATTTGTTCAGACTTGTCTAATTTTATTTTCCAGTTCAGCTATTATTTTTTCAGATGCAGCTTTTCCTGATGGATGGAAAATACAAAGGGAATCGCTCATCTGCTCCCCGCAAACTTTTTCCTGACCGCTGGGAAGCTCAGGCACTATTCCAGGCCTGGAGTAAACCTTGCCTTGTGGAGAAAACTTGATCCTTGTTTGCCGAGTTCACACGTCTGGGAATAATTTAAGCTAAGGGGAAAAGTAAAAGTGAGGAAAGACTGCCACCGTCCCTAAGCCCATTTCATTCCCTTCACCACGCAGCCTTGCCTGGGAGGATGGCCGTGGCCACGCAAGATGAACAACCACATCTCCACGACTGGCCAGAACTGTAAAGCAAGAAAGTGGCAGCACAGGGCAGGGCAAGAGTTTTCGCAGCTTCACCCAGGCTTGTTTCGCAGAAACAGAAAGTAACGGAGAGCCTGCCAGCGGCCCGGCATCCCCCTCTGCTGTCGGCGGTGGCTGCTGTAGGGCTGGGCTCTCTCAGCGGCAGAGAGTGGACGGGCTTGGCTTGGGTGGCCACCTTGCTCTGCGCTCCTGGTTCTCCCGCAAGGATGAGGAGAAGCAGAAGGACAAGGCTGAAACAAGGACCTCTCTTGCCTGTATTGATAAGTAGTTTTGAACTGGAATTACGCAAGAGTCCCACCAGCATCAACGGCTTCCCTGTGGGCATGCTTTGGTCTCTTGTCCATATATTTACGGTTGTGTGAACACCAAAGGCTCCCCTGAACCCATGGGTGTTGTGTTTGTGGCCAACAGGACTCCGCAGCTCTTTTCCATTGCCAAACACCCTCGGGGACACCCTGATCTCCACGAGCAGTCCCAGGCCCAGCTACTCCTTCCATAAGCAGGAGGAGGAAGAGGAGGAGAAGGAGGGAAAGGTCTATACGCTCTGCCACAACAAAGCAATGTTTAAACAGGGAAAGTCACCGGACAGCCCATACCACATGCTAACGAGTACAATGCAGTGTCCCCGAGCATTAATGAGCAATAAAGTGCCCCACAAACTAAAAAGCCCCCAAGTGCTACTGAGGACTAAGTAGTCCCCAAATACTCGCATGTCTCTCAGGTCAAATTCCACTCTTTAAACCAATCCCCATTACATTTTACACATCAGGCTGTAGAAGGCCTCGGAGGGGCTGTTAGGGTCTATTGTAGGGGAATAAAGCAAGTGTCAAAAAGACTTTTAATGCCCAGTTTAAAATGGCCAAAACGCAGCCTGCCGTTACCTGATAAGCTGCAAGGTCTCTACCGGGAGAAATATTTTGGTTTTTAAATTGTCTCAACCCTTGCACACTTACAAGAGGCTGGCCTTGGCTCTAAACTAAAGCTTTGTCAAGTACATTAAAACGATATTAAAAACCTGGCTTTTGTTTCATAAAGACTTTTAATGCTTGTTAGTTGGGGTTTGTTTCCTTACAATGGTAATGACCAGTAATTACTGAACTTATCAGAGCGCTGCAGATCCCTGCATCTGTGTGGTTTACAGCATCAATACTCCTCCCAGCGTGGTGGCTGTCCCACCACTGCTGTCCCCACCATGCAGGTGTGGGAACCAAAGAGCTTGGGAGGCATTAACACCTCCGGAGATGCATAACAGGGCAGTGCCAGAGCCAGAAGACAACGCCCAAATCCCATGTCCATGGGCTCTGCTCATTGCAGGAGAGAATATCCCTGGTCTTCTCTCAGTGCAAATTACCCTCTTACTCTTTACAGGGAAACTTGAGAGATTGCACCCGTTTACTGGTTCAATTCACCTTTTTTGTGAACAACTGCCCAATGACTACAGGCTATGGTGTCCATTGGTAGATTTTATGTAGATATTTGGACATTCAAAAATTAGATGTTTGAACAGCTAAAGGTTTTTTCAAAGCAGATCTGTAATTCATTCAAAGATTCAGTCTCAGAGTGTCAACAGCCAAGAAAGCCAGGATTCAAGCTGCGACAGGGTGTTTTTTACCGTCCCGCGTTGTTCCTCTGTGCTGTAGGGGATCTCCGGGGTGGACCAGCTTCATGGTGCTGTTTTGCTGCTATCACTATGCTTTGGGAAGTGTGTTTGCATAGTAGCGAGCGAGGCCAACACACAAAATTAAAGGCATTTGAAGTTTAGTGCAAGTCTTGATTGTCAGGAATGCAGCATTGAAAGCAAAACTTAAAGCTTCCATATTGCAAAACCTATTAGCTGCTTTACCGTTTTTGCAGTCATGCCAGCTCACTCATACTGGAGCTTTTAGCAAAGCATGACAGCTCATATGTTTAGCTTGGGCCAGGCTTAAAGTTCCGATGAAGCCTAATCTTGGGACTTGTATTTACTTTGGCCGGGGATGCCTTTTGCACAGACGACTTCCTATCCTTCCTAATCTTTCCCGCAGGAAAGAAGCCGGGAATTACGAGTGGGGGGAGGAAGACAAAGCCAACCAGACATGCAGCAGAAGAGAGACAAGCGCTGCACACGTCGGTGAAGTGGGCCAGGTTCAGGGACCTTGTCTGTTAAGGGAAGGAGTTAAAGGGGGAGTCAGCACCTCCGCTGTCATCATTTGAGATGCGTCAAATCCATCATCGTTTCTCTGGAATTTTACCCATCTGGAAATATGGCTGGCTGCAACTGCGACAGCTTCATGGCTTAAGGATGGAAAAGTCTCTGCTTGGCTCGAACTTGTCAAACCTCCCACTGAAACAGAGAAGAATTTTGTGGGTATAAACCCCCGGCAGCCCCCTGGGATTTGTCACTGACGGGCTGCTCACAGGTCCCGGCTGTCCGTCCCCTACAAGCGAGCTGTCGGCAGCACCCGTGGAAGGAGCTGCTCTCTGCCGTGTGACAACAGAGGGAGCATGGACCCTGTGTCAGGCAGCCTAGCTGGATGCCACAGTTAGATAATGTGAACTCCCTTGCTCCTTACCTCCGTTTCTACAGCCTAAAACTAACTCAGGAGAAGCACGTGTAAATACCAGCCTCGGGCATCATGCTTTTACCACCCCTCTAAAATCTGCCTCTTCACAACCCCTACAACCACAGGCCACTTTTACCATTACGCTTTGAATTGCTGCAAATTCTCTGAAAGAAATCAGGGAAGCTGGAATCAGTTCCAGCCTTCGCCTTCTGCTTTAACATGCAGGCCAATGCCAAGGTCTGTGGAGAAACCGTACAGGGACCCTTCTGCTGCACCTGCGGCTTGAGCCACCCGCGGGAAATACACAGCCCTCCCCTTGGCCTCACCTGCGATTTACTTCACAACCCCTAAACAGCAGCTGTAGGATTACAGACAGAGAGAAAGAGAGAGAAAAACCCAGCACACACACTGGCTGTTTTCTAAGAGAAAGTCAGGACCCTACAGTGGCATTTACCCGGCTCCGGAGGCACAAGTCACCTGGGAGATGACACCATTTTCCACTGGAAGCCAGACGCAAAATGTACCAAACCACATTCTAAAAATGTCTTTCTTATCACGTTTTGAAGTAACATGGTAAGCACAAACCTACCTTTCTAATGCAGCAGTGAGACACTATGCACCATGCCGGCACTAGAAGTGCTGGTGAGCTTCACAAAATCCCTGCTTTATATTCAGAAATAGGGCTCCAAATGCAGAGACATAACAATGCGGTGGAGGGCATTTTCAGAGGACAAAAGGCCAGTCAGGTTTGGACTCCCTTTGATATCTTGGGTTTGACTAATTCCCATGAGTTGAAATAAAAAATTCTGAGTAGCTGGAAATATTCCCCAGTTTCATTCCCACGGAAGAGAAAGTGCTTAAAAGCATTCTAAGGTTAATGGGAACGTGATGAAAGAACCATTTCTGTAGAGCAGCATTGTGAGTACATGCTTCCTTTAAATGCATTTTCCAAGCATTATAGCAGAGCAATTTGGGATAGGATTCAAATATCTCTCAAACTTCTGGAAAGCGAGTGGTGAGGAAGCAATCTATTGCGCTGCTGCAGAGATGCTCCAGTTTGTGGCTTGAGGGCTCTGCAGTGGCCGAGCTGGGGCTGCCAGGAGCCAGCACCCCCAGGAGCAAATCACCCGCTGACAGGGAAACGGAGCACCCACTTTTGCTCTGATAAAAGCCCTAAAACCCAGCAAGGCCACCCCAAAGGTGTATGCGCGCTGCCTGCAGGGATTTGTCCCAGAATGGCACCTTTCCAAAGCTGACTGACACTTTTTGCCTCAGAGGGGAAAGCTGTCATCCTACAGCTTCCCTAATTAAGCAACTGGGGAGCGTGTGAGCATGCGGCACCCCTAATTCCCATCTAACCATCGGGCCAAGAACTGGGGTTTGGAAATACAGTGAATTTGATCAGTAGAGGGGGTATACTTTCCTCCTGGTGTAAAACAGCGCATGCCCGATGTGCTTTACAAACCCAGAAGTGCACTAGAGCAGTGTGTGGTGCCCCACAGCAGCTCAGAAGCCATTAATTACTAAATGAGTGACAGCGATGAGTCTCCCTCACCCCCAGTGTGTAGCTACGGGCTCCAACTGGGGGCTGGGCTTTGCAGGGGGGGGTCACAGCAGTTGCAGATGTTCATCAGGTGCTTTCTCCACCTGCGCCAGCTACCCAGTGCGCATATGCAGTAGCTGTGACCACATGCAAAAGTTGGTAACGCAATTACACATGTGCCTTGTTGATTAATTGGTACCACCATTTTTTACAAAAGAGAAAAACTCTGTAGCATGATAAATAGTTGAGTAATTATTATTTCATTATTATTGTACTTTTTGCTGTTCACACATACTTACATTGGACCAAACTGATTGCAAAGATTTTGATAAGAACGTCAAACCCACTGGCAATGTTAGGAGAAAGCCTGTAAAGGCCACTGGTTTTTAAACTACTTCAGAGCAGCTTAATGTGCACTGTGTATTGAGTTTAATTCTTTGATAACTGCCGTGCAAGGTTACCTCTCGGCAAAACTGTGATGAGTAACAATAAACCTTAAAAAGGCTTCAGCACAGATATACATTTCAAACCCAATGGCTCCAGTGCAGCGAGGGATGTGTTTTATGCAGAACACCCACAGAAGTCTTGCAGGTGATTTGCTGAATCAGGACCTTAAAGTCAGAGCTATTTTCTACCACTGTGTAGTGCTTTTGTCAGGCATTGGATTTTAAATGACCTTACCGAAAATGAATGCTGATGTCACCATTGACATGCTCTTGTCCCCTCTGCTCCGGTGCCGCCCTGCCCGCATGTGTCGGTGCCCAGAGGTGAGGGCCCAGCAGATCAAATCGATTGCACACTCTCGCGCTATGGATGTTAACGAACAAGCTCCTCGTGACCCCTCACCTTTCTGCCATGGGAAAACATTGGGAGACTCATTTCCCCACTGTTTGCAGGAACAAACAGCAGCAGTTTTACATCACAGGAAAACATGTATTAATGAATTACGCTTCATCACATAAGCTACACTTTGCAGTGTAGTTAAGCAGTTATGCAAACCACCAAGCAAAGTTCTCAAGATTCATCCAGACTGAGGAAATAAGTTTTGCATTTCTATTGACTTAGTTTTAGTGCCACAGAAGGCACTGGGAAGAACGGATGGAAAGAAAGGCTCTGGTGATAGACTGATCAAGCTGAGTTCGCAAGAAGCAATCGGACCAAAGCAAAGCAAATAAGGCGGCTGCCTGCAGGCAGCCGGGCCGGGAGGCTGTGCTTGCCTTCCTGTTTGTGTTTACCAGGACATAGCTCCTGCCATTAACTGCATTGTGCTTGCAGGGAGCAGCAGCTCCAGTGATGGATGGCTTCTGCAGAGCTCCTTTGTACCTGCCAACAGGGCTGAGCAATAAACAGTCCAAGGCAGCATCCACTCCATTTCCTTAACCCGTAAGTGCGCTGTGCCCAGCTTTCCCGTCAGGCACAGGAGCCAGCTTGCAGTTGCAAAGTGTACGTGTGTCCAGACAATTAAACGCCAGCAAGTTCCTGCAGCTCTCTCCATCTCGGGGTGGAGGTGAGCTACAAAGAGCTGAAAGCCAAAAGGAGAAAGCAATGGGTGCTTTACCAATTACCTGTGGATCACTGATGGTTTGCCTGGATGGGGTGCCTGTGGAGAAAGACAAGCGTCATCTTGCAGCTTAGCAGCATTCCCAGCATGTGCTTGCATTTAGTTAGGAAGCTGTGTTGACATCCAGGCATTGGAACACGTCTAAAAACCACCAGCCAGTCTCCCTTGCTCATGATGCCAGCACTGAGCACCGCGGGTGCCAGAACAGTCTCCAGGCACCACCTCGCAGCTCCACAAGCCGTGTTATCAGAGAAAGGTCAGGACAGGGGTTTAGATTAGCTGCGTTCAAGCACTCGTTACCAAACCATCTCAATCCAGGGAAGGGAAGAGGCAACATACCCCTGATCCAGGCATCCACAGCCATCTCCCCTCTGAGAACCTGCCCCCAATTTGCACGCTTTGAGTAGCATACTCTCTGCAGTCAGCATCCAGCCTGTAACCAGCATGGTTGGCTCTGTCTAGAAGCCCACGATCTTTAATTTAGCACTGACCTTGGCCTATGTAACGTCCAGCAGAGAGTATCAAGGTGTGTGACCTCAGCCTGTCCTAATCCCTCAGCCACTCCAGCCCCAGGACTCCTGCCTACAGCGGTGGGAGCTCCCTGCACCGAGCAGCTCCAGCCTCAGCCCTGAGCACTCCAACTTGCCAGCGTGTTTGCAGAGCAGAGCGTGTCATACTTCTGAAGAGTGACAAATTACCAGGAAGGGCTCCCCCCACACCCCAGCTCCGCTGTGCGCAGTCGAATTCCCTCGTGCCGCATTAACAGCTAATAAAACAATAGAGCTTTTAGTGGTGGACTTCAAAGGGATCTCGGGCAGATGAATGAATTTAGCATTTCTTCACTTACTGTCAGCACTGGGGGAGAGAAGGGCAGGCTGAGGTCGAAGGCTTCAGCAGGCAGCGGCAAACAAATACAGCCTGGTATTTGGGCTACTGCAGCAAAAGGAGTGGTAAATCAGCTAAGCAGTTGGCAAGTACCAGGTTTTTCTTCTCCTTTATCACTGCTCATCCACTTCAGCTGCCCTATTTTTTTGTTTTGTTTTGTTTTCCTGTGCTACATGACCACTACAAAAAAATACCATCAAAATTCAAAAACCCCATAGTTACACCTAAATCGCAGGCCAAGTCAGCAACAGCTGATTGCAGTATGGACAATCTTTAGGCAGCCTGGCCCAAACTCAAGCAAATGTAATTATTTTCAGACATAGCAACACAATTGTGTTTGGTAAATGTGCCGCGAGGTCCCGCAGCTAATTTACAACTGTGTGTCCATCTACAAAACGATTTCTGCAAACCATTAGCTCATTGTCATGTGCAGTCACAATAAGCATCTATATGAATTAAGCTTTGAATTGTGTAACTAAGAGTGGATTAATATTACTTAAAAGGTATCTCCCTTTTAAGAGCTGGAGAAGGAAGTACGAGACAGCAGGAAAAGTGGGGAGAACAGCATTTGTCTCAGATAGCATAGCTCAAATCATACCTCCTGGGCCATGTAGATAAAGACCCTCCAGCAGCTTACTCGCACATGGAGCGAGGGAAACGCAGAGCTGACCAACATAAATTGCACCTACAACAGAGATGCTTGCTGGTGGAGAAGACAGTCAATGCTTCACAGCTCCCACCAGCGAGGCTGTGCCAGCCAAATCTTCACCAGGGATGGAACCTACGGGGCAGTTTGGAAGGGATTAGAGATAGAGATCTTAAACAGATGAAGCATCATTTCGTAAAACTGCCGCAAGCAACATGGCTTTGTTGCTTTCTTATATTTCTCCTCCATTTTCTGACCGGCTCTTGGTAGGTCACAGCTTCTACTCCCACACGGTATCTGAGGAAGAAAGAAAAAATCCGATTGTTCTGTGCATGTTTTTTTTTAATCCTTATGTAGTACATGATACCCAAAACAACAGGAATGAATTATCCTAGTTTTTAGAGTTGGCATGTTTTAGCCTCTTGAATACCATCATCTATATTCTATATCATTTCCAAGTCCAGCCCAAATGGCTTGTTCTGGAAAACAACTTTAAAGGTTGCAATCACTTATGTTGCATTCCCATCCACTGCCAAATTTTCAAAGCATTCTCCATTTGGCTGTCCTACAAACACTTCTGCAGAAGACACTTTCCAATCGTTCACCACCGCTGTGCAGCGACAGCATTTGCATGCAGTCAGCTCATGTGGAGCTGTGGCGTTGCTCAAAAGCAGTTGGCTGGCAAGCAGGGAGGGAGACGGCCTCCTGATAACTGAGCTGACAACTTCTAGGTTCTCTAAAACCAGACCCTTCCAAGAATGCCCTTTGTTCAGCAGTTGCTCCATTCAGTCTCTCTCCCTGTTTGCTTGTAATTTATTTCTTCTAAAAGTCTTGCCCTAGGCTAGTAGAAAATTAAAACAAGGAGCCAGATTTTCTTTTTTTCCCCCCTCACTTTTGCTCTTTCATCAAGAACAGTGAAAATTTGGCACAGTTGAATATTTTGTTCAGCTCTTTCTTTCAGTCTTTGAAGTCCCCTAAAGCTTTAGTAGGAGTCTAGGCTTCCACTCACATCTGCTTTCCATGAAGCCATTTACCGCACTTTATTTGTGCCATATTAGATTTTTCAGGACAGGGACAGAACTAACGAAGCATTTACATTCCTGGGAAAGTAGCGTATATACAACTACCACATTACTCTGATAGAAACAAACTACAACTGACATATTTCAAGTTCTCAAGCAAGCAGCCATGATGCATTACGGGCAGCAAAGGGTCCAGAGCTGCTGGTTACTTTTTTTCCTTTTTAATGTCCACTTAAAATTAAACACCCTCAGTGCAGTTTTAGTTTACACAGCTATCAAGAGATGCTCTAGCACCTGTAAGAAAATGAAGGAAAATGTCTTATAAAAGGGAGAGCTTTCATGAAAGCTTAATGAAAACAAATCGTGGTTGAACAGAAGCTGCATCAGAGACAGTATCAATGACATAGAGCACTGTCAACAAGATAATGGCATCATGCTGCTAACTAACTGCTAAGGCATTTCTTTTACAAGCAGAAGACTAATCCTGTGACAATGCTCCATTCCAAGGACTTTATTGCTATCAGAGCAGGGAAAGGGCGTTGATTGACTCTCTTTATCAGATCGATCCTGGTGAACCATAGGGACTATTGATTATCCTGCTGTTTTCCACTTTGTATTTCTCTCTTCAATAATAAAAAAACCCCTAAGAAATATTTGTCCACCTCTTGTATTGAGAATGTTATTGAGACTGTTCCAAGACAGAGACGATAAAGTAGCAACTGAGAAAAATATGCCTTGAAGGAGTCAACATCAAGAGCTCAGCAAGCTCATTCTCTGAGCATGATCTCCAATGGCACTCTGAGCTTAAAGAGGGGGAGTTTGTTAAACAGTCAACTGGAACTTGGAAAGTTCATCAGAGGATTGTCTACCCAAGCTCAGCACAGCTCCAATCACTGAAGCTCACGGAAGAAACATTTTTTGGAATCCAGCCCTTTGCCATCCAGGCATAGGACCAGATCACAATCAAATGACAAAGTGTGAAACACATGCTTACATTCACAGAATCACTAAGGTTGGAAAAGACCTGTAAGATCATCAAGTCCAACCATTACAAAAAAAAAACCACCACACAAAAAAAACACCCCACACAAAAAACCCCCACCCACCCACAAAAACCACCACACAAAAAAAAACCCCAAAAAACCACCCACCCACACCACACAGCACCATGCCCATCAAGCCACATCCCACAATGCCACATCCACACACTCCTTGAATACCTCCAGGGAAGGTGACTCCACTACCTCCCTGGGCAGTCTATTCCACTGTGTTACCACTCTCTCAGTAAAGAACTTTTTCCTAATATCCAGTCTGAATCTCCCCTGCCGCAACTTGAGGCCATTTCCTCTAGTCCTGTTGCTAGTCACTTGGGAGAAGAGACCAGCACCCACCTCTCTGCAACCCCCTTTCAGGTAGTTGTAGAGAGCGATAAGGTCTCCCCTCAGCCTCCTCTTCTCCAGGCTGAACAACCCCAGCTCCCTCAGCCGCTCCGGAAAAAGTTGCTTACTGATTGAGCTTGATCTTGATCACAGGAGCTGTGCATCAGATAGCAGGCAAAAGTCTTCATAGTATTACTTCACATTACTTAAGGCAGAAAAGGCCAGATCAAGCTCATATGCTGTTTTGAGTAACCAAATTCCAGGCTTAGATGTCTAAACAGACATGAAAATCACGCCCCATGTATAGCTATGAACAGCTGCAAGGAAGGTGATAGCACAGCCTCCTACCTCAGTTTCTCTTGCTGTTTGAAAGTGATAGAATAGTATGTCCATAATGGAAGTTATTTACTACATCCTGTCACTGACAGGTAGGGTCATGGCTAGATACAGGATGATTATCCTGGGTTTGAGGGAAAGCATGGAGAGGCTGCGTACACCCCATCTGTGAAGCTCTGTTCAGTTTCCCGCATCCCAAGCTGAACAGTGCTGGTTCCTGGGCATCTGGTTTCCCAGGGCCCTCTCCCTCCTTTCCAACATATTTTTCTTCCTAACCGTCTCTGTTTCTGCATGTCTTTCCATGGAAAAGATTTTCAAGACTGGAGGGTATTGCAATAACCCATGAGACGATCACTGAGGTGCCCAGAAGATGACTGTCCCCACGTCTCATAGGTTACAAGAGGTGTCACGTACCTACACACCACCTTCACTAGTGTCACATGTCTTTGCTGCCGAATTGCACATCCCTTACACAAATACTGAGACGTGAATCAGGTGTTTAAAAGTAGTGTGGATCCTGAAGCGTTCCTTAACCTGGGAAGGGGATCAGGTGCCCCAATGACGTTCAGGTCTCCCCTGCCCACGGAGACATGGCTCTTGCTGGGAAGTACTTGCAGTCACTGGAACAGGGGCTGTGGTGGATGTCAGGAGGCGGGGGCCCGAGAAAGGGATGTTTTTTCCTGCTGCTCTAGTGATCTGAATTATTTCATGATGGCAAAAACTAGGGGAGGAAAAAACCACAACGCTTTGTTAAAAAAGAAAAACACGATTTAAAAAAGTGCTGTGCCAGGTAAAACTCCTCTGCATTGTTATTATGAGAGTTCCCAGTATTGATAATTTCTCCTAGTTGCTGGTTTGTAAGTTACTTCTGAGTAGAAAATTCAATTACATGGGCCAAGTCAACAATAATGTTTTTCCTGGCAATGGTTCATTTTGCCAGTGGAAACATTTTTCCCCCTTCTTTTCTGGATTCAGCTCTGCAAAGTTGCTAAATTCTTCCAGATCTCTGGTCTGATGTGATCATAAATATCCTGATTGTATTCCACTGATTGACAGACTGGGGATGGATTAAGTGGGGATTACAGCCTGGAATGATCAAAATGTGCTTTCATGGTCAGTAACTCTGCAATAAGTCATAGTTCCAATATACATTAACTATATAATCTAATTAACATGGCTGTTTATGTATTTAATATTATTCTTAAAACTTTTTAATAAAAGAGGTTTTAAGGAGAATTACATGTTGTTTAAAATACAAGAACCTGTTCCTTGAATGTACAGTAGTTTGGGGTTTGCACTGTCATTAATATTAGGATGACTAATAAAAGTATCTCTTGCTATTAAAATGTGACTTAAGCAGTATAATGGGCCTAATTCTGCCCTCACTGATAGGTGGGTAAACTCAGGTTTTCTCTGTTTTAGTCAAAGTTACTTTGGGTTTACATTTTAGTAACTCAGGGCAGAATTTAGTTCATTAGGATTAAAAACTACCTTTTTAATAAACTGAGACTATTAAATCCATATATGCACATAACTAAAAGCATCTGAATTTTCTAAGGTCCTCAGCACTCACAGGGCTCAAGGCAGTTATTTACTGAGTAGGAGCAGCAGGAATTAGTCTTACGGGTACAAACCTTAGATGTTTTACTGCACAGGTTCACATACACACAATACATACCTAATGATACCAAACCAAACGAAACAATTCATCAAGGCAGAACTCCAAACTACAGCAATGTGTTCAGCAGCTGCACTTGTGAATATAAAAAGAGCTTGCTATTTGATTGCAAGGTCAAGGAATTATAGTGGAGATGTTATGCAGTTGTCCATAAAAACTGAAATCTGAAACGAGTAAATATTTAGCAGGACTGTGGATTCTCCGCTCTCTCCAATCCACCTGGCTTTGAAGTCAGCATCTCAGGGCTGTCACTCATACAGCTCCGCAGCAATACCTCTACTCCAAGACCATTTTTTAGCTTTCAGAAGCTTTTGCATTTTCACCTGCTTTTGTGCCTGCTGGAACTGCAGCTGAGTGCCCCTGAACCTGCAGCTCTCCCCGGGCCCCGCTCCTTGCTCCTGCAGCGGATGGGGCACCACAAACCATGCCGGGCACAGCTGGGGGCTGCAGCTTCCACTTAAAGTGTTCCGGTGGGTATTCAAGGTCCATCGGGTATCTCAGGATTCTGCATTTGATGGCCCAGGTGATGGGGTAGCAAGAAAGTTTAATATGGTGCGTTAAGTACTGCTGAGCAATATTGAGGAGAACCAGGGTAAGAGGGAGAAATTCTGCCATGCTCTCTCCTCTCTCACACTCACATTGGTCTCCTTCTTCCACCATCATCTGGCCTACATTCTTACACCTTTTCCTGACCTGGGACCTCTTAAAATGAAGAGGAGCTCAAAGGTTTCAGTATGTTCAGCTGCCAGCCTCCGATGTCCCTGCTACTCCCCTGGTTAGAAGATATGCCCAAGGGACTGCTTGTTCTGGTGCACAGACATCGCTGAACAAGGAGGAGGATGGACATCACCTGACTGAGACTTAGGACCTGATCCAGAGGTGAAAGGAGGGTTCAGCACTCTGCTCACCTGACACCTGGGGTCCTAGCACAGATCACAACTCTGCTGGGCTGTCACCAGAGATCGGGTGGTGATGGCTTTGCCTTGAGACTGACCTTGTGCAGGAGTCAGTCCATCAACCCCGGGATGAAACACACTTCATTGTACTGCCGATCCTCCAAGCCACACAGAAAGCTCTACCCAAAGTCCCTTAAATGAAGTAGGAATGTTTCAATTTAAAGGAATTAGAAGCATCTTTAAAATGTGACTGTTCCCATCATACGACGTCCCTGCACAGTACACTGCCCGACAAGCCTGATTATTCCCCAGCCGTCCGGGGGCTTAGAAAGTATGTCGAGCACTCAAATCATTTTAGATCCTGCTGCACTGTACATACCCAGAATCCGAGCAGGGTTCACATTTGAGGGCTTATAAAAACTTGAATACGCTCCAATAACTTAAATCACTCTGTGAGGTTTATAGTGATTTAAAGCCATTGGAACTCTCCACGTTTGGTGTGCACGGGCTCCAGCTTGGAAGAGAATCAAGGCATGTTCCAGCATGGCAGCTCCAGGCATATTGAATCAATTTCAGCATGTAAAAATAATTAACAATGATAAAAATACATTAATAATACTGTAATTATAAGGCCAGACCAAAGTTTCAGCCTGAAGAAAAAAAAAAATGGCTGCAGAAATTCAGCAAGGTTCTTGAACAGCTTGAACTGGGAGTAATGAGGGATTTCAGTGACAGGAAAATAAATGGAGGCAAATCAGGGGTAAGGAGCAAAGGAAGATCACATTTGTCAGTAGTTAAAAAGTTTTACTGGCCCGAGCTGCAGGACTTGCTAAATTCTGCCCTGGAACCGTGCCAGCACAGCATTGCTAGGCCAAGGGATCAGAAACAATTCAAGGTCCAAGATCTTGCAAGCCATCAGGACTAGGATCAAATACTATATATCATGGAGTTCGCTCATAAATCTCTGCTTTCTAGTAGCATATAGTAGGAAGGCCAAATTTAGCACCTGTCTGGAAAGGATGCAACATTGTCTGAAGGATGCTTTTTGAGCTTCCCAGAACTAGCTCACTCCCCTCAGGGTGATGTCAAGCCCCAGGGGACAACAGGGCTTTGGCTATTTCTACACGAGCTTTCCAGCACCTGGTACATCAGCATCCAGCCTGGACCAGCACCAGGAAATGCCTGAGGCTGCAAGAATAAATACCAACAGGGACAACATTAACCACCAAATGGCTTTGTCACATCAAATGACCGATTTTTGTTTTGGTCAGCAGTTTAGGATGGTTCTTAGTTCATCAAGGCTGATTCACCCATCCCAACTTGCTCTGTACTCAAACACCATGCACACGCCTCCTTGAGCCTGTCAATAATACCAACCCAGCCTGCAGAAAAATTTGTAAAATAAACTAATAGCACAAGGTCTGCCCAAAGGCTGTGGGGAGAGAACATGCAAAATACAACATCATTTCCAGTGCACGTGGTAAAGAGAAGAGGGTTGGGCATAAACAGGTGATGTCCCTTCTTGTAGGTGAAAGACATATTAATTTTAATTCCCCTGGCAGATGAAGGAGAGGTGTTTTCTCATTGTTCAAGTTAAGGTGAGTTTCTGAGCACAGAAGATAGGGACTCTGCTTCCAGAGCTACCAGCAGAAAAGTAAAGCCTGGTCTTATGCCATTATATTCACAATTCTACTGTGGTTTTGAAATGAACCTTTTGCTTTGGCATGAATTCCCATCTCATTTTCTGTGAAATACAACAGAGCTCAGGACCACTGCAACCAAGAGAGATTTCTATGAAAAAAAAGCCTGTAAACCCTTTACTATCTTTAATCATGAAAATAATTCAGTTGCTGCAAACCTGATATTCACGTCTGGGGCCCAAGGACCTTGCAATTCACAAAAGCACTGAAGGGATCCATAAAAAGTGGCTGGCCATGAGGAATTTACACTTGTTTTTTAAAGGGAGTAAAAATGTGGCTATAGCAATTTAGAAGAGTTTATGTATTCAGACCTTGGAGAGGTTTAAATCACTCAGTTAAGAAAGATGCATTGGTGCATTAGTGAGCCTTCAGGCAACGCAACAAGCCAGAAGAAATTGTAGGACAGAAGCATTTCTGGGCAGAGGATGCTATGAAGCTTGCTCTGCCCACAAAACAAGTCCCCAACTCAGCTGTGTGGTGGACTCCAGCTTATCACACCCCACGTTCAAAGCATCCTCCCAGCTCCCCCTACATCCCTGCCACCCCACACGCTGCCTTCTCAGAGCCCCTCAGGACCCACGCTCAGACCCCCCAGCTCCCCTTGAGCAGCCCCTTGCGCTGCCCACCCTCCCAGAGCACCAGGGAGGTCCCTTGCCCAGCACAGTTGTGGTCCCCTGGGATGACCAGGAGCCTTTGGCCAACAGAAACATCCAGGACAGGGAGGCCCAGGAAGAAAAGTGCTTTCAAAGGGCTCAAGATAAGACAGGGTCTTTGAGAGATAATGACAATCCCCAGCCTCACAGCATGCAAGACTAATTGCAAAGCCCATCTCCCTGACCCGGGTTTCCCACTCTAAGCCCTTCTCCGTTTCTCATATTCACTTGCTAATTCTGTTCAAGCATTTTAATCCTACCTACTGCCAGGACAGAAAAGTAAGAACTTACTACTTGGAAATAAAGTTAGTAAAAATACAAGAATGCGGTGAGGGAAGAGCTGCTGGTGTGCAAGTGCTGCAATCTCTGGTTTTAGAGGGTCTCAAGGCCCCCTGACCTGGGCTCCCCATGTTGCCCTCAGGTACCTGGGGGAGATCCTGCCGCTCTCCGCAGCGTGGGGTCACCACCGTGACTGCGTGAGCTGCCTTCTGCAGCATCACACATCTCTTATGATAGACACTGCTGACAAAGATTCGCTGGCAGACTACAAGAATTGGGGCACTACAGTTCTGCTGCTTGCAGGGGACAGGGCTGTGACACCGCTGCAGTGCTCCTCGCTGCTGCAGCACAACCTGGGCTGCATGGGACCTGAAGACAAGAGGAACCAAGAAAAAATGTCCGATGCCAAGACACTGAACCAGGGGCACCACAACATCGACAGAAACAGCTGGCTCTCACGTGGCATGCGCTTTGTGGCTCAAAGGGCCATAACTCTACTCCTGCATCTCCTAACACTGCAATACCAGGAAGAGCCCAGCTGGTCTTGCTGGCTGCTCATGCTCCCAGTCTTGGGAGCAAGTATGGGGAAAGGCACTTTTCTTGCTTTAGCTTTGGGTGTGTTTTATTTTCCTTGCCTTGGTGCCCTCAGGGTGGTTGTTGGCTGCAGTAGATGGTGGGTTTTATTTTTCTAGCCTGTTGTACCCCTCTTGGGAGAAGTTGTTACAGTTGTAGTTGTATTTTTCCAGCTTTTCCAAGCTTACCAACTCCCCAGGGTGCTGTTTGCCTGAGTGGTTTGGTACAGTTTTATTTTTACAATAACTATTACACTTTTTAATTTTATTTTTGTATGTTAATTAAATACTTTTTAATCACAATGCAGACGCAGTTGCAGGGGCCAAGAAAAATATATAAACAAGTAGAGAATCCAAACATATATCTGCCCAGCATGGTACAGAAAAACTTTCCAAACCCAAGTTCAGGCTAGCCCAGTCCTGGATCTCCACATTAAATATTTAACAACACAACTCAGCCACCAGTAGTCCACTCTTTACTTCACTGCAAATCTTTTCCTTGGATTATCCAGGAGAAAAGTAAAATGCCCAGAGAGCAGCCAGTGTGTATATGCAAGAGAAATGCTGAGCTGTGGCACCAACTCTGCCCATGCCAGGTTCACAGCAGTCTTTGAATCAAAAAAGTACCCCGAAGCGCTCTTTAAAAAAGCATTTGTCAGATCATGCTGAAGCCATGTTGAAATTGTACAGCAAGTGTGACTTGTTTCTCACTCCTGGACACCAGTTAGGGTAGCCAGTTCAGCCTACTGCCCTATGGTTTCTCCCAGCCCAGCATTTGCCCCTGCAAAATCCATAGGGAATCAGCTTGTCCACCTATGCACATGCAGCAGAAAAGAAGGAAAGAGGCTGTGGACATCTGGAGAGACATGTCCTTGCCTAGCATGGTCAAAGCCACCTCTTTAAAGTGCTAGTGCTGTAAAATTCTTGCCATGCCTGAGAAATAAAATGTGAGATTTAATTTAAAATGAGAGATATTAGAAGGGAGAGCTGCAGGTGATGAGGTGATGGCATTTCTTTGGCCCAGGGCCAGGAGGGTAGGAAAAGAAAACAAGCTAGATGCGTTATATCCTACATACCTTGGCAGCTCAACAAAGTGACACTCATGTAGGGCTCATGAATGAGGCAATTAATGACAGGGAAGTGGCACTAGCTGCAGCGTAAGGAGCACTGTAAGAAGTTAGAGCTGAAGTTCATTCAAAGCACAGGAGAGACAAGGCCAGTAAAAAAATATCCAGCAGCAGTGTGTATGTGAAAAATCAACATACTAGGCATGCAATGGAAGCAGAGAAGATATTTCTTCTGAAAACCTATGCATGACCTTGCACACCTGTCACTTATTTCTTTTTTAAAAGTTTGACTAAGCAGTGATTTCTTTAGTATCTCCATGTATCAGAACCATGTTAAAGGCTGGGAATGGTGCAGGATGGAACAGCCAAGTATGAGGACCCTTTGTCCTCAAAAACAGGTCTTCTGCAATACTCAAAATTACATGATAAAAACTGCAGCAATGGAGTTATGTGGATGTGTACAAAAGCTGAATATTATTTCAGCTATACCCCTGCCTTTCTATTGCAAGCACACTGAATGAATGACCATGCCACCTCAGTGATGCGTGGACCATACTGGGCACAAGCACTGGGTGACTCTTCTCCCATTTTGGCTTTTCTGGCTTGAGCTGTGGCTCTGGTAGTCCCTGGGCTGTGCAGCTGCAGGCCATCCTCAGCAAGAGGCTTGCTAAGGATATTTTACTGCTCTTTATGTCTGTAGTGGGCCCAAGGACCCTTCCAATCACTTGGAGAACTTTTGGGACTGGGCCATGGTGGAAGGATGTTTGCCTATTATTATTACCACCAAAACTACTTCTGTCATTTAGCTTGAAAAGCTAATTCTAAGAAATGTGTCCAGTCTCTAAGTTTAAAGCTGGGCAGAAAAATCAAAGCAGTTTAATTTCATAAAATACATTTTGATTAAAACAGATTGTTTCATGGTATTACAAAGAATATTCAAAGAACATTTGAAAGACAAGATTTGCTTTGAAATGTCTATTTTTAGTGTTTTCCCACAATAAAGTTTTTTCAACATTTGTGCTTATTTTCATGTTGTGGGGAAAGATACAGCTGTGCCTGCCCCTTCAGCAGAAACTCTGAAGTCAGCCTAGCATGTGATGAACTTACCAAATTTGTTGCAAATATTTTTTTTAGTAGTTTATAGCAATTTGATTAGAGCATTTCTGAACAGGCAGCAGCTCCTCTGCTCTTGTAATTTGTCCAAAAAGACAACAACAAGGCTTAGCTGTTTGGCCACCAAGCAGAAAGGTCAAATTACTGACCTCCATTTTGGGGTATCAGTTACAGCCACCTCAGCACTCTCCATTGCCTGCTGCAGTTGTCAGTCTTCTAAATATAGCTGCTCTTAGCTGCAGGATATTCCCCCCTTGTATACAATGGCAATATGCTTCATCACTCCCCCCAAAAAGCCTATCACAGGATACTGGCAGTATTTATCATTAAAAGTTACAGCCTGTGTGCTATCTTATTTATTGAGTGTTGACAGAGACTTTGATGCTGCTGGTACACCCAAGTAAAGACAGCAATGTTGGAACTGTTTAAGCTTGAAGCAGCAAAGTTGGGCTATATAAGTTGGCCCAAATAAAGCTGGATGAGTGGCTCAACACACAATCTCAAGTCATTTTGAACAGAAAAGTCAGGTTCATAGATACACACTACACTGAAGATTGTTTTACATTCTTTTCAATCACAGGAGCACAAGCTGACCCGAAATGCATGATTCAGATAGACAAGGGAAAAAAAAGCAGGGCTGGGAAATAAGATCTAGACAAGTCCTTGTGGAAACAAATCAGCTCCCCCATGAGCCTCCCTTCCTCTCCAGTGCAGTGAGCGGTGGGGACAAAGCCAGCCCTAGGGCTGCTTTCTGGCTTGGCCTATTTTTAGACACAAATGTTATGAATAAGAAACTCTCAGGGTGTCTATTGGTTTGAGAAGTCACAACACAACAGCAGGAGACTGATCCATCTTCCTTCAGGGAAGAACCAGTGGTGTTTGCCAGCATCCCACAGCCTGGGGCAATCAGGGTCTGAGCAACACGTTCCTTCCCAGTGGCCTCCCTTTCTCTTCCGCTACAATAACAAAAATATATAAAGCTTCTGCCCTTAGAGGATCCCTGTCTTTGACTCATAACTAGAGGGATCCCTTAGTACCAACAGTTAACTGAGAGCTCACCCTGCAAGGATAAACACTAAGCGATTTCACTGCCCATCATCTGAGACTAAGGTTGGACCTGGGGGACAAAGATAAAAGTCTTTCAAAATATTCAAGGTATAAGGGAGAAAATTTGGCTTGCACAAGGCATTTTTGACATTCCCACATGACTCAAATGTCCACAGCTTAAACACAAACAAAATCAGTGGAGATTAAAACAACTTTGACCCTATATTCTTCTTGCCTTTCTTTCAAAAAAAGAAGCCAGAAGTCCCCCATGCACACTCACGGGCACACACGCTTGCCCAGCACCCTGGCTCAGGCCCTCTTTTCATCTCTTCCAGGGGGATGAAACTCCCTGCTGGAGCCTGGCCAGGCTGCCCAGGGCACATTGTGCTTGTTTTCGTGTCTGCAGTCTCAGCAGAGCAGTGACTAAGCGCTGTCAGGAACGTTGAACAAACACCATGCTTGACTTTTCACTAGGCTCCTATGGGCCCAGAACAAAAGCCTGGATCCCAATTCGCTGAAACTTCGGGGGCATTTAAAATCTGGATCCGGATCTGAAACTTGTGGTTGGACTTCCACCTCTAGGGTTTCAGTTAGGAGTTCAGTTCATAAACACGTCTGCTATGGCCTTTTTCTGCTTTACTGCCCCATGAATCAGGAGTTACTGCTATGAAATTAAGTTAGACCTGACCACAAGTGGGAATAGAACAGAGTTTACTCATATAACCAGCCATAACTTTTCACTTTTTCATTTCTGGGTAAAATACACAGTTAGGGACAGTGGCTCACGTATATGCCCATGGTGCGTATACCATGCACCAGACTCCACTGCCTATTACAAGCCTACACACACCCACCTTGAAAAGTTCTCACTCATGAGCTCCTCACTGAAAATTCAGCTCCTGAGCTTTGCTTGTTGCTCAGAGTAGGCAGGAGTGACACATCTGAGATTTCACCAAGCAAAGTGCTTCTGTGCTGTCAATGAAATAATAAACCTTTTAACATAAATTAAGAAAAGCCGCCTATGGGCTTGTAATAGTAGAACTCCAAACCTGCACATCCCGGCTCCAAGCATATTGCTTTAAAAACTACTGTAAAGCTTTTCTGCTGCTCAGACACCATGGAGGGGAGAATCTGAACTGGAGGATGCTCCCCAGTCTGCCACTAAGCCACTGTGAAACACTGAGCTCAGAATACCAAAACATTGTCTCCTGGACCATAGGGAGGCCAGAGAGCCCAACAGTGCTTTGGCAAAGGTTTTGGGAGGTGATGCTGTCATCCTTCTTTCTCCCCCGACTTTTTTGCTGCTGCTGGTCCCTTTCCCACATTGCAAATCCCCCAACCATTGAGGACTCCCTAGCAGAAGGTCTAACAAGGACTTTATTCTTTGCTGACTGTTTTCATGGCACAGTATCTTTTATCTGTTAGGTAGATACTTCCTACAGTTAATATAACCAGCTTGTGACTTTCTTCTAAGATCTGATACATTCACTGCATGCTTCAGTATGACTGTTAATTACCACAAGTGCAGAGTATTATTTTCTATTCACAGAAGGAAAAAGGAAAACGAGCTGATGGGAGAAGCAGCCAGATATAAACCATCGTCTAGTTCATCAGCAAACTTTTCACTAACCCTTTGCATATTCAGTGCTCTAGGGGTTAATAAAATCTCTTAGAAAGCAAAAGGTTTCCATCTGTAATTGGATCCTTTGTATGTGCTTTCCGCTATAGGAATCAACTTAGCATTGACATTCTCGTAAAAATTTCCATTAGATTGAGGACTGAATGCCCACTAAGGCTCTGTGTGGTTTTGCAATTGATTCACTGAATGAAATCTTATCTAAAATCTTTTTATTTTATGCTATTATGGGCACAGGGGAAAATAGTGATGTAAAAATTTTCACTGCTTAGTTAATGCACAGTGCCTCTTGGAAATGGCCTTCAGGTTACCTAAAAAGATTGCCATTTCTATTTCCCACTATTTTGTTTCGTATTACCAGTAATTGAAAAATGTTTCATTTGTTACAAAGTTACATATTGACACTTTGAATTGAATTCAGAACCTTTATCTTTAATCTTCTTATTAGATAGCTTCAGACAGCAGTTCATGCTATCTAGGGGGGGAAAACACAGTTCATCAGCTTGCATTTTTTTCAACAAGACACATGTAAAACTGTTCCTGTGCTTTAAAGATGTGAAGAGCAGTCTGGCCACGTAGAAGCTACAAATTAGACTTTATTGCTCGTGTCCCTGTAGTGGTGGTCCTCTCAGCGGCTCTCCAGAGAAAACACAGGGATAGATCAGAATATCACCTACAAAAATGTCAAATCTTTTACATCTTTAAAACAATGCCCCATCAAGAACAGGGAGAACTGAAGAGGAGGAACATTTTGTCTTTGCTCAAGATCTGCAGGCATATGTGGATTAGCTACTACATCTTTTCCTTCTTTACATGCTATGAAGAATAATCTTTGAAACCAAATTCAGAAGTTGAAGCCAGAATGAAGGCTGAAATGAGGAATTATCAGAATTCTTTGCAAATATTTTTTATGTCCTCCCAGCCATACAGATTGGACATTCCCATCTAGTCCACCGCAGCCACAAAGAGAACCATATACTTACACTGTGTACTTAAGAGTGCACAGAGCCCTAACCTCCTAAACAACTGCACAAACCCAGGACAGAAGCACGTGTACAACACCTGCACACTCACACCCTGCACACAAGTGCTCAGAGATATGCTAAATGCAAGCACATGGGTTACACATAAATATATGCATTCAGATACAGCACATGGACATATGGTATGCATGTGGTTTGTACCCACAAAGTCTGTACTTGCAACTAACAGATTTATTTTCCTTTGCTCTTTATTGGTCCTGGCCTGGGAACTTCTAGTGTCTCAGCAGCAGTTGCAGTGTCCCTTACCCCAAGCCATAAGACATGTGGGCCACTGAGTAACACCATCCGGATTTAACCAGGAGATCCTCACGGTCTGCTCTTGTGCACGTCACAAAGCAGAGTAATAATAACAACAAAGTTTATCTTTGCTTTCCTGCCTCTCATTTCAGTTGTGGGAGGTCTTTGCAGTGCATAAGAATAAAAATACTCCAATCCCTTGCCCTATTGCTGGAGGGAAGGCAATGGAGTGCTAAAGCAGTGCAAGACTGTGCCAGCCTGGAAAGCACTGCGCATCCCAGGATGTGGAATGTGCCCCATCCCTTGGGCTGGAGGCAGTCGAAGGAAAGAGAGCTGCCCTGAGCCATGTTCGTGATGTCTGGATGGTCCCTGCCTGCCCAAGTGTCTCCACAGGAGGAAGCTCCACTTTCTACAATATATGGTTCTCTACACAACACCTAACAATAATTTGGAAATACCAATCCAGCATACCCTAGCAATGTTTTAGCGTCAACTTTCCAAGCATTTATTTCAAACTGAGCTGGCTGGCAACTTTTCTTTCCGAGAGCGCCATTTTCCTAATATTTTAGATAACCTTAAATTTTGCTTTAAAAAATAAATCTCAGCTTTCAAAATTAAAATGTATAGTTTTTACTTTGAGTGTGATGAGTGCTCAATCCCTTCCCTCTGCCTTTCCTCACCTCTTCAGTGCAAAAACATGAGAAAGTAGAAGAACAAGATAGCAGGAAAGAAAGGATACAAAACCAACCAAAATCAGAACTAAACTCATAATTTCAAAATATTTTTTCTTATTTTTATGTGTTTTCTACTGAAGATGCCAAAACCAGTTCTTTTTCACAAAAGAATTTTTAAAGTAATATTAATGAAAATAGTCATTTTTCCTAACAACCCACATCTGGCCTGGCTAATCCTGAAGGCACCTGACATTAGATGAGCCACGGGACCATTGGCTCAGCAGTGATATTTGTCATTAGTCCAGGAAGAAACCTCCAACTGGCAGAATTTTCATTCTCTGCATACGCGAACACACACAGTGTGACCACAGCCTGGAAACTCCCCAAGACAACAAATGAGCTGAATCCCAGATTTCATTTCAAAGCCAACCTCAGAATTTCCATGGTGCATTGAACCCTCCAGCCTTACATCCAGAAATCAATGAGGTGACACTGGCATAGAATACAAATAATGTAGTGACGAAACAGAGCCCTAAAGTACTTAGCAATGACATTTTAAAACCAAAACACCATGTGAAAAAAAGGAAGTCAAATGCCCTTTAATCTCTGTGACTCTGTAGTGTCACAGTATGATTAAACCCTCAGCCTTCTGCCGAGTTAGAGCTACACCCACTGAAAAAGGATGCCCTGCGATAGACATTATGAGCTGACCTCTCCCATCCCAACATCTGTATAACTGCCCTTAGTTCTAATGAATGCACGTGCTGGAAGAATGACGGGATTTCCTACGAGCTCAAATTCACCCCATAAACTGCAAAGCATTGCTAATGTTTCTGTCTGTCCTGCTAAAATCCTGTCCCTGGATCAGAAACAGAAGAAATGAGCTAGACCCCTTGACTGAAGTTCCTTGCAGTTGCCTTAATGTAAATCTGATGCAGAAGTAATGGCAATTTATAACCCAGGCAGCCAGAAAACAGTGAAATGAAGCAAGCAGCCAGTTTATAGCCTCAACAGTGCTTCTGAGCCTGAAATTCAATTTCTGGCCCCAGAGGGTGGTTTTGGTAGAGCGATACCACCTTGCGCACATTCCTGCTATGCACCGCTCCCACCCCCGGCACACAGACCTGTTGAGACTCACACTCTGAGCACAAAACTCCTTCCCTTGGCCATGGCCTCTTGCTCATCCACCTGAGCAAACCTCATTGTGCATATCTACGGTGTGCTGCCACTGCTGTCTCCTTTGCTGGGACACTGGTGACAGCACAGCTGGTCACCCACCGGTTGCAGGAAGGTGCTCAGGAGACCTGCCATAGAGCAGAGTACCACACTGCCAAAATTTCTGTTCCAGGCAGCAGCTTCATCCAGCACCGTCTCTCCTGTCACTGGACTCAGCGTGCTTGGGGACAACCTGTCACACAGCTTGACATTATTTCCCCTCTATCCCCATCCATGTCTCCGTGCAGCTTAAGAGCTCTGCAATATTTTTTTTTTAACAGACCAGTAATACTAATGAGCTTATGACTAAAATGGCCATCTCTCTCCTAAAGAGCCCCTTACCAATAAAGATTAAATGCCCACCTGGTCTTATCGCACATAATACAAAGAGGAAACAACCCTACTTGTTTCAGGCAGAAAAGAGGCTGAGATTTGTCCTCCTCTCACGTATTTACCATTAACATTCCTATTATTCTGCATTCTCACTTCACATCCAGACTGCCAATGCCCCACTTTGTGCTAGACACCATTCAAATACCTTGCATAGAAACCTTAGAAAGAATAAACAGTAGTAAAAACGTGTTAAAACACACCCCTGGCTTGCAGTAGACATCCATAATCACAGACCACCCCAACACACAGATCCAGTCTGAGTAAAAGGTGAAGAGACATTTCTCAGGTCACACAGCAAGTCAAGGATGGACTAGAAAAGACTTGCCTCCTTCAAGCCAGTCCTGCTACAACTACTTGCCCTTCCTGAGGCCAAGCTGCCTCTCCCAGGCGGTGAATACACCCAGCCAGCCCACGTTGCTTACAGTTGTCAAAAAGTCAGGCTCCCCGCACCTTGAGGAACAACTAGTCTGCCTGCAAGCAAAGACGGGGCAACAAGACAGCAAAGCAGCAGCAAGGGGGAAAGCTGGCTGGAGTGGTTACACACACAGATGGGCTTAACAATGGCCTCGTTCTTTGATCAGCACACCAAATGGATCCCTATCCTATGAATATGTTTGAGTACAGACAGATTTTCAAGGCTGTTTTGGAGGCTTGAGACCCAAGTCTCCTATTTAAAGTGAACCTCCACACCTGGCTTGGCAAAACAAATATCTGTTTCACAGACCAGTGCTCCTGGTTTCCTTCTCTGTGCACCTCAGGAAAAGCAGGCACTGGGGCCTGCAGAAGGAATCAGCAGCCCACAGCACCCAGCCAGGTCATCTTACACCCAGGAGCAGGGCATCGGGGCAGTGCCTGTGGCTGGCAAGGTGGGAACCTGGAGCAAGAAAGCAGTGAAGAGCCACCAACTCCTGTGCTGGCACCACTTAAGCAAGAAGAGACCACATGTCCACAGCGCACATTGCTCATGATTTACACAGACATGAATAAGATCAGTACCAGGCCCTTGTGCTTTGTTATGACAGTAAACGCAACACGGAGCTTAACCTCTCCTCCTCAGGGTATATGCCTACCCTACCCCTTTGTGGTACCAGCACAATAAATAACGCATTCCTGGAAAAGGAGATCCAAGGAGGTTTCCGTAAACAATTCAGGACTTCTCCTTTAAAAACCTCTGAAATTTTCTTAATGGATGAGCCATCCAAGTCATTCGGTTTCTGTCAGTGTGCTCAATACATATGTATGTGCCAGAGACCAGAATCCTGGTGGAGTCTGTACTGCAGGACATCTATAAAAGAAAATTACAGTTTAAGTGTCCAAAACAATGATCTGTGGGTGGTCCTCTGGTTAGCAGATGGGTTTCTACAGTGCACATATAGCTATTAGTAACAAACACCTCCTTGTTTTTGTCTCAGTAGCCTCTGCATATGAAGAGGAGTTAGGGCACAGAGGATTCACTGCCTACAGATGAGTATCTTTGCTGCATAGAGCATGCAATCCTACTTGTACAGGTCTGATAGGTCTAATAGCATTTTCACTCAAAATGGAGCTACTTGTAGAAGTTTATCAGTGTAAAATAACAAACAAAAACTGACGCACTCTCTGCTCTCACATGGAATTATGTCTTCCAGGTGAAGCCAAACCAGAACAGGGTAGGGTGGAAAAGGTACTTAAAACACCTTTTCCTTGGATACATGGAGACACCCATACAGCCAGTTGGATGTTGCCTGCTTGACTTACCAGCTTTGACCACAGATGCAGTGCAGAGCCTCTTCAGTCTAAGGTTTCTTTGGAAAAAGCCATGAAACATCACCTTGAACTTCGCAGTTTCAGTTTAACCCCAACAACATTGCTCTTCTGATTTGGAGCACAGCCCAAGGAACAGTTGCATAAAGCACATCAAGGTGGAGAGAAGCAAGAAGGATGGGAACAGGGAAAGGATTATTAGGAAGGTCAGAAACCTTTTAAACTGGATTTGCACCTGTAGAAATTGCATTGTGGAACCACACCCTGAGGGTAACCAATGTACCCGTGATTTCCCACACCTGTAGGGAATCTGAAGTTTGGCTTTGCTACCTTGTTAATTAAAGTGCTAACTCAAAGACTGCTCACAAGAGTTATGGCTATCAGGAGCAGCCCAGTAATTTAAGAACACCATATACTAATTGGCTATTGGGATGAGTAGTGATGTACATTAAGTTCAACACAGACTTTTGGAGAAACTAAAAAGTAGCAGGATATGGCACTTCTCAGCAAACATTTGGGAGCTATTAAGTGACAAGGTCAGGATAAGGAAAGTCCTGTAGCTATGGGGCACCATCAGTTTTAAAGAAGCCACTGTGACTTTTGGTCCCAGGCTCTGAGAGGGAAGACCCACCAACAGAAAATGTAGTCATAGAAAGAAGCCAAAATTTGGGGTCCTGCCCCATGAGTGGGAAGAACCAAACTGCACCCTTCAAAAAGGGGAAAAAAGAGTGCTAAGGCAATAAAGGCTGAGGGGATGCATGCAGCCTGGCCAGAGGGAGCAGATGCACAACTGGCACCATGACCAGGAGCACAGTAATCTGTTACCATCAATTATTTCGCCCTTGATCCCTCTGGCAGACACCCTGGGAACAGGGAAGGAGTTGGGAGCAATTAAGATGTAAAGGTGTACTCTTAGGAGAGATTAGCTAACGTGGTCTAAGGCACGCGGAGGCGGTGTCTATGCACCAGATGGCCGGACGGCACAGGGATACCCGCTCCCTTCCAGTGAGCGAGCTCAGGTTTCAGCAACGGGCTGGCCATCACCAGCACTGTGCTCAGCAGGGGCTGACGGATAAGCTGAAACCTGGGATAAATTAGTCTCCACTGAGCTCTCTGGTGTGCTAGCTAGACCACTACCAGCATCTGCATGGTTAATTGCCTACATTACACTGCCAGCTCTACTGTTACTGCTGTATGGACATGTTTCCACCAGAAAAAAATCACTAGACAGTGCGAAGGGTAACAAAGAGTTTGGTGCTGAAGCTCTGCTAATCCCCTGAGAAAGCACTGCTGTTTTATAGCTCTTACCTAATAGTGTGATGGCTTGAATAGATCACCTCTGGCTGACTCATAAAGAGCCGATCATCTCCAGATACAGGAGCTTGCTGTGCCGTATCACTTTTCTAACCATAATTACACATTAAAGAGCATATAATGAAAGATATTTTGCAAAAGCTTAAAAAATCAAGCAGACGACAGGCTTCTGGAGGAAGCGGAGCTGCCTGCCTCTGAAGGCTCACACCTGCTGGGGAGAGCCGGGAGGGAGGGAGAAGGCTTTAACCCACACGTGCTCCCAGCTACATGGCCGACAAGTGGCCACAGCATCCCCCGAATCCACTGCACGCCTGGATACAGCCCGGACTTTTCTGTGTGTGAACATGGATCAACAGTGATGAAACGCCAGAGCGGAGATACACCAAGCAGTGTTGTTCTGCGTTTCCACAAAGAAATGTTGCCTTTCACAGGGCTTTTGAAAATTCAGCTGATAGGACCAACTGGACTCTTGAAACTTTCCTTCCTGCCTCTATGGTTCTTTGAAGGGTGAAAATTAACTGATTCTAGTGTATAGTTCACTGTATGGACTATCAGAGATTACTCTGTGTCTCTTGGCTTTAATCATTAATTAGGCCACAAGGACCGTTGTTGGAATGGGACATTTTGGCCAAAAAAGTACTGAAATTATGGATGTTCTAAAACACTCACTCCAAAATGAATCAGTTCACAAGCACTTCCAGGGCACGCGATGTCTCATCCTGCAGAGCATTTCTTAAATTTTCCTTCTGGGAGTAAATCCTGGAAGAAGATGTCACCAGTCAGTTCTGAGAAGTGAGGGTGTCATTAGCATATTGCTTTAATTGTGTTTTAAATATTATATTAAACAATTTTTTGAACATTTCCTAAGAAGAGTCTTCTTTCACGAGGTGTCCCAAGTCTCATGTCAACTTACTGTGGCTCAGATGTGTACGTGAAATCCAATTAGCACATTCCAAACTTCATTTCCACTGAAACACAATCAATTGTAACTTATTTTCAAATCACGCTGCTTTCTCTAATTGTTAGCTCCAGCCTCTGCTGAATAGGTGGTTAAGCAAATTATTCCACCTCACATATGAAAATTGTGCTATTTATGCTGGCAGCTTTCATGGTTACTGATGAGGTTTCTTGAGCTAATGAAATAATGAAAACACAAAACAGATTTACCTTTCTTAATAAGGAAAAAGATAATGAACTAAAATTAAAATTGAAACTCTCACTATACACAGAGTTACTGTAATATTGTTTCTGTTTTAAATTAATGCCTGTGCTTTTTTATTTTATTTTTTACATGCCAGTGACAAAGCATTGTAAAGATGCTTTTTCTTTATTGCATTTTTTATAATAGAATTATGGGACATACAGTTTTGGTGACTTTTCTCTTCCATGTGATTAGGCACACATGAAAGGGTAACATTTTGATTAGACTCTGTGCTGGTCTTCAGGGAGATCCCTCATTTGAAGGGGAAAAGGGAGGTTGGGTGAAGGTGGCTTTATGGTCACCTTTACATCCTTCTATCCATGCCTTGATGCTGGGCTGGCACCTTCCTGGTGCAAATCTGCTGGGATTTGCATTGCTGGAGCCCTGCAAAGCAAGCAGGCTCCTCGCTTGCCCACTGCCCTGCTCCACTTCCCAGCCTGTACCGGTGATACGGCCCATGGGAAAGCTTCACCAAGGAGAAAACACAGCCACATTGTGTTTAAAAAGCCCATCCTCTCACCCCAGGGCCAAAGAGGGGAGGAAACCTCAATGTGCTTGTGTCATTTGTCTGGCAAAGCCTTCTTGCTTCCTCCTGTTTACACCTACTGAGTTTGAAATGGTCTAGCAGTATTTTTTTGCTCATTCACTCATGGACCCATGGGGAGGCTGAGGACTGGGTCTGTGGGACTCCAGCTGACGCTGAGCCTGTGCTTGATGCCATGCTGGGTCAAGCCGAGAGGGAGCCTGGTCGCAGCCTGGGCTGTAACAGGAGATAACCCCCTGACACCGCTTCAGAGCTGGGAGCCTATAAGTATGCGGTCCCTCTGTTTTTTAAATACCTATTTCCAGAGCTGAGAGCCATCAGTTTTCAGTGTAGAGAGATCTTGGCTGGGAATACAAAATCTGAGAAATTCAATATGGGGCATCAGTATTTCTGTCAAATAACCTGGAGAGCAGGTCCAGGAGATGCTGCATGTGTCCATGCCATGCGGATTGGAGTTCCACAGGGTTACCAGCCGGATCCTGAAATTGCTTCTCAAACTCCTCTCAAAGTCAGTGAAGTTTGCTGGACGAAGGACCACAAAAAGGAATGACAGCAGAGCCCAGTGCCGAGGGACCCGAGTGCTCCCAGGGGTCCCAGCGCTGGTGCATCACACAGTGCCCCCGATTTGCTATATTAGGAAATAGCTGCAAAAGCCCCTCAGGCTCCCCCTCTCTCACTGAGCTCTCAGCTCACACATCCCTTCCCCATGCTGCAGCACCCATCGTTTTCTCCTTAAACATAAAACAATTATACATTTCTGTCAATAAATACCATGCCATAAATTAGCGGGCTCTCTGGCTCTCTGCCTGCCACTGGGGGAGGAAATGGCCCCATAAATATTTGTGCAAGACATCAATAAATTTGAAGTGTTGACTCGAGTACTCAGCTTCCCTATCTGAGACCTGGAGCAGAGCTTCCGGAGTTCACGTGTTTCTGCCGCAAGAGGCCAGTGCTGGAGGCTAGCGATATCCCCAAGATCCTGAAACTGGAGATGGAGAGAGAAAACCTCTCCCCTATAAACCCCTTTGCAAGGTCCCTTCATGCTACTGGTCCAGGTGGAAAAGATCCTTGCAATTCAGATAGGGAAGGTTTTAGGAAGGAAAGTGTTGCTCTGGCCCATTGCTGCTCTTCATTTCACTGATACTTTTGATTTACTGAATTTGTACTGGTCCTTGCTACAAAAGCCCCATTGCTGTAGTGCTTCATGTGGCTGGACAGCTGGACAACCCCCTCCAGCAAAGCTGCTTTAGGCTTTGCACAAGATCCAGGGGAAGATCAGTCAATGTGATCCAGCCCTGTGCCACAGGACACAGGGACATCAGCGCTGGGAGCCCTCCAGATGCTTCTGAGATGAGTGCAATTTAATCTGGGTTAAAAATATTATTTTGAACTGGCTCTACTTTCATAATGTTTGAATGGCATCACTTCAGACTGGAGGCTGTTTTGCTGGCATTGCTGTATTATTGTCTCTCTAGGCACATTTAGAAGCTTTCTGACTTCAGTACTGACTTCTCCAGGTTTGCAATCTTTCTTTTGGGAAGAATAACTCCATTCTGTAACACTCGCACACTTACGTTAGTGCTGGATGCTCTTCTCCAGGGGAACAGTTTTCATCAAGAGCAGAAAAATGTGACCCAGTCATTATATACTTTTCATTTTTCTTGCTGCTTTGTGTCGATGCATGTATGTACACATACGACTGATCCAGGGAACATGCCCTGGGCAACAGCTCCACTCTGTCCTCAGGAGATGGTCCAAGTAGTTTACTGAGTCTTTCACTTCTTGTAAATCAAATATTTGTGGGTCTTGTCTAAAAGTGCTCTCTTGCTACTTATGTAAGATGTAAGGTAAAAAAAAAGAACCTAAGGATGTAAGGAGAAGAGGTGAGTGTCGGGAGGTTCCCCCGGCTCTGCGTGGGACTCCTGTCTTCTACCCCAGGAGATGAGCAGCAGCCAACAGCACCATTCAAGTGAAGCAGCATTGATTGCAAAGACAAAAGGGATATTTTCGTTCCTGTACAGGCAACAGACTCTCCTAGATTCTCAGTCAACAAGGCCTCAGATTGTGACAACTAATTAGAAATAATTGTGAATAAAGCACATGTGTAAAACTTGGACTACAGGGAGGAGCAGATGTACTAGGAAGGTACTCTCTGCCTCGCTTTCTCAGCTCTCTGTCTAGACTCAGCTCTCCTGGGAAGAAAGAAGGCGAGAAGGCTCAAAGAAAAAAAGAAATAATGAAACCCAAGCTAGCAATTGTCAGATTTGTGATAATGCTAAATTCCATAATTATTATCCAGGCTACTCAGGAAACCATTTTACAAGGCTTAGTAGACATCTGGGAGTGAAGTAAAAGAGATATTTATTAAGCCACTCTCATTTCCAGGTTTGCTAAAACAATTGCTTTATCTCTTAATTTTGTACGTACTAAGACGCTGTTACTGAAACACAGACCTGGAGATGCTCCCCGTGAGCACCCCATCGCATCAGGGACCACAGGTTAGCAGTGGCATAGCACAGACTTCATTTCAAGACACCAGTTGCTGGTGTCCAGGGGGTCCACGGACCAGCCCACTCCCCGTGGTGCCACGCGGCTGGCCCAGCAGCTCGCACCGGTGCTGCTCCCAGCAGCACACGGCCGCTTCTTCTGCCAGCAGAAAATTCCTGTATAACGGGGGCCCCGGCTACTCGCTGGCTCTGTGGTCACAGATTGTTCACGGTTTGGTGTTCTCCACAGTCCAGCCTGGCATCCCCGGCTTCCGCACTGGAATTTGCCATTTCAATGCAGCCAGGAGCTCGACATCATATTCCCTCCTCCCTGTTGGGACCTGGCTGCAGACTATTCTTTCCGTGTTGTTTTCAACACAAGAAAGAGCACTTTTTTTCCACCCTGCTGCCCATAAAAGAGGAAACCAGGAAGCGGGACAAGAATTCTTCTAAGTTTGGGGGGGTCTTTTTGTTATTTTGCAACAGGAGACAAGGGCTGGCATGCAGCAATTGGGCTTGTTCCCCAAGTTATGTTTCATTAAATGAATGTTTTAGAGAAAAGACAAAGCACTGCTAGGGAACTGAGACCCTGAAGAGGATATGGAGCTGCTGGTTGCGTAGATGCGTATACATTAGTTGGGTTCACAGCTGGGGTTTCACCATCAGTAACCTCATTCTCAGCATTTCCCCACCTTCATCATCAAGAGATTCAAGCTCAAGCCCACTAGTCAGTCCTCCTGGCTATTAGAACATGAACCTTTATGACCCTTGCCCAGATAAATGTTACAACAAATTGGAAAGCTACATTAAAATCACAACTATAATAAAATCAACCTAATACAACTACTGAAAGTGGCTGCAGGGAAGAGAGACAAGTGAGAACTCCCCAAAATCATTTGCCTTAAGTCTGCAAACAGCCATCGAGCATCATCAACCTATTCAGAGAAGATGGCATTTGTTTTGTTTACTATCACGTCTGCTTGTCCTAGTTACCATCTACTGCCTCCCTTACACTGTTTTTTTTTTCTCTTGTTAAACATTTTTCTTATCTTAAGAAAAGCAATGTTGCAGAACAGTAAAAATAACGTATAGCTGCAGATTGCTGACTAGGAGGATTTATGCTGGCAACATTATGCACAAAAGTTATTTTTCAAAGGGAAACATTTATGCCACACTTCCTTGGCCATCAGAGATCACTCACTTGAAAGAATTTTTTCAGCCAAGTTGATGGGAAAGACTCTCCTTATCAGCTGCTTGGAGGAGATACTGGCACCACACCTGCAGCAACTTTCTGAAGTTCACAACTCGGAGCCCACCGCCAGACCACAGAAAAAACCAGAAAAGGGCAAGAACAGCCAGATATTGTGTCTAACTATCTTGACTCACTAGGGCTCCTATTCTCAATTCGCTGTGACCTTTAGAGCGGTAGAGCTGATACTGAGCAAACAATACGGCTCCATCCTCTTTGGGAAGCCCCCGCTCCTGCCCTCCGCCCGTCTCCGAGCGGTTTGCTGGGCGCTGCCAGCCACACACACTGCACGGCCCGGCTGGAGGAGCGGGGATGACGCACCAAGTCATTTTGATTTGTGGCACCTCCCCGAGTAGTCTGTGCAAAATAAAGACAGATGGTAATGGATGAACTCCAACGACTGTGAAGCTGCCATTAGCAATAGCTCTCACGCTGTGCAGAGCGCCCTCAAATGAACTTCCCTGTGGCCCAAAGCCCCTGGTGACACAGAGAGATGCTGCTGCTCATCTTTTAGTGAGAACTTTGGTGCCTTTTACCGTTTTACCATCTTGTTTCGCTTTCTTTAAAATTTTATTTCAGCCTCCTGCTCTTCCTCTTAAAAGCCACCATTTTCACATGGCTGTTCCTGCAGCCATCCTGTCCACGTTAATGGGGGTACCTTGGCAAAGCAGGGAGACCTCTCACCTTCAGGGTCTGTCTGGGAAACCTCTGAATCAAGGCTTCAAAATGCCCTGGGAGCTGTGATGTTTTCCATGTGTTCCCATCACCAAGCTAATTCTTTAACACCCTTTTCTCCTGGGGTTTCTGCAGGGTTACCAAACCGTGCTGAACCTCAGCAGAAGGACCCAGGTGATAATCCAGGCACCTTTCTGCCACAGGGGCAGTTTGGCTTCTTTCTTCGTCCTTCACGTTACCTCCGAGTTCAGATGCCTGAAGTCTGCAGCTGAAAGGTATGTTATTTCATCCAAAATAAATGCAGGCACATTAGTGTTTTCCGATACCTTTTTCCTTAAATATATCCGCAAAAATTGATTGCTGACGGTCTTTTCCAGAAATTAAAATGAGACGCAAAAATAACCAAAAAGCAAAAACCATTCTGGGGTAGCATTTTTATACGGCACCTCTGTGATTTCGGAGCCTACCTCCCATTTCCAAAAGCAATTTTTTCCACTGCGGAGTCAGGTCAGTTTTGAAGAAGAATCCTACCTCACTCACATCCTTTTGCAATTCCTCCCCTCAGCTTTCAAAGGTAGGCTCGCTCTGCCTCCTGCACCGTGCTGCTGTCCGCAGACAGCCAGAGCTGGCTGCAAAGCTGCTGCTGAGCATGCATCAGGGCTTTACAAGCCGCATTTGCTGGTGGGGTCATGCTGTGAGCAAAGATCTATTTTATCTTACAGTAAATGGGTGCTCCATTTGGCAAAGTCCACACCATGTGGTAGCACACGTATACGGCATGAAGAAAACTGTGGGATAGTTTAACGTAAATTATAAAATCTGAGCCTTTTAGGAAAAAAATATGAAAATGAATGATAGAATGAGCACAATAACCTTTTGGGGGTTTAGTCGGATTATTATTAGCATGGAAGACATCATAAAGGAAATCCCACACATCTTTTTCAAAGTCCAACTGAGAGTGAACTGGGTCTCCCCAAGTCAGCTCCCCAGTCCACCAGAGGCTCAGTTAAAACCTCTGGTAGTCTGAATAGCAGATCTCCAAGCCACTCTGGTGAAAGCAAAGAATTTTCTCATATGTGCAAACATACCTGACGATTGGCGTAATACCAATAAACACACATTAGGTCAGTTAAAATATTCCAGTGTATTGACATTAATTCCACAGCTCAAGCCCAAGATCATGTTCTCATTTGTCTGAATAACAGAGCATTTAAATATTTAGTTCAAATATAAGGACTTTCGGCTTATATATGGGGGGAGTGTGGAAATCCAGGGGACAAAAGTTTTCCTTGTAGCATGCACTGTGCTGATTTCCAAACCTTGGCAGCCATGAGCACGACACAGCAATGGCAAAAGTCTGGCCAAGACAAATCTATAAAATTTGCACTGTATGTACACCTCCTCCATGCATGAAGGTCTAATAAGCCCAAATACTTTCTGCCTCTCTGAACAGTCAAGCTACAGAGGTTTCCCCATGGATTCCAGCAGGGCCAGGAGCATGGAGACTTTATTATGTAACAACCCACATTATTTAGCGAATATCTGGAATATGCTTTATTAGTTGGGCCTTTGTTTGGTCAGGAAATACCTCCAGACAAATGTGATGACACAGGCATTTTTAATTTGCCACTTCACGTTCACAGCAAATTAAGCGATTTTACTTGTTATTCCCTCCATTAAAAACGACAGGCTGCAGGGTTAGCAGTTTCCCTCAGAAGCTCTTGATGACATTACAGACACACACAGAAAGCACGAGCACATCAGAACGAATTAAGATCACCTCCCTTGCCTATAATCTGAAACACTCCATGTGGTCTCTCTTAGCATCAGTCCCAAATGCCAACGTGCTGGAACAGCCTGTGCGAGTGGTTGGAGGTAAGGGAAGGGAGAGGTCGCAGTATGTGTGCTGGGTATGATCAAATTTGTGGTATAAAACCAACAATTACCAGCGAAGTGCTGAGTGAAAAACAAACGCCCTATCTATTACCCATTTTCAAATGCCAATGTGATGTCCCCAGGACTCTCAGTCCTCAGTTGTTTTTTTTGACATATTTGGTAACGCATCAACTCTTAATACCTGCTCTCAAAGGAAGTTGTTGGGTTTTTCCATTTGTGAGCTGAAAGTAATTTTCATTTCAGAACAGACTTAGAGAAAGGCCAGCTAAGCTGCTGCTGAAGTATAATTTGAGGATGTATTCCTCTATGAATTATACTTCTGCTTAGGATAAATAGGAAAAAAATGTAGCAGAAATGATGTTAAGTGCAAAATATTTAATCTTGACTGAATATCACTGAAGCAGCTCAATGCAGACCCAAAGGAAACACTGATAAAGAAAAAAAAAGAGGGGGAAAAAAGGCAATCCTAACTTTCCGTACAGTGAGGATTAGGAACTGAAATGCGGCCAGCACAGCAACATGCACTTTTGCTGGACTTCAGTCTAGATAATATAAAAAAATATTACAGATTATGTAGAGCCGGGTAATGAAAGAGGTAGCTGTGGTGAGTCTGCAACTGCACGTTTTTTGGCTGGAGGTTTAATGAATGAGGCTGAAGGTCTGCCAAACGGCGCTGAACGAGACTGACGCAGCTCCTGGGGTTTGCTTAAAGCGGGGAAGTGTCAGCGGAGGTCTGCGGGCCGGCCACGGCGAGTGGGTGGGAGTTTTACAGAGGACCTGCTGCTTGATCCATTAGCAGCGTGGGACACCTCACCTGCACGCCAAGGTCTTCTTGGGAAGCACCAGACTTCGGGCTGTTTGTGTAGGCTGGAGGACACTGTGCGATCCCTCCTCGGTTGCACATAGCTGTTTTATGGCCAGGCAATGAGGTACGGCTGGGATTTTGAGGAATACCAGGTGTGTGTCAGAGAAACCGATTTCCATGTCGGGAAAGCCTCCTGCGCTCGGGCCCCTACACCCGGCCGGCTGGGTGGCCCTCCGCCTGCCACCAGCACCCCCAGGAGAGCACGAGTGCTCACCCGACCGGTCAGCTGAGCCAAATGCCACCGACATGCTTCGCTGTGATGGTGCAGCGAGCGAGGAGGAGGAGGAGGAGTGCAGAGCTCCACGTGGAAGTTGTCTCCCAGGGCCACGAGCTGCAGACTATCATCTCTTCCCACCCCCTAACTGGGCTCAGAGCCCATGTATGACCTTTTTTCCCCAAACTGCTCTGAAATAAGGCACCTAAAACTGTCCGTGAAACTCAGGCTTCAATGCACGAGAAATAATCAGGCTGCTCTCTACATATGTACTTTTGAGAAGCGCTTCCACAGACAGTTTCGAGTGCATTTCCGCACAATGGCTTTGTATGCTGTTATTGCAAATGCCCCAGCGTGTGACTGGGCAGAGGTGAAAAGGTGAAAAGCAGCCTTTTTCCTTCAGGTCAAGTGAATCTGGGCTGTGTTTGTAATCACTACACACAGTTTCCAGGTGCTGGACAGTCACTGGCCCTAGCAAGCACATTGTCCTTTCAGAATTCATTCCAATCCCAAAAAGATAATCCCACAATGAAAACACCATCTCCCTAGCAAGGCATGCTTCCTTGGAAGCCACCTCAGCAGATGAGACACGGGCGGTTTGCAGATACTTGTCTTCAGCTCTCGGAGGTGCATGGTCTGCAGGTCAGCGTGGTGTGAGCACTGCAGCGAGCACTCGCTCCTCTTGCTTCTCCTAGACAAGGCTAAAATGCAGGAAATCTCATTCTTGGGGTTTTTTCCAGCTTCAGATTAATAACATTTGTTTTTAAAACAAGAAGTGCCAGATGTATTTTCAGACATACCTGCCCTGCTGTCGCCATGCCTCACCCTCTTGCCACCTCCACTCCGCTAAGCAGTGTGCGGTGAGCACTCTCTGTTGACTTTGTCTGCCCTGCAATGTCTTAAGCCTATGTATAATTGCTGAGAAACCCTCTCTACCTAAGAGACAGAAGAGACTCTTTCTTTGTGTTTCTTTTTGCTCAGAAGGGGCTGAAGCAGCAATCTTGACTTAAAGGCTGACTCTGATTGGAAAATAAACAGCTATAAAGTACAATAAATCCCATTGAAGAGTCCAGTCAAAACATCCCAATGAACAGCTAATGCTCTACTAACCAAATCCAGATGTCACTGCCTTGTCTGGCACTAATTGGTTGACTGGAGAGTAAGTAACTGTGTAACCTGAAGGAAATCTCTACTTCTTGCACTTGGGATGAGTTGCTAAGGCAGAAAAGGGTTTGGTTTTGTTGTGTTTCTTAATTTCCTAACTACAGAGGAGCTGCAGGCACCTGCACTCATTAGGACCTCTGCTAACGTCCTCCCTCTGGCAGGACATGCTTCTATTTTAGGCACCTTAAGGGACCTCGCAAAAAGTTTCTCAAGAGCATGAAGCTGCCTTTGACATCTGATGTTCCTTCATTCCAAAACATTTCTGGGTTTATTTGTTTAACCGAAGGACATGCCCTAGCAGATTGCAGCTAAATTCTTAGATAAAGGTAGTCGCAAATTCCAGCTGGAAGTGTTTGAAACACCAAAGAAAACACCGAAGAAAGCGATTGCTTTCAAATACAATTAAAAAAAGTAAAATCAGAAGACTGGAGATGAGTTTGGAAATAGAAAATTAATTTTCAAAACACTATTAGTCTGGTGCACCCTAGTTCCGACAGCCTGGAAATTCCACGTCTGCCTGCATGACTCCACGTTGGCAGAGGACCCACAAAGCGGCTAACCAGGAATTTCCAATGATTTTTTTAGGTATATTTGACAGGATCATGTTATATATTCACATTTTAGAAACAATTCTGTGTAATACTACAAAGCAACGTATGTGCCTGGAAGGATCTTCTCTGTTTTACCAAACCACTTCCCAGTGCCAAGACTCTGCACACATTTACTTGCATTGTTTAACTTCAAGCAAAGATATCTCATTGGCTTCAGTAACTTCCATAACATTAAGAATCGCTATTCAAAATTCATTCTTGGGGGTCTAGTCATATGCTGAGCAAATAGAAGGAGGTTCTGTGAAAGACCTTCCTAGAAAGTCAGTTAATAAGATTCTGTTAAAAAAATTACTGTTCATATTCCTTACCATCTTAGATTAGTCAGTAATATTAATTTTATCTTTAATTAACTTTATCTTCAATTTTATCAAATAACTTACTAACATGAATTTTAATACACATTTCCCTTAGCATCGCTGACATGTTGTTCGTACTTTGTAAGAGCATTTTAGAACTATGTAAATTTGCACACCAAAACTTAATGTTGAGCTTCTGCTTACTTATAGGTAACTGATTTTTAGTGCTTGTGAAAACAACAAAAAAAGCCTATGACCTGACTCTCAAATGTCAAAACCATTTTTTCAGTGGAGCACTGTACAGTGGAGCACTGTACAGTGTAGCATCTGTCCGGACACGTCCAGCCATATCTTTCACTCACGATCTGCAAGTGAATAACACAGGATTTGAAATACAGTAGACAGTTGTGCAAAGCATGAACAATGAAAATTATATCCAGCCTTTAATCCAGGGGATTCTGGGCTGAGCTCAGCCTCCGTGGATATACATATCCACTCTGCATTTAGTTCCACATATTTGAAAACTGGACATTCCCCTAGAAGAGTCACACGGGATCAAAAGTGGGATTAAGTCATTTTCTCTCCATGTTTTGTTATTAGTATTACACACGTAATATGCAGTCACATCAGCAACTGTGCTGCACAGTATCAGCAAAGAAACTCATTTCTTCCAAGATACCAGAAGGCTTCACATTTCATGTATCACCTTTATTTTGTTCTTGGCCTTGGGAGAGAAGGGATGGAAAGGAAGCGGGAGGTTTTTCATACACCATACATTTGGAATCAGAGAAAATGTTGATAAATATTCCTCCTTCAAGCCTGAGTGAAGGACTATTTCCTGCCAACAGAACTCTGAGTGTAAAACCAGGTCCTTCACCAAACTTCTCCTTCCATGCTTGTAAAACTGGCAGAAGTTGACCTGGCTTTGGCAATGGTAATAATGGAGGATTTCTCTCCTGTGGTATGTATCAACATAAATAAAACTACCACCTTGCTGGTGCGAAGTGGCACCTGTTAGCAACCTCACAAAAAGGCCAAGGGCAAAGCAGGGTCCTCCAAGGGCCATCTCCTCTACCTGTTTTTTAACTTCGGCTCCCAAAGGTCTCACACTGGTATCTCTCACCAGCAAGAATTAGATGTGTAGCTTGAACACCAACAGGAATTTTTTTTACAATGTGTAATGCGTGAAAGTACTAAATTTAAGTGAACAGTGAATTCCCTTCACCATAGGGGAAGGGAATTAAATTTTCTGTTCAATTTTATCCCAAAGGTTCCTACAAAGAAATTGTGGGATGTTAGGAAGAAAATGCCCATAGGAGTTAAATTTATTTCCATTGAGCTGAGTTAATTAGATAAAATGGATAAATTCTGAAACAGGTTTTTTATAGCAGTGCAGAGCATCAATTCTTACTGACATTTAACATATCTCTCTTTATCACTAACCACTTTAGAGCACTAAAAGATATCTTTAAAAACCAGCCTTTGACTTTGGCAGCAAAGTTGACTGTTAAAAGAAACTGTTAACTTTCAGTTGAGTGGCATGCGGAAGAAAACTGGCAAAGTAAACTCAAGGGTTAATGAAAGTAAATGAGATAATCCTCATTGATCCCCCATAATCCCCATGGTCTGAGTGCAACTGTCAATCACTGGGAGAGACTTTTTTCTAATCTATCCATCTGTGAATAGGTCATTCCAAACTGTATATACTTAATATACAGACATATATTCAAACATACACATACACGCTGAACATATAACAAAAATCTCAGCAGGGTAAATTCCAAAATGAAGGGGGAAATAAAGCATAGCTAAAAGTATGGTGTGTAAATTTAAAAAATATAAAGTTTCTTTTACTAGTTGAAATATGTTCAAGCTGTCTGTTCATACTAACTCACTGCTTCCCACGTAAGCTGGTAGCAAGTAATGAATCTGTTAAACCCCGCCTCTGTAGAGGAAGAAAGACTGTTCCCATAAAATTAAAACTCACTGTTTAACAGATTGAGCTAAGCAAAATATGGTCTGGAACATAAAAGAAATTGTTTCAGTCTTTTTCAGAGAACTACTGACATAAGAAATGCATTAAATCAAATGATGGCATAGCTGAGGCTTATAAGACCCCAGCATGTTGCTCTTTCTTCCGAGAACCGCACTGGATTCACAGGCGGCCTGAAGCATCAGTCTCTTTCTTTAACTTTTGTTTCACTTCAGTCCTTAGCTACTTGAGCAGGGCTGTGCTCTTCTTGCACCAGCACAACCGGGGAGGGAGGCATACGGACAGGCACCAGATGTGCGCTTCCAGAGCTGGGGAAGGAGCTGGATCAGGAGGCAGCATGATCTGGGGAGGCAAACATCTGGATTACAAGGGCATCAGGCTATAGTCCAGGTTTTATCACAAAAGCTCAGCTCTAAACCCATGCTTGATTTTGTGAGAAATTCATCCAAGATTCCAAGTTCATAGAGACACTGTTATTTACAACATTTATAAGTACCTGCTTATTCTGAGAAACGTCTATCTAACACTTTGCTTATAGAATTCTTGATAGCATAGACGTGGCACTTAGGAGCATGGTTTAGTGGTTGACTTGGCAGTGTTAGGTTTATTGTTGGACTAGACAATCGTAAGGGTCTTTTCCAACCTAACTGATTCTATGATTCTGTATTATAGCAATCACATACAGAAAAAGTCTATAGGATTTAAGAGAAAGACAGTCTTTCTACAGAGCATTCAGACCCACCTGTAATAACGTTATTGCATGCTGCAGCAGAAAAGGATATTTTCTGTCAAAGGTTTGGGATAGAAATGCTTCACACCACCCAAAGGTACCTCTTGATAGCCCAATGGCAACAGCCATTTTCCTCCTGTAAACATTCAGAGCAAACTTTGCTGCCTAAGCCACCAGTGCTAACCTGAGGCTGAGTTGGAAATAAATGCCCCACTCTCAGGTTTAAAGAAAAAACAGCTTGGTAGCCATTTGGCCTGCAGCCAGGATTAAAGTGTTAACTCCACGTCTGTCAACCTGTCACTTAAACATTTACCGAACTACTGACCACTTCTATTAAAAGACCATTAAACCAGGATTAAGCTTTTCCAGGGTTAAGCTGATGTAAAAATGCAAGGAATGTCACACCAAGGGCAGCTTATTTTATTTGTATTGTAAACAGGCAGAAGATGGAGGATAAAATGTTACATGTTTATTAAATATGGGGATATACCCCTGCTTGACTTCTTCCCTTCTTTCAGCTTCCTAAACCCAGATCCCATTACTCAGTGCTCTGATAGCTGCAGAGCATCGCACAGTGAACACAGAAACCTCCAACTGCCTTAAAACCAGCACTGGCTACTTTACAACAGGTCAGCGCGGCTCTGCCTGGAGGAGGGATGCAATACAGAGTCCGGCCATAGTGCGGGGGAATAGCCATGGTTATAAACACAACATTTGGTTAATGTGTCATGTCATAACCAGAGAGCAATTGTTAAAAAAAAAAGACAGTCTCATCAAAAGCAAGAGCCTATTTTCAGCAGCCGGTGAATTTATTTTATAGCAGTGTTTGCTGCCAAAGACAGGAGGTGTGTGCACAGGCAGGGCATGGGTGCTGCTGCTCCTTTCAGATTGTTTTGTTATCTCAAGTAAGACCTATAGGAAAAGGCACAAAGCTCTACAAATCGTCATTTCATCAACTAAGAAAGAGCATTACTTCTGAAAATGCTCAAAGGAAGATAAAAATTACCCATAAATGAAGTGTACTGTCTCATTTTTACCTTTTTCAGTTCCCAGTAACTCAGTGATGTATCATCTAAGAATAATATCCTGGAAGACATCACCAGAGACAGTCCGTACTTACAGTCAAAATGGACTGCCCAACCTTTCTGTCTCTGATGTTTGGGCTCACATGATGTTGTTCAACACTGTTGTAGGCACTGGGTTACTCCATCCAGGTCAACACACACATACGCACGTAGTACCAGAAAGCAAATTTTGGATTGTGCAAATCCAGTGGGTCTGTAGATGACGCTTTCTTGGGAAATACATAGTCTCCTGAGAGCTACCCACACATAACATTAGAGATAAATAACCAGGTCTGTAGGTAGCTACAAACTCAAAACCTTAACAAGGAGAATTAGAAAGTTGATACCTTTGCTAGTTATCCTTGCTGACTACTGTGAACAATGTGATCTTCCTTTTGGCTTAACCCTTATTTAATGCTCTGATTTTCATACAGTTTTAGATGTAAAAGAAATAAAGAAGTCTACCAAAGGGTACGAAGCACCTCAATGGAAGTCCCTCCAGCTTAGCTCGCCAGGTGCTGTGACGGGACGACACAGGCTGCTCTTGTTGTCTTATATTTACCCACTACCAACCCTTCGTAAAGACAGGGTGCAAGGCTAGATGGACTTATGGCCTGATCTGCTTTGGATATTTGTATCTGCCACCTAACTAGTTCTGAATAAAAGCATGCTGGCCTGTCTGAACATTGGTGCAAAGACATCACTCACAGAACTGTTGGTCTCTACATTTATTAAATACTGGTCTGCAGATTTTCAAAATATAAGCCATTGAGCAATTCTGCCTACATAAAGATCACAGAATTGACCATTTCCAAACAGGGAGGTGCATACATTTAATGAGATTCCTTCCCTTCTTCTTAGCCCTCCCCCTTCTCTAGCCTGTTATCTGTATTAAATATAGGTTTGCTTTCAGGAAGTAGCTATGACACTTCCATCTGAAGCAGGGCTTCCAGTATTTACAGATATCAAAGAACTGGTCTTAATTTCATCTGATACTTTAAAAAGCCTTTTATTCTAAAATAAATTATTGAAATGTGGTATTGGTAAAATGGGTTGCTCCAATAATGGATTTACTGCGACGGTGCAATCAATTTCAGAGATTGGATTTCAGGATAGAAACCATTCATCACTCTCTATGTCAATGCAAGGTTTACCTTCACACTGCGGTCACCCACTGTAGCTTACAGAGACCAAGGGCAGAGGAGGAGCTATTGGAGGAAAACTCTTTCTGTCGCTTTTTTTTTGTTGTTGCTGAGGCCAGAGCTTCAGAAGTTTGCACAGTTACAGCAGCTCCACAGCATCATGGTGCCATCCGGGGAGATGCAGAGGGACTCATCCCTATGCAATACCAGGCATGCTTAAATATCCCATTGACCTACTCTGCCCTGATTCAAATTCAGGCTTTCTTCTCTGTATTTTCCCACTTCACTGTCTTATTTCAGGATCAGCAGAGCCTTTCAGTAGGTAAAGGCCTTCAGGGGTAGAGACTGCAATTATTTTAACAGGAATGAAGGGGACAGACCTTGGAGTGGTACAACTTCTTCCATCCTGTAACACAAAGCACCCATCACATGAGTTATGCTAATGTGGGAAGGAGAAGAGGAGCTGTGAAATGAACTGTCCCTCCTTCCCCCTGCACTGACCCTGCCTTTCGGTAAATTTACTCCCGAGGTTTTTCACAAGCTGGAGACCCCGATAACTGGAGGTACGCCTGCCCTGCCATAGCTACAAACATCTCCTGGACCCCTACAGCAGAGGATGAGGCTGAGAACAGGAGCAGTTTAGTCCTGGAGGTCAACAGCAACAGGATTTTATGCCATTCATTTTTGGTCCATAGAGGCCCATGTGCCTCTATTAGCATATATACATATTCACAGTCTCATTAGTCCCTCTTCTTGCTCCCTGCCTGGTAGAGCACCTTCAGTGCTGCCACGGCCACAACTGATGGAGGCTCCATGAACCACCGCAAACCACAGCTCATCTGCGGCATCCTGAACTATCAGTGACAGGAACAAACGGCAAATCTAAGCCCTGTGACATGAAAAACATAAAAGCTATTTCTCCATCCCCATGTCTAACAATTCTTGTTCTTCGTTCCTAGAAAGCAAAGTCAACTCCATAAATCAAGAAGTCTGTGGATTTGGGGTTTTACATTAACACCTTCATTCATGCTTTGCCGTGACCTCTTGGATTGGGGTGAACTATTCTACTGTGCTGGGAAATGGCAGCTCCGGAGCCAAATTTAGCACCTAGAAAATTTCCCTTGGCTCTTAGGTGCCATAATTTTAAACCTGACTCCCTGCTTAAAGACAAAGTCATGTCTACATTTGATTTCAGGTGTTACATACAATAATTTAAGAAGTTAAATGGGGATCTGGCAAGTCTCTGACTATGGAGGGGGTTGGAAAATATTATTTGGAGCCAGAAATACAGCTTTCTTGGCTATGGTCTGTGCTCTGTCTACCAACGTCAGCTCTGCATTTAGTCTTTCACTGACTTTCTCAAGTACTACAAATGGTGAAGTTTTGCTCAGCTGGAGAATCACCATCAATAAATACAGCTGGATTGGAATACCTAATGAAGGGTGAAAAACTGGGCTTGTGATAGTTATTTATAATGTCTCTTAGGACAGTTAAAAGTAACTGAAAGGTCTCTGGAGTTTTAGAGCTTTCTTCTCACTCCATTCTACTGTTTCCACTCCTTCTTTTGCTCTGTTTTTTTGTATGAAATATGGCCTATCCTGGAAATTAATTTCAAAAAATCTAAACTCTGAAGAAACTCACAAAAGGCACCTTGCAATGGTTAAGACGCAGGAAGCCACAGCAAGAAAGCTACTGATGATGCCACCGTGATGCCTGCAAAGGAAGGGCTCCTGGAAGGGCAGAGATAGCTAACTCTAACTTTGGTCACAGCAAGCAGGTGCTTAAGGTTCCTCTTAATGCTGCATTTAAATGGACAAATCCTGCATTTAAATGCACAAATCCTTCCAGCCATCCAATGTGGAGCTCATGCTTTTCTTACTGTCAGACCTGCCCACAGCCTCAGCAAGTCTATAAGAAAGGTAACTCGGTTCTCATCTCTTTAGTCTCTGTTCAGAGCTTTTGATTTTGCTCAGGGACAAGATTACACTGCTGTATCTGTGCCGGAGACTCAATATTTTCCACCTGTGGTAACCACACCTGAAACACTATAATAAATGACCTCTTGGAGTGCTTCACCTTCTGCAATCCAGTGCTGACCAGAGTAGATCTACATAACTTGGTGGTCACCAACATTAGTATATCTACTTTGGAGGTGCTTTTGGCATTGGGAGGTGCTGGAAGGGTTCAGGAAGAAGAGGCAACACTGAAGGTGGAACGAAACAATGTCATAAATCAGACTTTTACTCAGAATTTCTAAACATTGAATTTTGTAATTTCAAACCAGCAGTTGTTCCAGTGATGAATGAAGAAAGAATTTCTTTATTAAAGATCCAGCACTCCTCACTGCTCAGATAAGATGTAAGCACTCCAAGTACTCTAAATTTAAAAAAAAAAAAAAAAAAAATCTATTCCCAGGTCTGACCTTCATGCTATAAAGGCCTGTTCCTGTAACTGTTTTGTGTTTCTTAACTTAGAAATATCAATGGACAGAAAACAAGTTAAATCCAGAATACTCCTGCAGCCTTCTTAGTCAAGTGTAAAAAGGGAAAAGAAAAAAAAAGCACCCATAGATACAACCACATTCAGCAATAACATGTAGAAATCATAGTTAATGTCAGCTGGAGTGCAGGATGCTAAGAAGTTATCAATGTTACGGCATTAGATACACAGAGGTTTAAGCAGAATCAAGCACTCTCCAAGGAAGCTTTAAGAGCCATGGATCTAAGCTTACTATCTGACCCCAGTATAGTGGCACAAACACATTCCTCGGGGTCTCACACACGATATACCTGGTTCATCGATAAAGAGATGAGATCTCAGACCTCAGATCTTCCCTCAATGAGACAGCAGTGCCTCCTGCTGTACTCCAGGCTGCATTTATTCCCAGACTTCCAGTTCTGTCTGGTTTCAGTTACCGGAGGAGCTATGGTTGGCGGGTTGAGAACCGAGGTGAGTAACGGAAGATGTGTCTGACCGGCCTCAACAGCTCCGGAAGCATCAGCCTGTGTCACAGAAATACACTGCACAACCCAGCGTGGGACAACAGCGCGTGTGCAGCGGGCCAGGCAGCCTGAAACACCCAGCAGATATTCTGTTCATAAACCAGCTTTTAATGCATTTCTGAGTATGTTTGAGTATCACAGCACATCAGGGCTGGTCTGTGGCACCCGCAGGGTTTCAACCTACTCGGACACGCTCCCCTCCTCTTGCTTGAACGCATTTCAGTACTAAGCTGCAGGAAGCCCTGCTGCAGCACTGCGACCTTCTTCTGAACAGACTTTCACTTGTGCTGACCCATGACAAACTATCACAGTTGGGGAATGCTGACTGTATCCTAGCCCACGTGAATGCCAAGTCTGGCTTAATCCAAAAACATCAGAAAAAGGAACTTGGGGTCAATCTGACTTAAGGAATGTGCCAAACTTCCTGGAGGTCACAGCGAGAGAACAAGCCCAATGTTTTACCTCTGAAAAGGAGAGACAGAGAGGTTTTGAATCCTTTTGAGTCATCAGCCTGTAAAGCAGGTAGACTAGCAAAATAAAAGAGGGGTTTGTCTCTGCTCTGGGCTGTAACTGGGAGCCTTTCACTGGAGATGGTTCTTCCTCCCCCTCGGGTGGTTTTCTGCATATCAGGTAGAAAATCTCTTTGAAAAACAGCAAGTCAAATCTTTCAAAACAATCATTATGATAACAAAGAAGAATAATAATGTTAAAGACTACTCTGCCAGCATGACTTCCACCCAAAAAGTTTCTGAAGGCTTTGCAGAAACTGTTTATCAAACCTCAGTGCAGGGCAGCCGGCTCCGGGGCAGGACACCACCAACAAGCACCTCCACAGCTCGGTGTGGTCATTTCCCACCGCAGTCAGAAGAGCTTGGCTGGTGAGGCTGCTCCAGCCGGAGGATGAGGCTCTGGGCTGTTCTCAAAGCACACAGAGAGGTGCTGGCAGCCCACCACCCTTCCCTCCCCAGGGCTACGCTAATCCCAGTAACACACCCCCAGTACTTACATCAGATGATGGTACTGCTGAGATGGATGTCTGTCTGTCCCACCCTCGCCCCGTTTGAATCAATCATCCTGTTTGCCTGACTTCCAGGCTTTGGGGCTATGTGATCTCTGCAAAGCAGTTTTGAGACCTTTGACTCAAAAGATGCCATGGGTGCAAAGGGTAGTCTTTTCATTCCCAGGCAAGTTTTAGACAACCAGTAAGCTCCACAGCATGTCTGGGAGGCTTCTACTTTTTATATTTGGAGAAACTGAGGCAGGAGGTTCCATGGTTTCTAAAGATCACCAAATGAAACTGTGGGACTGCCAGGAACTAGGCATAGATAACTAAAGCTCTTCAAATGACCTGTCCCATTAGATAAATCTCTTTTCTACTCCTTTTCCGTTAAGGAAATATCCTAACACTCCCGCTAACAGAAGGCAGAGAAGGACATTTATACCTGAAACAAGTTTCATCAGGGAACAGGGTTTCCAAATAAACTTCTTCATGCAAGTCCCAGTTCAGTGACAGGGTAGGAGGGGTTAGTGGACCTGGAAGCTGTGACATCTCCCTTGCCAGGACCGCCTGCAACCGCAGTGCTCCTGCCAGCCTGGCTCTGGAGGCTTGTGCCAAGCCCAGCTCTGCTGCGGTAATCCCCTATCATCAGCATGGCCAGGAAAAACATAGTCTGCAAGCTGTGATGCCAACAGCACTGCACGATGCCAACAGCACTGCAGTGATGAGCCCTAGGAAGGAGCGCCAGGATGAGTGTTAGCTCTTCTCTAACTAGAAGCTGCAGAAGTGGTGGCTAAAGACCTAACTGAGCTGTGATGCAAAGCCTTGTGAGGATAGCCTCAGCTGAGGAGAAGGTTGAAAAAGCAAGGGGAGACTTTTTTGGAGGCAAGAAGGTACCTGTGAACACTAGAAGAGTGATTCCAGACTTTCTCTGGGATAAATGAGAGAAAAAACTTGGTCCTGTGGCTGTACAGCCAAAAGTGAATGTGTGCAAAACCTGAGTAAGATGGGGGAAGTATTTCTCCTCACCTCTTTCCCCTTTACCCATTTCATACTTCTTTTTTTCCTCATCCCAGAGGAAAAGCCTGATCCATCAGCTGACAGGCAATCCACACATGATTTCATATTTTCCTGAAACTCTCCTCAAACACTTTTCCTTAGAAAATTATCTGCTCCCTCTGCAGACCGGAGAAAGCATCATCTTCTGAGCATCTATGCAAACTGAGCCAAACTTCTAAATCTTAGGCAGTTCAAAATTCACAGCTTAAAACCGGGAGATTTCAGGAGTTCTTCATAGCTCTGTTACTGAATTCTTAGAACAGAGCAAGCACTGCATTTGGGCAGTCACGCGAAAATATTAATTTGCATTAAGACAGTTTTCTTCAGCTTCATTGACTGTCTTCTTTCCAAAATTGTCCTTGAGAGTAAGTAGGAGTAGTCAGAAAAGTAATCCTTCTGACACCAGTAGGAATGTCAGCATGTGCCATCCTTTCTGAAATGAAATGGTTGATGCTCATTGTCAGCCAGAGGAAGGAAGATGTGACCACAGCATCTATCTGCATTCTTATCACAGACAGTTTGTGCACAGTAGCAAGAAATGCTCAAAGTGAAAGTTTTTATAAGGGAAGGGGAAGAGGTTTCTCTACTCCTCACAGTAAGATTTGTCAAAGAAAGGCTGAAAGGCAATTTTGAATTCATTCAGGGAGATCTTGAAAAGAAAATAGAATGGTAAAGATTGAGCTCTTCAGACACGAAGGAGACCGTTCCTGTGCCAACCACCTAGTACTAAACACAGTATGTTCACAAATGAACTACACCCGCAAGTAATGGAAGCAACGAGCATGTATCAGGCTGCTGAAAGACACTTCAAGAGCACAACTCCGAATATGTTAATTGCTGTTAATTTTGTGATCTGCTTTATTTGTGCCACTGTCTTTTTGCTTAATTGTTTTTTACCTGCTTATCCCAGCTCCATTTCCCAGGTTGCAAGTTAAAGGCATTTACCAGAGTAGGTTCCTTAATTTTGAACAGTAAGACAGGTCCAGCTATGATTGCAGAACTTCATTTATCCTGCCCAGCCACCAGTTACATCTGATGGACTTTCTGGCTGCCACAAGTTTTCTAGAGCCTCCCCATCTTAGCAGAGCAGCAGCTTCCATGCTAACCTGAAAAGGCATGGCCAGACAGCCAAGAACTCAAACTTTCTATCATCTTTTTTTTTAATTGAAATAGCCCAGTTTTGGCTTTCTCTGCAGAAAAAGACTTAGGAAAGGTCTTTTCTTTCATGCATATTCACAGTTTTGCCAGGATCTAACAAGAGTCTGAACCAAAGCTGACACAGTCAGTCTCAGACAGAATAATCTCTTCTCGCAGTGCATGTAAGTGCTTTTTGGGCTGCTTTCCTTTTTCTCAGGCAATTATAGGTGATTTTAAAGAGACAGATGTTGTCAGATTCCTCCTTTGTCTGACAGTTGGTTTTTTTTTTTCCCCTTGGCTCTCTCTTTTCTGACCAATAATAAAAGAGTTGGCATTTCTGGGGGACTTCCCGAATTTCTGACCACACTCACCACAGAGTTGCATTCCAGCATAAAATCCCAGCCATTTCCTGGTTTTCTGTCACAACTAGTAAACAAGCACCCCAAAATATCAGCATTTATCAGGAGGAGCTGTGGGTAATCTGCTGGCAAATGACTGCAGTTAAGTACAATTTTACATTTATGAAGAACTCTCTTCTCATGATAAAAGACAAAGGTATTTTTCCTACTTACTAGACACTTAAGAACGACATCTAGCTGAGTGTTTTATTACAATCTGATATCCAGAAATATCCTTGGAGGAATAAAATCACCTGTTACAATCCCTATGAAGAACCTGGCAATTAGAAGCAATTAAGATCCCCATCAGCCTTTTGCAGCTCTCGCCCAGCTGCTTGCTCCAGCTTCCTGACTGTCTTAGTGGCCCTTCACTGGACTCCCTCCAGTTTATTAGTATTTTAAACTGGGGAGCCCAGAACCAGCATTTCACTCCAGGAGGGGTCTCACAGCTGTGGAGCAGAGGGGAATCACCATGTTCTTCAACCTGCTGGCTGTGCTTTTATTAACACAGCCTGATGTGCCTTCATCACCTTTGTGTTCATCATTCCTTCCCTCTTCTTGCTTTCCCTGTGAAGAGATTAACAGATTCCTTCAATCAAAGATGATTTTCATGTGCTCTTTATCTTTGCATTGTACAAAAACACATTAATAAAATCAGGTGATATTGGTTTTGCAATAACGTCACAGTATTTGCAAAACTTCAGCCTTAATTTAGCTTACTTTGCGGATATACTCTGGTTCTAGGAAAGCCTGAAGGAATTGAAATGGGGCCCAAAATTGAGGGCTTGAGCAAATGTTAGACAGCTGCATGCATCTTTCCGAAGCAAAACAGATACTGAATGTAGCTGCTTGGAAATGAGGATTTTCTGCCTCTGTTATGCTTGTCATTTTGCAAGTTCTTGTTGTTTTATTTATCAGTTTGGATGCACCTGACCTTGTCTGTTCTGTCTTGAAAACCTCCTTGTGCAGAGACAGCAGCTGGGCAACCGTCCCGCTCACAGCCCCGAGCAAAGCAATCAAATAACCCAACAAGTCTGGAGATATGTTTGTTTCAGACATTGTTTAAGCAAAAAGAGGGGGGAAAGAACTTAGTGAGGTTCACCAACCTTCACCAGAAGAGCTGCAGAAGGAAATCCCTCTGGGTTGCTCAGCTCACTATCGCTGCTGTCGCGTGGCTCTCTCTGACCTGGCCACACCGCCTCCTTCCTCCCAGCTGCCCCTTCCCATGTCCGCACCTAACCGAGATGGAGTGATAAACTCATCCGGGTAAAAAAACACCCTGCAGGAAAAGAGAAGAAAAAAGTCCTTCTTTGTACAAATTCCTGTCCTGATGATGAAAATGTCAAATGAAAACATATCCCCCCTCCAGTCATGGGAAGATGTCAAACACTCGTTCTCTTTTCCCTGACCCTGCTTTCTGCAGTGCCCGCAGGGTGATTTTGGGAGCTCTCCCCTCCACACAGGCCAGACAACGTGGGAACCCGAGGGAGCTGTGGCTGCACACCCTGGCCCTGCCTGGGAGAGCCCTCTCGCTGCTGCCAAATATTCGCCAGAGGACTCAGTGTCCCCTCAATCTGTCTTCAGGGATCCAGATGGTATCTTCATTCTCTTTAAATGGGGATCAAAAAACAAAGGCCCTTGGACCCAAACACGGCTGAGCTGCTGGGGAGTGTTGACCTGGCTCTTCCTTCTGCTCCTGTTCTCTGGGCTGGTGACACCATCCACCTGTGAGCTACAGCCCCAGCGGTCTTTGTGTTGTGCACTGCCTTCCATATATAGTTGTAGGGTGATAGGAAGGGGGACTTTATTTCCTCTGGAAGACAACAGGTAGGTACCCTGGGCAGGTACAGAGGTCAGCCAAAGGCAGTCCATGGTACTGATGGTGGCACCCAAACCCTCTGGACGGAGATCTGGCTCCACTCAAGGCCTCTGGCCTCATCAAGATTGAAAATTGAGACTGGACCCCCCCCTGTGCCGTCCCGTCCCCTGGAACGGGGTGGCTGGCAGGGGCTGGTGAGGGACCGACCAGGGTCACCCCAGTCCTGGCCCCACCGGAACCCCTGGGAGCGAAGCCTGGCCTCGGCTGCAGCTCCAGCCCTGCATCCTCCAGGGACCACAACCGTCAATCTCATTTCTGTCACCAGTTGGGACAGCATTGCCAGGGCCAGTTCTCAGCTGCCCTGCAAAGAGGGCAGTCTTTTACACCAGGGAGAAGTGTCTGCAAAATGCCTTTAAACCAGAACAACAAAAGCCCACATCCACTTTGCAACAGGTAAATAAAAATGTAAGCGTCGAGGAAACCGAGGATCAGTCCTCTCGTGCACAGTAAACAACTTCCCTACCCCCAGGATCATTTCTTGGCTCCTCTCTCTTTAAATCATCAGTGCCACAGTGGAAAAACCAGGAGGACTCAGTCCCTTAAAGCTCTTTCCTCTCTTTGCCTGTCGTTTAATTAAATTATCCTATAATGAAATCTTTCCCTAATGAGTCAGTGTTTAATAATTTATTAGACACTGAAGCCCTGCTTGGAGTCTCATCAATTATGTATCACAGCACCAGGCACTTTCAATCTCTCTTTTTTCATTTCTCATTCCTCATTCACTTCATTAAAAGCCCCAGCCTTGTTGCCTCTAGGTTTCAATTCACCCGCCCAGACTTAGAGGTCAGCTCATTCATACCTATTTTGCCCAGTGCTCACCAACAGATGTGTGTGTGCATGTGTTAGCTGGTCTAAAATTTCAGGTGGCGTCTGTGTACATGTCTGTGCACACATGTACCAGAGCATGGGCACCTGCCTTTGCGGCTGTGAGCAAGAATGTGCATTTACCACAGATTTGTACAGACCGTCAGTAGGTGTACGTGTATATGTTTGTAGATTTATAAAATCTCTGTATGTGTAGCTGTGTTTCTGTTAGCACTTGCGCATCTGCATCTCTAAGGTTATATTTGCTTCTGCATCCATGCAGGTATACATCAATACTGGCATTCCTGCCCATGTCAATGTGCCAAGCACACTTGTCTAACTGCGGTGAACAAGTTTATCTTATTCCTCTATCTTTTTCATTTTTGTTCTCCTTAAAAAAATAGCACATATAACCTGTAGGAATCAGCCAGGAAATATACATGAGCTGTAAAGATAATGAGTCTATATCTACTGAAGTGATCAGGAAGGGACTACCAAGTAGACATTGCTGCAATCCTGACCGTCACCCACAGAGTAATTTGGGGAAGGAGATGACTTTTCACTGGGGTAAGCCTTTATACAGACCAAGCTCCCTTAGTTACACCGGGGTAGTTCTGGAGTCAGTAACTCCACTGACTACTTATCCTGGGAGTATTTTTCTGTGAAGATTTGTGCAAAGTACACTGCTATTAAAAACTGAGTCTAGGGGAACAGTTTCCCCAAAGAATTGTTGATCTTGGAAGAGTTATTCTAAAACTTCACCCATTTGCTCCAGCTTGTTTCATTAAGTCTGCTCAGTTGCCATAAAAACATGATTAGTTTAGTCTCCAGTTTGGGAGCGGAGAGCGAAGTGCAGTTGTTTCTAACTCACACGGTGTCCTGGGTAATCCTGGTGCGCCGGTGCTCAGGAGAGCTGGGAGGTCGGGAGCAGGTGAAGCCCCCGGCTCCACGTGCCCACAGTGGGAGCACAGCTCGGTGTGATGACACTGGCAGCGGCAGAGCAGAGCTGATGTTGAACTGACACTGTCCTGCAGAGGTAGAGTTTTTTGGTTTCTTTTCCTGAGCAAAGCCATACCTGAATTTGGGCACACTGAAGCACCGCTGGTTTATCACAATGTCTTAAGGTCTATTCCGAGAGAGAGACCCACACAGCACACGCACTGGGTCACTGCATGTTCCCAGTGACCAGGCTGTGACTGAGCAGGAAGAACCTAGGGCAGAGGTAATCCCTTCTCCTCCTCTGAACAGCCAGAACAGCCTTAGCACAGCCCAGTGCTGCTCCATCTGACCGCTGCCTCCATTAGATCAGGGCTGCCCCAGACCCTGGTGACATGGGGTGGGGATGGTGTTGGTCCACTCTGCCACTCTCGCTTACCAATGGATCCAACAGGATGGGAAAATCACACTCACTCACATGTACATGCATTTGCATTTTGAATACATAACTAGACAGCTGTGCATGGGAAAGATTTTTGTGATCAATTTATACCCCAAAGCACAAAATTTGATTTTCCTCTTAATTATCTGATCAAGCATTTCTGAAAGAGTTGTTAGCTGCAACAATCTCATCAGGCCTTTCAAAAAATCTACTGTGATTTTAGAGGGTCTTTCTTTACCTCAAATTATTTCTTTCAAAGTGAACACTTCCCTACAAACATAGTAAGAGAATCTGTAACAGACACCAATAAAACGTATTTTACTAATTAAATGATGATCTTTTTTTTTTTTGAAAAAGGATGCAGCCTTCCAAAACAACCCTGTATTGGTGTTACTGGAACCCTGTGTTGCTCATCAATAAATATTCTGTGTCAATAGGCCATTAACTATTAATCCCAGTGCTGGCCATTTGAGAACTTTACATCAACACTCTTGTTATTTTACACATTGCTTCTCATCTTATTAAGTGACTTGCACATATGGACAAGAGCACAGTCTCGCAAAGGAGCCCACGTCAATAGCGCACAGGACACCACCTCCAATAGGGAAGGGGGAGAATAGCAAGAAAATTAATATGTCTGGGGCTATCATGAGTATTTATTTACATTGAGAAGAAAGAGAATCCACTCTTGAAGAGCTTATTGTATTACCTAAGCTGAACTTCCAACATATGTTCACTCTCAACCGCATTCTGGCTTCTTTTTTTTTTATCCTTAAAGCAAATTTGGTGTTAGTGAAAGATGCCAGACTGACGAGCAGAGTTCACTGCTCGCCGCGCAGGCTGCTGCCCAAATGAGCTCCTCTCCAGGCTCAGCTCCCTGCTGCTACCTGACGCAGACAGATGATTTCCAGGGTGAGAACTGAGCTCGCTGATCCAGCCCTATAGTACTCTCAAAGTACCACTTCCAGGAATGCATTCTTCAGAATAAGAGAGACAACAAGGGGAGAGTTTAATAGTTTTGATTCTCACTCTTTTCTTCAACAGTATCTAAAATGCATTAAATGCAAAAAGCAGGAGCAACATTTTATTTTAATGGTGAAAAGTGGTGCATCAATAAACAGTGATTTTTAAAATTATTTCTATATGCTGAGCATTGTTCCTCTGAACAAATTCTCTCCAGACACCTAATTTATGATCTCAAATCAAACCCTGACCTGTTGATTTTAACCTGATTCTTCTGTAAGTCACCCTAGAAATATTTAGATTCCCCAACTGGCTTTTCTCTTCCTTCCAAGTAACAGTTGTGCAAGTCCACAAAGCTACTCCAAGCAATTACTCATCTGGACAAACTAAGAAATACAATATCCTGTATCCAGCTACTAGAGATGTCCCTACAGTATTCCTCAGGCTGTTAGGGAAGGTGACTGACAAAGTTTTGAAAAGTCCTATTAGTGACATATATGGTGAGACTGAAGGGGAAAAAATACTTACTTTTTGTTTCAACTCTAGCAGAGAAATAGAAGTGAGGGGGTAAGCAGAGAACAGAGATTTGCAGTAGGTGTCAAGAGCATGTGGCCATGCGGCAGGCAGACAAACACGCGCACACACAGATAGAATTGAATAATATTGAAGTGGCAATTGCTACTCTGTGATTGCGTGGCTCTAATTCCTGGCATTTAGTTGGCCAGAATTCAGCAGGAATTGGTGTGTCTTCAACGGAGAGAAATGATGACAGTGCAACAGCTGTGCTCTCTAGCAAACTGCATAATGATATTCAGGTTTTATGGCTCTTTGGTTTGATTCCCAACAGCAACTATCCTATTATCCGTGGTCGAGACAGGTTAGCACCTGCTAAAAGCAATTTCTCATAAATTAGTTCATGTCAGCTCTTGAATGGCTGCTACTTAAGCCTAAGGTCTGCCCGTACGCCGCCGCAGCAGCTCTGCTCGTGCAGATGGCCGTCTCCCCGCAGCTGTGCGCCGGAGCGGGGCAGCCCGGCAGAACAATCGGGGCAGTGTGCGAGCTCTGCCAGGTTGCGCGGGGCGTTTGCACGGGGACCCACACCTGTGCTGTGCAGATGGCAAATGTGCTCTCTCCCTTTGGGGCATTGCAGAGGAGGAGCGCACAGAGTTTCTGTTTGCATCTAAACCTGGGTATCCCAGCAGCCGCGTTTAGGAGAGGGGTCAGCGGGCCTGGCTCGCTGCAGGAGGCAGAGCCCACACCTTGCACTCGGTCCTCGAGCAGCCTGAGGGAACTCTTTGTGTCTGGCACTGGGAAATGTGTCCTCTCTCAGGAGTCAGCAGGTCCATGGCTCGGACTTGACTGATGCATAAAGTGGGGCTCACCCAGCCAGACCGGATTCTTGCCGAACATTGGCCATTATTTTTACACAACATATTTCCAACCCAAGAAGATCCTGGGCTCTCCTTTACCAAGCGTCTGAAGCCAAAGTCTGCCCTAAGTTCATGCCACTGTGAAGACAAGGTTGGTCCTTGAGTTAAGAGCAAAATTTGAATCACTCAGCTGTAAAAACGCAGTTCTGCCCCCACTTCTCCCTGCCCTTTGGCTGCTAGAGATTAACACATGCTTCACGCTCTCTGCATAGACCCACACGTGTCTATTTGTGCCCACTCCATATACAACTCCAGAGGCAGGATTGTACGATGAGACCCACGAGCAACAGCTTTGCAGGCTGAGCTGCCGGCATTGACCTTGGCACGGCCGAGCCGTTTGCAGGACGGTGCACACAGATGGAACATTTCCTTGACACAGACAGACCTTATATTACACAGAGTCCAGTAGGTCACTGTAAGTGCTTTGAACCAATGAGGGATCTCACGAGAGCCTGTGCAGGCCCCCGAGCTGGGATGAAACCTGATCTCGCAGCTCAATGTGTTACAACAATTTTTCAACTGCATTGAAAACAAGGGGGCTACGGGGCAAGCAGTTGTCCCTCTTGAGGAAATAGCCAGGAAAGGGTGAGGTTCAAACTAGGATTTGAACAGACCAAACCAAAAAGTAGTAGTTGTGAATAGGGGGAAGCAACAAAACCTGATGGCAGCCAGTTGACTGACAGTGGTCAGAGCATGAGTGATCAGCACGACACATGTGGCAGTTACGGCAATTTCGTGGACCTGTCATTATAGAGCAGCACTTCCTGCAGATGCCACAACTATCACGTTGCCGACCAGGGAGCCTTGTCTTCATGTGTGCTCCTGGGCTCCAGTCCTTCCCTTCGCTTGCACGAAGTCCCCTCCCACTCGGTGAGAGCTGCAGGAAGCCCGTACAGACGGCCCAAAGGAGGCACAGGGCCACTGGGAAACGGTACCTTTTTCCCCACCTCCATTATCACACCTATTTTTACTCATTTTATAACTCTAGACTTCCTTTTCTATTTCTGACAGTTTTGTTACCACCTTTGTTTTCATTTCCAGAGGATAATTTTCTCTTCATTTTTTCCCCTGCATCTGTTCTTCCTACACAGTGTTTCTCATTTTTCTTTTCCACTCAGTCCTACCAACTCCTTGAAACCATACGTTTCCCCAGCTCTTTCTTCCTCTTCATTTGTAGACAAATTTTATTTTTAACACAGCAATTTCTTTAGCTGTTGGACAATGTACTAAACACTGCCCAGAGATTTAGGTTTCCAACTAGAGGGAGGCTGAGCAGACCTTTTACCTTTCTTGGGGGTAGTGAATGCAACACAATTTTCAAGCAGAACATGGATGACTCACTAAGTAGTTTCAAATTGAGGTTAGCTAACAACCAAACTGGACTGGCACGCTTTCATCCACAAAAGTGGCAATGACTCTCGAGGAAAACATTAAATGTCATCTTTTACCTAGGAAAAAAGTGACCACAGGAGCAGACCCTGGATCCCGTTAAGGTGGCGTGGGTACGCCCAGGTGCAGAGCCCCGGGCAGTCATCACTCCTACAAAACAGTATTTGCAACACGTCCAATTTCTCAACACTTGAACCCCAGCAACAGCAAATCCTAGCAAGCACACAGCACAGATGCTCAGGATTAAACAGTCACAGGGTTAGGTGCACCGATGGGACAGCACTTGCCATCGAACAGGCTCCGCTGTCTGAATAACAAAAAGTGACCTGGAAAGCTGGAAAAAGGTATGAGAGTCAATGCGGGAAAGTCACGGTCAGCAAGAGCATAAAGACCACAGTTTACAGTACCAGACAGGGTAAAAAAAAAAAGAAAAAACCTACCAGAGCCAAGTTCATCTGTCATAGGCAAGCTGATTACAATCAATAGACACTTAATGGTCTCTCAGAGTCCCATCTGGGCAATTAGCAATAGCATTAAGCAAGCGAACTCATTTTGTAAGTCTGTTTCTTCAGTGGAAGTGACAGAAAAGAGAAATAAGAAACTAAATTACATTTTTAGATCCAAATTCTTCTCTCATTAATACTGCATGAAACTTACTGCCACTGATAAAAATGGAAAAAATGTCCAAGTTTTTCTTGTCTTTCTGCAATTTTCTGACTGACTTTTTTGGTTTACATTTAAAAAATTCAATCTCAGTTTCAAACTGTAATAAAACCTATTGAAGTCAGGAGGTAAATATGAGTGTCAGTGAAGGAAAAAGTGGCCTTTGGGGTACTTCTTTTACAACCAAATAAATCAAAAATAATGATTTTGAATGCCCCAGACCTCACTAAAATCGAAGAGCAGCATTCACATTTTCACTTTCTCAACCCTAAAATGCAGCAGGTATCATCCCAGGCTTTCTGAGGATAGAAAATAGCACTAAAACTAATTGAAAAAATGCAAGTTTTCTGCACATCTTTTATTATGTTCATGGGAAACACTGAAGAATAACATATTAATCAGGCAAAAGTACTTAATGTGCTCTCAGTTTTATTAAATATGACACTGCTCCATTATGAATGACAAAATTACACATCTACAAGTCATATAACTAAACTACTGTCTCCACTATGATCTCAGGACACTTTTCTGGAGAAGTGGAGTAGATCCAGTATCTTGCACAAATGTAGTCGATTGTCCTAAATTTTTCTCCTGCAATTCAGCTGACCCACTATTGTGCAAATTTTGACCTGTGATTTCATAGAAAATAAAGACTAAGGTTGTTGTTCGATTGAGATAATATTTTCTATTATAAGTTGTACTCTTTTAGTGTCTACCAATCCAGATCTTCCAAAAATAACAGAGAAAGCAAATTATGAGTATGTGAAGTTCCTGTGTGAGATGTTCTTAATTATTGTCGCACAAGCAAAATAGGAATCTGTGCACACAGCTGACAAATCGGGTGCACACTTGCATTAGAAGTAATTACCTGGTTTGTGTGCCATCAGTGAACTTACACAGATAAGACAAATTATCATACAGAAGTCAAGTCTATAATATAAAAAAATCAATTTTAAAAGCTTTTTTATCAGCTCAAAACTTCAGAGAGTCTGTCAGAGAGTACAGCGTTAGGCTGCATAAATTTTGGCAAGTTATTAGCACCTTTCTATATCCAAGCAGGGCTACTAGGATCAAATTTGCAGCAGATGCTTTTAACTTAATCCATGGAATTTTGCAGACAAAACAGACATATTGCACAAATGTATGTCAATTTGCCAATGGAAAGCCATATCCTGTCTATACATAAGTTATGTTGAGCAATTAAAAGGAACTGGTGAAATATGCATCCCTTATGCATTTGCTCCATGGCATGTCTATGAATTGAAGATGATAATCTCAAAATGATAGAGCAAGAAACCCCACAGCTCTGAGCTCTGTATTATGGTAACCTACTGCATCACTTACCAGTGTAACAAAAAATCCGTTGAGCTCAGTGTTGCCCCTCTATGAATCAAATTACATTTTAAACCTGCAGTGCTACTATTTTTCTTATCTTTGATCTACCGTATGAAGCAATTTTAAATCTGTCCTGAGTGGACCTGTTTTCAACAAACTTTTAAACTACTGCACTGGTGGTGAGCTCCGAACGCCAGGAGTAGCACCTTGCTTGTAAATACTTAGTAAATCACTTTATCTGAAATAGTTGTCAGTGAGATAGAGCCTGTGTTTCTTTGCAAAATCTTATCTAAGAAAGAGTTCTTCATAATGGCTTTATTAAATACTGTAGAAGACTGACAGTTCTCCAAACTGACAGCCATAACTGAGCCACAACCAGATGCCAAGAGTCAGGCCACAGTAGCAATTATATTTGGCAGGATAGGTTGCTGAAATGCTTCTAGTCATTGAATTTCTTCTTTAAAACCCCTTCCTTTTCTCCACCATAATGAGTTTTGCAAACACATGTAAAAGATGGCACTGAGACAGCTTGTAACATATTGACTGGGTTAACCAGGTCTGCCTAGAAAGGTTTTAGGTATGAAAATGATACTGAAAGCGATCCTGAATCCTGGCTGCTCGCTCCTAATTCATTTACAGAAATGTTTATGTGATTCTGATTTGATAAACATTACATGCAACGTTAAGGGATTCGTAGGACAGATTTTTACAGCTTTCCATTTGGTCTCCATTTATCAGCAAAGACAGAGATCAGACAGAAAAGGGCCACAAGAAGAGGCAGAGAGGGACCAGGAGATCTAGTGTTGGAGGTACTAAATAGCCGATTAAGGTTATAATTTCTGATGAGCTGTTAATAAATGTTTCTGCGCTCCCCAGTACAAGAGAGATATGGACATACTGGAGTGAGTCCAGCAAAGGGCAAGAAAGATGATTAAGGGACTGGAGCATCCGACATGAAGAGAGGCTTAGAGCTGGGACTGTTCAGCCTGGAGAAGAGAAGCCTCCTGGGGGACCTTATTAACGTGTACAAATATCTGATGGGAGGCAGATGAGAAGATGGCTCTGTGGTATCCAGTGGCAGGACAACAGGCAATGGGCACCAAGTCAAACACAAAAAATTCCATTTAAACATATGAAGAATCTTTTTTGTGTTGAGAGTGGTCAGACACTGGACCAGGTTGCCCAGAGAGGTTGTGGAGGTACTCAAAGCCCGACTGGACATGGCCTTGAGCAACCTGCTCTGGCTGACCCTGTTTTGAGCAGGGGGCTGGACTAAATGATCTCCAGAGATCCCTTCCACCCTCAGCACTTCTGTGATTCTGCTGTACAGATGGGGTCTGAGCAGCGATAAACAGCCACATCATCTTGACTTACACCATCCAAAAGGTTGGATCTGTAGCAAGATACTAAAGGCAAAAGTGATTTTTGTTACATTCTTGATTCTGTAGATTGATTTGGTGGCACACAAAGTATGTTGAAAATTTATCATTTATTACTGTCAAACACAGTGGAGGCACTGTAGAGAATTATTTTTTTTCTGAACATAGTGTGGGTGTCTGTATGCTAATGACAATATCCTACACCTGGGTATAATTGTCATTATTAATACTGATGTAAAGGAAATGTTAATTCTTGGTAATAGATTAAACTATCAAATGCTTTAAGAGCAGAATTGCTACAATAAAAGCAATTGGGTTGTTTCTTTGTAATTTGATGGCCCACAGAAGTGCAGAAACATATCCTATGGCTTTACAAATCTGTGATAATTTCCTTCAACTTTTACTTTTATTGCCTTGTCATTAAATTCACATTGAGTTCTTAAAACAAAAATGTTTAAAACAGATGTGGCTGTTAAAGTTACAATATGAATTTTACAACCCTAAATTTTATGACACTGAAAGAAATTTCAGCCACCAAAGTCAGAGACAAGAATGGAAGCAGAAGGCAGCTCTAAGGGTGACAGATTTCCATAATTATCAAAAACTTAAGCTGACATAATGCATACATTATATACTAATTGTGTAAGTCAGTGTGCAGAAAGAAAATTATCCAAAACTCCGTGAATTATTCAGGTCTGAAGAGCAAACAAAGAAGAAAAAAACGAGAGGTAAAGTTTTAATGTCTTAGTTCCACTTCTGTCCTTTATCAGTTTCCTCTATGGATCTGATTTACGGGACCTAAATTTGCTGCACAGTGATCCCCACAGTGTCTTTCAACCAATCCTAAAGCAAAGATTCATTCTAACAAAAATCATAATTTTCATGATATTTTGGAGAAGAAATTCAACCTCCATTTAATCTGACCATAAAAAACCTGGTATCTGATTTCACCAGAAGTTCCGCTATGGGTAGACAGACAGACAGAAATGCAGACATGGTCTCTTTATGTCTTAAAATAATTCATAACAAGTGTAGGAATGACCTCTCGCAGTATATTATCCCACACAATATGTTTTCTGATCTTTCATGTGAATGGCTCCATGCTAATTCCTCATTTCCTGGATTTGCCACAACCCTTCACCAGTATGCGCACGTTTCCTTCACTCCCTTTCAGCAAGAAACATCTTCTCACATTGAATATTCTTCTCAGGTCAGGTTCAGCAGGATTACATCATGATTATCCCAAGCGTGAGAGGTAAAAAATTGGCTTCAGCCTTACTTCTTGTTTTCTCTTTCTCTCCATTTTTATTGCCTTTCCAGTTCTACAGATCTCTAAAGCTTTGATCCTCCTAGCAACTGTGTTTCAGTCTTTTCCAAGGCACTTCATATCAACGGTCATTTGCAAAATTTAAAGTCTACATTTCAGATATGGACTGGATGACTCTCTTTACAATAAAACATCCATAATTTTGTCCTCTTTTTGTTGTTTATTAAGTTCTATACTCCTCAGCTTTGCAATCAATTGAAGCAGTTTTAACGAGGGTTTAAATCCTATGCTCAGGGAAAGTGGAAATTCCAGACCAAAATAATCTTTAGAGAGACTGTGTCATCTCCCTCTGTGCTGCAAGAGCACACCGTGAAGTTTTCCTGTTGGTTTTCAGTGGGATCTGTATTTAAATAGACAGGTATCGCCTAATTAACACATGCAATCATCTTGCTACAAAGATTTTTTTTTTAATTATATACTGTCCATTTTTAATTGGCTCGATGGTGTTCTTTAACTCCATCCCTCCCAGAAGGGCATCTGAGCAGCACTCCTCTCAGCAGAGGCTGAGGCACCACGCTGCTCCCTGCTCCTGCGGACCCTTTCCTGTTCCCCAACTCCTTGTTCTTGCTTAGATTTTGCTAAGGGCTGGGCAGAGGCTTTCTAGCCTTGTGCTGGTCCTTGATTTACTGCTCTTCTTCCCGTGCACTTCACAGTAACTTCCTCGTGCTTGTTAATATCAAGCACGTCCTAGAAAACGCAGCTCCCAGTCAGCCACATTATGACGTACGCTTTTGGCTTCAGCAGAGAAAAAAACTTTTCCTCTTCTCTTCCAGTCGTCCTGAGCTCCAGCTCCTCTTCACCAGCAGCCGCATTACCTCACGATTTCGGCAGCCCTCCCTCTGATCTCCCCCTTCCCTCGTGACTGATCTCAACGCTGGCCAGGTAACTTTCCATATTAGCAGCTAATCTCTCTGCTCCCATATGGCTGGGGTCAGTCATCATTTCCATGACTTATTTGTTTCAATATCCGTAAAAAGTGAGGAAGTCCTTGGCATTGAGTAGCTTTAAATGATGTCGGGGGTCAACCGTGTCTTTGTTCCAGCACCGTAAATGTTCCCCTCTGCGCACGCTCACCTCCGAATGCTGCCCTGTAGCGAGCGAGGGGTAACACAGGTGTCCTTCCTTCTCATTTAATTTACTGCAGGCATTATTATACCCGTAGCAGTTCAGTTAAAAATAATACGTCCCTTTTTCTATCAGCCAAGTTGTAGGTGCCTGAGAAACGTCTAAGTTGGGAGGTAAGTCTGGGGCTTGCAGGGAAATCTGATAAAATACGGCCACCATTTCCAGCATCACAATGTCAGCAAGCCTCAAATTGCTCTCAAAATCTGTGTCGTCCATGCAAGGTCACAAAGGCAAAAGGGGGGAAAACAGATATATAAAATGATCTTTTAAAAAAACACAGTGATCTGAGTTGCCAGAAAGCAGAAGCTCCATTGCTTAAGGGAGGTATGTAACTCAGTTTGACAGTTATCAGTCCATTTTGCTCAGGTCTATTAAACTCCATCTTTTTTAAAATTATTTTCTTATAATTCCTCCCCCACTGCTGTGTAAGATCTACAAGTAATGTCGCTTTTACAGGTAAAGCATATATATCTGCCAACATCTTGGCTCCTCTGTCATCTAGATATGTTCAGAGTAGGATTGAATATCTCTTTGATTAATGCTAATGCTTGATTAGCGTACTAATGCTCTCATGAATGGTAGTAAGCCATCCCATAGGAGAAAGCATTATATGAAACATTTAGAGACTGGCAGGAGAAAATGATCTAACAGGCCTCTTAACATTTTAATTTTTACAATTTATTGTAGCTGATTTATGTGCAACTTGCATGCTATGGTATAGTACCAACTTTATTTGAAAAGTCAGAAATGTCTCTGATATTAAGAGAGTCATGCACATATATAAAGCCACATATATGCTGAAACTCTTAAATAGCCTCTGGACATTTACAAGTCTAGCTTTTGCATCTAGCTTCAGAAAAGGTATTTCTTTGCTGAAAGTATCACCATCAGTTCCCATTCACAAATAGTTTGGACATGATATAATAGTGACATTGCTTCAAACCAGGCAGCCCTGGATTTCACAGATGTGCCGTGTAACTGGCTGCCACCCAAGCGGCGATACACTCCAGTCAGAGCAGTGCAAAGAAATTTCACCCAGAAAGTCAGACCAGGTCCTCACTAGGACTGCAGAAAGCTGAGCATGAGCTGTGTTTGTCAGCACTGACCTGCATGTTTTCATCAGCAACAAAAATAGATGGGGCATCATCCACAAGTAATACCAGCTGGGGGGTCCTCTGAGACAGCACTATGTTTCCTTTTGTGCTTAGGGAAAAAGGAACACCCAAAAGAACGATGGGAATAAATTCCACCTGCTGTTTCAGGACATGTTCAAGAGGTAATTAAGGCTTTTCTGGTCACAAGCCCACTGCACAAGGAGGCAAAACAGGAGAGGAGCAGAGGGTCTGGGTAAGATTTTCATCACATTAGGCAGCTCAGAGTGTTGCTGTTTAGATCCTGACATCCTGACCCACCTGGGGGGTGTCTCTGAGGCTTAGAAATACTGTAAAAATAACAATCATCTCACACACATTTCACTGAGAAGTTCTTGCCCCCTCCCTTTTTTTTAGTAAGGGCTTGACAGTTGGTGTTGTGGGAATCAACATGGTGCCTGGATCTTTTGCAGTCCCTAGTGTGACTACACCTTTGCCTCTGTCTGACTAAGCCATGCAGTTCAGAGATGCCAGTCTGCAAATACTCATCTGAGTCTCGTGGAAGCTGAGTAGCTATTTTCTCTACTTAATTGTAAAAGGGGGCTGGAAATATGATTGACTATTGCAGCATTGATGCAAAGGTGAAGTAATTGATTTTGAGAAGCATTCAGATATGATGCTGATACCACCATGGAAATGTACACAAGTAAATTAACGTTCATATTCCGGCAGCATTTGAATAATGTGCAGTACAAAACATCTGGGACCACATATTAAAAGGGGATATAAAAATCCTGAACAGCCAGTGAGCATCCAGTGCATGAAGCAGTACAGGATAATGCAATTATGATTTAACTGAATCAAGCATAGGGAAAAAAAAAGGCTGCATTAAAGTTACAACATTAATTCTTGACTATCCTAGTTTTTGAGTGCTTGAATTAACAATTTCAACATATTTTGTGAAGTGTAATATAAACAAGTTTTGTGCATACCTTGATGATTTGAATGGAGGTGCATGTAGGTATTACTAGACAGCATATAGTATCCCTGACACTTTTCTCTACGTTACATTATAACTGGGTCTTGCAGATGAGAGAAAGTAGAGAGATACATGTGAAATACACAGACAAACAGGCATCCATTTCTTGTACCAGCTATGGCATTGAGGAATACCTTGGACCTCAGCTCTGCCTCAAAGTTCCTGTCGAGCAGTTTCCTGCTTTTTGCAGCTTCCCTGATAAACACACTCATAGAAAATGCCAGTAGGAAAACTTGATATTACGTGAAACTAATCTGCTTTCATGTTCTGTCATAGCCTCCAAACCAAGTACCTCCCTGCTGAAAGATTTGTGTACCTGTGACCCATTCTTGTGTTGCCCTGAAAACTGAGCAAAGACAGGAACAGATGGTTTAGACACACAAATGAGTTGATTACGACAGTTCAAGCTAAGCTTAACCTCTGGATTTGGGTCTCGTTGTACTCTACAGCTGAGTGATAACCAGAGTAGACACTCTCTCACACAGAAAAACTGGGAAACATTTTTGCAAGGTCCTGGGAAATGAAATATCAGAGCTGTAAGTGGAGTCTTCCCAGATCTTCCTCAATATGGAGTTAACATCCCCAACGTGCAAACAGTCAAACCTGTGTCTGCACAAAGGCTGTCAAACTGTGCTTTGGGATGTGGACCTCCAAACAGACCCCATAAGCTATTGAATGGCCCTGCCTTTTGCTGAGGTCACGCAAGAATGAACTCACAATTGCAGAAATGTCATTCTCACTCATTCTTGCTGCTCCACGTATCCATGAAGATGGCCATTGACACCTGTACAGCCCCTTTCACATGAGCAGCTCAGCAGGTAATGAAGATGGTGACCAAAATTATCATTCGCTGATGCGTACACGGCAGCACTGACAAGTAATGTTCTTGTAATTCATTCCTGGCTCTCTTAGAAAAAGCATCTCTCTGGTGCGTTGTCCCTTCTTCTGCCATCCCGCGGCAGTGCTGGGGACAAACACACCGCAGGGACTGTAGTGTGCTTTCACACATGGAGCAGCTCAGCCCAGGCCAGGGCTGAAGCACTTTGATGGGGAAGAGGAATTTTTTACTTAATTTTCACTTACTGTGGGATGTGCAGATGAGAACCCATCAGTACTGCAGCGGAGGCAAAAGCACAGTTTGGTTCTGAAGAGCATCTTTGTAAAAAGACCATCATGGAGTATTTACTCCTTCTCACTTAGACTTCCATATAAAAATAAATGTGTATTACAAGTAAATATTGTTTAATAAGAGTTAAATTACCAAGACCAAAGTCTGTTTTGTGTGTGTGAGCTCTTTCAGCCCTATACCTTCATCACACGTTATTCTGTAGGTCAGATTAGAATCTCAGCAATATTCATGGTACCCCATTGCTTAATGAGTTTAAACGGGTGAATTTAGTGAACTTGGATTTGTATAATTGAATCCTCAGTTTGCTGATTCTCCATTGTTTTGGTTTTTCAGGTTAACAGAAGCAAAAATCAGTAAAAACTTATTTTTGGCACTAGAGGCAGTCGATCTGACTGAATAGAGAAAAACAGCAGATCGACTGAAACGGTTCCGTTATTACATGGTCATTTTGAATGTTGAGCTTCACTTTAAGCCAAAGAACACGCTAAAGAAAATAAAGCTTGAATATATTGTTCCCACATTTGCAAACCACTAACATAAGAATATTTTTGAGCATCCTAAATATTCACCATTTTTGGCTATAACTTTATCTCAGTCACCATCTCCAATGCCAAGTTTATTTTTAAAGAGCAGTCTAGTTCCTGCTCCTTCAGGTTTATGCAGACAGCTGTTTTGTTTTGCTCTTCCCATGCTATGAAAAATCTGTCATTCAGTATTTAATTCTAGCACCTAACTGGCTCTCTTGAGACAACAGAGGAGTCTCCAACAAATATGAACCCATCAAGATCCCCAAGTAGGATAAAAAACCCCGAAGTGAAGGCTAAAGCAAAACAGCAGGTCAGGAAGCTCAAAGGCTTGTAGCATTGATTTCTTTGGCACAAAAACCACTGGGTTAGTCCAGTCCGTACTCTGATTTAAATGGAATTATCCTGAGGTAAAAATAAAGGAATGCAGTGGTGAATCAGGCTCATTGTCTAGATTTAGTACAAAGCTGAGATGAAGGCACTGGGCTGTGTGTGATGCAAGGTGTAAATGAACAACACGCGTGAGCAAGGCTTGATCCATTCCTTATGGCGTATGTCAGGTATTTGTCTGCACAGCTCCTTAGGCCACACAAGACTCATCTGTTTTGTAATAAAAAGATTTGACTGCTACATCAAGATCTTAAAAAACAATTGGAGCCGAATGGTACAATAAGACGCCACCATTTTTCTGTCAAGATTTGGAAGAAGTCACTTTTAATCGGGGAGTATTTAAGGCTGCAAGCGCGTGTTTGTCAATATGTACTTGGGAGCAATTTGCTGCCCTTGCTTCTAATCCTTTCATGTGGCTGCCCAACAACTGCATTTAATTTTTTCACCCCTTGTGAAGGTTTAACGGCTGCTCCTGCTGCTGCTCCTTCCCTCCTTGTTACCCAAAGCAATAGCTGTTCCCTGTCCTGAATGACCTGCAGAAAGCAGGGGTTTGGCTGGCCACTGGCACAGACTGCAAAGTTTCGGATGGGGAGAGGCTGTGGGGAGAAACCAGGCTGGGGAAGAGTGGAAGATCAGTAACTCATCAAGCCCTTAACATGGCTTTCAGCAAATATTGCTCTACTGTGCCTCAGGAAAACTGATGGCGGGTGACTTAGCCTGACTTCAGGCTGTTTTAAACGCTGCATTGTGTGCATCAGGTATCAGCACGAGCAAGGGGCTCATCAGACCTTCTGGGTGTCCTGAAACAGGACGGCTGCGTATTCACACTAACAAGGCTTGTCAATTAGACTTGTATTTTTGTGAATTGCTAGGCACATTGGGCGTTTTTTAAGAGGGGCCCATAAGACAGGCAGAGATAACCAGAGAAGCACCCACTGGAATATGCAGAGCTTTTGCCCAAGTGTCGCAGCGTTCGAAGTCCTCTTTAAAGCAACAGCCCTAACGGTATGTTACTAGATAATGAGATATGACTGCATTTGGAATATATGAAGTATATTGAAAATCGCAGTTATGAGGACAATCGAAACCCTTAAAAGCTCAAAGAGCACATCATGATTGTTTTAAGCATCAACTGACCTTTTCTTACACCAGTGAGGGAACCTCCCTGTGCTGCTGGCGCTGGGGGATTAGCAGCACTGTCCGATTCGCCGGGACTACGACCTGGGTGTACACGAGACTCCCCGAGAGGCAAGTGACACTTCTTGAAGCAGCTTCCTGCCTTTACAGGATACCTCTTCTGGAGATTTTCATCTCTCACTATAATCTGGCTGAATTTTAAAGAGAAACTTAGCTGAAAAGGGGCTTCTCACTGTGTTTCACAATACCTGGCACTGGCTGCTCCAACAGTGAGCAGAAACGCCCTAAGAAAAACACTAGTTCAGCCATAATTTCCTGTCTTTCTGTTTCTGCTTTTCGGGGTTATGCATACCATTACCTAGAGCTTAGCAGTGTTGTGAAAGATACTAACCAAGTGTAATGACTTGGGGAATTCAGCTCACTTTAGAGTTTCCAGAAAATTTTCCTCCCCCAAGAAGTTTTTCCAGCTATTTTATAGGCACCAGAAGGAAAAACAGTTTGCCCAGACAGCAGCAGCATGAGCTATCTTTGGATTCACACTGTCAAATGCAGAAGGCATTTGCTGGGCAACTCTTGAAGTATGCATGCCACAAGATTTAATCAAGAAAACTCAAGTTCGTGTCCTATTTTGCAAGAGGTCTGTTCCCCAAAAGGGCTGGGCACACCTCCAGAGAAAACTCATCGCTGCTGTGGAGCAAAACTGAGAGGGCAAATGCTTTAAGCTTGGAAACATGCCCACACTGCTCCTGCACTGCCTGGTGACCACCGGCCTGCAGAGCCGGGACCACAGCTGGTGCTTGGGCATTTGCAAACTGTGGGGCTCTGGCACTGCTTTCACCATTGTGTGCCTGGTAGCAGCCCATGCAAAGCCCCTTGGTGGGTCTTCTAAAAACTCAAGAAGGTCTCTCATAGTTGTCAAAGGTTGTAATAAATATTCTTAGGGGGTTTGTTCTTTTGTTAGACAGATAACTTTAACTTGGAAATGTCTGTTGAAGTAGGAGACAGACTAATTTGGGAAGCCTGTTCTGCTCCATAAATGACACTAGGGTTATACCAGCCCAACTAGAAAAACTATCAACCACCAAGGCAGAGAAGAAGAGACAGATTCTGCTATCTTTGCTCACCTAAACCAGCACTTCTGTAAAAATAGCCCCATGGAAGCTGACAGATATTGAATGAGAAAAAGATTGGCATTAAAATAATATTCAAATAGCATTAGAATCCCTCTTCTTGTAGTAACAAAAACGAATGTCAAGGGTGATGATGATCAACACCAATAAGGAGCAAAGTATACTTCTTTTTACAGGGAAAACATCTGTTCTGTTTTGTTTTTTCCTGAACACTGTGAAAATAGTTGGTTTTGCCTCAGGAGGTACAAAAGGTTTCACTCCTCTAGTAATGCCTTCATTTTTCTTCTGACCCCTTGGATCATTTAATTGGGCTCCTTTTAAAACCAGTATGTAGGTAAACTGCATGCATAATTAGCCAGCTGGGTCCCCTGCCAAGAGTGTGTCATTTAGTATCTGTGAGTGCCAGCAGGGTCAGGCGTGACACATGGTGCAGTTCTGAAAAGCAAACAACCTTAAAGTCTTGTCCATAAAACATGGAACACGTTCAGGGCTGTATCGGGCTCTTTCAGCAGTTTCTCATGCATGACCAGAGGTGTGGATTTTATGTGCAACTCATAAAGAAAACTCTCCAATTTGCACGCCACAAGCACTAGCAGGTGATGGCTCAGGGTAGCAGAGGAGGTGAAAAAACTTTGGCAAAGACATTAGACTGCGTCTGCATGTAAAGAATACCCTGTTCCATTCAGTGCAGGCATCAGTTGCCATGGGATGGCTTAAGGAGCTAAGCAGCAAGTTTGAAACATGGTTGGGAATCACTGCTTCGTATCACAGCAGGACTAGCTCAGCCCCTTTGGGAGGTGAAATTTTAGGAATCTACTTCTAAGCGCATTTTAATTTGCATGAAATGCTCTGGCAGGGTCCACCCTTCGCTTTCAGTGCAAACGTGGTACTTTGCGCAGCCACCGGAGAGTTAATGGTGCCCTGACCGTGCGGTCGCTGGCACAAGATCCTGGGTGGATTTTGCAGAAGGGTGTGTATAAACGAACTCCAGGCATCTCTGCAGCCACTTGAAAAGCACTTGTAGTAACAGAGCTGCATTACGCTGTGTTTCTGCCTTTGCTGGAAGTTATCAGTCACAATAGGGTCTACAGCAAGGAGACGCACTGAGATTTATCCGGAACTGATGAACAGAGAGACTGTTTCCTGATCACAATAGAGTAATTTAATGCATCATTATTATACCATCACTTCCATCGAGTCACTCTTACCCCAAATATCTGCCTTGCCTTCATTTAATTTCCTTCCAAAATCCAGATGAGACTCATACATGCGATAAAGTGTTACCTGCACTGCACGCAGTGAGAAGCCATCAGGCATCATCTGCTCCAAGAGGCTCCTGTTTCCATCAGTTACCTTTGCTCTTTTCCTGGGTCAGCTGTGACTCTGCCACCGTAGAGTTATCCACTCGTTCGAGGGTATGATGCCAAATCCGTTGTTGTTAAAAAAAAGCTTATTTTGATGAGGAGGACTTTCACACTTCACGTGGAAAACAGAAGACAGAAAGCACTCACAAAACCAGTGATTGAGAAATATGCTGACATTCACACCCTGGTTGTGACAGACCCAAAGCCAAGATGCAGATGTGGATCCCCGCAGTCTGTACCTCCTCACTGCCTCACAACCAGCTCTGTAAAACACACACCGAACACCTGTGCATTTCCAAAGAGCCGCTGGCAAAGGATGAGCAGGGAATGTTTAAAGGATGTCGGTATCCCAGGATGCCCACACCGCCTCTTACCACCGACATTTCTTTATTGTGGACACTTCCCAGGCCACTGCTTTTATTTGTTGAGGTATGGACAAACTTGCAGGTTCAAAATATAAAGAGCTGCCAGATCTGCAAAATCAAGAATTGTTACTTCTTTGTATTTCTTAGTATTTGACTCTTTCGCAGTCTCACTTCTAAGTTTTTCTCCACAAGTAGGAAAGCTAGTAGCTCGTCTGTGTGCTTGCTTATGTAAGGTATGTGGAAATGCTGACAAATTCATCAATTCCAGAAGCTGGAGATTTAAGAAAAACACCCAGTACTGTGAGACTCTCAACAATCATAAGACTTTGATGTTTTGAATGATGGAATTTCCACCACTTCCACTGGAGACTACTCCATAACATGTCCCTGTATACTCATGTTGCTGTTACTCAGCAGTTTTGTGTTTTCACTACAAAACCACTCCTTTCATATCATTCTTGACATCCCATACAGAGGAAAGCCAAAGTATGGAGGTTTCTCAATTCTCCATAACACTTAGGAATATGAGATTAATACATTTATGTGGTCCACTTAAGGTTATCACATGATTGTCTTCAGGAAATGAAAGGGGCCAGAACTTTTACACATTTTTAAGCATATACCAAAAATAATTATTTAAAAAAAACCAACCCTCTCCAATCTTCTTGTTTAACAAAGAAGATATTGTTTGGAAGATAGAAAATAAATGAATTTTCTAATATGACCTCATTAAAATTGGATTTAAGTTCCAACCCTGAAGAATTTTAGAACAACATTAGTCTCTTGCCCTTAAATCTCCATCTATTGAATCTGGTCTATTTATTAATTTTCCTGCCAGAAAGCATATTTTGACTGGCCTGCGAGCTGAGCAGACAGTCTCTCCCCAGAAGCTCACACATGAGGGCCATTTCCTTATTCATTTCTTCTCAGCAAAGAGGGTGTTTCCAACCATATCATTTTTAATCAAAGCACTCTTGACTCAGACACAATTGTTCACGTTGATGGACAGATGGGGATTTGATCCCAACCCAAGAAAACAAAAAAGCAGAAAGGGCAGCGCCTCTCTTATCTGCAACGAATGAACAAGATTAGCCATAACCTGTTTTCTTCTCACCATACAACAAATCCAGTGTGTGCTCTCAGCACAGCCGCAGATTCTCATCTTGTAATTTTTAATACAAGACATATACAGCCTGAGGGAACAAATTACTCTTCTGTACTCAACATGCTTCAGTGCCTTCAGAGGACTGTGCTTGAGAAACGCAGTTACTTTGCTTGGCAGGAAAAGCCTTTGAAAACAAAGGAGAGGGCTCTCTGCGATGAAAGTCAAGTTCATCCCAAAAGCAACAAAAGAAAGCAGTTTGGGAAGCTGGACATGCTTTGGTGGAAAAATGTCAAGACACGAGTTTACTTTCTAGAGTGTCACGGTGCATCAAATTGTTTTTCTGTGCAATCCCGAAGCATGACTGTCTTAAAAAAAAAAACGACCCGAACAATAGTTTGAAATCGGCAGGACTCTGTACCCCGACTTTCCCGTTGGGAACCTGGAGCTGAGCAGAGAGGATGGGGGAGCCTCCTCTTCCCTCTCCCCGCTTCTGTCTGTCTGCTGTTAAAATCTCAGCTCTTCAGGACAGGCACGATTTTCTCATGTGAAAGTGCAGGAAAATGGGACCTCAAATGCTACTGAAATAAAAACACCAATGAGCAATGAAAAACGTGGGGGTCTCTATAAATGAGACAGAGTGGGCTCGCTGTCTGGTACCCTTCTGCAGCTGTGCCAACGGTGTGTGCACTAACAGTGCAGGCCTCCGCGCTCAAAACAGTGACATTAATTTAAGAATCATGAGATTTTAAAAGTTACAAGGTTTGAGAGCTCTTATTTGTTTCATTCAGCATGAGTGGGTTTTGAGCCTATAAAAGCAATGAAAACTAGAAACTTACTCTATGACAAAAAATTAAAAAAAAAAAAAAAAAAACAAAAATGAAAGAAAGAAAGAAAAGAGATTTTTGTGTAATTGCCTGTCTTCAGAAACAAAACCCCACAAACAGTAAATTTATTTTTACTGAGGTAGGAAACGGGGATCTTTTTTACATTGAATGTTTGACAAATCACATCAAATGTGCCATTTGAATTTCCTTTTCCCCATGCTTTGCCACCTGAAGATTTCTATAGAACTGCAAATGTCAAATGCAGAAAATGTTCCTATCTATCTGGCTGCAGTACTTCACACTAACCGACCTATAGCACTTCTGGGTTTGTTTGTATAAGTACTCTTCATAAGAACCTTTTTAAAGACAAATCCAATTACAAAGACTGCCAATTTTCTGTTTTCCAGAAATGTTTTCAAATATGATATAATTCTATTTCCATTTTAAATGGTCCAAATGAAAATATCAAAATATTGCTGCTTTATATTGCACCCGTTCAGAACATCGTTTCAGGTTTTGGCAACTGAACATTTTTGTTTTCCACCCCCGCTGGCAGGGCAGGAGGGTTCCAATTTCTTAACTTTCTCCCGCTCTCCAAAAAACAATATGGCTTGTAAGGAGCATGAAAAGAGAAAGAAAAATGTAAAAAAAAGTAATATTGCTTTGTCTAGGGTATGTAAACGGTGTTTATTTACCCCCTTTCTCTCTTGAAAAGATTTCATTAGAGTGCCATTTTCAGATACAGTCATCTTTTTTTTTTTAATAGAATCAAGATTTTCCTATGCATTTAGGTCCAACGATCAAGTCCAAACTACAGTCCTATTTTCTCTTAAAAATGTACCCTAGTTCTAGATGCCTCTCTTCCTAAACAGTTACGCAGGTTTGGGAACAATGCAGGCTGTATTTTCCAGTTTACAAGTAATAAAGTGTAACTTCCAGGATGGAAACCCAGGATAAAGCGTCCTGTCATCTTTCCATATATTGGCTGGTATATTCATTTGCAGAACTAAGTATGCAAAAATATACTCAGACATTAAATGTCATTTTAGTGTACCTACAATTGCATGGGTAATGACGATACTTTTGTTTGTTAGTTTGTGGGCATACTTCTCTAAGTGCAATGCTTTTCAGTCTGTTCTGAAAATCTGAATTCACATACAGACAAATTCTATCGAGTATCTTTCTTACTAACAATTGTCATAACAACAAAGAAAAAACATACGCAAAAGTTTACAGACACGGTGCCTATTAAGGCAGACTAAAAAAAAAAAATCTTGCAAAAATAGTATATATGCTCCCTGCAGTGAGTTTGATTTTGTCTGGTCTGGAACTAAACTCCCTTGACACTTCAGTTTTATGACGGTGTGATGTAGTGGTAAATCAGGGCTATACTGATGATCTAAATCAGAATAACCAGCATGTTTTTCATTTCAGAAGCTAAAAAAGAAAGTTTGTGAGGGAAAGTTTGCCAGTTTCAGCACTTCCTGGCCGCCAAGAACATTTACTGAAAATCAATGGTCTGTCCAAAACCTAATGTGAGCAGGAATCGTAGTGCAGCTGTTCAGAATCTATACTGCTTCCTAGGCAAAGTTTCTAAGCCCTTTCAGTCCTTTAGAATAATAAAAATGATTAATGGTCTTGAACACTGTGAACCAAGTGTTTTGAAGTGTAGCCTGCTACTTGTAATGCACTCAATATTTCTGATCTGTATTGTACTGGCATACGAGGCCTCTGGAAGTTAATGTTAAAACGGGCAATGCTTGAAATGAATGAAGAGAGGCTCATGAAGTCTGACAGCAAAATAATTTTCTCCCAAACCAAGACATTTTTTTCCATCAGTTCATAAAGACAAAAAAGAAGTGACTGTAAATATATATAAATATATATCATTTCCTATAAACATATATTCTAAGAGAGCAATGCGGATACCACACAATATTTTATCAGCAAAATGATCCATCTCATTCAGTGCAAGAGTTTGCTGTAAAAGGACCTCAACTTGTTTTGGAGAAACATAAAAGTGTTGGGTCTTCTCAAAGACTGTGTGCAGCAGAAAGAGACTCAAAACCTTTACGGAACAACTTCTTGCACCCGGGCCTTCCATAGCCCTGCCCCTTTCAGGTGCAGCCCCGGCCATAAGCACAACCCTTCGAGCCAGTTTGGTCTATGTCAAGCGTTGGTAGATTCACCTAAATAATAAAATCCAGTGAGGCACAGTAAAATGCTGGTGACCAGCAGATACCAGACACCTGCAGTGTACGGGTCACCGAGGGACACTTCTTTGGTTTGCACCAAGCCTGTCTCCAGCTGCCGCACGCCTGATCCCCAGGTCTGCTCACACACAGGCTGCAGTTGCACAACCACCTTCTTCCGAAAAATTGGACTCAAGCCTAAGCCGTCAGTTGCTCCCCATTTACCCTGACTTGTTTGCTCATGCCCTGCACCAAACTCAAGCAAACTGATGAATTTGGACCTTACCTATTTCCAGACATTGTCAGGGCCCTGAATGTATCAAGAGCCCTTAATTGCCCTGACCAGCCTCACATGGGATGCCCACCCACAGCCCCTGTCCACGGCCCAGGAGCTCTGTTTAAGCTCAGCCCCAGGGTACCCAACCCCTGCCTGGGCTGGAGGTGTTTGTGCCTCCAGCCTTGACTCCTGGGTGGACCTTGGCTCTGTGCTGTGGGTGGCTCATCTCTGGCCTTCTCTTTGGCCCCTCCTGCTTTTGTGCCTGACGGGGCTCCCTGGATGGCCCTGGGACCTGGTTCATTGCTCCCCATGTCTGGGACTCTCAATGGCCCCATTGCCAGCATCCATCACTGCCTGTGCCAGGGTGACGCTTGGCTCCCGGGTCATCTTGCCTTAGGAATCCATTGGCATTTCCTGCTCCCTGAAAAACATAAACTTTAAGTGAAAAGTTGTTGGGGGTGGAAAAACAGCAACAAACTACAATGGAACAGGAGAAAGCTTGACCACTGGGTTGGATTTTCACTGCTGCTTCAGCATCTCTGCTGCATGTACTTCCCCACCTGCCTGTTGGGCGTAATAGAAGCTCAGAAAAGCATTATAAGGAACACTCAGTTAACGTTTATAGAGAGGTAATGTGCTAAGTTCTCTTATGGAACTTTTTACTCTAAATTTACAGTCCTTATATGCAATATTATTTTGGGGAGAGCATACTGTATTCATTAGATATTTCAAATGGTATAAACAAGGCAGTAGAAGTACTCCAATTGCTGCAAGCCAGACGGAGATCTTATCATAATACCTCCCACAATTTAGAATAACTTCTTTTTGAAAGCCCCAAGTTCTTCTGCTTACAGCATAGCAGATGATTGAATCTCCGGGGTCAATGCTGAACTGTGCCGTGTAGAGCAGGTATTTGCTTGCTCCCTCTCTCTGCTAAGGACGGACACAAAGTGCAGCCTCCTGCCTGAGCACTTGCTGCACTAGTGCACAGTAGTGGAAGGTGCATGTAGGCTTAAACAAAAACAAAGTAAAAATAACATCATGAGAAGTCACATTTTTTGAGCATAAGGGAACATTTTAGTCTAATTATCTTCTTGAGCACAGAAAGAAGAGGAAGCATTTTACCAGAGTCAGTTTTTAAAAGAATTATCATGGGTAAATTGATCTGCAAAGAATTGCTCCCAAAACTATAAATCATACTGATTTACTTGCTTTACACTTCTGAAGGGTGACCAATGAGTTATCGGAAGGGTGCACAGAGCCCTCAGCCTCACAGATTGAGGATGTGGCTTATTCCTGCCTGTAATGTGGATTAGCAAGATGCAAATGATCTCTCTGTCATAATAAACAGAAAGGGAATTATTGTATTCTTGACAAAAAAATGGAGAACAGACTTTGTGATTTCCTAGCACTACCTGACTAGATCTGAGTTTCTTAAATTTCACTGCATTTGCATAGCAGTTAGGAAAGAGCATTTATTCTTTTAACTTGGGGTGGTTCTTTACAGCTTGTAATCGCATGCATTCATTAAATGTAGTGTAAGCTGCACTCTGGAAGCATATCTCCTTTAGTACTTTCCAGTTCTTCAGCATATAACGTTCTGCCCTTTCATTAGTTGGTAAAACAAATTTAAAAGTCCAATGACTACTAATGACGGGAAAATAGCAAAATGCTCTTATGCATCTATTGTACTCTCAGTTTGTTTTAAAATATTTAACAGCCATGTTTTGGAGCAATTTTTAAAATATTATGTTAAATTTTCTAATTGAAGTTTTGAGGCAGCCAGATTGACTCATCTGAACAGAGCAATTCGTTTGGCAGAACTGACTCATGGTCATTCTACCTGACAGCATTCCCTTTTGTGGGAATGTAACTCTTACTGTGAAAATGTTGTACTAAGCAAACCTTAGTTCCGCTCGTAAATCAGTTCGATGAAAGCTTTGAAAGCCTGTTTCTATGGTGTAGTTAAATTACATTGAAAGTACAACTGAATTTGTCCCTAGTTTTTTCCATCAAGTATAATGTGACTTGAAGAGAATTTCGCTAAAGATAGAATACAGTTTAGAAAGCCAGATGAGATTTCTTGAACAAAAGTAGATAGAATTTAGGTAAACATTCTCCAAGTTTAAAATAACACGCTGAAGCATTTGTCTTTGATTATCGATTTTAATGTACATAATAATGAGACTTCATTCCCACAGGGACAGGCACGCTAAAAAAAGTTCCAGAGTGCTTGCTTCCTAAAGGCAAACTCCTCCTTGCAGTCAAAATCCGATGTAAAGTGGGAAGGAAGATGGCTTTTGATTCACGTGTGAATGAACTTTCAAAATGCTTGCCAATTCTACAGGATAAATTAGATGGATGATTTCTGGAAGACTAGTCAGCCACGCTGTACCAGCGGTGCTGCTGAGCTGCTGTCGCAGCAACAGCTGAGGGACTTTGATGCTCTTGCATCAAAAGCTAACCAGTGCCTAATTTGGAGCCCACCCAAAACCCAGCTTTTTTTGGCTTACTATAACATCAACTACCTGGAGGCAGATGCAACATTATACGGGCCAGAAGCAACTTCAGTGATGTCCCTGAATGACGTTTTGCCTCGCGCACACTGCTCTAGTCATAGAGCACTGCATGTGCCCAAGTGAGTCAGCAGGAAGCGTATATTTGCATATAGCGCTCCATCCCAAGCGAAGAAAGCAACACAACACAGGAGTTTTGCTCTCACATTATGTTATTAAAAGAACTCTTAAAAGAACTCATGGAGAAAAAGATCAAAATGGTCACAAAACTCATGTTCCATTGTACTATCTTTCCATGCATACAATAGTTATACAGTCGTGCTCACAGGTGAAATTTGTTTTATTCCTATTGTTAGAGATGGCTGTCTGCAGTAAAGAGTGGCAGCATCCCACCCTGCAACAAATCATAATTTTTTTGTCAATGGATGTATTATTTGTGAAATGTCATTGTCTTCATAACACAAATCAATTTTCTGCTAAAGCACGAGGAACCAGCAAGGATGGAGTAGAGGGATCTTTTGTTTCTACAGAAGAAATTCCAAGAAAAATAGTGGGAGGGTATTTAAAAAAAAGAAAAGAGAAGTAAAAAATTCTGGGTTTTTTCATTTCAAGCCAGTAGTGGAAATTGATTAATGAAGCCCGTCTGTAGCCGGTACAAAGGGCCAAATCTTCAGTTAATATAAAATAGCAAGCTTTACTTTTAAAAACCAGAAAGAGGAAGGGGACATAAAACTAAAAAACAAACAGGCATATTTGATCATTTAGTGGTGAAAAGACCAGGCACTCCTCAGTTGCAGAGTTTTATTTTTGTGCATTGTGTCAACGATTGGAAACCATATGTTTTAAGACCAGCTTCAATAGTATCAGTAGCTACAGTCCTCCTCTCAGATTACTTTTTACTGCCTGCCTAATTTTGAGCTTTAATAGCTAACATGCACTTTGTTTATCAGTTACAAATGTTCTGAATTTTGATGAAGCAGGCTAAACAACACATATTGGTTTATCATCAGTACTAAAGACCCAACTAACAATTTGTTTAATATTGTGGCCTGCGACTTTGCAAACCAGGATTTCTCAGAAATAAGAAGAATAATCTTGAAATCGATGGCTCTGGTTCTGAATGCTGAATGTGAGGTGTTAGCACTGGGATCCTGACACAGCTCTTGTCATCCCTGGGAGAATCCATCCTACAAGGTGCTGAGCCTTTTGGCATCAAAAGCACAACCAAGTATAGCACTGTTAAGTCCTCTCGGAGGGCACTCCTGTTAAATAGCCAGACCCGTAGTAAGTGCTTTATTGCACGGAGGTCAGTCTGGTGGTATTAAAATCAAATATATGTTTAAAGTCTTTTCAGAATCAGACCCTGAGTACCTTGCAGGATTGAGCATTAATACATGAAATAGCTCTTTTCTAAGTAATTCTGTTTAGCTGTACAACAAAGAAATTCAAAATAATCTCTAGCTTGTGTCATTTATCCTCTAATTACTTGAGGACAGAGTACCTCTCCTCTCTTTTTAAAGCACTGCATAAATTAACGATGTTCTAACAATAACAGCAGGAGCAATTCTGGGCATTTACCAGAGAGGAAGCAACCATTAGCCTTGAGAATGAAATTTCACTGCAGTCCACAAAATAATGTGTTAGGAAATATTATGGTTGCCAACTTTCACAATTTTGTTGAAAGTCTTCTAAAATGTGAGGGTTGGGGTGTTTTGGTTGTGGGTGGTTGGGTTTTTTTTTCACAAAGCCTGAGCTCTGGCATCATGTGAAAACATGAAAATGTGAGATTCTCAGTTTTAATTTTAGAAGACAAGTAAGTTACTCAGCATTGTGGTTGCAAAGAGAAATTGAAAACATGAACCCAAGGGCCAGAGAACAATTAGTAAGAGGCCAAAATGCATTGCTTTTAAAATCCTACACTTTGTAAAGCAATTTCATGACACTCAGGGTGTGACTCGGGGTGTTTCTATGCTTGGGGTTAACCATATTCAGTACCTCAGTAAATCCTCGATACCCTTTTTGAGGCCTTCTCACCTGGGTCTGTACCAGAGGGCGGCATCAGATGTTGTCAGAGAGGCTGCTAAATTAAATATTTGCTCATGTCTTGTTTTTAAACATGGAACCAGTTGATTGTACCGATGTAACTGTTCATTTTGACAATGAGGCGGACAGCAGAAACTGGAATTTTTTCTAGTATTTCCTCAAGGGAAACACACTTTCCATAGTAACTAAACTTCGGGATCTAGCTCCTTGCCTTCTCAAAGGAAAGGCTGAGGTGGAGCTGTGGGCTCTCCCATGCTATGGGCTAAGCTCTCCGAATCCCAGGCTCTGGCAGAAGGCCGCTCCCTATGTGCCCTAAGGATAGGGTATGGGCTGGCTGCGCAGAACCCCCAGGGTGCCCAAGAAGGACCGTTAGCTCCTCAATCTGTCCAGGACACTGTCACCTAGCCAGGTGACTGGGAGCATTGCCATTTGGTGAATATGTGGAGCTTTCTGCACAGTTTCCCTTTATTCTTTAAGTTTATGGTACATGGGAATAAGCACAGGGTAACAAGTCAGGCAAACCTGACTTGGTCTTTGACAAAAAAAAATCCATCACTCTGAGAAATCCCTGGCGTTATATGACCGACAGTGACCCAGCCTGCTGAAATGGAGACTTTTATTGAGCCAACTGCTAGGACTTGCCCCTACTTTCTCTTGCCTTGCAGCCTGGTAACCCACGCAGCTGTATGACCTGCGCACCCCAACCCACGGTCTCATCCGTAGGGCAGAAACCACTTTGTTCCCTCGCCTTCCTAAATTGCTTTCAAGGTCTACAGGTATTTTGCTGGATACTAACAATGATGAAAATATTTAAAATTCCTACTTGAAAAATACCCTTCACCTTCCGCTTTGCACTCTTTTCCCACTGTGTCCTTATCTACTTTTCTAAATATTGCATACAATGTTTTTAGTAAATAGAAAGAATATTAGAGTAGACAAATAATGTTTACCCACCAGCTCAGGAAAGGTGTTTCTGGCACCAATTCACAAGTTACAAAAATTACTTATACTGAAAGGGACAAGGAGTGTCTTTTTGTGTGAGGAGTGTTGTACAAACAATGAGGTCCTGGTCTCTGACTGGCTTGCTGTGGCATTACCACAAACAATACTAATTCTTAAATACCTGCCTGGCTTTAAGCACTTAAGTAAATAATTGTATTGACTGTTGTAGGACTATTCACATGCATAAAACTAAGCATATATTCAAATATGTTGTGAAATCAGGGGTCAAGTGAATTTTGCATGCAAGGCATTTTTAGATGATTAGTATATATGAACTTACTTGTTAAGACCAGCTTCAAAAGGAACTAATGTGGCAATCAGTTTTTTGGGCAAGGCAGCGGGGGAAAGGAAAAGATTTTTTTTTCAAGACCGATCTAAAAGCTTTCTTGTACTTCAGAGACTCCTCACCAGAACCATGATTACAGGCAAGAAAGGCAGCAAGGAAGTCCCCCAAACCAGCGATCTCTCCAAGTTTAATGTGAGAGCCGTGTAAACTCAGAATTGCAGATAATCCATGGGGAAATCAGGGGGTTAGTGCTGAGAACTGATGGGGAATAACAACTGAAAGAGCTTTGGTTTTTCTAGGCCGGCAGGAGGTAGCTCATGCTAGGAAGCCTGCCAGCTCCGAACTGATGCTGGGAGCTTTGTCTCCTTTGGATTGTAGGAACACACTTTGCAGTCGAACTGATCTGAGAGATTTTGATAGTAAAAACAGCTGTCTCGTTGCAATGATGTTTTTGTTCCATTGTCAAAATTTTGAGTTAAATCCATGAGTGGGCTGCAGCTTGTTCAAACCCTAAACTCCACACCCTTTGTGCTCCTTTGGCTCTTCCACTGCCGTTCATGGGATATCCCCTTCCTGAGGAAAGGGCTAGGTGTAATAAAAGCCGTCGGGGTGAGGACTTGCAGGTCTCCTCCGATGCCTCCCCAGTGCTGGAGAGACAGAACCGGAGAGCTGCAGTCTGCGTCAGACTGGTGAGAAGGGGGGAATAAAGAGGAAGAGCAGGGTGTGGAAAAGAAACTCCCCAATGCTGCTGTGGCCGGGCTCCATCCCCAGTGAGCAGGTACGCCGGTGGGAAGGGGCAGCCATGTGGTACCTGTGCTGTGTGTGGGGACAGGCCGGCACGGGCAAGGTGAAGCTGTGCACGTGGTGTACAGCACAACGGGACACAGGGAGGGTGCATGCGGTGGGAGGCCCGAGCCCCATCTCCCCAGGATAAGCCCTCCAAAGGTGCCTGTTGCCCCTCTCTTGGATGTGCGGAGAAGCAGATGACGAACCTGATAGAGGTACCCACCGTCAGGCAGAGGCAGGAGTCCCCCTCAAGGTGAACATGGCAGAGACTGCCTTTGGTTTTGCGCTGACATGGGAGATGGGGAAGCACCTCTGTATGGCCACAAATCCATCCTGGTTCCCTTGAGAAGATCAGAGCTAGAAGCAAGATCACCCGGGGGGCTTTCACCCTCTGGGGAGCCAGGAGCTGCGTGACGCACTGTGTTCGTGAGTGCGGAGGGATGGCTTGTGCGAGCAAAGCTGTTTCTGCAGGTCTGCAGGAGCCACGGCTCTGTGGCACAGTGTGCGTTACGAGAAACAAGAATCCACCAAAGCCCTTCTTTTTAAACTGATGTTTAAAAATTGTCACTAGAGATCAGCAACACAAGGACTGTAGTGAGAATGGTTATTTTCACAGAAGCAGAGCCTACAGACAAGGTGGTATTCAGGTGGTATTCAAGTGTCCAAGTTTCAAACCACGAATCTCTCTTAAAAACTTGCAGCTAAATGTACAGTGATAGCACCGACAAAGAGAAAACTGTAGCTACGAAAGCAAAGCAGCGTGTTAGGAGATACCTGCTATCAGGGAAAACACTGACTGGCTTTTGTTAGAGAACGCGGGGGAAGCGGCCGGGACAGCTCTCCCTCCAGCCAAAACCGCGGCGGTGGGTCGCAGGGGCAGGTCTGTGACAATAGCAGAGGGGCTGCCAGGGCGTCCCCGCGCTCCGGCCGGGCCCCGCGGCGTGCGGGAGCCGCGGGAGGCTCCTCCTCCGCCCCGCCACCGCGCCGCGGGCAGCGCAGCCGTGCGGGCGCTGGGACACCTCCGAGGGCGCACGCTGCGACACGCCGCGGCCCCACGCGTGCGGTAGGTGCGGCGCGGGCCGGCCACCCCCGACGGCGGGCAGCGCGGGGAAAGCCCCGCGGTGCTGTTAGGGGCCGGCGGTCCCGGTGACAGGCTGCCGTGGGGGGCGGAGGGGCCGGGTGTTCCGGCCTCGCTACCGGGGAAGCAACAGGTCAGATGAACCGATTAAAAATCCCCGCGCCGTCCCTCGTGCTGCCTGTGCCGGCGGACCGGTCGGGGCGCACCGCACCGCGCCCCGCCGCTCCGCACCCCCGCGCAGCCCACGGGATCCGGCGGGAGGCGCGGCGGGGAGGGGGGTGGGCGCGCCTCGGGCGCAGCGCGGGGTGCGGAGCCACCGCCCCGCTCCGCTCCCTTCCGCGGGCATGCGCGCCTGCCTCGCACATGCTCACTGCGCCCGCAGCGGGCGCGCACACTCCGCAGCGCTGCGGCTCCGCGCTGCACCTCCGGTGAGTATGGGCAGGGGGGTACAGCCGCGGAGCGGCTGCTTACCGCGCCCGCGGAGGGGCCCCGGCGGCAGCGGGCTCCCGAGCGGGGCTTTGCGTGCCCGCGGCTAGTCCGAAGTGTGAAACCGCCTCCGCGTGTTGCGGGCCGGGCGGTGCGCGGAGCGGGGCGGGGGGCACTGGGCAGGGCGCTGCCGCGAAGCGAGGCCCTCGCCCCGACACCCGCCGGGCGACGGCGGCGTTGGCGAGCGCCGTGAGCTGCCCTCCGCGGGCGCGGAGTGCGGCGTTGGGGTCCCGCGTGCGGAGTTGTGACCGAGAATTAACCGAGGTAGTGACTTGATGCGCAGCGTGGCGTTGACTTTACCTTAAAACTGGCTTCGTTTAGTAATTGTTTTAAAAACTGAAGCGAGCGCTTAAATAAAATGAGTTAATGCTCTGTTTCGCGGTTGTTCATCTGAGGAAAACTTGCATTGTGATTTATGCAGTTCAAGTGAACTTTTTTGAGTGTTCAATTATGTTTGAGCCCAGTGAATGGCCTCTCAAGGAAGTTGTTCGTGCTATACAACTACTGTTTTCAGGCTTTTCAAATAATGATATATTCTGTTGTATAAAACTGTAATTGTTAAAATGCATATGGTTGACCAATAAACAGTTTATTGGTATACGTCAAATTTATTAACAGGAATTTTGTTCAGCATCGTGTCATATTCACACATCCCTTAGCGCTGTTAAAGGCAATGGCAGCAATGGTTTGATGGTTAATCTTTCTTGTGGACTTTACTAATTTACTGAGAATCTTATCTCTGCAGTGCTGTCCACAGAGGGTTTTCCCCCCCGAATATATTGAGAAAGCATGTCTGAATTTTTTCAGTGTCTGAATTTTTGTGTGTACTAGGGCAGTCTGGTCCTCAAAAAATGGCATATATTTAAACTAGTTGTTCTATGTCTAAACTAATGTTTCTTAGATTCTTTCATACATTTAGTGTTGCATTGTTTTGTGTTCCATGTTGCTACATACAGGTTAAATTATTTTTCCTCATCCTTTTTGACGTGAATAAACCATTTCTATTCTTAAACAAAGCTGAATTTTTATTTCTACTTTGAAATTCAAGGCATCATGTGGCTTCAGATGTTACACATGCCAAGTAGGAAAGACTTGCAGTACAAATGCCTTGAAAATAATCAGTGCTTGCAGCTTTGGAGACATTCCAGAAACATTCCAGAAACTTTTTAATCATGTTTTGAAAATCCACTTGAAATGGCACAGCAGCTGATAACGTGATTTAATTATTCTAACTTATGTCTCTTAAAAAAATAATAATAAAAATCTTGATATGTGATGCAAAATTGTGAAGTTATTGAGTCCAGTTGTCCACGCAATTCTTGTGCCTCTTCTACTCCCCCACCGACAGGTCAGAACATTTGGCTAAATAACAAGCGGTGTACTCTCTTGGTTTTAGGCGCATCGATTTGTTTTGCTTTGCTTTGTTTAGCCCACTCCCCTCAGCTAATTTTCTTTTAAAATACTACGTAGAGACTTGATTCCCATGACTCACTAATCTTATCACCATTATTTGGTTGAAATGTTTGAAATAGGCTCCTGTTTCAAATACCTCACAACCTTGGCAGTCTTAAATTTCATTAGAAAAGCTTCATTAGGGAAAAATAAAAATGTTGTTGATAATTCGCCCTCCAACAATAAGTCCCATCTTCAGCTACGTGATGTGTGCGGATATGCCTTGATTATAAAAAGGAATTAAACTCAGGTATTCATATGAAGAACTTGATCTCAGAATATCACTTGTGTGTTGTGCTTAGGTGATTGATATGCTAGATTTTTCTGAAAATTAAATAATTTAACTATTAATCCTGCAAAAATTAGTTGCATGTTTAACTTGAAGACTGTAAGGCATCCTACTGAAATCAGTGTGGCTGTATTTGTACGTCAGTGTGTATACGTACACACTGCTGACAAAGAAAACAATTAAGTTACTAATTTTCTGCTGTTTTCCCAACTGTTATTTATGATATGTAGTAGTAAAACAGCTATTCTGAAATCAGCTATAATTCTCTTCAGTAAGATTTGTTTCTTCTGTGCCAAACTTTGCAGTAACCAGATGGTTCTAAGGTATCTTCAACTGGAGAACAAGTAACAGCAGTGCTGAAGACTAATTATTCCTTGCAGTAAATTTCTTCTGCAATAAATTCACAGGTTGTTAGACTTAATCTGTGGAAATGATTGTTAAGATTACTTGTGCAGTGAAAAATGCTTTCAAAATTTTGTGGAAACTAGCAAAAGTTCTTAAAGTGCTAAGAAAAAAAATTTTAATTAATTTTGCCTGGCTGGAGTAACTTTTATTAGGGACAGACTGTTAAATGAAGCTGCAAATTCAAATCTTTTTCATAAACCATGGAACGCTGCAGTTTTCATGTGAAGATTTTTATTATATCCCGTAAGTGGAAAGGTCATTTAGTAGCTCAAGTAGGGAAATCTTGTACTGACATTTCCAATGTATAGTTACCATATGCATGTGTATTATTCACAGCAATAGCAATATAAACTTGTTTAGTACATAGTGTAGTCTCCTGGACTAATAATCAGGTTCTTTTCATTAAATTTCACATTGTACTACACAGGACAGAAAAATAGTTACACCAAGAAGGAACGAAAAATATGTTCAGAGCTATAAACAATAGCACATACAAAAGTAAAGCCATTCAAGTTTTAGATACGTTCTCCTTTTCAGTGGCTTAATTTAGTAAAAAGTACAAGTTTATTGTTTTTTAAGTGTATATCTACTTTAAAAAAAGGTATAAGTACTCAAACCTCTTGGCATAATATTCACTTTGATATAAACAGGTGGAACTAAGCAAATCTCTTTCCCTCCCTTTTCTACTGACCATCCTGGTTGGGACTGTTTCTTAAGAGGTCTCATCAGAAAACAATTGTTCATGGCAGTCTTAAAACAATACTTCATCTTTATTTGCAGATCTTAACTCAAGTAATGATGTTTAACAAACACCTTGTTTTAATCAGGTGAGGATAAGCCCCTCAATTAGGATGCAAATAATTGCTCATCTTGGTTGGGCCTGGAGGTGTTGCCGTTTGCAGGTAGATTTGGTGCTACCAGAGTATTGAAGCAGGAGGGAGGAGAAAGCGGGAATAAGGATTTAGGACTATGCAGTCGTCATGCAAAAATTTTTTGATCACAGCATGCAAAATCAGATCCAGTTCCCTTCTTCGGCAAGCTGTTCAGTTGCTTTTGATTTACAGCTGCAAGAGGTGTGAGAGGAAAATTGGATCCAAAATAGTGGTTGCTGCGTAGATGGTTCCAGTGAGTGTGTCAGAGTGAATATTTAATTAAAAATCGTCAAACCTCTTTTCACTCGTTGTTTCTACTTGGGCTTTTAATAATGTATTTGAATTATTTCAAAGGTGTGTAAAATGAGAGGAGAAAGATTACATGGGCATAATCCTTCCCATTTAAAATTATTTGTCTGCAGCTGCTTAAGTCCTAGCATTAGGAGCCACATATAAACATGTTTATTTAACATCAGCGTTATCTGTTAGATTGTACATGGTTCATTAACATGGAGAGAATACTTTTTGTTTAATAGTGTGTGGGAGCTGCCAGAGGTCAGAAGAGGTTGTTTGCCTGAAGTCGAGATGGCATCTTGGCTTTGCTCTCATTCTGTTTGTCACCTCTGCTGTCTCTGGGAAATGCTTCATTAGTGCCGTGCTAAGGTATTTTCCCTCACATTTACGTACAGAGGCTCTGTGGAAAGCCAGAAGTCTGCCGCAGGGTTGCGGTAAGGTTTATGGGGAATTTTAAGGAAGGTTTGTTGTAATTTGTGGAGGATTGTTTTAGTTGGGGTTCAGTTAGAAAAAGCAGCTTGGAAAGGGAGGAGCAGAAGGGGAGAGGGGAGCCTGGGACGTTGTTGTGGTGTCCACAAAGTGCGTGGCTGTAAATCATGGTATTTTACAGAATCAGGGAAATGGGGATCTCATGGCTTGGGAAGTTGGGAGCATTTTGTGTGCCAGTGAATAATGTTTTGTTGGTGTGGCTGGGTCACAGTCGGACTCGAAACAGCTGTACCTGGTGGTGATGCTGAGCTGAGACTCCAGAGGAGAGGTGGCACCTCCGTCTGCAGGGGACAGAGCAGGACTTGACAAAGCTTGCGGGGTGCTGTCCGCGCTTTCTCCTGTTGACTAGAAACATGCTTGGATATATGAAACTGTATCAGGGACACTGGAAATACCTTGTATAGAAATAACCACAGCCTCAAGTTTGAAAAGGTTAAAATATTTTAATATTGTTTATGTATAAAAGCTAATAGCCAGCTGCACACAGTATTGAGAGAGAGAGATGTGCACACGTGCACATATATACACAATTTCATTTTTTAGTTGAGCTTCTTGAAAACGTTTCTGAATGTTTCCAACAAGTCAGTGAATTTCTCCAGCCCGATTTGGATGGTGGGGGCTGTTTGGGCTTTTGCCTTGGAGGGAGAAGATAATTTAAATTTCCATTAGACAAAAATAGAAAATTGACTTATATGATTTTTATCAAGTAAGGACCCCCGGTAGATCATAACCAAAAGGCATTGAGTAAAATGAGCATTACTGTAGAGATCAAAGTGGCTGTGGGAGATGCAATGTGAATGAAGCATACCACAAATGTGCAGTTTTTTAAAAGCAAAGCAGTAAAAATAGAAGGGATTTTAAAAAAAAAAAATAAACTGAACTTCTGTTTTGATTATAAGTTGTAACTGAAGTACACTGAGGGCCTGAGTATTGTTTTAAAAAAGCCAGCAAAACAGCTATTTCTAAAAAATAGTAGGTTCCCCCAGAAGGGTAGAGAGAGAACAAAAGTAAGTGTTATGTTTGAGGGGGAATGTCTGGTGTAGGGTTTTTTTTCTTTGAATTATTTTCAACAAGTACTTACTCTGTTCTGTATTTTTAAGAAATTATGTGGACAGCAGTTTTTGTTTCTTTACCAAGGCAGTGAAAACACCAAGAATACTTTTTATAATTTGGAAAGAATGTCAAAAGAATGAAGTAGTTAAACCTAAGTGTATTAGATCATACGCCTTAAATGCATAAATAAGCATAACTGCAATCACAGAAACCAATGTTAAAACCACCAGGAAAACTCACCCACAAACCCTAATGACTTAAAGGGAATGACCTCAGCCATTGTGAAATTTGTGCCTATTTGTTGACTGACATTTTTGTAGAAGTAGCGTGCGTGTTTTGTTGGGGTGTGGGATTTTGTTGTTTGAAAGACTGCTGGGGTTTTTTTTGTTGTTGCTGCCAGGTTTGAATACAAAGAGTGAAAATGGGATTGAGGCCGGGAGAGCCTGGATATGATTTGGACCTTAGCGATTTGAAAAGCAGGTGAAGGGTTTGTTATTGATGGACAGAGACTGGTAGAAATTGATTGAAGTTTGTTTTTCAGATGTTAGAAACTTCTGTGATGATAGCCCATTTCGATCTTATTCCCAGCTGGTTTCCTCTTAAGGAAATGAAGGTTTAAAATACTTGGTTACAAACCTGAGATTTCTTCACGTCTGTGTCTTTGCGTGAGTGCTGCATGAAATGCCGGTATCATTCATCTCCCCTCTGCTTTTTGGAGAGGAAATTGATGCGCGGTAGAACCTCAACTTGCCTTTGCTGCACCACCACTTAATAATTCAGGGAAATGGAAGTCTTGACTTATTTCAACGATAAAAGACTTCTTTGGGAATGTTTTTAAACAAACCAGTGCTACACACTGCAAGCCTGGCCAGAGCCAAGTCACTCTGCAGACAAGGTTTCTCTCTGCCTGTTTCTGGAAGTGGGCTCCTACTTTTCTAGGTTGCAGTAATGAAAGAAGGTCCAGATTTAATTGCCCCTTCTTAGATGTGCAGAAAGATTTAAGAAAATTGGTAATTTTATGCTGTTTGGTGCTTAACTCTAGTCTCGTGGTGTGGAAATTCTCATTTGCCATCCCTGCTTTTGAGAAGGACAACAGGCCAGCTAAATAAATAAATAAAAATCCTAAATAAAAAGAATGATTTAATGCTAGTCAGCCCAGATAGTAACTAGTTAACCCACAGAGAGTTGATGCCTCACTCTGCGCTGGAAAGGGCAGACTTCACGGAGAAGCTCAACCAGAGTAGGAAAGCCTGGTACTTCCAAACAAAGACAAGGGGACGTGGGGAAAATTTCTTAAACTCAGCAAATGCCTTAAAAACTGCAAATGCCTCTAGGATTACTCAGGCACCCGCAAGAAACAGTGAGAGGAAGGTGGGGCAGGCATCTGAAATTTTCTTGTTTTTTAAATAGGTTGAATAAGCAAAGTGATCTGGGGGCCCCAGTTATTTACAAGTTAGTCTGCGCACCATGCAGAGAGGCTCATCAGCTGTCTCAAAGGCAAGTTTTGCATCTGTTGCAAATTGCGTCTTTTGATGACACGTTTGATTCAGCTTTTTGCCGTGTAATTGTCCTACAGCTACTTTGAAATAACTTTGATCAGTTTTGAATATAGATCTGTATCACCAGTTTGATTCCTGTTGCGACTGCTCTTCTGTGCTAGATTACCATCTTTAGACTTTAATTGTAACTATCTGATTGTTCTTTCTAAGTCAAGTCAAAATGTGTTTACAAAATACTTCGCTTTCAGTAAATGTTGACAATGTGTACTTCAGTTTTGTAAACTGAAGTACTGCTATGCAAATTTATTATTTTTTCCCATTTCTGTGGCTGAAACAACCCAAAATCTTGTTTAGAATTGAGCAATACTTTTTATTTGAAAAAGTGATTGTTTTTCTACCCTTTAACAAACTAAAAAGCACCATGTTTTATGAAACACGACACTTTTATAAGTAAAACATTTGAATGTTACGTTTGCTGTGTCCAAATTTTCCCTTTTTTTAGTAGGCTAACTTTTATTTTTTGAATTTATAAAAGCATCAGGTTTGCTAGCTTACATTTGTTAAGTGCTACGTTGATACTATTCCTCTCCACTGAGATACAGAGTTAGGAATAAGTCAGCCTTAATGCTTGTAGCAAAATAGATAAATTTTCTCCTTCCTTGTGTTTAACTATGGGTAAATATATTAGATCCAGTCCTGTGGCCACTGCAGTTCCCAATCATTTCAGTCAAATAAGTGTTGGCCCCTTACTGGGAGGGAGCAGTTTTAAATCTTGTTGCACAAGTGCATTTAAAAAAAAAAAAAAATCCACATTGTAACCGCTGTCAGTGCAAGTTCAATTGACTTCTTCAATGCCTGAGTCTTGCAAAACGGGAGTAGGAATCGCTGTCTTTCTGTGGCATCCACGCTCATAGGCCGTATTTGCAACTCGGCAAAGGTCCTCCTCAGCAGCAGTTAGCAAAAGCTATTAAATGCACATCAGGTGGGAAGCCAGTACAGGACCCTGAGAGGGAGGTACTGCAGCCCCTGCGGCAAGGGTGGGTGTAACTCCTGCACCGAAAGACTTTTGCAGTGATATGACTTACACTTGGTATAACATCTCCTCTGACCTAATACTCTTAAGTGCGTTGGCAGAGTTACGTGTGTAGCAGGAAAACAAGGCAGGCGCCAATTTTCTTCTTATTTATTGAAATAAAATTAGCAAGATCCTCATTCTATTTAGCCTTGGTAGCCTGTTATGTAAATATTTACTTTGGAGGAATCTTGTTTTTAATAAAATTCAGTTCTCTCTGAATAAGAGGCAAACTTTGGTCTCTGACCTAAAATACCTAATGGTTCAGCAATGCTGTAAATGTGTGTAGCCCTGTACAAGGCAACGTAAGATATCTTCTGTATGAAAACTTTGACAGGCCTTTGTCTCTCCTTGAAATGACTTTGCCCTCTTCAATACCTCTGCACCTGAAAATTTTAAGTTGTGGTTTGAAAGAAGGTGTATTCTGCCTATTACATACAATAAAATTTTGTTTATTTGGCAATAATCCTTCCTGTTCACTGCAGCAGATGAATACAATTTGGGGAAGATAAATGATGGGGAGGGGGACTAGGGAAGCAAACTGAGTCTTCTGTAAAATATTTGAGATCCAGCAAAACTTCTGGGCTAGATTAGTTTTGAAACACCATGTATGCCCCCCTGCAAAGTAGGGGTGGGGGGTGGAGACAAATGCTTGACTTGGAATTGAAAGTAATAAAGGATGCTGCTGCTAAAAGTCAGCTGCATTGATGTTGGAGCCTGGCACTTTCCTTCTTAAAGCCTTCTCCTTCCCCCAGTCCCCCCTGCCACAAATCAGGATTGTTCAATCATAACAGCGGTTTAACTGTATCTGTGGTGGAGCGGGATGGTTGCTTAACGATGCACAGAAGCATTGTGCCCTGGTTTAGGACAGGAAGTGGAAAATGAATATTGTTTTGAACTTGAACTTTGTGAGCAGACAGAAAGTAATTATCAGAGCTGGAACTCCCCCGGGAGAAGCGGGGGAGTGATGCACTGTGCTTGTAAGAAGCACTGTGGGATCTTAAATATCTAGTCATATTTAATGCTTTGGTTTTACATTTCTGCTTTTTAATTGATCTTTTGCTCCTCATTTTTTCCGTGGCAAATAGAGGGAAGAAACAATTGTATTTAGACTTCATGTACTGTATTTATTGATAGATACCTTCCTGTCCCCCATTTGGTGGTGGGACAGGACTCTTAAATTTCTGTCTTGGTCCTAGTGTTACTTTCAGTTGTAAAATGAATTCTTTCACTGCCTGGGTTACTTAATGGGCCTATTATAACATGGGGAATTGACTTAATTGATTATTAAAAGCACGTAACTGTATGTGAAGCCATTTAATCAGAAGCCGTAAGCCACTTGTGTAATATTTAGTATTGATTATAAACTATAGAAGGTATTTTTCTGTCTTATAAAACCCTACTGAAATGACATGAAGTCCGCATAGTTGTGAAGCTAACATTTTGAGTATCAACTTCTTAATAACATGTTACTATTAAAATATTACTGACCACTTTCTAGAAAAAAAAAATGAAAAAAGGCAAAGCTCTGCCTTCACTGAATGTTTTGCTGTATTTCAGTGGCCTGTGATTTCAGCAAACTACCTAAGTTGTTTTGGGTTTTTTTGCTTTACTTCGGCTGCTACTTTACAAGTTCTTCAACAAACAATAGTCGGTGCAAGACTGCACCTTTTCTTACAGACTGTGTGGCATCCTCTGTAGATTTTTTAAAATACTGTTCCCTATTAAGTTAGATAATTAAACAAAGAAGGGAAAAGATTTTTTGCTAACTTCTTGAAGGTGGTACTTCTACCTATGGTAGGTACGTGGTTTTTTTGTTCTCAGAAAGGAATAATTCCTTATTTTAAAAATAACATTTAAAATGTAAAATTACATTAATTTGCAGAGTAAATACATGTCCTTTATGATCCCTGATCAAGTTTATGAGATTATTTTAAACTTACATGAACACAGTTGTGGGATTCTTTATTTGTGGTGAAGTTTTAAAGGTAGTAAAATTAAGTCACTTTAAAATAAAACTGTGTGATGATTTATTGTAGCAGAGTAGGCAAAATTCCTCTAGAGATTTTAATATCTTCCACCTGGTATAGAAATGAAAAGAAAATATTCTTTAGCTGGTGACTAATCTGTCACTAATACCCAGGGGTTCCTTCATTACAATGCAAAGATGTCAGTTTTAAGAGAAACGTACAGAGAAAAAACTGAGTGCAACTTCCCGTTGCAGACACTTACAAAAAGGAGAAAAATAAAGGTCTGGAAAGCAGCTGAAGCGGTGTGAAGGAAGGCTCTAAAGCTATCAATCAGGGCAAAATGGTTGGGAAAGGATTTTACCTGCAGGCTTCAGTGGAATTCATTAGGACAAGTTCGAGGAGGAAAGTCACCCGATACGACTCCAGAGGAGGAGCTCTGACATGCAGTAATACCCAGGCTGACGCTCTGTTCTCCTCCAAACTGCACGTACTGCATCCTGGTAATTGTTTGAGGAGGAACTCAAAAAAAAAAAAAAAGTATCACACTCTGCTTACTGATGGCTTTTATACTTTATCACAGTGTTAGGTGAATTGGGTCCAAGACTTACAGTTCAGATGAAAATCCTGCTAGAGAATATCTGCAGCTGCTGACAGCTCAAACCTGACAACAAAGATTGCGGTGTCTCTGCCGCATCAGTGTCTTGACAAGTCATTTTTCCCAGTGGAGAACTATTCCAGTGTCCAGACACTTGCGTAGTGTCATCACTTTGCCTTTTGCTGCAATAACAAAACTTTGACTCTGCTCCTGTCCTTCCAGTACTGCAGTTTCACAACAGCTCAGTATAAGGAGCGGGGAGCATGAGCCATTGCCATACCAGGAGAGAGTGGAATGAGGATTTTGGTCTCCCCCCCTTAAGGAACCAATTCCATACTCATGTTGTATGCGAGTAGGCACAGTAAAACGTGAATATTGGGTAGAAGACATCTGCTTATGACCAGCTTTAGAAATGTGAAGTAGGCGATTGGTAATGGCAGCAAAGTGTCGGTCTGTGGCAGCAGAACATGTGCAAGCAGCCTCTGTTGTCCACTTTACTGGTGCAAGAATCACAGCAGCTGGTCTGGTTTCTGCTGCAGGAGTGGATGCTCTTGGACAGAGCAGATAGTGCTATCCCATGTCCCTGCAGCAGCAGCAGTCTAGCTTCTTGAAGACTTTCTAGTTTACTTTTCCCCTACTTTTTAGTACAACCCAAAAAGTCGCTCAGGAAGTCCATTAGCAGTAGATGTCTATGACAAAAGTCATGATTCCATATTAGGACTGCAGTGATGTTAGAGATTTGGGAAGAAGTAGTCAGTACTGCACCAATCAACGTACATGTTAGAAGCAACATGTGCGACAGCTTTGTGGTAAAAGTGTTTATGTAGCAGGGGAAGCCCTGGCATGTCCTGCAGACTCCAGGCCATGTTAACACAGTTCTGTTTCTCGCTAGAGTGTAAGATTTAATTTCTGCCATTCTACAGTTAGTTGGAGAAAAGGAAGATTTTATGTTCTGTTAGAAGCAGATTATTGGAAAGGAAATTTATTGGTTTTGCTATGTTTCTTTCTGTTTTAGTGTATTCAGTCAGAGCACTGAGGTGAATAAGAAACATTTTTGTATGTGCACATACATATGATGCCCACCCAGCTCCTCTCCCACTCCCCATCCTCAGCAGGTCAGGGAGAGAAATCAGATTAAAAAGCTTGTGGATCAAGACAGGGAGATCGCTTACCAATTACCATCACAGGCAAACCAGACTTGACTTGGGGAAAATTAATTTATTGCCAATTAAAATAGTGTTGGACGGTGAGAAATGAAGGCAAGAACTAAAACATCCCTGCCCGCCCCCCCCCTTTCCAAGGCTCAACTTCCCTCCTTCACTCCTGATTCTTCCACCTCCCTCAGAGCAGTGTGGGGGATGAGGAATGGGGGACTGCAGTCAGTATATAACATTTCCTTTCTACCACTCCTTCCTCCTCCTCACACTTCTCCCTACTCCAGTGTGGGCTCTCTGTGGGCTGCAGTTCCTGTCAGGAGAACTGGCTCTAGCCTGGCCTCTCCAGGGGCTGCAGGAGAATCTGCTCCGGCGCCTGGAGCACCTCCTTCCCGCCTTTTTCTCAGGCCTTGGTGCAGGCCTCGCAGGGCTGTTTCTCTCACGTTTTTCCTTCCCACCTTGCCAAGTTTTGCCCTTTCTTAAAAACGTTTTCACAGAGGTCCCACTGGCTTCTCTGATGGGCTCAGCCGGGTCCTGCTGCGGGTCTGTTGCGGATCCGGCTGGAACCGGCTGGAAGCGGCACGGGGCAGCCCCTCACCTCTCCTCACAGAGGCCCCTGCAGCCCCCGCTGCCAGCCCCTGGGTACAGACACCCGATACAGTATGACAAAATCAGCACTTTATTAATTCATATCGGACTGTGATCTGGAGCGATTGCACATCCCATCCAGCGGGAATTGCTGACGTTTTTAGAGCATTTTACAACAGGGAAGGAGAGGGAACGGTGACACAGAAGGTCAGCCTTGCTTATCCTGCTTCCCACCTGAGGTAAGAAACAAGTCTGATAATGAGCAGCGGTCCCTCGTTGCTGAAAGCTAAAATTAGAACCATCTTTTCAAAAATCTCTGAGTTGATGCCAAAAGGCGGTTTAGGCGTCTTGTGGGAAGAAGTGGTCCTGCATGGAAAATTGAACTTGGGCTTTCCTGATGTTTAAGATCTGAATTATTTTGAAAATAATCTGATTGCACTTGTATACAAGTGCAGCATGCTGGCTGTTGAAATGTGGTGTTGTCTTTTAATGACTACCTGAACTAGGGACATGGTTTTTTCTATGTTCAGGATCTTATATTTGCTAGATGTGTTTTCTTGAGAGTGTTTTTGGTTTTAAGTTGCTTGTAATTTTGTAACTGCTCTGAAGATGGGAAAGGCCACTGTAGAGGACCCGTCCTCCTCCCCATCCCTTCAGAGGCCAAGTCTTTTTATACGTTTTGGGTTTTTTTGCATGTATTCTATTAATATTTTTATCAAGAGTGTAGAAACAGGTGAGATGGTCTTGCCATCAAGTGGTGGCCATCCTCTGATTTTAATCATATGTCCAGGGCTTAAATAACACTTAAATGTTGGGCTTCAGGGCTTTTCAAGCCATTAACCTGAAGCTTGTATGGCATCATTCTTCTACCTGGTTTACACTACAAAGGAAGATCTGTGTTCAATTCCTTATGAGCTATTTGCCATTCCTGTTGGTTATGGTGGCTCTGTGCCTAGGAAGAACCTGGAGTACACAGGGGAGAATTTGTCTGAGGAGGGCAAAGGATCCTGCTGTTCTTGGTGGAAATAGGTTTACTTTGAAAGGGATCTTGCCAAAGATTTGCCTGTAGTTGCGAACAAGGTGGTAAGTGAAGATGACTGCATGGTGCTAGTGTTATCGCAAATACTAATGTGCCAGATGCTCTGGTGGTGAACTAGTATTTTGTTGGGGTCCGTCCTTCTTCTCAAGAGAACCTTACATTTATGCTTTTGTCCTGGGAAGCAAGTTAGAAAAGTCATTTGCATGGCGGTCAGCTCAGGAAAGAGCCCTATGTAAGCATTTTTATGCTTAACCCAGCAAGCCGAAGTCTTGCCCCAAAATATTGTCTGCCTCTCTACAAAGAAACTGTCAGTCTTTCATTAATCATTCAGTGGTCCTTTAACTATGTGGTAAACAAAACCCACCAGGCCTGTGTTGTCCTGCTTGCAGCCAATTCTCTTTTGCTTAACACCTCATGCAGAACTTGGTTTGAAACCCAATCTAGCGAGGTGCTACCTCCCCCAGCAGACATACTATTAATGGCCCTGATGTCTCCTTAATGAAAGGGTTTTGTTGTGCCAACATGATCCTCTCTGTCCTTCCTCAAATAGATGCTCTCTGTGTTGATGCAGATACCATTACCAGAAGTAGTAGTATGGAACCTGCAATCTTGTGGTCACTGGAACTTAAAATTCTGTAATTATTCTTGGCATATACTCTTAAAGGTTAGTGCATACTGGGCTTTTTTCAGAGTCACTGAAAATCAAGCCCTGAGTTGTCATGGTTTTTTTTTTTTGTAGTGCCTCAAATGGTTGATACAGCCTTGTGACCTCTGGAAGTGCAGTTTGGATTGTAATCCACAAATCAAATGTTAGTAAAGAAGAAATAACTGGGATGTGACTTGTGGACACATTTTTCAGATGGTCCTCTCACAGTGAACAGTGAAGCGCTTAGAAGCTGGAGTATTACATACGCAAAAGGGAAGCCAGGGCTTAGTTGCCAAAATCTGATGACTTTAACTTGTGAGTTGACTGAATATAGGTATGCTTTGCCCCGAAGTCTTAGCCTAAAAGTTACACAGCAGTTCCCGACACTGTAAATTTGAAGATTTCCATGCTCATTTAAGTGCTGTCATCCAAGGCTTGTGTTCAGTCTTAAGTATTTTTCACTTCAGTTACGAAGGCCTGAAATAATCAGTCCTTGGAAAGGAAGCTGTGTTATCCTGACATGAGTTTAAAAGAAATATTTCTCCCAGATTGTAAATGTCCAAAGTACACTGCCCAAATTTGTTCTGCTGAATGTTAACTTACAATGGTGAAGGTAAGTGACTGTAAAGTCAATTTTCATGTTTAATTAGTTGTATGCATGATTCATATGTTTTTTATTCTCATTCCAATTCCTTGCCAGCCTTGTATTTTTATACTGCTGTGAATCCATGAGTTTGTATTTCAAGGCAGTACTTGTGGAGCGATGGCCATCGGCTCTCATCTTTGACTCTCTAGATACTGACAAGTCCGGGTGTTTTTTTTATACAAAAGAGATATGATCCAGTTGTCTTTAACAATGTGTGCAATCTCAGAAGAGTAAAACCCTATGCTTATCTCTTAAAAAGCTCTTCAGAAAAAGAATTGCATGGAGGAAAGAACCTGCCAAGCTTTCTTCTGTTTAAAAATGCTTACAAGTACCCTGTAGCCAGCCACTATGTTCACTGATACTAAACACCAGTGAGCAATCTCCCACCAATTCCTAAATGATGTTTAGTTTTCTAGTTATCTAGTAGAGCTTTTTGGCTTTTGTTTTTAACTACAGTAGATGGCTGACAAGGTGTATGCATGACATGAAGTAAACCCCCAAAGTAGTTTGATACCCCTGCAGATACGACAGTGCTGCAAATACCTGAAGTAGATGTCAAGTAAGAACTGCTGACTCAAAGTCTGCACATGAGTGTAGTTTATGGATTAGGTGGAATGGGCATAGTCCTCAAAGCCTTGTTAAATTAATCTGTTTGTCAGTTAACATTAAAATAGTAAAAGTGGTGCCAACTTCAACTGTATTGGAGTATTTAATTGTAATCCCGTGTTTACAGGGAAGTACAGGTAGCTGTCACCTAAGCAGTGGAATAATTTGGGCAGACTTGTCTTACTCGGCATTAGAACTAAAGTCACCCTGTGAGCAGTGGGACCCTCCTTACAGTAGTCATGTTGATAGATTGCAGGTATGGTTTCAAGACTGGATTAAGCTGACTGAGAGCTGTGTTGACATCAAAAAAAGTGGTCTCCTCAGCCTGGCTGCATGTTCCTATCTCCTCCTCTGTGTTGGTGCTATCAGACATGCTACAAACTGGATCAGCCTGCTGATCTAGCTGAGAAGAAAACCAGAAAACAAATCAGTTTGTTGGTCTGGCTGTAAACAGACTTGTGTGGCTGCAGGAGCTTGTGGCTGGGCTGGGGAGGGGACAGGGTTGCATCTTTGGTCAGTAGTAAGGTCTTGAATTTTTACAATCATTTGAAGCTAATCAAATCTCAAGATAGATGATGATACAATTTTGCTATTACCCTTGATGACTGAACTGCCAGGCAACAATTTGGGAAAGAAGTCAATTTACAAGGTGTAGTCAACTTAAGTTGTTGAGAATTAATCAGCTTGATGCTTTAGTTTAGGCATTTTTTCATGTTCTTTCTTTTATTTATGCATTTAATATATAAAATTCCAACCCCTCTCTGTCTTGGACTTCCAACAGCATGTGCCAAGTCCTGTTCTGCTCCTTCACCTGGTTCCCAAGGGCACTTTTGGGTAGGTATTTTTGAAATGTGCATCGTAAGCACATTCCAGAGGAGATTCAGAGCAAGATGTGAAGTTTACTGCTGCTTTCTTCTAAGAGCCAGAGAAGCTGGAGGAAAATCATGGTTGTGTATTGAATGATAAGAGCTCTTGCCCCAGTCATAGGAAGCCCAGGATGATTTCCTCCAAGCGCAGGCTGTGTTAACACACTGATTTCATTCCCATTTGGGATCTTGTCAGAAGTGACTTGCGCAAAATATAACACCGTGTTAGTAGGACAGTGATGAGAATCAGGAATCCTTAATTTCTGTGTTTCTGAAGTCATCAGTACATTGGCTACTTAAAGACCTCACTGAAATGAGCTATAGCAATCCCAATTTTTCGTTGCAATTTGTACAATTTGGAAATTGGATTTTAAAGTAGCATTAATTCTCCCTTCAAGTGGGGTTGGTAGGATTGACTGACTAGCTATTTTAGTTACTGAATGTAGGTTACATATATACAAGGAAAACTTCTGTCTGACAAAAGCATATTATATCTTGGCTCTTAGTACTAACCAGCTCAACTTTAATTTCACAGCTTGCTGCCAACAGCTGCCTTACTAAGACATAGTACTCATAATAAATGAAATTTCACAAAAAAAAAAAGAAAAATGAAAACTTTGTTCCAGCTGGATTGAAAAGGCAGTTGGAGCATTTCTAGCCTGCATATAAAGCTGCCATCCACATAAACATTTCAAATTACTTTTTCATTTTTAATAATCAGGATCAGACCTTTTCTTATTGTTGAGGCAAATGCAAGATATTAGAAACATACCATTTCATTCAAAGTCCATTAGTTATTGAATCCTGTCCAAAGTTAAGCATTTAAAGTGTTTTGGGAGAAACTCACCTTTTAGTTTCAGGTTTTTGACAACCTACTTGGATGAAAACCCTGAAACAAGCAGACCACTCTAGTCCTGCTTGGTAGCGCCCAGAGGCATGCTACTTACATCATTTGCTCTTGGAGCTGTTGCTTGTGTATTGTTGAAAGCCCTGCAGCTGATGAGTGCTTGTCCGGACTACCGACAGGCATCTCAGTTAAATTATCACACAGCCTCTCTGCACATGGAAGAGATTAATTCTTATAGCCACAAACAGAATGAATGCTTTGTACTTAGTACCATAATGTAAGTTCATGCTGAAATACAGTGCCAGTAACCAACTCCTTTACCAATAAATTCACAGTTCTAATAACCATGTGTTTTTACAGCATCCTGATCCCAAAAGATCAAAGAAACATTGATTTATTTAGCTTTGGGTCCCATCCCCTGTTGTTCTTGCTCTTTCCCCTTGCTCCCCATGAGCTCGAAAGAGCCATGTAAGAGATGAAACCCAACTGTTGTTGTACAGTCCACAGTGGGGAGAGACACTTTGCAAAACCACAGAAAAGAACATTTTAGCCAGTAGAAATGACAGGAAGTGTTGTGGGCAGACAGAACACAAACACTAGAGCTGCTTTGGCCCAGTCGATACCAACCTGTCTAAACTGCCCTAAAGTTATTTATTGACGATAAATGGACTGAAAGTTAAAATTTCAACATCTTAAAAAATTACACTATGCCTGTAGCATATAACTTTGCTGCTGTATAGAAAAGTAACTTGAAGACAGAACTGATCTTCCCAAAACCTGGTTGAGGATGCAACTAACAATTTTAGTTCAAGACAGTGAAGTTGAGAAGTGTTATCAGTTTCTGATGAAGCAGGTATGCGTTACTCAGTAGAGGTGCCAGCAGCAGAAACGTTTTGTCCTTCAGTTAGGAAAAGATGAACAATGCTCACAAGGAGCATTACTGCCCTATAGCTGAGCTATTGGTAATGTGATCATGTCCCCAGACCTCTGTAAAGGCCCCTTGTCCTATTGCAAGCATGTGCTAAGACGTGTAACATCTATTGTAAGCAGACCCTGGGCGCTGTTAGGATTTATACCCCAAGGGTTTCCAGAGTTGTAGGACTTGTTGATGTTCCTCATCAAAAGGCCAACCCAATACAAGGTTTCTGAAAATGTAAGCCGACAAAACTATTTAGCAAGCATTACTGAAATTACTTTACAAAAAGGTGTTTTATGGTTCAGACAGTATTTGGTGGCTGTTGTATTACAGCAGCAGGTAGAGGTCCCAGCCCGACTCTGTATGTAGGTGTAACTACAGGGCTTCTTGCCTCAGAATATTTATTTCTCATGACCAGATAAAAATGTGTGGAATACCAGGGTGGACACGAGATACAAATTGCCATGACCAGGTCATTATTTTGTTACAAAGTAAACCAAATATTTGGGTTTTGCCTCTGAATTATACAGCTTTGGGAATGCACAATAATTCCTGAGAGCTAAACATTCTATTTCTAAGCCTAGAAATCATGTTTCTGACTAAAAAAAAAAATTATTTTTAAAATAAGAACCCATGGCTGAGTAGCTGCAACTTTCACTGTTTTAAATGTTTTTCAATCCCATCTTAGACCAGTGCGATGAAATAGAGTTATTGGTTGTATGCAGGCCTATGGGTCTATCAGAACTGGCAGTTTTTCAGGGAAAAAGAAATTGATACACTGGACAAAAACCCTGTCAGCAATTGGAGAAAATCCTTTTCTGGCATAATTCTTACTTTAAGATGTTCATGCTGCTGAAGTATATTGTCACCTCGAGCTGTGCTTTGTTTGCTTGTTTACTGCTGCCTAGGGTCTATAAAGTAGAGATTGCAGCCAGTACTTGAAGCAGCATAAATTTTTGTTGCCAGCAAGAGCCAGAAAGTGCTGTGGGGAGCGATAGAAAGATGAGATGTTTCTATGTTCAAGAGCATGTTTCTTAGGTTTTTTTGGAAAGGGAAGGTCCAAAAACGTGTGCTGCAAAAACATCATTACTTTTTGTCTTTGTAGGTGGGAACAGCAGAATTACATACATCTGTCTGTTCCTATATAGAGAATATATGTTGGAAATATTTAAAAATGATCATGATTGAATATCTAAAAGTGTTCCCAACTCCTGCATCCAAAATATAAGCGCAAACCTTTTTTTGACATTTGATCTATACTGTTCATAGGTCTTTTATATACACAGAGGGATTTGCTGCTTTGTAATCAAGCTGCTGAAGAAAAACGTTGTCCTTTTATTCGCTAGGGATGACTGTAATAAATTAAAATGGTTTCCCATTAGCCTTCCCTACTTAGTGGAACCACTTAAAATTACTTTGGACTTTGCCCTTGTCTGACCTCCTCACCTTTGCTCAAACATTTCTGCTTCCAGGAGTGCAGCAGCGTTGGTCCTAGAGCCTTACTTCTGTGACTGAAGTTGCAATTAATTTCAGGCTGGAAGCAGAATACCAACGTGGAGCCCATTTGGAGTTAAACGAAATGTTTAGTAGTTTTAAAAGCCTAATGCACAGCCTAACTCGCAGGTGATCTTTGGCATCATAGACTGCTGTTAGTGTTAAGAGCTGATTATAGCTTGACTGCATGCATATTTTTCAGTAAGACTGTGTGCATGAAGATAGGTTGTTCCGGTTTTAGGGGTTTTTGTTATTGCTCCTGTGAGGTTTCTGTGGCAATAATGGCTTTACCAGCTTGTGGATAGAACTGTAGAGTTGAAACAACCAAATCTCTCACCTAAGCACAGAAGTATGTCTAAAGAAGTATACATAAAGTGCTCTCTCCTGCCTATTAAATGCAACCAGAATTACATTGATTTTTCAAAACAAACTGCAGGTTTAAAACTGCTGTTCTGTCAAAGGTACAACTCTTTGTTTTCTGACTGATAGCGCCCTAGTATTAAATGCATACAGTTGTGCTAAAGTAAAAAGAAAGCCATGACAATTATTAGACAGTATATATGCAGTTCAATTCTGGATTGTCATTTTTAGTTTTGATGTGAATGGAAGGGCTGGATTTCTTACTGAGTTCCTAAATCTTGTGTCCTCCTGCCTGTTAATTCTCATTGTATGCAGGTTCTAAATTCAGGTTTTATACTTCTCGCAGGCTTGGAATAGTAACTTGGATGTGATTTGAGACGATCTCAGTACAATGTTGTAATCTGGAAAACCTTAGAGAAGATGCTACGCTTGTAACAGTGCAGAGAGATACATGGCATTACTGAATGGGGTTCTTTGAAATATTTCAGTGAAGTAAATGTGTATGAGGAATGGATAGAGGAATAGTGATAGGATTGAGAAGGTTTTTTTAACAATATAAAAATCTAGTTTACACCTAGAAGTCTGACCAGATTGACTTGTTTCTGTGCCAGGAAACCATGCAGGGCAGGCCCAGAATGACCCCATGCTTGTGGCGTAAAAGGTGGTTCAAATGTCTGACTTCGGAGGCGCTGCTAGTGGAAGATCCCCCTAGCTAACCTTGGGCATGCACACTCTGATGGATGGCATGCTTATTAATGCTTACAAATTAATGGCTTATTTTATAGACAATGAAACTGGATAGAGCTCCATCTATGTCTCAGCACACCCATATCTGAGGCAAGTAAACGCACTAGGGAGAGAGCTAACCGCACCCTTTGGAAACACAGCACACTTGTGGGAAGGCAGCAACTGAAAAACAAGCTCAAATGGCATTTAGCAAAGGTATCTTGCAGTAGCCTACTTTTATAGGAATTAGTAGCTAATGCCAGTCCATATGATTCAGGAAAAGTTCCAAAACTGTCCTATAAATCCCTGCTATACCAATTTTGAAATATTTTTGTTAAACAAGGGCTAACTTGTCAGAACAGATAAAGCAGCCATAGGATCTTGGCTGGTCATAGTGAAGATCTCTCACCTTAAATATTTTCAGCTGTGATTATTCCACATAGGTAAAAATAACTGGTAGTCTGCATAAATTTGAATAAATGCAAGGAAACCACAAACTGACTGCAAATGTCGCTTGAAGAAAAACATATCCTGTATGTCATTGATCCAAGTAATTGGATCATAACTGAGGGCAGTTTGGTATCACTAGTGTTTTCTGGTCAAGAGGATGCTAGGACTAGGGTAACTCATGGGGACCGTATTATGGGTTTCAGGTGCATTGTACAGCATAGGGAATATCTGCCCAAGAAATGTGAAAAACTACTGAAGTTTCTGAGACTATTTTTGGAATCTCTACTTGTCTATCTTGGACTATTGAGGTGCCAAGGGCAATATTGTGAGCAGTTGAGAAAAGGAAACATGTTCCCTAGTTTTGCAATTGTTGGTGCGCACTTGCATCCTGGGAGGAGAGCAGACCAAGCAGAGCATTTGCCCAGTGAGGCTTGTCTCTGTTCCAAAGCAAACTCTGGGCTTTTTGCATATGAAAGTATGCAAGAATTCATAATCTGACCCTCTATATTATTTGTGTGTATACAGAACCTGCAATTCATTAAAGAAATCCTTGCTGCAGCTCTGTGCCTCTGCACTGTCTGAGAGTGATGCAGACATGAGAATGGCCTTAGCAATTGCAAGAGGTTTCATACAAAACCACCAGCTTGAAAGAGCTTATCGCTGGTGAGAGAATGATCTCTGGCATTTCATAAATCACCAGCAGTACTAACATGCTGTTTGGAGATTTGTATCATTAGCAAATTAATCATGTTCAGGAACATTGCCGTAGCAATGTTGGATGAGACGCTGTGCAACGCCTTTCTGCCAAATAAACTGCAGAGAGAGGGGCCTGGGGGATGGGAGGTGGAGAGGAGAAGCCAGGCTCAGCTTTCATATTACCTCAGTGTTGTCCTTGATAGCAGTCTTTAAAAGTAGTTAAACAAAATGGCAGTGAAAAGCTTCTTAGCAGCTTGACTTATGGTATTGGCAGTATATGAGGAAGGGGTGATTTCTGGTTCTGACATCTTTAGTTTCCGTCCTCACAGGAAGCATCCACAGAAGTTTGCTCAGTTGCCTTCCAAGTCTGTAACATCCCTGCCATTCTCCAGCCCTGGAGTGCAAACGGTCATAAGGCTGCTCTAATGTAAGGAAGAGTAGAGATGGTAGGAGGTGTAGTATTTCTATAGGCCACAGGAAAACCCCATTTTGGAGTGAGAACTAAACTTGAAGTTCTGCCCACCTGAGCACTCCTGTCAAAAACCATAGAGCTTTTCTTGGCATGAACCCAAAGTTTTGGTGTAACTGAAGGTAATTTTGCCAGCCTTTCTAGAATTTCATTTATACACTCAGTTATTCATAGATTCATGTTGTATTCATGTAACTGTTTTTCCCTTAAATTCACCAAGTTTCAATTTTGAATTCTAAAACCAGTTAGCAGTATTTCCTATGCATTGCACTCTTGACTGCGTACTTAGATTTAAGTTTCCATACAGCTAAGGATAATGATTATACCACTGCTTCTCTGATGTTATCTCCTCTTCCCTTTAAAAAATAAACATAAACTTATACCATGAAAAAAAAAGTGATGGACTATTAAATCATGCCAATTTTCAGTTGCTGGGTGTTATCTGCAAATTCAGTGCTATAGCAATGCAAAAGACCAACAGAACCATTCTGTATCTGGACATTTGATAAACTGACTTTTATGTAGCCTTTATTTGGCTTTTTTCTTTGACTACACTTTTGTATTAACCAAAATTGAATGCTTCCACTAAGAAGCAACACAACTAACTTCAGCAACCTGGCATTAGGAGAGTGTTTTTCAGATGTTGCCATACATTACATTAGTCTAGAGACCACCACTACTCATTTTGTGTTCTGGTATATCAGATAACTACAGTTAATGACTAAACCCACAGTATAAATACGCTGTGTTTCAAGACAGCTGTTAAGATTAGTTCTCTCAGTTCTTCTGCTGTGCCAATGGATGCCAGCAAGTTCCAAATTTAAATGCTTTTTAATGCTTTATATAGCACTGGACATGTTTTATAGAGCTGAGTTGGAGATATGCTATATTGTGCTTATTAAACTACTCTTTAAAATATCCATGATTCAGCTGCTTGTATGGAAAAATGTACGCTTAGCTTTGAGAAAAATCTTAACTCTTACAGCTCTCAGTGTCAGACTGTTGCTTTTAAAACTTGGCTTTTTTCCCTACACGTGTGTGTACGTGCCTTTAAAACTATGTCTCACATATTTACTGGCAAAGTGGTATGTGACAGGACAAGGAAAAAGTTGCCTTTTTCAATTAGATGTTGTTAACCTTTTCCCCAAACAAGCCAGAAACTGGAGTTCTTGTGGAGAGTCCTATGATACAGGGAAATAGAGGGAGTGTAATTCTAGCAGAAACTTGTTTGTTTGTAAGTTGTACTGAAAGTTTTTGAGCTTTTTTTTTAATCCAGTGCACAGAAAGGAACAGAGATAGTGTTTTTCAGTAGTACTCCATAACATTTCAAAAGGCTTTTCTCAGGCTTATGTCCCAGGAGCTTTTTTTACTTTTATGTCACACGTTCTTCTGGTTTTGTGTTATTTCCTCACTGATTTTTGTCTCTCTCAGCTTCCGCTCTACTGACACAAGCACACTAAGGAAGTAGTTCCTAGGCCAGTTTTAGAGGCAGAAGTTCTGGTACAGACTGTCCTCTCCTTGTGAAAGCCTGCAGTTTGGGATGTTTGTTGCACCCGTTTACTCTGCAATATCTGTTGCTGAAAATGAACCCTATTAACCTTCAGGAACTATGTTAGAAGTGAAAGATGCAGGATTTTAAGATGCTAGATGAGCCTCAGTGCTAGTTTGTGAAGAGAAGCTACACTAAGTGAAGCTGCGCCTCTTGATTGTGGCATTTCAATTCCATGCTTAAATTTGCAGCTGAACTGAATGAATTCAGTTGCTGGGCTCCTAAAGAATCAAAATCCCACAAGCAGGCACACAGGCAGTCTTTGTGATGACAGCCTGTAAAACCAGCAGCTGTCCAGGGGTTAGCAGATTGGTTATGCTTAATGTGAACCATGGCAGGACATGTGCTAACAGAAGATGCACGACATACCTAGCACCTATTGCTCGAGGGTAGAAACAGACCAGGTGGGGTAGAATGACTGGGATAGAAGAGTTACGCAGCCAAATGTGAATTAAAGGGAAAATTTAGCCATGCAAAAGTTGGGCGTAGGAAGGAAGGGAGATGTAATGTGGTCTAGGAGAAAATAGGAATGTGAGACTTATGCTTCTGTCTGTATTGACAACTGCAGGCAGCGTCTGCTCTCTGCATTGGCAGAGAAATGTTGTGAAGTACTAAGGAAAAGTTAGAAATATGCCGGTTTCATGGCATTTTTTGTAGGTGTAGGGTTGCTTTTCTGTCTTCGGCATTTGTATAGTTTTCTCCCTCACGCCCTTGTGCTGACTTACCTGAGTGCAACACATTATCTTCATGGTTTTGAGCTCAGCATGCTCAGAAGTGGAAAAATGCAGTAATCCCTACTTTACAGAGAAGGGAAATAGAGGCAAGCAGATTAAATATGAGTTGGCTTTGTAAAATACTCCGGTAACGGGAAACCTGTGGCTGACACAGAACTGAATCCAAGTCTCCCTAATGAGAGCCCTAGCCACTGGACTATGGCATCAAATTTGCCATTTCTTACAATTCTACTTGAGAAAAAAGTAATGTTTTTCCTAATCGCAGTTTTATTGGTGTTAGTATTTTAAGGTGGCTCTCTAGTAGTTCAGGGACATTCATGTAGTACTGTAGTACTGTAATTTGTCTGAGCTGAAACCCCTTTACTCCAATTTTTGTTTTACTCCTGTATATGCACTAGTAAAAAACCCCTGAAATTAGGCACACTCTCCTTTTTTCTTGTTTTTCACTAGAGTTACCAGGACTGTTTTTCTGGGTAGAGGGAAGAGAGGTGAGCTGCTGTATTTCCTTTGGAAGCCAAGCGCTGCATTCAGATATTTGGCACAGTGGTGGTTTGGGTTTGTTTGTCGGTTGTTTTTTTGGTAGCTTACTGCTGCAAACAGCGGGGATCAGCAAGAGCATCTTTGCCTGGTGCTTATGAGTGAATTGGTCATATCTGTGCCATCCTGTAGTAGCTGGAGGGAGGAAATTATTTTGATTCTTTGGTCTGTTGTAGAAGTTATTCCATAAAAGTGTCAAATTGTGCTGAAGGCGATGAGCTGAAGTTAATCCAATGTCAGGAAATGCATCAACTGTTGAACCAGGCTGTTGGGCTACTCTTCTGGTCTGTGAAAGGCTGAGGGCCTTTGAAGTCCCATGCGTGTGAGAGAAATTTGCCTTTAAGCTAGGGATATTGCAGATCAAATCTGAGTTTTAAGTCTAAGGCAGTCACCTTCTTAATGGCACATGTAAGCTTGTTCTCAAATATCCAAGGACCTGAAGTTGGCTTTTAGTTGCAGCTGGATTTCCTAATCTGTACAGAAGGTAAAATGCTTTTCTTAGATTATTTGAATGAACTGTAGGTAGCTGCCATTTTCTGTTCCTGCAAGAACTTTTCTTGAGCTGCCTTGCAGTCCTGTAAATGAAGCAGTCACCTCTGTTGCTCTTTTAAATCCCAGCACTTGTGTGTTTACAGCAGTTCGCTGATTTGGCATTGTGCTCGAGCGGTTGCTGTTGACAGGAGGCCTCAGAGGTGATGAGCTGTGTTGCAAAGTAGCTTCTTGAGAGTTGGACTGGTGATCCCAAGGGTAAGTGGTATATAACATGATAGGAGGAAACAGCTCTTTAGTGAAACAAAGTGGGCTTTAAGATGCTAGTTTTGTCATTGGAGCTGTAAACATCTTCCAGTAAAAAATATGATGGTTTGTGGTCGTTTAAAGTTGTCCTTGGTTTTCAGATTTCACGGTTTTGGTTGAAGAATTTGAAGCCGTCAGAGAAAAAGTGAGGTCATAGTAATCAGATCCTGCTTTTTCAGTTTGTTTGATTTTTGGGGGTGGGGGAGAAAAAAGGACAAATTTTCACCTTTAAACCAATTCTTGCTTTTCATCTATGCCTAAATAAGTTGCAACAGGAGGCTGTAACTTTTAGATGCCTCCACACACAAACACCATGTTGGATATCCCATTAGGAGTGCTTGTTGGTACTATTTATGAAAGTGCATGGTTACTACTGAGGATCAGGTAAATCACTTGAAATCTGTTTTGAATATTCTTACATGTTTTAGTGCTAAACAGGTTGGCAAAAAGCTGTTATGGCACCACACATGCTTCTGACTTTTACCTGCCTGGTGAAGGTGGTCCCTTGTTTGAGAGCTGGCGCTTATAGAGTTTTAAAATTGGGGGAAATTTGGGATGGAATACAGAGTTTTTCTGCTAGAGGTAATGAGTTTAAAAAAAAAATTAGTCACAATTGAGAAACGCTGCTGTTACATGGCTGTCTGGTTGTCTATGTCAAATAAGCTTGTGGCATCTGTCCAGTTGCAGGCAGATGTCCACATCACAATTCATCAGACCCTTATATAGAGCAGAGAAAATTAGCCCACGCTTTTTCAGTTCAGTCTGGGAGAGAGGGATACAGTGAAGAAAACCTGAATTTTTCTTCTCCGTTCCATCTGCATTTAAAAAAGAAAAATGTGCATACACATCTCTTTCCAGAGCGCTGCTCCAGCATCACTGAGTAGGAGCAAATTCCCTCTCAGGAAAGCATAACTGAAAAGTACTGGAAAGAGAAATTTGTTGAGACAGATGTGTTCTTGTATGGATCAAGTATTTTTCTTTGGATAATCTAGTGGAACTTGCAGTTGTGCCCAGAGAGTCTCCTGGCTAATAGGTAGCTTGCTGGTGGTTTTTGTAAGCTCAGTTTGGTATGATGGACATATGAAAGGCACTGTTACGTTACACCTTGGTCCCTGCTACTGACCTTAATTTTGACATGCTGTTGTAAAACTCTTTCGTTTTCATATATAAGTAGGTGCTAGATTAAGTGGTTAGCGAATCGATGTCTTTGTTCCAGTAACAAAACCATGGTCTCTTTCAGCACTTTTCCGTTTACTGCTCTATATGCTGTTTATGGCAGCAATGGCAAACCTTTTCAGTGTGTCTGCCAAATTTATTTTAAAGATCATGGTGTTTCGTGCCAACCCTAATCTCTCTTGGTGCTAAACTTGGCTCCAGCAGCAGTAGGTCTACATTGTTAGCCTTGTGCAATAGTTGCATTACATCATGGTGAAAGGAGGAAAAGGGATTTTAAAAATTCCAGTTATTCAAATGCAATAGTCACAGGGGGAAAAAACAAGACGGGAAAACAAAACTCCTGCAGTTCAAATGTCAGTGTCCCTCTGTACTTTGGTAAGTCATTTGAGGGCTGTTTAATATCATAAAAAGGCATTTTCAGGAAGTGTTTTTCTTTATCACCTCAGACTTTGCAAAGGAAAACAAGGACATGTCTGTGAATGGCATTGGGTATTTGTCATTGGGTATTTTCACTTCCATGCTGCCCTGTTGTGTATCAGTGACTGGATGGCAGGATCTCTGCAAATACGTTCCACAATTCTTCCTTGTTTGATAATACCCTCTGGTTATCTCTGTAACAATCCCTTCCCTCTGTCTTGAAAATAAACCTGATGCTAACAGCTTTGGGATCTTTGGTCCAGGTTAGCTTTCACCTGGGCTTAAAGAAAAAGCTTCAGCCTATTGTCACACGAAAACTCTCGGGAAATCAGAAGGCAGCCCACCTGAACCCACAAAGTGAATGAAACTGTCCCATTTGTTATTTCTATGTTGTTAATTTAGCCTGACTTTCAAATATCCACAGAAACAAATTATTAGTGGAATAAATATAAAGGAAAACACCATGTGAACGTTTGCTCTGAGTAAACTCCTTTCACCCCTTGGCTGTTTCCACACTATTAATTGGCACTAGTGACAAATCAACATGAAGTTATTGCTCAAGCATTGCTTTTGATTAGTTGTCTTTTTTCTCCTAACTTCCCCAAGATATGCAGCAATTAGATTGTTACTTTGCTCACTGCTGTTGTACTGTAGGTCTTTAAAATGAGAAGTCTGCTCCACTCAGCTTTTATCTATAAACTACCATCATCAGCCTGTCTCCTGATGCAGAATATCCCTTTTGAACCTTCTAGTTAGGGATACAGGAATAAAAAAAATTAAAATTTGTTATTCCTGCTGATGAAGTAACCAACTTTCACTACAGAAATAATATTTACCAGCAGAGTAACTCCTACGCATTTCACACAGATTCTTGAAGACCTTAATCTAAACAACAACTTTTTCATGTGTTTTTAAAAGCATAGGAGGATCTCAGTGCTGTAAAAATGCGTATCTGGTATGCATACATACTTGCCAGTAATGACAGCACAAACCTTTCTGCATTTGTATGGCCAGATGAAAACCTATCACTTGCACTTGCAGGTACCCAAGTTTCAGTAACCAAGAATTACTGGTATGCAGAACTGCTTGCTCTCAAGTTAAATAAACCTTTAACAGCCCTGTAATAGAAAATGGACAAAGGAGATGTGCTGTGAATGGCCAGTGAGTTAGTGTCGGAGCTGGGAAATAAAACCTTTGACTTCCTGGCTGTAAAGTCTAGAAAACATTTCCTTCTTCAGATAAATTATTTGAGATTAATAATCATTATTAATAATGGCATTTGAGTTTTATTTTATTAAGAGTCAAAAGAGGGGGAAAAGACTGTTTTAATTATATCAGTGAACAAGAGGAGGGAAGGATAACTTCTTGAAGTTTAGCTGAGTGATAGCCTCTCTTCCAAGACTACCCTCCACTCTTTTCAAACAAAGAGAAAGGATTGTGACTAAGTGAATGTTAGAAGTTTATAAATTTGATTTATTTAACAACAATATTTACTAAATCCAGATTGGTAACCTGACTTAACTTCAGATCAAAACAGGGAAAGTATATCAGAGTACAGTTGGATTTCATAATTCAGGAGTGAATCAGCTGTACATTCAGGCCATGCACTTGGAAAGCAGCTTCAGGGTTAAGTGGTAATGAACAAGCACCTGCATTCATAGTACTCTTCATAGCAACTGTATTAGTGCTGTACAAGCTTTGCCTACAGCATTTGTGAAGAAGAGTGTGTTAAGCAGGATCAAAAGGAGGGAGGCAGCCCTTTTTACATTATTAGGCTTAATTAGTTTGACTCAACATGTTTGAAGGTGATCCAGGCAGAAATTCACCGTTGATCACAGAATGGTCTAAACTTTGTAATTCTTGTACTTCCATAAACCTTAGCACTAATAGAGGAGCTTTATTCAGAAAACTCATAGGCTTATTGCCATCATTCCTGTTTCATTGATAAAGGAGAGCAAGACAGGAGGGTTGAAGGGTGGTTTTTTCTAGCGAGAGCACATGGGCCTCTTGACTTTGGTATTAAATGTACTGTCCCAATTTTGCACAGGCAGGACAAGAGAGTCCTTTCCCATCCACACAGTGTTGAGCTTCAGGATGAATCTGTTGCCCTGGCAGGCAAACTGCCCTTAGACCAGGTAGCAGGGCTTGCATCCCACTGCTGCCACAGACAAGCTCAGTCAGCAATTACTTGGGAACCACAAGTTCTGATTTAGTGATGCTCTAATTAAGACCACAGCAAGGAACATCCAAAAAGAAAAAATCAACTCTCTCCCCCCTGCCCTGAAAACCCTAACTCAAAAATCCATCAGGCGAAGAGAGGCAATTAGGGAAGCCAGCTTTGGGTGGGAGGTGGGTGTGTTAGAGTTTTTGTTCTCCCTCATGTATAGTAATGAACTACCACAAAGATTATTTTTTTAAATTTTTTTAAATATGAGGAGCTGAGGGGTGGTTGGGAGGCTGCTTAAATTCTGGACTATGAGACCAAGACAAAGCAGTACAGGGTTTTCGGGCACATTGTTAAATTATATTCCAGTTTCTTAAGAAAGTGTCTTCAGTTTTAGAGAGACCACAAACTTTGTTACGTTTCCTTCTGGTATGTAGGGCATCAGTTGCGTTTGGGACAATAAGGCCAGCATTTGCGTTTTCCCTCATCAAGATACTTCATAAATAGATGAAACAGAGTACTAAAGACAGAAAACATGAGGCATGTGTTGCTTCTGAGTCCTTGATAATGATCTTACTTGGTTTATTCCTGCAGACAGATGAGATAGTCCTCTCTTCCCTCACTGGGGGTGGGAGCAGGGGGGAAGAGAGTCCCAATCAAAGAAAGATGCTTTCAACCTTCTACATGTACAACAGACCTTCCTCTTTACTGTCTTCTCTGGTCAGAGAAAGCCTGACCTCGGGGACTTAACGAAGGAGAGGGTACGTCATTCTCACTCCAGCCTCACCTGTACTGTTATGCTAGACTTTTCCCTCACATCCAAGGTCCTCTTACTAACTTACATTTCATAGTTCTTTTCCCATAGTTCTTTTTGAATTATTATTCCCTGAATGCTACTCCTTTACAGGCTGAGAATGGAGGTGCTGACACAGGCCTGTTATAAAGGGGCAGCCTTACCTTTCTCACTGGGTTGTTGGAGCCATTGCAGGACTCTGACAGGTTTAAGAAGTAAATCAAAAGGGTGAAGAAATTCTCATAGTCTGGGAATGGGAAGCTTTTGGACCAAAAATGAGTGAGAGAACATGCCCTGAAGGACAGCTCTCGTGCCTCACCTCCTTCTTGGCTGTCTCATGTTCAGGATGGTCATTATTCATCGGCATGAATATTGATACTGCAGTGGTGTAACAGATTTCACCTGAAGATTTCAGAGCACTTTCCAGCCCCTAAAAAGAGCTTAATTGGCAGTTTATACTGTATTTCCCAGTTTTATAGCGGCCTTAATGTAGTCCTGAGAAACTTGCCCAATCTGTTAGTGACAGAACTTGGGAGCAAAACTAGAACTGCAATTCTCTGTTGTCTCCTTCAACAACTACACACGGTTCTCCCTGGTTAGTGTCAGACCCAGCCTTGTGACAACGTACACCTTTAAACTGCAGCACGTTGCTCTTTGTAGGGACGGCTGCCAGCCCTGTAGCATCTAAGGCCCCAGTGTACATGGGCAGCAGAGGCTGCCTACAACATCCTTCAGGCAGGAGTTGGTCAGGGCCTTCAAGAGAGTCTGGATTATTCAGTCCATCTTGTCCCTGGATCATTCACATGATGTGGCTGCAAAGGTAAATAAGACTGGTGAAGATACCCAGGCCAGTACAAACTGTGAGTCAATGCATGCTTGGCTCATACCAGGGTTAGTAGAGGTCTGTGTCTCCTCTCTGTCCATGAAATGATGCTTTTGTGGGACAATTTTTAGCAGTTTCTTGCCTGTGGATGATGTGAATGCTAATGTGCTCAAGACACCCAAGCACATTTTTCTAAAATCTGCTATTGATACAGTGGTGGTAGCAATGCTGAGTCTGACGTGGCCCAGTCACAGGGGATAAAACAAAGTGCTTCCTGAATTGGAAGAACACAGTAGAAGCTGCTTTGTGTTACTTCAAGATACACTGCAGCCCTAAGGAAAATTATATATATATTTTTTTTGTTACTGCTGTTTATTTAGTACAGCAGTACCTGGAGGTCCCACTGAGAGTAGGACACCATTGCATTGGTCGATGCTTCACATGTGCAGAAGAGGAACACTTGTCCTGCAGTCTCTGTAGGGAAGGCACACAAAGGTCAGAAAGCACAGTGGTGGCACAAAGGACTTGCCTAGGGATCAGCTGAGTTATCAGGGCCAGAGTGGGGAGGAAACTCCACGTTTTCTGAGTCTCAGACCAGGGCTTGATCTGCCACTTCTCTGCAGCAGAATTAATTTGTTCTCCCTGTGCCCTCTGGAAGAACTGTCCCCACGTGAGCACCACCCTTTCCTGCACACAATTACCTGTGGGTTCTATTAAAAGCATTACCTCTTAACTACTGTGAGCAAGTATTTTTCTGGTACATTCATTTTTTTGGTGGAAACTTCATGAATGATGCATTGCTACCCTTTGAATCAGGAGTTCTTCCTTAGGATCTGGCTGGTATAAATGTTTATGGGTAACTATGCACATTTAAATCCACAACAATGTGAAGCCATCCATCTGTGGAGAAAGACAGCTGCCGGCACTCTCTGCAGCCAGCGATCCTCTCCCCAAGGTAAAGCTGTCCAGCACTAAACTTCCTGGAAAATGTTTTCCTTTGGTACTTGCTCCAGCTAATGGCCAACTTTCACTGCATGAGTCTGTCTTCATTTCTCTTGGTGTTAAGAAGCTATCCAGCTCCTCTCTTCCTTCCTTTGACTGCTGAGTAGCAAAGGAAAAATGAAGTTGCTGCTAATGTTCAGCTCAAACCGAAACAAAGTGAAATGCTCCTGAGTGGGACACGTGGCTCGATACTGGTTGTGTTTGTAGTGAGAGAATTAGTGTTGCCCTGTAACTCATGCAGGTGTTCAGCCAGCAGTCATAGCTGCTGTAGTAGCTCTCTGCTACTTCAGGCCTGTCTGGCAATGACTTTTGTGTGCTGTTTGCATGGTGCTTTTCCTCCTGAGCCCTCTGCGACTTGTGATGGCTTCTTTGACTTGTCCTGCTGCACTGAATATAGTTTTGCAGAACTTACTACCTGCTGCATTGAATATATAGCTTTACATGAATTATTACCTGAAAATAGGTTCTCTCATGCCATGCTGCAACTTGGCCACTGGGGTCTGGGTGGGTGTACCCAAGGCTCCCTGGGTGAGAAAGGAAAACTCTGGTTTCCACTTGTGATTTTTCACCACTTTTTGAAGTAGATGTTCGTCTGTGATATTTAGTGCTTTATTGTCTCTACTTCATCTTGCTCTGGTAGAGCTGAAGTAGTTCTGGCTGCTTGATTTTGCTTGTGGAATTGCTTTACATTACAATGTATTAATATGAATGTTTTATAAAACAGGGCCCCGGGCTCTGCAAACACATGCACCCGTGTTCACTCTTGAGAATTAATTTTCTGCTGATAAAACCAGAGTTTCATGTCCAAACGTAGATGATACTCCTTCCTCACTGTGGCATGCGTAAAACAGAAAACTAAGTGAGAGGAAAAAAACCCTAAAAAACAACAAACCAAAAATCGCATTCAAACCCTACTGGCAAGAAGTGATTAAAAAAAAATAATTGAGAGAGGAAACAGCATAAAAGTACTAGGCTCAGTCCCATGGTGGCAAACGTGGAGGTGAGCCACTAGCATGGGTGTTGGGTAGCATGCTTAGAGGAAGATTGTGGGCAACAGAAAGAATCTTTCATGTCTTTCTGTCTGAGGAGGCAGCTTCATGGCTGGAAAAGTACGACATTTTGAGAAACAAGTATGATCATTTCAGCATTTCTCCCACTTACTAACCAGCATTGTTGAGAACATTCTGATACATTCTTACAGATTTGACAGAAATTACTATTCTGGTTCTGCCCTATTCGGGTTTCCCCTGTTTTGCTTCCCCCTGTGAATTAGCCACATTCCTGCTAAAGGCCCTGCAAAATACATATTTATCCCAGTGAAAAGGTATGTTTGAACACCAAAGTTTTTCCTCACTCTCTGTCAGAATTGTGCTGCTTTTAGTGTAGTTAAATCTGTAGCTTTTCTGCAGTTACATGTAGATAGCTCCTGCAGCAGTAGCACAGTACTGCTTTCATCTGTTCTTGTGTGGCGCGCATGGGGAAGCGCACTGCTGCCTGCACCCATCCTTTCTGTGGTCCCATCCCACAAACCCCACAACTCTGCTGATTCTGAGTACTGCAGAATTTGTGGAAAGAGTTATTTTATTTGTTTTCTTTTGGATTTCTTCTCTGTGGAGGTTATTGTTGTTCAAGAATTGTAGATGACTTAGTTTTTCAGAGCTCCTTTCCCTATAAATTTCAAAGCTAGATGAAAACAGTGACTTGACATAAAATTAACAAGTAGGCTACAAGGCAAAACGTATTCTTGCACACTCCTGTTACAGAACCGAGATGATTTCAGCATGAATGTCTAAGTTATCAGCTGTTATTTCCTCATTCCAAATCTCATTGTTTTTAAATCATATTTTTGTGATTTACGTTTAATTGAGTTTTTAGCCCTTGTGATTCTGAAGAGAAGGGATAAAAAGCATAGTTCTTCAGAGTGAAAAGAGGCGCCTAAGTAGTGACAAGTAAGTCTCATGACCCAAACCCTGCAGTACCTGGTTTGTGAAGCCCCGTCTTTGGAGACAGTTGTTTTGCGTTATGAGCCACAATTCTGCAGCTGGAGCTGCCAGAGTAGTTTTCTGCAGTCACGTGCAGCTCTGGTGTGCTTGAGGGATCTGAAGAGGAAGAGGTGTAATGGAATTAAAAAGCTTGTGAATGTCAAACAGTACTGTGGAAACTGAAAGAGATTATAAATGTATGTATGTGTGTATGCATATATATGTATGTATACACACACAATTTTATTTTTCAAATTACTGTAGGCTATAAGCTCGTCGTGTTTCTTTACCAGCTTAGTCTGTTCTGTGTGGTACTTGATTGTCCACAGTAAGACAGCTGAGTAATTTTATTCTTTGGCAAATAATAAGAGCTTTTGCAAATGTTGCTCCGTTTAGCAAACAGGCTTAATAGACCAAAAAAAGGCATTCTGAAAAATTCAACTTTCTCATTTTGACTTATTCTAAGTGAAACACTAGTGTCGAAATTTGAGTCACTGGGTATTTTAATATCAAAGCAATTATATAACGTATTTTCTGGTTAGGCTGCCAGATTGAAAGTCTGTGGCGCAAACCCCATCATTAGCTCCTTTGAATTTTCAAGCTAGCTTTCAGACTGTCCCTTCATAACAAACAGTGAAGATAGCTCAGCTTGTTTGTTTTTATGTGCACTGAATCCCCTTTACCTTGGACTGCTCAACCAGAAAATGCTGATACTTCCCCTGGTCTATCTTCCTTCAATCTCTTCCCAAGTTAATTGCAGGAAGTCTGGGGGGATCACAGCCCAGCCTGGCCCCCCTCTTTCTTCTCGGTATTGCTCTGTGTCTGCAGCGTGGGGATCTGGGAAAGAGAGAGCTCCTGGAGAAGGGAGTAGAGGAGCCTTGCTAGGAGTAGGAAGAGCATTTATTTATATGAAGACAGCCTGTTTTTTTTTCTTTAAATCAACAGGTCTAAGACAAGAAAGAAACAGTGTGTGTTTGTTTTGTTTTTTTTTTTTTTTTTTAAAAAGTCATTGAAAAGCAGTCTAGAATAACAGGTGATGAAGCCTGATGAAGCAAGCCAACACTTCTGGAAATTCAGGACTTCTAGGGAAACAAGGCATGCAATTATTTTTGCCAGTCCCAAGCACTCAAAAATCTTAAGGCAGGCTTTCCTTTTTTTAAAAAAAAAAAGTGAAGTTGGCTCAAAAAATTCATGAGACAGGATTTTTCATCTTACTGTCTGGTCTATGGGGTAGAGCAAGACAGAAAACTTCCAGTGAAAGTAAAATTTTGGTCAAAAAGACTCATTTAAAAACAAAACAAAAAAAACATGTGGGGAAGGATTTTAAAGCTGTTGGAATACTGTGGGTATTTTTGAACAATAGTGGTTTCAAAAGTGTGACAGAAATGGTCTGTTTTGTTATTTTCTCAGTTATTTTTCTTAGAATTGTTCAGAATTAACACATTTAAAAAAGAAAAAGGAATTTGAAGATCTTAATGTAAACCCAAACCAGATTTTTTCTTACGTGAAGTGAATCATTTTAGATGTACACGGAATTAATAGGGAAAAGGAAGGACTGTTTTTCTTCGGGAAAAGTTTTCCATTTCACTACTGAATTAACAAATCTGTTTGTGATCCAGGTCTTGGGTGCTTGTGCTCTTATTTCAAGTTTTGGCATTGTTGGTTTTGTGTTGGTTTGTTTTGTTTAAACTGAAGCACTACATGTGTATCTCTCTCACTTTGTTAGAGTTGTAGCTTTTTTTTAACATAGCCTTATGGCCAGCTAAACCAGTGCTGGACTAAACAAAAGATGAACATTTCGGAAGACCAACAGTTAAGATTTAAAAACTGGGTGACTGTATATACACAAGGGGACTGATGAGGGGATGTGACAAAGCACAGCTCAAGCCTGTTGTCCTCTGGCCAGGGAGGGCTTGGGTGTCCATGCGTACTCCGTGTGCAGCCTCTGCCCAGCTTTCTCTGAGGCACACAAAGGCACTGCTCAGAGGGGGCTTTCTCCCTAGCTCTTTCAGAAATTGAGTGGCATCCTGCTTCAGTTGAAATGAGGATTTTTCCTTGCTGTGGGCTTGAGTTTAGGAATACACTCCCCAGCTCCTTCTTTGTCTCACCTGTTTATTTTTCTCATCTCTCATACTTGACTCAGTCTGATCAGCAGTTGCAAGAAGGGTTTAGCTGTGTGCCTGTCATCTGGAGCAGCCTCGCTACCACCTTATTTAATTTCTGATTTCAGTCTGATGTGCTTTGTCACTTGCCTATCTATCACACAACTTTTCTCTTGTTCCTCTTGGTTTAATCCTTAGCCTGAGATATTCTGTGCTGGAGAATAATGCAACTATGTGCCCCCACCCCCAGATTCTGTGTTACAAGCCATACTACTATGAGTCCTCTTACTTCTTGTGCCTGGAATGGGCTGGGCAATGATAAATCCAGACAAGTACTGCTGCTTTTATTGTCCAGTTACGTCAGCGAAAGGCAGCTCTCAGGAATATAAACAGCCTGAGGCAGGCTGCCCTGCAGGTCACCTTGAAAGGATATCTTGTCATCGCGCCTGTACTGTTAGTCTTGTACATGAGCATTTACGCCAGCTCAGGTTTAACTTTATGCCTGTTCAGGCCTTTCCTGCATACATCTATCAGATGTACTTGTGGATGAGCTCAGGTTCGTTATAAAAGAAAAATAGTGTTGTGGTTTTCACCTGCTGAAGCATTTTTGAATTCTTCAAATGGAAAGAACAAAGGATCTATTATAAAAGGAGAGAAAATGTCCTGACAGTGCAAGGAGGAATGTACTGACAGAGGAAATGAAATTACTTTCCTCTGCTTTTGAAATGTGTGGATAGAAGTAGCCAAAATCTTCAGTATGGGAGATTCCCTATTATTATACCACCTGGAAGGTGGCCGCAAGATAATAGCGTTTTCCCTGCTTATGAACGATTTTCTTTTTTTGTGCAGGAGCAGAGTAAAATGGGGAGCGTAATTTTGCACGCAGTTAGTCCTGGCAAAGCTGCCATGCTTCCCAAGGAATTAAAACAGTAGAAATCTTAATTCCCAATGAAAATTAATGAAACATAGTAGGTGCTTTTGGAAATTTTACCCACGTGGAAAAAAATTACAACAGATCTCGTATTTCTTAGGAATGAAGAAAAGACAAGCTTTTTAGGATTGGGGATTTGTTGGTTTATTTGTTTGTTTTCTTTGAATCGGAGATTGAGAAAGCCATCTTCACACTTTTTCTGCAGTTACCTTTTAGTAATTCATTTCTGAAACAAAGTGGGGACTTCGTTTCAGAAAAGACTGTCATCTTTTTTTATGATGAGTAGCACTGGTGTCATAAAGTTGCAGATTTCTACTTAGTAATCTGCACCATTTTTTGAGGAGAATAAAGGTGAAAGCAGTTGATCAAGTAATTAAAACCAGATAAAGTCATGGAAGCAAGACAAAAATGTTACTCCTGCAGTTAGGCTGCAGTCTCTGTCTCTACTCCTCCCCTTCCCAGCAAAGCTAAAAGCTAAATGGCTTGTACCACTCCTGCCTAGGGCTCTGCATTGGCATATGCGTGCATTTAGGAAGATCTAGTGGTTTAAGCTTGTATTTGGCCTCTAGCCAGACACAGGTAAAAATTCTTGAGAAGATCGTTGCATAGGGTTGTTGCAGGGAGAGTAATTTCTAGATTTGTCTCTCCACCATGGACAAACTTGCTTTGCAATTTCTTACTCCCTTAAATTATCTTATCTTTCCCATTGTAGGATCTGGCAAGTTTTTCTCAAGGGCAGGAGTCCTGTCTTTCCTATCTCACCTGCTTCATTCTACAGGGCTCCTAACTCATCAGTTCCTCCACCGATTGCAGATGCAGAGCTCATTCTCTTTATTTTTTCCACAACCATGCTAGCTTTTTCCCCCATACTGTCTTTTCCTCCTGGTATGTTCTTTCTGAAGTGTACCATTAACCTCCTGTTGCTCAATACCGTCCGACAGAATGCTGTCGTTATGGGGCAAATGTTCTGCTCTTCCTTGCACATGTTCTGTCTGAAACCTCTTCATCACTTGGCCATTGAGTTTACCCCAGTACTACTTAGTACCCAGATGTCTTATTTACTAAAAATGCCCTGGAACTGCTCTTTTGAACATTTGTTCCGCTTCATGTTCTTGTACCTATTGAAGCCAGAATACTATCTTCTCACCCCAGAAATGGAGTAGAAACGAGTGAAATATGCAGACTCCCAGGAACAAGTCTGCTGCCTCCACAGCGGTTATGGAAAATGGCCGTGGTCCTGAGATGATGCCTTTAGTGTGTTGTGGGGAGGGTGTTAAAAGCAAGTTAGAGCAGACTAAGAGATGCTTTAAATTACACCTGAGCAGCCAGCTTGTGCCTTCTGGCCTTTCAGCTGTGCTGAGCAGAGCTGTGGTATGGTTGCATCTGCCCACAACGCCATGGTGGTTTCCTGTTTCATCCTTTCAGAATATTATCCATCAAATTCTCATCACCATCAGTATCCAGAGCACCTTGCTGACTCAGTCTGCACGCTGGGTCCTGCTTTGGCATTGCACCTATGCCAGTCTCCAAGTACTTTGCTGGAGAGAGATGGGATTGCTCAGTGGTTTTATCTTTAGCACACGTTTGAGTGTTTTGAGCTGGGGTCTGGAATCACTGCCTTCAAAACATCATTGTAAAAGAAAATGTGATTTGTAGATTACCCCAACATCTCAATCAAACATTTGAAACTTGAAAATGTTTAATTTGGCATTCCTAGCTTCACAATGACTGAAAAAGACTTTTATTTTTCTTTTTCCCTTCCTAAACATTAGTAAAGAGAAAAGTTTCTGTTCTTGGCAGAGATTTTGTGGGCCAACTTTCAGGGCAAAATATCGGTTTTTGAGTAGGGGATTCTAATGGAAAAGCTGAGCACCAAATTCACACAAGGTTCTTAATTATAGAAGCCAAAAGCTCTTCCAGATGTCTGTCAGCCCAACATGCTAGATGCTGCCATCACTGGTTTTAATAAAAGCTCATATTCAGCAAACTTTATTACTGATTTACTGTATATTAAACCAGAAAATGTTTTTCCTCTAAAAAGCAAGCAAACAAAGACCTGATATTTTCATCAGTTGCACTCCAGCATGTCATTTACTATATTAAATACCATCCCGGTTCCATTATTTTACTGAAGATTTTCTGTAGATTGCCATTGTTAAAACTGGAATTTCAGAAACTCTTGTGAAGAAGTATATAAGCAAGAAACGCACATGAACAAGTTGGTAAATGGTGCGTGCAAAACAGGCAAAGCTACTACAACGTGAACATGTATGTGACATGCACAACCAGGCAGGCATTTCTGTGAAAAGTTACCTGTTTGTACATGCAACTAATACATACTCTCAAGAAAAATGGAAGCTGAAAAAAAACCCCTGTATTTGTTCTATAACATTTTCCTGGGAAGTGTGATATGACTTTGTGAATACAAAAGTGAAGAGAACAAAACCAATAGAAAAATCATCAGTCAGAGAGTAGCTAGTGAAATCTCTGGACAATGATGTAATTAAAGTGCATTAATCATTATAAAAGATCCTTTCCCTTTAAACATCTGCTCCCATTCACTTGGCAACAGTCTGGGCAGTGTCATGAGTGATGGGGTTTTGGATTATGCTGAAGGGCATGTGTTATCTGAGAAACAATGTAGAACATCCCCAACTTGACAGGATCTGGGACAGCAGTGCTTTTCCTCAATTCAGGTATAGCATTAAGGAAATAAGGGGAAAAAAATTGGACATTGCTTACAGTGGAAAGGAAAACCTGGTATAAAACTGAACCCTGCCTTCTCAGCCATGCAAACAAAATTTAATTTGGTGCCAGTGGGTTTGAATAAAGTAATTCCTTTGGGAAAAGAGACTCTGCCCAGCCTGCTGCTTTTAAGAGAGCCTTAGGATCCATAGTTGCTTGTAGGAGAGACCTTATTCCTCCCCAATGAGAAGGAGTCCTAGATTGCTGTTTTGGCTCTGCCATTAGACTGAGTCACTTACGGAGGAATTTGTGCAGCTAGGGACTATTTTTTATCCTTGCACAAATCTGGTACCTAGTTGCATTTCCATGCAGTTGGTACCACGGACACTGGTTGTGGGCACATTTGGTGGCCCCTGTGCGCCTGCATTTTTACTTCTGTCTTGCTGTGCTTTAGTGTCTGTTAGTTAGCGTCTGTGTCTAAGGCAGAGAGGGGGAGGCAAGGGTTGTGCTTGTCTTACAGGGACACATCTGAAGGTGGAGCCCTTTGAGGCCCACTAACAGCAAAGATCCTCCAGTTGCAAAGCGACACTGATTTTTATGCTAGTCTTGTTTCCTTAGCAAATCTGTAACACACAGCAGCTAGGGAGCATGGATCTCACAAGTTTTGGATTCAGAGTGCTGTATTTCTACCCCGTTGGTCATTTACTGCTGACTTAAGGTCTCCTTTGTGGCGCATAATCAGGAAGCCTTTACCAGCCTCTAGACTTGCGGCTATATTGGCGGGGAAAATGCATGTGCCCATACGGATTTCCAGGGGAGGCAGACAAGAGGAGCCCAGATCCCATTTGGAGAAAGGACAACTGGGGCTGCGGACGTTGTACATGGTTATTCTGCTTCATTTTTGGCAGTTCTGCAAATTCACAGAGGATGGATGCTTTTTCTGCTTGGGCAGAGTGCCTTTCCAGCTGTTAGGTGGGGAAAATGAAAATAAACTCAGCTTTGGTCTTTGCTGTTCAGTTACAGGTAAAATACTTCATCTGTTTTGTGCCTGTTCATTACACTACTTACCCTCTTTGTAAGGGCTTTGTAAAAGTGGTTGGAGAGGTTCAGATACAAAGTATGTGTTTCATTGTTCTCTGTTTCTCAAAGCTGGTAAACTCATACAGTGGTATTTAAACAGAAAATCAAAACAAACCTCTTTGCTTCTCACAGAAGTGCCTAGGTTAGTATTGCAGAAGCCCAGTGTCAGGTTTAAGTGCTGTTGTCTTTAACTTCATAATGTTTTAGGTGTGCTATGGATTGCTACCGGCCTGTTGCTGCCATGCCATCTGCTGCCTTTATAGTCCAGCTCTGATAGGTCCCAGCCCGACAGCAGGGGTGTGCCAGCCACCTTTGCAGCTAGCATGTTCAGTGCTGAGCAGAAAGGGGAGCCCGTGCAGGTTGCAGCCAGGTGCCTTGGATCCACTCGCCACCATATGCCCTCTCTCCCATCTGCTTTTGCCCAGGCCCTGCTTTGTCCAAGAACACAGTTACGCTTTTCCCTAACAGCCCTAATTCCCCCCAGTAGCTTCTGGAGTCTGAAGTGAGGACGTACTCTATGTGGCTGCAGAAAGCAATGAAGGACATAGCACCTTTGAGTCCTCCTCTTTTCATTGTTTATTCTGGACCTGAACCAAAAGCTGGAAAATATATTGGTGTAGTCTTAGAAAAGTCAAATAGGTTTCCATGGCATTGTGTGGATTTTAAAAAAATAAATACAATTAATTGACAAATTTAGCTTCACATTTTCTCTGGCCAGTGGGTTCTTCACAGTTCCAGCTGCAGGCATTGGTTGCACAGGAAGCAAGGGCAGAACATTACAGGGGTAAAGGTGTCCACGAAACCTGCCTTGCATAAACACCGTTGTGCAGATATCTAACGTAAAACACAGTTTCCTTACTGTACTCACCCTGTTGTCTTTATGCTAACTTGCAAACATAGTTAGGCAAATCTGTGCACTTCATGCCATGTTTTGTACCCATCCAAAACATCCAACACTTCCAAGGGAAGCAAGCAGCTCTATTTCAAGCAAGTGTCTTCGGAGCCCACTTCTGAAAAGGTGTATAGCTGGAGTTAGACACATATGTTGAAAATGGTGGTATTAAGATGAACAGACATATTCATGTTGTGCATAGCGTCTGAAATAATGATTCAGTCATTCTCTTCTCTGAACTGTTTGTGTAACACAGGGTTTGTAAGCTTTCATTATAGTATAGGTTGTGAGCGCACACAATTACATTTTTCTTTGGAGACTCAAGTCGTATATATTGTTCATTTCAAATTTTCAGTTAAATCAGATGAGGTTACTTATGTCAAAGGGACTGTCCTTGTATCACTGCCACCTAATGGTCAGGACATTGTAGCTAGGTGGCTGGTTAGGTGTCCCCTGGAAAACTGATCCTATCACTAATACTAACCTTATTATCTTGTAAGACTAGATCATGCTGCTAACTGCCCTCAACTTCATTTTCAGCCCTTAATAGTCTGTTCTGGAGCCTCACTGGACACTGGTGTGTACGTTCTCACTGTGATGGAATATAAGAGATGAGGAAATTTAGTTTTCGTATGGCAAAATCCAGGAGGAAAGGGAAAGCATTAATCAGATGGGTGTAATCTCCAAGGGAGCAAGTACTTCATTTTAATTCAGCATTTCCCTTTGATGAAAACTTTAGTGAACATTATTATGTGGAATTTATATGAAGCCTGGGTTTAGGTAATCGGCTTTAATATTTATACTCTTAGGGAAAAAATGAAATCATTAGTAAGCATGCATAATTAATGAATAAATTATATTTTTCCTTTGTTTTCCTTCAGGTATAAGGAAATGCTAGATCTAGTGATACCACCCAGCCTGACTGTAAATAGAGAGTGCCCTGACAGACTGAAGCTTAACCTTTCCAACATTTATGCCACGGCTCCAGATGACATAGAAGGTAGGCTGCTTCTTTTGCTTACTCTTTACTGGCTTTAACATAATGCGTATATATATGTGTGTGTGTGTGTAACCAAAAGGAACTGGCCACATGCAAGGCCTCTGCTTCTGAAAATTAGTTCTGCAGTATAGTGAGCTACTGAGATTTTTGAGTATTTTTCTGTAGACGCTCCAGTTGTGGCCGAATCCTTTAGTTCAGCAATGGTTTGGATGCAAATGGAATTGAAATATTTTATATGTAGATTTATATCTGTGTATAGTAGGTGCATACATACACACGTGTGCGTGTGTATGTTTGCTCCACTGGAGTAATTGCAGGTATAAAATATATTTTGTGTAGAGCTGGTAGTTTTTGTTTGGACCCCACTAGAGCCCCAGTGGTGGCATGAACGTGATCCCTGTGGTTCCGTGACTGTGGTGCTGCTGCTGTTGGGTTAGGGAGCGTGGGGGCTCCCAGGTCCAACAACATATCGCGCATCCAGAAAACGTTTTGCCAAAGCAGCCCCGTGCCCCAATGTGCATTGCTCTGAGATCATTGCTATGATCTCCAAACAGCCCTGCTGGCCTCTGGTCTGAAGTTTCACATTTGGCAAGTACCAAGGACAAATTCTTTCAGTGGTTGAGGCTCTGATGGAAATTTATCTGTTCTTCTCCTCCTCCTTCCCCCCCATCATACTGTTCAAATGAAGGAAACAGAAGAATGTTAAATCTGCTAAAAAAATTATTGGCAAGTGATGCAGCTGAACTAGTTCTTGCTAGTACAATCCCAGCTATTGTTTGCTGCGGTCAGGATCTGTCAGCCTTCCTTTTGGAGGGGAGTTAGCAAAAGGCACTGGCTATTATATTTTAGCAGTATGTTTAACCCTTCATTTATAGACTCTTGGAAGCCAAGGAGGTGTTTTGCTTGCATGTTTACTAACGCATTAGAAATTGCGTGATTAAATCATGTACATCATGACTGCCTATTTACTAGAGCAGTTGAAGGGATAACAATCTAAAGGAAGCATCCTTTTAAATGTATGTGTTTTGCAGAAAAGATTAGAGCTAGAAATTATTTTTAAATACATCGATATATAAACTTTTTGGTGCAGGAACTATTTGTTATTATGCGATATAAATAAGAGCCAACATAGCACTTGTACTGTTGGACACCAGTTTGCTAGTGACAGCTCATTTTGATAAGTTTCTTATAGTAATATTATGGTTATTTTTCTACAGAATGATCACCTGTGCTACCAAGATTATGCTCTTTTCCTTGAAAGTACTTCTTGTTAATTTGAAGAACCCAAAAATACTTGTGTGTTTGTCAAGTCTCAGACTGCCAGAGTTTTTAATGCAATAAATGCACACAAATATATGCTCTGTATTACACATAGTTTTAATTTTAGCAAGTCTAGTTGCAATACTTATATGGATGTTCGTGTAGATGTCTGGTCTGCTATTTTCATGGGTGCTTATCATGATATATGCAATTACGTCAATATAATTTTCAAATGCACATTTTGCCTGTGGTCCTACACTTTTGCGTAGAAACACATGTAGGTTTAACTTGCCTTTTTTGGCAATGATGGTAGAGTATTGCATATTCACATGCAGTAAATCCCCACTTGGCATTCTTGGCAAACGTATTTACTCTGTATGTACCTCTTTAAAAAATAAAAAATTGAAGATGTAATATTTTTCAAATAGAAAAGAAATTAAGTTTATGCTCAAACTGTCTGTTCTGCTGTTTTTCAAATGTAAAAGGCATGAATTAAACGAATGAAAACTAAAAAAGGTATATTTCTTCAATGCAATTCTGTTTGTTAATGAGGAACAGTGTGACAGAAATGGTATAGTTTTTGTTTTCACAATCTAAAAATCTAATTTTTTAAACTGTTTTCTTTCAGGTAAGTCAAAGTAAATTTTTCATAGTGAGTTTGAAGGTGAGTCAGGTAAGCCCAGCTTTGGATTTAAAACGAATCTTTTTTTCTGTATCTGTGTGTGTAAGTGAGTAAGGACATTTCTATAACAGTATCCTTTGTCAATTTATTTTATTTTTTTTTTAAACTAAACCTCTCTGCCTGTTGCTTGGGAAAGAGGTTACTGTTGCCCACATTTTATAGGAAGAGGAACTAAGGCAGGGTTGTTGGGGTGGGTTTTACTTTTCCAAGGTGTTTCTGGGTTGTAAAAGCGTGGAGAAGGAGTCCTTATGGTTTTGTTTCTGTCAGTAGTTAGGGTGACTCTGTTAGCGATTAGGGCTGTATAGGTTGCACGGTCCCTCCCCTGGTATGCTCTCCTCCTGCCTGAGCTGTCCTTTGCAAACAGGTCAGTGCTCAGAGCACATAGTGTCTGCAGGGGACCCTGGAAGAGGACACAAGGGCTTGTATCTGTGATATTTGCCCTTCTGTGGTGTTTTGGGGGTGTACTCAGCCAGAAGGAGAGCTCTGGCAGAGCTGGGGGACAACTTAGGAGAGGTGGGATCAGAAAGGGCACGAGGCTTGAATTTGTTGTGGAGGAGGGTGCAGTGAAAGGGATATGCCACAGGAAGGCACTTGGGAGGAGGAAGAGCGGAGAGTGGGTGATGAAAGTGTGTTTGATCACAGGGGCTGTATTTGGGCGAGTTTGTTCTTTTTCTTCTTCATATGCAAAGAGGAGACGAAGGGGGTGGAACAGATGTCCAGCATGGTGCTAGGAAAGACATTAGAAGCTGGCACATAGGCTTGGGGACAGATGATTCTTGGGGTCTGTTGCTGCACAGATAGATGTACCCAAGCTGGGCTTTTCCTTTTAATAATAACGATGATGATGATGATGATAAGCAGCAGTGTCGATGCAGTCGTGGCCAGCTCACTCTGAAACCTGTTCCTCCCAGTTGTCAGTGCCTTTGTTACCAGAGCCACCTTCCCTAAAGCAATGATGCTGTAGTAACACTGCTCTGATACTGCACGTGAAACAGTTGGGAGGCTCTTAAAGGTAAGTATGGGGCAAGAAAGTGGTCGCAGTCAGCTTGCAGGCGCTCAGCTGGGAACATTACCGAAAAAAGGCTGTTTGCTTTTAGATTCAGAAGAGTTCAGTAAGCACCTAAGTACAGACGTCTTTATTTTCACGTTTTTAATCTATTCTAACCTAACGTGTAGTTCTTCTAAACAACTGCAATTATCCCGGAGAAGAGAAGAAGGAGTACATGTATATTACTCGAATTTTTTTTATTCTGAATAAAGTTATGTCTCAAGATTTTCGAGTTTGTGAAAAAAGGGCCTCCTCTTTGAAGAAAGTGTGCAGTTTAGATGTTTCCATCTTTTAAACAAATTATTGTTTCCTAGGAAATTCAGCTCAGTCTTATTAAGCTCAGTATTATGTTTTCTAGGAAATTTAGAATTTCAGCATTATTATATACAGTAAACATGCAAATAAACATCCTAAAAATAATTTAATTAATATTTTTGTATTATTATTAGATATAGTAGACATTATATGAATTAACTTTCTAAAAAAAGAATAATACCTAGTAATTAATATTTTTGGTTAGAACTCATGCACCTCCATTGGGGTTTTTCCATAAACAAGTGAATAAAGTTAAAAATGCATTTTTAAATGAAATTTAGTTTAAAAAGGTATCAGATTAAATGGCTGCATTTTTAAAAATAGTTTAGCGTAATGTCCATATTAAAATGTAAAATGATGATAAAGCCATATAAAATGTTGTGAAAATGGGTTGTGTAGGAAAGAACAATTTCAAAAGAGAGTTAAATCAGGAGGAACGAATATTTCATATGTGAGCATGTCAGATCTTTTTGGACATTTCTCCAGGTTTATGGCATAACAAGTTACTCAAACCCATAGGTCTACTTGCATGTATTTAGACTTTATATGTATTGTGTATTTCATCAAATAAAATATGCTTTAAATGTTTAATTCACCAACTTACAAATGGTTGAACAAATGAAGTGGTGCTGTTTTGGACAACTTCGTACTGAAGATAATCCATTTACAGTGTTGTGGGTACATCCCTGTCGATGCATGGGACAGCACTGCAGATGTTTTCTGCCTGGCGGTAGCAATGTGCGGGCCTCGGGGGCACTGCAGGAATCTCCCTTTCCACTGAGCATGTGCACCTGCAGTTGAGAGATCATCTTGTGCATGTCATTAGGTGATAATTCCTATCCCATGTAACAAATTATGCTATAGATGCCAGCAGCCTATGTCAATGATGGTGGTGCTGCCATCAGCAGACAACATGATGCTTGATGTTCTCCCTATGTTGAGAAGCTGTGTGCAATTAGTCTGGTGCGTTCATTGATGCAGCCAGCAGATAGAGATGCTGAATCTGTTGTGCCTAATGTCATTATTGATGATTGTGAGGGTGTTTTCGCATTTATAGTGCTGTAATAACATCTAACAGCTCCAGCCAGGAACTGAAAAGCAAAATTTGGATGGCGTTATGGAGGCAACCTGCTTAATACTCATGGTGGCATTTAGGTATGATGTTTTCAATACAACTTGTAGGCAACTTGCAGGTTTTAATATAGTTTTTTTAAAAATTTTAATTAATTAAACCTAAATTTATCTCTAAAAAAGGTGGTGGCACATTTTTCTTTGGTAGTGTTGCAGGACACAACTGTTTGGTATGTTGGAAGGCATCCTGCACGTATAACCTGTGTGAAACATTTTCTACTGGTTTAATATTTTGATTGCTGGCAGGTCAATAAGGTAGGTTATAGTTAACTCAAAAAATTCAAGAGTAAGGAGATATACAATGTTGTATTTTTGGTATTTATTTTGATTTGATATATTTTAATGAACATGACAGAAAGTCAGTCAAGGTCTAGGAGAGTACCAAAAAAAGCAAAAGAGTAAAAAGTGCAGTGAGCTTAAATCACTTCAGTAATCATAATAGCTGCTTTTATACCCTTTAGCATATGAGTCATCCCACCAAAGCCCAGCTTCATGATTAATATCAATCCCATGAGAAGAAGAAACTGGTAGCTCAATCAATCAGTATTACCCTCAGTTAAAAACTGAATCTGTATTTGTTGTTAAGTGGAGAATAACTTTCTTACCTACTTCAGTTTGTGGAGATTCACTAAAAACAAAGTCTTCTAATTCCTGTATATTCTTCTCAAACCAGCAGTGGTAAAAACAGTGGTATCAGCTTGGCCATAGAACAGAACATGATGAAAATCTAAGACCCTTTAATTTTGTTTTCCAGGCAGCAGCAAAGCAGCTCCACAGTGTCCTCTCCATCTGTACTCCACAAAGTGAGTGCTCGTGCCAAGTGCTGTAATTTAAAAACCGCGTTTTGCTGAACAGCCATTTTGTGCAGACTTCTGTCACCTTAAAATGCATTTGCCTTAAGCCCACCCACCTGTTTCTTTGCATGTTTCTGGCCCAGTGAAGTAACCGGTTCTTAATCTTGTTAGATATGGAGTGAAAGAAGGTTTGAGGTACTGTACTGTTGTACCCCTGGGAATCCAAACAGTATCAGTTTGAGTATTGTTGTGTTTATGAGTGACCACAGAGGAATATGTTGAAATGTCAGAGGTTTCTCTTGACACTCGGTTGTTTAGCAAACTCAAAATGAAACATGAAAAATCAGAGTATTGATTTTTATTTTATTTTTTAACTTGCACATGTTTTGCACAGTCTTCAAGTCCCCATGCATTTAGGCAGCTTAAAGCCTAAATAGCTCATGTCAGGAGCCGTATACTGAAACAAACTTTTGCCCCAGTCTTGTCAATTCTGAATTCCCAAAATATTCACCATCATACTTTGGATATTATTTTATCAAAATGTCTAGAAGTGTTCTACATGTGCTCTAGAAAATCATGTACAGTAACTATTGCCTTAGACCTTCTGTTTTCTTGTTCTGAATAGACATTATCCCCATATAGTGACAGTCTCATCTTTCCCAACAATGGCAACGTACGGACAGGCTCAGTACAGTGCGGGAATCCAGCAGGCTGCTGCATACACTGCCTATCCTCCTCCGGGGCAGCCCTATGGCATACCCTCCTACAGTGAGTACTTCGACATCATGTTACCTTTGAGGATATCTTCCTCTTGCTCCTAGAAGAATATATTTGAAGTCTTAAGCTTTAGAATGAAAGGTCATTTCTGTCTTGACAATGTTCTCTTCTTAGGCTTAGAGGAAAAACTGACTTTGTTAAAAATATTAGGATTACTTTGAACTATCTATCAGCTCTTGATGTCCTGGGTTATGATCTTAAAAACTAGGCAAGTTTGGAGACAGTCAATAGTAGGATATGAGACAGCATGAGAAACTCGGGTTCAGTAGGATGTGCCACTTAAGAGTAGTAGCTGGTGAGTGTTCCCATGACTCACTGCCAAGACAAAGTCTCTTGCAGTAAGTATGATATTTAGGTAAACTACACTTTGCCTTCCTTGATTCTTCTTGGAGTTTCAATGATACAAGCTACTTTAAGAAAAACTTTTTGTATATTGTTATGGAAGAACCGAGGCAGAGAGAATAAGGCATGGGTGAAATGATACAGAGTACTTTGGTTTCAGAATATGGTTCATATTTAAATGGACAGTTGTTAGCTGTAGGTGCAGTAAACATTTCTAACCCATCAGCTTTGTTTCTCTGGTTTTCTGCACAGCCTCGCCAGCAGCTGTGGGGAGACAGTGCTGGGCAGGAGCAGCTGGGGGATTCAGGCAGGGGACTAATTAAACCAGCACTTCTGACAGGGGAATGCCTGGTAAACTAACAGTTAAGAGTGTCTTCAAGCTCTGCATGGAAATATTGAGCTCTTGAGGGAGCTGGGAGGTTCTTTCTACTCCTAAAGACGATAGAGATACTGCTCTTGCTTAGGTACAGCTCTTTTAACAGAAAGCTTTGGGCTCCTTATTCCAAGCTGATCCTGTGAGCGCTGAGTCTTGCAGCATTCAAATGGCTTCATAGTTCTTTTTCCGCTCCTGTTTTCTCTTGTGCTTTTAAACACCTTCATTTGCTTGGCAAATACAGTATCCCTTCCCAACAAGAAGCTTCTATACACTCATTGACAAGGCTTTTATTGAAGGGAAGTTCAATGCAATGGTCTGGAAAGCCAGGGAAGTGGGCTTGGCAGAGCTGAAGCTCTACCAGGATGATGAGAGGAATGTTTTGAGACCCTTTCCTGGAGCTACTTGTGTGTTTGCATCAGCTGGCTGATTTCCAAGGCAAACTATGAACAGTTGTCCTGTTAGAGCAGGTGAAAGTAGAGCCATTTGCTACTGCCTAGAGTCTTTAGGGCATACATGTGTCAGGCCCATATGCTGCTTATAAATCCTGCGGATGACCTCTTAGCATCCTTGAGCAGCGATTTCCCTCCCCCAGCCCATACACCCTCTCTAAGATACTCAACACAGCATATGAAAAACTCCACCTGGCTGACAACCAAGAACAATGAAACAGTATTGGTTTTAGGCACAAAAATAAAACTCGGCCAGTTTCTAGACAAAACAGAACATTGTGTGGAAATTAATTTGGTGCTAAGTTATTTCGCTGTCTGACAACAATTTTTATACTTCCAAAAAGGCCCATTGGCTGAAGATTAATTGTAGCTGGGGTAGGTTGAATGCTCGCATGCGGAGTGCTGATGTAATTGACAAGCGGCTTCTCTGCGCACACTCATAAATCCCTTCGCTTCCCCAGCAGTAATGGAGCCGGACGCTTGCACCAACACATGTTTGTTCACTGTCCAAATAAAATTCCCGCATTTCACAATGCAGCATTGTCATCTTGTTGCTAACTTTTACTCAAATTGCATTGCAGCTATTCTGACCTAAAGCTAAAAGAAGTGATTTTTATTAGAGAAAACATTATCTGGGAGAACTTACTCCCAACCTGAGCAAACGCAGACTTGTTACTTTTAAGAGTCATTAAGGTAGAAAACATGTTTGGTGAAAGGCACATGAATTCAACTTGTCTTTTGGCAAGTTTGCTTACAAGTGCTAAAAGATGACAACAGCCTGGGAAGTGTATAAATCCAAGGCCAGAACATCAACAGGGTCTTTGTTTAGTCCCAGCATTCAGGGTGTGTCCAATGGCCATTTTTTGTTTTGTGCAAATAGGCATGCAAAAAGGAGGGAAGAATCATGCCCAAAGGGTTCATAATAAGATGCACCTTTCAGCTGTTTATTTTAATAATACAGCTGTACAGTCTCGGCAGCATCTCAGAATAAAATATCAACCCCTTTCACTACCAGCAAAGGTTTCATCTTGCAATGTTTAATTCAGTTATTGCTGTTCCCCTGTAAATTGTCAGTTTAATTGCCTGATTTCAGTAATGAGAAGATTTTTGTGGCTTCAGGTCTTACCTATTGTTCCTGAACTGTATATCTAACTGAATAGATGAGAACCCTCCTGTATGACTTGCCAATAAATATTTTGCTACCAAAGCTGAAAATATAATGCAAGTAAAAGATAACTCTGTTGAGAACAGAAGTCTTGAGGTTATTTCGCTGAAGGTCCTATTGCTTTGTTAATCATTGCTTGCATCTGATAACCGTTGAGAAAGTTCATGAGTCAATGAGTTTGTTTAATTCTAAAACAAAACTAGTCAGAAATTGTTTTTGAAAACACTATTATTCATGGTTGTTTCCCCATCTTAGCAGAAGTTCATTCAGGTGTGGATACAGGATGTAGCTGACTCAAATATTATTTGTGATGAATTTACTTGACTATTATTTAAGAGCTTACCTGTTTGGGTAATGCACATAATTAAAAAAATATGTAAGAAAGTGTAGGAGAAAAAGAGTTTATTAGGTTAAAATCTAGCTGAAAAATTGTTAATTCCTAAACTTGCTTTTTTACACCTTTATATGACAAACACTCATGTTCTGCTCTTGGTTCCTACTGTATGCCCCAAAGGCATCAAAACAGAAGACAGCCTGAGCCATTCCCCAGGGCAGAGTGGGTTTCTTAGCTATGGATCCAGCTTCAGTACCCCAACTGCCGGACAAGCACCGTACACATACCAGATGCATGGTGAGTACAGCTTGATGCAATGAGAAGTCAGAATCCTATATACCCCCATATCAGACCAGTTCTTCTTTTGCAATTACAGTGAAAAGCTTAGGTATAGGCAGTCAGGGTAGGGAAGGAGGTAAGTCTTCATAGACCTGTTTTGCTCATCAAGGAATTAATTTCTGGCCGAGGTACTGGATTTAGCAGTAGTATACCCTAGCAAAACTTCACAGATGATCAATATAAGCTTTGCCTTTCTGCAGAAACTGTGTCATCTTTTTTTTAATTAATTTTGTGACTGAATACCTGGGATTGCTGTGTTGGTGTGAATTCCTAGATTCTGAGTGGAAGCAAAACAAAGGTGGATTTACACTTCATGCAAACAGTAATGTTAGTGTTATGCTTCTGCTTTATGCTGTCCTGAACAAACTGCTCTGTGGTTAAGCTGCTGTATATTCTCTCCACTATTTTTTTTTTTTAAAAAGCTGATACCTTGATCCTCAAAATTATTTTTTTTTACAGTTCAGACATAACTAATACCTGCTAAGATAGGTCTGCCTCTTTTAACTCCCAAGGTACCAACACCATTAATTACCTACATACTACTGAGGTAAGGTTCAGAAGAGCAGAGCTGAAAGCAGCTGTTTTTTCCTCAAGGTTACTGAGCTAAGATTTAGTAAGTTTAGAATAACTTTTATTGTTGTCAGAATAATAATTGATTATCACTTGGATTCCCTTAAGGCTTCAAAGACAGTGCCTTGTGCTTGTAGCTTTATAACACTTTGTTTTGTTGTACAACCAGGAATGCCAAAATACACTTTGATTTCTAAAAATAAAACTTACAAATTCCTTTCTGGTCATTCTGTTTGATAAGCTGTATGAAACACCAGCTCTCAGGAGATTGAATGTTGACTTGCCAACTCCAAGAAAGTCATGAAAGGGTTTAAAACTGAATTGCCAAGAGAATGCTGGAATTTCATTTGTGATTCCCTTTAGTCCATTTCTAGCATGGTTTTTGATTTCTTTGAGCATTTTGGTGCTGTTGGTCAGAAACCTGAACTGCATATGGTGAGTTTTCATTATTTGGCTGGCATAGCATGTGCTTTTTCCTCCAGTGTGTACTGTTCCTGATCTTTGTGAATTATGTTGATTTTTATTTTTTTATTTTCCTGGGACTTGCTGAGTCATTAAGCATGAATTGGAGGAGTACTAAAATTTGGATGTACTCTGTGTAATCTGGATTTAAAAACACCTGTCCAGGCAATCCTGCAAAGAATGATCATAAATTCTAATGCAACAATAGCAGATGAGAGGAACCATAGTGTAATCATTTCAGCTTTATCAATCATTTTACATACAAGAAGAATAATGAGTATATTCTGAGAAATAGATTATGTCCTTAAAATGTCACTCCATCCTTGTGCTTTTACCTTGAGTCCCCTGGGAGTGCATTTTCATTCCTCACCTGTAGGCTTCATATTCTGAGTCCACTTTGGTGTTTGTATTGAACTTGACTAGTAAAAAGTAAAAATTAGATTTTGTGTTCTGCTAAACCTCAGCACACCTGCGTTTCAAAGTGCCTTGCATTAAGCATGAATTGCCATGAGTGCATGAACTGTGCCAAGTGGTAAAAAAAACATTTCTAAGAGATCAAAATGCAAATATTCTTGCTGTTTCTTAGCAAATATCTTCATTACTGTCAAAGATGTGACAGTAGCACAAATGAACATACCTCAAGCAGTTTAAAATTGCCCAATTTAGGTGCTGGTGAATGGGAAGAGTCAAGGAGCCTATCAGCCACGCAGGCTAAACATGCCGCACCCTTTGCTGCTGTAGCTATATGTATCCAGACTCGCTAATTTGCAAGCAGCTGAGGTACAACTGCAGCAGCTCTCACAGCAGCAGTGCTAGTCCGTCTGTACGACATGTACATGAGCTCTCTGAGAGGCTGTTTCACTGGAGGAAAAAAGTCACTCCAAGGGGAGTGATTTTGCTGGAGGGAAGGCGAATGCACACTAGGATAAAACTCTGCCTTGGCTTTGTCCTTCCCTCAGATATTTTCCAAGAGTTGGGAAACCAAAGAGGAATTGCATGGCTTTCCCAAGTTCTAGTAGAAGGCATGGAAGGGGAAAGAGATCAAGTCTCTCACTTTGCTTTTTTGAGATTGTTGGGGGTCTTTTTTAAAACCTCCAAGTAAAATGCCCTTTTGTGTCATTACACTTAGCTACCCCCTTGCACAACTGTCTTCTGTCAATCCTCTCAATTCTTCTCAACTCTGAATGTGAAAGGTGGACAGACACATCTACTTCGATTTTAATTCTGAGAGTAAATAAAATCCTAAACAGTTATGAAAACTGGGAAACAAGGTAAAACCCATTTTATTCTAGAAATTATTTAAGAAAGCTGAGGACTGAGAGGTGACCCTCTCCTGAGACTTCACGTGCTAGTTTTGTCAGAGCACATATCTCTAACATTAAGGTGGGTTTTGTGGCTTGAATCCCTCATGGGACATGCTGGAGACAGCTGGGTTGAATGTGTCACAAAAAAATTTAAAAAAAAAAGTAACCTATTGGTGGGGGCAGGGGTTGTCATCTTGACTTCTACAAGCTTTATCTGTCCTACTCCTAACAGGAGTTCAGTTTTTGGCTTCTATTTTGCTCCTTGAACATACCAATCTTGTCTTGAGATTGTGTTACGCTATCAGCAGTGGAAGTCCTCTCTTTTTGGTAAAACTGTGGCTTGCGGTTACCAGCAGTTGTAGGTGCTGGAGTGTCACAGCTTCGCCGATAGGCTGAAGCACCAGGTCTGTGCTCTCCCAAAGCAGTAGCAGCCATTGTGCCTTCTGACTAACTGCTGTATGATTGGATACCGATGACTGTAACACCACTATTGACAAAGTACTGGTGTTTTCTTTTGCTGCCTTGGAAGATCGGTGTGTTCCTGTCTAGGTTTCTGTTGTTTTTTGTTGCCCCAGAACACAGCTTCCACATGTGCTTTGTGTTAGCTTAGAAGAATCTGAGCTGTTTGAGAGGGCAAACTCTTAACTTACTTGGGAGTGCAGTTTTTAAGATGGCCCCTTTGTTCAATCAAGAGGTTTAGACAAGCAGATTTTGTGCATCAGCACTTGAAAATATTACACTTGCAAACAATAGTGACGCAACCATGTGTTGTACCAAAACAGGCTGGGAGGAGATTCATGCATATGTGTATGAGCATGAATGTGCCTAAAGTGCTTTCAGATAATGTTCCCTAGGGTGATGCTGTGGTATTAGGTGAAATCAGTTCTTCTCAGATTTTTATGCCAGGAAGATCATTTTAGCCAGCTCTCTAAGCATTTAATGCAAAAGAAAACAGAGGAAAACAGTTTCTGCAAGTGGCAGGTGCTTACTCCAAGGCAAAGGGAGCAGGAGTAAATGTGTCTTCCTGTTGTAAACAAACATTTCCACCCTTCTCCTTGCTCAGGAGAGGAACAATCTGAAGCTCCCTGACCGTACAGTTTATTTACCTTGCGGAGTACTAGTGAAAGGTTTGAGTGAGAAGCCAGGAGCCTTCCTGTGCTGAGTGCCACTGAGGAATGTGTGCTCAGTGCTTTCCCATGCCACAGCACTTGGGGGTGGGGAGGTGATTGCTCCTTCTCCCTAATGCGAGCAAGCAACTCTCCCTGCTGCCCAGCACCAGGACTATTGAGACTTATGCTAAGTTCACATCACTCCTTTTGGTCACCCTGTGGCTGACCCAGGCAGGGACTCTGGGTGATGAGCTAAACCAGCTGAAAAGGGCAATTTTTTATTTACGTATTTTTATAAAATCAATTTTCAGGGGGACTTTAAGAGTCAAGCTCTTAACCCCCACTTCAAGGACAAAACATTTATTGCATCATGTTGAAAGAGAGATCTTTAAGAGGGTGACTTGCAGGAGATCAGCAAGGAAAGGTATCTCCAGGAGTATGTGCTGCTCGGTTTTGTATTTTAAAGTGTGAGGAAAAAATTCCTTTCTTAAGTTCTGCAAGTATTTTAAGATGGTAATAGCTCAAGTACATAAGTGAAGTAACTTTGGTATTGTTTGCCTCCATTGAGAACCAGCTCCCAGAGCAATGTAGTGAAGTCATCTGCAGGCGGGCATGGGTGGTCAGACTGTGAATCTTGAGTGGATTGTGCAGCCTATGCGGTTCCTCCTCACTGTCCCCTCGTTAAGAGTTACATGGTCCAGCCAGCAAATAGGCACCCATCATTGGTGTGTTATGCCAATCACCAACGAATAAATGACCTTTTGGGTGACAAATACTTTGTCTCACAGGGCTCTAGGACAAATGTTCTCCTTCCATAAGTGCCAACGTAGTTGGCGCTGGTTTGTTTGCTCTCATGTTTGGTACCAGCACTAACTCTGGCTGGGATACATGTGTCGGGTTGCAGCCTCACCTCCCTGATGGCTGTTGTTACTAACATGGTACTTCTGAAGCTAAATTGTGCTCTCTCTTAAATCTGTTCGTTTTCATTACAAACACAGATGATGCAGGTGTAATGGGGTAGCATTCAGCTTTTCATCTTTAATTTCAATTATCAACTGTATCCTGGTTCTTGAGCGAGAACAGAATCTGCTAAAAAGCAAGAATGAGGACAGAACATTCTTTTGGTCATTAAGAATGTAAAAGAAAAAAACCACCTATTTTACAGCCAGCCAGAAGGGGTAATCTATTTTCATGCTTCCCTAGCATGAAAATAAATTAAATGTGGAAGGGTTTATAAGCCAAATAGCTAATGCAGTATGTCATACACATATATGAATACAAAAGATGAGATTGACAAGTTCCATAGCTCATAAAAATGACATGAAATTATGTCACAAAGGTACTATAGATTGAAATAATTATTTTAATTGCCATCTAACAGTAGATATGATAGTATATCATCAGACTTTGAGTAACATTCAAATAAACTGAAATCTGCTATTTACTTATTTTCTCCGAAGGAGTGACTTTTTTCTCTTTTTTTAACCTGTGCTATATACAGTGTTGTTTCATGTAATTATTGTATTTAGAAAATTAATTTGTTTCATAATGAAGCGAAGATATTTGAAATACGCATGTGACCAATCTGGGGATGCCACTCATTTTTAGAGTCATGAATCTGAAGAGGAGGCAACAGCTTAGGTTACGTTTGTGTTTTTAAAGTGATAAATTTGTAATGCTGGTAAACAAATGTTGCTTCAAGGTCTATGCCATTTCTTAATCAATCCTCATGTAAGTGTACAATTACAGCACCAAATCCCCAAACAACACCCTAGGCTAGATATTAGAAGTATATTGTGCTTTTTAGCACACATTTTTCGAAGTTTTACATTTTCTGACGATTTAGTAGTTCAGTGATTTGCTCAGACTTTTGGTAAAATTATTATTCAGTAATAGAAGTTGAACATAAGATACAAAGATTGTATTCAACTTCTGCCCCAAAGAGCTTACTGTCTTAATGGCAATTGAGAAAACTGCTTGTTGTTGCCAAGGGTGGGGGAGAAATCTTTGGAATATAAGAAACTTATCATTTAATAAGCTATGTAAAACACAAAGAGAAAACTGTGCCAGCACATTAGCTAACAGAAAACCATCAGCTATGCAGAGAGAGCAATAGCAGCCAGCTTATAGAGCATTTCCTGTGGTCGCATGGGCATGTGTTACCCCTTTATTGCGCATCAGGCCATCTCTTCTCAGCTTGTCATTAATTTCTAGACAATGCCTTGCTCTTCAGTTATTATTGCTAAAATGACAGCTGGTATGAAACTGTGAAGTTGCACAACAGTTAAAACTGTGGCCAAAGACCACTGTGGATACTGTCGTTGGGCAGGAAAAGATTTGACCACTTTTTTTTTTTTTAATACCCAAATCCAGCTACCCACAAAATACTTTTTACATTACAAAGGAAAATTCAGTTATGTAACTGGGGTAACTTTCCTTTGCCAAAGAATTGCAAAGCAGTATTGAGTTCAGTACAGACATAAATTTGGGGCCAAAGACCTACGCAGTGAAATTCTTTGCTACTGCTGAGCATTTGTTTTCTTTGTAGAGTCCATTCTGATCAGCTGTCAAATAATGAATGAATAGAAAGCAGCATTTCTTTTGTGCAATGCTGATTTGAAATGGACTAATTATGTTTGTTGCTTATGTTTGTGGAATGAATTGCTTATGAATTGTTCTCCTGGCCTGAGACCAAGTAAAACCTGAATATTTAATCAGTTGAAATGTTTTCTTATGCTGGAAACATTTTGGCTCTTGTTAATATCTGGATAATCTAGACAATTTTTTTCCAAGAGATGCCTGAATTTCTTGTGAATGTGTGCCAGTTTGTGTGTTACATATTTAATATGAGCCCATAAATATCTATTTGGCATGAATAGTTAGCTCTGCATGCATGAATTTTGCAAAGGAAGTGGCATGTTTAATTTCAAGCTTGATTCTTTAAGTACTTAGTGATGAAATGTGTGAGAAGGGGAAATTTCAATCTACAATTGAGAAATGTGGATCACGCTTTGGCATACAGATAGTGAATCCATCTGAAGTCCCATAAGATGAAGGAGAGCAAGAGCATGTTCTCAGCAAAGTGTCACTCAGATGCCTTAGATTCATAAAATTAAAACCTCAGTAGAAAATGAGTAGTCTCTTTCAAAAGCTTCTGCTTCACAGCTGGTTTGCATTAGTTGCAGTCTAAAACTGTGGCAGTAAAGCCATGCTCCACTCCGTGGTGAGTTCAGCAGGGAGAGGCCTCTCTTCAGGAGGGGTCAGACCTCACTTCTTACAGTGTAAATACAAGGTTCCTCAGAATAACAGCACAGTCTCCCTTTCAAAGATTTTTAAACACCAGGGGCTGACCATGCTACATTTACTTTGTTCTAAAATGAGCTGTCTTGCAGGAGAGGGAAGTCAAGGGGAGAGGCAAAGTTGTTAACAGTGATGCACTGTAAGCTGAAAGCATCTGTGCTACTGCTACCCAAGGAGAAAGCCCTGCTCTAACTTTTCCCATTTATTGCTTTTTTGAGGTTCCGTTCAGAACTCATACCTTGGTCATTATTAAACAAGGAGGGACTGGGAAGAGGATGCGCTATTGGAAGGAGTAGACACTGGAGTGTGGATGGTCCTGAAACTAGGGGAGCAAATGTGTGTTTGCAAGAGAGAAATGGGCTGATAATTCTGCTCTGTCTGGGCTATCAGGCGTTATTGTCAATGTCTTTATCCCTGAGGAACACCAGGTTTTGTGGTAAGGCTTAAAGCTTGTGTGTGGGGACAGGTTCTCATAGCTGAATAGCACACATGGAAACTCAGAAGTAATGGCAAAATGATACTAACTGTAGAGATGATGGTGATAGAGCCAAAACCAGGAATCTTCTCTGAGACAGAGCATTTACTTTGGAGGTATCTCGTGTCTGCTGAGGTGCTCAAGAGGAGGTTTCACTAGAAGGATGTGTGGAGGAGGGCTCTGCCCACACGCAGCTGCCTGCTGTGAAGAGCTGGCTTGCACTTCCTGAGGCTTCATTCTTCTAGTTTTGTTTCCTACATTTCAGAGTGTCTGTCCAAATCTCTGTGCTTAAGAACTACTACAGGTAGTTTTAGAAGAATATGTTTGAGTGTAAGACAAGTCATTGGTTCACTGCAGAAAGTGTTGGAAAAAATGCCGTGGTTGTCCTCTACAAAAGATCAGACTTGATATCCATAAAGTCTAGCTGGCTGTCTGGGTGTTCACACTGAAACAAATGTATGAGTGCTGTCCGGTGGTGGTGGTGATGCTGTTTTTACATCATGACTGCAACTGTGAACCTTGCTCATGGATTAGGGTAGATAAAGAGTTACAAAATGTGTAAAGGAAGAGTAATAATACTAGTCTGCATTAGAAGCAGTAACTTGAGCATCTTGGCCTCCTACCCTGTGGCAGAAGTTTTGGAGGAATTGCAGAAAATTAGTATTTTGAAACATGAGTTTGGCAAATATTTAGGAGAAACTCTTTCCTCAGTGTGAAGAGCAGCGTGGGAGGAAGATTGAGAGTTTTCTTTGACTGACTCTCATCAGGCTGGCAGAGGATGGCATCAGGGAGATGGAAGCGGGCATGACAGTTACGAATGAGAGAGAAGCAAGGGGCGGGGGGAAGGCGGTAGTGAAGGGACTATAAAGAAAATACAGTTTGTGTGTGGTATGATGAGGAAGTGTGAGCCAACAGGGAAGAAAGGAGTGACGTTTCCCTAACCTACCGCTTGACTATCTTGGGAACATCTGTGGAGGTCAGATAGGATACTCAAAACATGGGTTAATGAGCAAAATCAACATAGAAAACAGACACAGAGATGTTTGGATGTCACAGAGACTTCTGTTTGTGGATTTTATTTTCATCACTTTTGTAGGATGTAAAAAAAAAAAAGCATAGGATGGTAACAGCTTGGGAAATTATGAACTTGGCCTTGATTATTCATCTTATAGTGCAGTTGGCATAGAATATGCTAAAATGTTATAGAAGCTTCACTGAATAATTGATTTGATATACCTAATATTTTTTTCTTGAAAATATCTAGAAGGCAATAGAAGAGCTAGTGTAAAATTACATGTAAAAAAATCTACGTCAAGAAACATCATACCTGCATAGCCAAGCACTTGAAAGTTAGGACACATCACGTTCATGGTGCTGGTGCAGTATTGGCACTACTTTCTATTGCATCTCATTTCCAGGCACTGTGTGAGGTAATGCTCTGGTGGAAAAAATAGAATGCAGTCATATGGTCAAAGACTGTGGTGATGTTTGTGGACAAATAAGATCTGACCCTGCTTCAGTTAGCACAGGCTGTGCAACTCAGGAGTTTCTTAACTGCTGCGCTGGCATTGGATAACACTCTTGCGTGGGCTTTTTTTATATGTAATTTGGATGTACTTTCTATTTATATTGGCAGGGTTTAAACACTGAAACTTCTGCACTACAATACTGTGACCTCTAGAACTATGAGAATACCTGCACTATCTGTCCATTGACAGTTAATTAAAGGAGAGGATATAAACTTGGCTTAGAAAGTTTGTAACTGGCAGATTAATTGAAGCTGACAAGGCAATACCAGGGCAAAGATCACTCTGCTTTTATCCTGTTTCTTACACTTTTCTCTGAGCATCTGCTATTGGCCACTGTTGTGGTTTTTTTCCCGGGGGCACTGCAGTACTGAAGCGGTGCACAGAGGGGCTGGAAAAGCCTTGGGGCAAATGCCAGGCTCTAGAGCTAGAGAGTTACCACGATTCTAAGTGATGGGTCAAAGAGTGGAGACAAACTGCCCAGCTCGCTCTTTTCTTTTCCATTGGTATTTAGAGATTCACCTTGCTAAATATGTGGCTGTGCTCACAACCAGATTTTTATCCCCAGTTGCATGACAGCAGATGTTATAGGGCTAGTTAGATTTTAATGCTGACCTGGGAACTGGAATGTCATAGCCACTAAACAGCACAGGAGGTGGCAAATCCAGCTTTCCTTTATCATATCATGTTATCTGTCAGTGGAGATTGTGTCCAGGATGAAATTGCAGCTGGAGAAATCATTAATCATTGGAGTCCACGGAGTCACACAAATAAATTCAGTTTTGCTAGTGTTTTTTCAACAAGGAATTGTACAGAAGCAGTCTGCATTGTTATAAGGATGTTCACCTTTTGGTCCAAAACATTTCCTTGTGATTTTTTTTTGAAGACAGTCCAGTGTGATTTCCCTCTATAGCTGGAGCTTCATTTGATAGGAGTGGTTAAAAGGAACACTTTCTCAAAATATAATAAAATTTAATTGCTTTACCATGGTTCAAATCCTGAGAGTAAATATAAACCATCCCAACACTTTCAACACCATTGTTGAGCTGGATTGAGCTATACAGATGACCAGGCTCAAAAGGATGGTAAAAGCTAGGCCCTTAAAACTGCTCCGGTCATCACTTGTTAAAGCTCTGAGGCTCTGTGGGTTGAGTACTCCCAGAAGCAGGCAGCTGGGGAAGAGCTTTGACTCAGAAAAACTGTACTGCAAAATGTGTTTTATATCACCATTGAAAGTGCCCTCAAACACCTGGTCAGGCTAGCAGGACTGAATGGGATTGTAGTGGGAGACAAACGGACATATTTTAAGTGGGTTGCGTATCGGCAGGTATTATCGGCAATTATTATCTGCAGGAGGTGTTCATACGCTTCTGGGAGCAATGTCCTTTAATAGACACTGCTGATGTCAAGTGCTGTAACGTTGTAGAATCATGCTTTTCATCTAGGTTAATATAGCGTGCTCTTCCCTATACTGTCTGAGCCCCTCCAGACAGAAATACAAGACTGTTTTTGGGGAAGGGTTCGTTATGCCTAACGGCAAACAGTTGAGCAATATGCTGCAAAGTACATATGGGTTGAGTTTTTCTTCTCCTTTAACAGGTCAGATAGTCTTGAAATACCTCCACAGCTGACAGCCATGCAACATTTTATGAGTTTTCTTGCCCAATAAATGCAGGCAGATGTTGTAGGATTTGGAACTTACAAGGCACTGGAGTATAGCTGGTGGGAGGTAATTTTGATGAGTGCTTAACCTCTCACTAAAAAAGTAGCAGCTTGAAGAAGGCAGTATTTACTGCAGGAAACATTAGCTTGTCAGAGAGCTAAAGCACTGCAAAGAACCCTTCTGAATGACCATGCAAGTCTTCAGCCAGATGTTCTTTGTAGCCCAGAGTAATGCACACTCTGCTGGGAGTTAGACTAAGGCCTTTCCTTGCATCACTCACAGTCAACATTGTTTCCTGAAGGAAAACAGCTTACTGATGCAAGAATACATAAGCCATTATATGCAAGCTTGTAAAATACCATGCAATTCAGCTGAACCCTGTAGGCATTTATTTTATTAGTGCTAAGTGATCAAATAATCCTTTGAGAGAACTCTCCCTGGAACCGCTGTGTGATTCATCTACAAGATAGAGGAAACGCTTGGATCTAAGTTTTGTTGTTTTATTTCAAGCATATTCAGAAGTGGCCATGGTAGCCACCCTCTGAACACCCTCATCTCAGTCCAGTGTTACATCTTTTGAGTGTTCATGGACTCACAATTGCTGCTGGCTACTCAGAGAGCTGTGATAAATGCCCTGCTGTCCACCTATGTTGAACCTGGCTATCTCCTCCTCTGATTGTTGAGTATTTAATTGAATATTGGAAGTGCAAATCATCTCTTCTTCCAAACAAAGCAGCTTTTTCTCTTTTGAGCAGCACAGGAGACTTGGAGAACACCTCCCTGATATCAGGGCCCCTCTGACCTCTGAAACGCAAGGAGACAAACCTGATTTTCAAAGCTTGCTGTGGTATTGATCTGAACTGTACCACAGGCCCATCCTGTCTCTGTAATCACAACTCCCTAAGACATCAGTATTCCTATGTTGTACTGTGTATTCGTGAACGGAAAGAAAACTTTTTTTAGTAATGCCAGAGCTTAGTTCTGAAGATACTGAAAATAACTGTGCATATTCCCTTATTTTCTTTACTTGCTCTTACCTGGAAAGGAGGGGAAGAAATGCAGCCTGTTATTGCAGTGACTGAAAGACAGAAAGGGAGAAACTGAGAAGAAGGAGAAGCTGGCATGAAAGTTTTTGCAGGAGCACAGTCCACATCACACACCATTGAAATTATCATTGACCATGGCATAGACTTTAAAATACTTGAATTAAAAAGGGAATGAGGGGGAAATAGCAAATGAAATCCATCTGTATGAGAACAGGAATATACCATCAATCAGCTTACAAAGAGTTTCTCTATACATGTTGCCCTTGGACACTCACATAGAGAAGGGCCACATCTACTTATCAAGGAAAAGTCGCGGCACTGAATGTGTATGGCATATGCATGCCTTTTATGTGGTGTCTTTTTATGCAAGTGTGTTTGTGATACACATACTTTACAGGAACACTTACAGTACCACACATCTGAAGAGCTATCCTTCTCTAGAGTCCAGATTGTTTTATTACCAGCTAAATGTTCTTTAAGCTACCTGTGAATGAGGGCATTGTGACATGTAGCAACTGGTTTGATTGAACACAGATGTGAACCATATTCCATATGGAGAAGATCCAACAGGAGAGATCCTAGGCTTGTTTCTGATTTGCAAGTAGGAGTTTGAATGCAATTACTTGACATTGAGCTACCAAGATGGATGGAAGCAAATCACTTGCTCACACATTTACAGTATTGCAAATGTAAAATCAGCTGCAGTTTGAGACAGTGCACTGTCTTCAGAGGTCAGGAAAAAAAGCCAGTATATGTGAAAGCAAAAGTCCTGTGGAAATGGGCAGTATCGACTCAGAAATGGGAGGGGTCCAGGCATTCGTGTGCATTGCTTATCAAGAGGCTTCCTAGGCATGCCCCATTTCACATAAGCACTGCTTTTTAATGTTATTCCAGTCTATCTCTGAATATTACAAGAAGTGCTATTACCTGGGAAGGCATTTGAAAAAAATGGTTACATGGGGAATAGGGATAAATTGATAATGCCAGTATGCAAGGTCTGTTGATAATTTTCCATCATTTCTTGAGTGTAAAATTTACTAATGCAAAACTGAAATTGCACATGGCAGAATTCATTTTATTACAGAAATGTTTATTTCTTATCAACAACTTAGGAAAAGCAATCATGTGGGGCCAGATCTGATACGTGTTCTGAAAGGCTGAATTCTACAAGGCTGCTCACAGAAACTGTAACTAGCAGGCCTCGTTCTCTGCTCATGGAGAGAGAGGGTTTATCCTTGTCTTCATTGCCTTTGGTGCTTGTTTGTTTTCTTTCCATTTGAACTGATTGTGCATCATTGAAAACGTGGTCTCTCCAGTCTAGCCTGTAAAGTGGAACAGGGACTGAGTTAGAGTAGTCCCCAGGAAACGGCTGTAGTCCCAAAGACAAAGGCTGATGTTGAAATGAAATATTTCTGAACCTGAATCTTCAAGAACTTTCATTTTCATGCAGATAATTGATTTTTTTTTTTTTTCCTCCTAGCTTTTCATCCTTGTTTAGTTGGGAAGAAATTCCAAGTTTTTACTAGCTTTGGTTGTTTGGTTGTCTCAAGTGTCCTTATCTGTAACTATTCTGCTATAACAATACTGATCTTCCAAGAGATTCTGAGCTTAGCAGCTCTCAAGGTATACCATGGAGGGGGGGGAAAGGGGGTGGTGGTGCATTCTCTGAATGCGATGCTGTACGGGCAGAAAAAGAGTGTTGTGTTTGATCTCAATTTAGACAAACTATGCTCAAATGATACTCCTGCTTGGTCAGGATACAATGACAAGGGCCAGAGTAAGTGAAAAACCTGAGTTGCTAAAATCTGGTCTCAGGCCTGTTGAACTTCAGGTCATAGGAAATACTGGTCTTAAGTACTTCCACAAGTATTTAAATATGCAGGTAAAAAATCAGGAAGTTTAGCTTCTGTGTCTGCACCACACTCCTTCCTTTTGAAAATCCCCTGGGCAGAGGGAACAAGGCAGCAGCAGCCTGTAGGGACACCTGAATCTGAACCTGGGATAGCTCAACTAAAATGGCAAAAATATATTCTGCAAAACCACAGAGTAAAATTCACCGCTTAGGGTCTAGTCACAACGTACTGTGGGAAGCTATGGAGCACAAGTCATTCCCCATCCTCTCACCCCTATGTTTCTATCCTCTTCTCCCTGCTCACATACCTGCCCTGTGTGTGCATGGACACACTCACTTTGCACAGCTGGTGGAAAGTTCAGAGCAAGTTCATTCCAATTGTGCAGATCTCTCCTTCTTTTTATAATTCTGATTGTTTGGAAAACAGGAAGCTATGGTATCACGTGCAGGTAGCACAGCAGTAAACATGTTCTCATCACAATTTACACATAAAGCGTGAGTCCCTCGAGGTAACTCATCCCCCTCTTGACAGCTTTAATAAAGGATGATGGATTGTTTCTAAATGACAGTTTAGGAAGATCTAAAATTCCCTCTTGTATTGTTTTGAGCTCTGGTGTACAAGAGCTGTTTTGTGTTCTGCGAAAGTTGTTTTTGCCTGTAAGCACTGGGGCTCTATTACTCCCCTTCACTGTGGTGAGAAATGCTTAGTTACCACAGGAATATATTCATCCTGCTGCAAACTCGTGACTTTTTGAAAAACTCTGCAGAAAAACAAAGCCTAGCGTGGGTAGGAGGTGGGGAAATGCCAATAGCTGAATGTGTTGCTGTCTTTGGGATGCTGCTCTGGGGAGTCTCCCCATAGGGGTCGTGGGGAGGAGGAAGGATTGGATACTGATCCACGCAGAGTTGCTTCCACGGGTTGAATGCCAGGAGGAGGCATCACCTGAACCCACCTGCACTGGCTCAGCTCCCCACCCAGCATATGCAGGGGTCTTGGGGAGACCCAGGCCTCCAGGTACCTGGCAGTCACCTGCACCTTCTTTTCACCCTCTCTGCCCTTTTCTTTTTCTTTAAAGTCTACATGTGGCAGCAAATTAGTTCTGGAGGGCAGAGTCCTCCCTCTTGTTTCTTTTTGGCTTGAGATTTATTTCTCAGTGTGTGTGCTTTGTAGCTGTACTTGGCAGAGTGGAGTTTGTTCAGCTGTCCATTCCCTAGCTAATCTGGTGTCTTAAAATAAAAACAAGCAAGTGGATCTTTGGAGAAAGGTTGCCACATGAAGATCCGCAGAGAGTCATATGGTGTAAAACGGCACTGCTCAAAGTCATTCACATGATAAGAAACCAGATAAGAAAAAACAGCTGAGTGCCTGACTAGGGCTCGGTCTGGTGGTACGTTGAGGTGACAAAACAAAGCCCAGGCAAGAGCCCACTGTGGCCACGCAGCACCAAAATCATACATCTTTCACTGTGGTAGTAGTGGGTCTGAGAGCTCTTTGGAGCCCATCGCCTTCCATTAGGATGGAATATGGCATAGTCCAGCTTTTGCCTCTTGTACATGAACAGCCAGCCCTTGGAGCATGCGCTGTTGCAAAACACTGGAAGAAGACTTTTGGTATAGATTCTCATCAAACCGCACAAACTCAAGAGCATAGACTGGAGTTAAATCAAGGCTAGAATTTCCCAGGAGGGCAGGATCCAGGGGATGGGAAGCTTGTAACTCTCCTGCCACTTCCCTGTTGGGAGGCAAAGGAGGACTGTCCCTGTAGATCTTTTCTAAATGTTTTCTTTCTCCACCCATAAAATTTTTGCAGTAATGCTTCCTCCAGCTAAGGAGGCCTGGCTGGACATCAGCTGCTTCATTTGGAATAAAACCACGTAAACTCACCTGTCCATCCTTTCTCTTCCTAATATCCCAGGATGAAGCAATGTTTTTGCTCCCTGCTGTTCCAGAAATCTCAGCAATATTTTTCTTATGTTTGGGATATCAACACCAGGGAACAAAGTTTCAAAGTCTTCTAAAAATTCCCAGGTACCTGGCCCATAAGGGCAGATTCCAAGACATAACGTGAAAGAGTGTGTTTGTGGTCGTATACGTAATGTGAGAAGTTTTCCTACAGGAGATGATGATAAAAAATACTCTTCCATTATTTACTGGAAAAAGAAGTAACTGAATTTTAAATTTGGGTTGAATCCTTGTTTTCCAGCTTTGTTTCCCAGCTCCACAAGTGTTTGTTTTAGTGTATGTAATGGTTGTCTTTGAATGCCTTTCAGTAAGCAGACCTCAGTAATAGTCCTAAATCTTTGCAGCCTATATTTGTCAAATTTGTGATATACTTTTTTTCTAGTGAGCAGGTATTTTACTTCCTGGTGGAAATTACTTATATTCATATATCCTGTTACTTTGGTCACTGGTGTTTTTTATGACTGTGATGTTCTTTCCCTTAGGCACAACAGGGATTTACCAGGGAGCCAATGGCCTGACAAATTCAGCAGGATTCAGTGCTGTGCATCAGGTATAGTTCAACATTTATTACTGGCAACCTTGTCGCTTACTTTAAACACTTGAAGATTGGTAGATCAGAGAGATTATTCTTATGTTTACATATATTTAAGGAAGGTACTGCCATGTGTTTTGCTGAACAACATTTTGCTCTATTGCTGTGACCTGTACTTTTGCTGGACGACTTGGTATCTTGATTAATTTTAAGATGTGTGTATCAATACACAGGCTTGCACAGAGTGCAGTCCTTGCAGGAAGAGGATGCTGCGGCAGTCTCTGCAGTGCTGCTATAGCTGTGCCAAGAGTTTCATCATTCCTCTGCCATCTTACAACTTTCAGATGTTTTCCGTCCTCTACAGAGCGCTCCACTTCTAGGATCCTGTCATCTGCTGTCTTGGCACTATGTAATAAATATGAACAATTTGAAAGAGGCACTGGCAGGCCCTGATGAATACTGAGCCATCTGAGCTGTTTGTGTGCTTCCTTCTTTGAGAATACACCTGTCTGTGGGCTTCATGCTTCAGATCCCATGATAAATGTGTGTGTATAAATAAACAGCATGCATATATACACAAGACAGATGTTTTTCAGTAGCAAATGGCTCTTCTTGATTGGACCAAACAAATGAGTACACTGTCCCAGCAAATGTGTTTTGGTTGGTCAATAATTTCAATTCCTTGTTCGTAAGGTGATTGTTGACTTGCATTTTTAATGACAACAGTGGGCAGTTTCTTTATTACTTCAGTTTTGGCTAAAAACATCAGTTTTGGCTAAAAACATCAGCATTTGCTCATAGAAGTGCACTGGATTGAAGTACAGAGGTTACCTAAAAAGGGGGGAAATAATTGGGCTGCTTTCATTATTTTGTGATATTCTTTAAGAGAAAACAATGAAATTCTCTCTTTTTCAGTTTAATTGTTATGACAACTGGAGTCTTTGTTCTTGAGAGCTCCCTGGTGACTGAAAGTTAATGAAATAGCTGTGTCACAGACAAAGATGTAAGCTGTTAAGGAGGAAAGTGCTTTTAGTCTTTCTAAAGATTATTTATTATTTAATTTTATTTTATTTAATACCAGAGACTAATTAGCATTTCTGAGGAAATAAAAACCTTTTGCTGAAGGAAAATCCCCAGAGCATGAATACCATCCTCTATCAGAAAAAGCAAATAGGTGGACCAGAGGAGGAGTTGCAATTAAAACCAAAAAAAACAAATTAAACCTTTTGTGTTTTAATTGTCCAGAGAGAAGTTTTCTAATCTATTCCAGTGTTCTGCTTCTCACAAAAAAGGACATACAAGGATAATGGTATGAAGTTTGTTTGGGAGCCTTAAAATGAAGACAAAGGGGTTTGTGATTCCTTAGCTCTTCAAGGTCACGTGCACTTCGTATTTTTAGTTCATTTTTCCGTAAGTAGGGAAGATCACTTACGCATTGAGTTATTGCTGCGATAGTTGGACAATCTCAACTGTGAACATTTCTGCAAAACAATTGCTACTTTTTTTTTTCTTCATTCGTGTAACCTATTCTAACAGCTGATCAGAAGATGTTGCTGATGATGGAAAAATGCAGCCTGTTTTGCTCCTTCCTTCACCCAATTATTCTTTCTGTTCTTCTCATTTCTTAGGTTTTTTTTGTTTACAGAGACTATGTGTTCCATCACGGCCCTTTTCAAAAAGCCACCCTACTTCACTCCTATATAAAATTGTTGAACTCTGGAATACAAAATGTATTAGCGCTGATAACTAAAATTGTAAAGAAAAAGCAGAAATTGCCTGATTTCTGACCTTTTGTTGATTAGTTGATCATAATAACATAGGAGTATATTTGGGAGAAGCAAAAATGTAATTTCATAAGTGAAGGAAACATGGTTCTTTAGTGAAATATTCCTGAGCCATGACTTGCTGCATGCACTGCGTTTGTGGTGCCTTACTCATTTATAAGATAAAACCAGATACACAAAAGTTAGATGTTTCTTTTTTCCTCAAAGGAATACTCATCATATCCAAGCTTTCCTCAAAGCCAGTACTCACAGTATTACAGCTCCTCCTACAACTCTCCGTATGTGTCTGCAAACAGCATCAGCCCGTCAGCCATCCCAACCTCCACTTACTCTCTGCAGGAGTCTTCTCACAATATCACCAGTCAGAGCACAGAATCGCTGTCTGGTAGGTGCATCTCTGCTGTTTTCAGTTTGGCAGTCTCGGTCACCTGTAGACATAAACACTCTAACCTTGTTGTTGGATTTTTTAAAAATACATATAGTTACATGGATGTATCAGATTTCCTAGCATTTAAGTTCTGCTTACACAGTGCAACACAGGGTTTTGGGAAGAGATTGAACATTCAAGCTCTCTAAAACCATCCTGTGTCGTTTTCATGAGTATGCAAGGTTTGATCTTTCTGTACTACCTTCAGAGGAGATAAAACAATTACACACAAACCCCAGATCAGTACTGAGGGCTAACGTGGGTAGCAGTGAGCTCAAAACAAACAGCTATGCTCTGAAAAAGCCCCAGAGTTTCCTGATTGTCTGATGACTTTTTAGCCCATGTCTTTGTTAAGGTTTATATTCACCTCTTACAACAACATGTAATATATGCATTCATAAATAATTACACCAAGAGAAAGTCCCTCTTCAAAAAAAAAAACCACAAAGTGTTTGTCTAAGTGGAAAGTTCAAGATGAATTCTACACAAAAAGGTTTCAAAATTTATGGCCTCTCTGAGTGCTTAATTTTTAAAGTCTCAAAGCTTAAATGGTTTATGGAATTACTGACGGATTATGATCCTTCAATGTACTGTTCAAGTACAATCTTCAGATATCACTTCCCTACTAAAGTTTTCATTGGCATGCAATAGCATTTATATAAAACGCCACATAATTTGGGGATGATCACAGTATACGCCCATTGTAGGTCTGCTGACTTACGAAACAAATCTGAACATCTGTGGTTGCTCTAAAAGAAAAATAAACTAATATTGGTTTTTAAAAAGAAGTGATCACAGATTGTTCTAAAAGCAGTTGGAGGATTTTCTGTTCCTTAGATCTTATCTCAGCCTTTTTGAGAAAGGGTGATTTCAAAAAGGCTTGTTAGTCACAATCCTAGCTTCTCTGAAGAAGAATATCGTTATTCTAGGAAGCTGGAGAGGCCACAACTTAGCAAGGTGAAAAGAAAAATATGTTTGAAAAGGATTTGTAATGTAAGGTAAGTGAAATTTGGACAGGCTTATAAAACTCAAGCCAATCAAAACAGATACTTTATACAAGGGAAGTTCACCTTTGACTGTCTCTTCTTAGTTATTTCTAAAATACTGTTCTCTGTGAAATGGAATACAGCTAAACAGGCTAGTTCTATATTTTTACATAAAAGTTGATGTTGAAAGTATATTTTTAATCATAAGCATTCATCAATTTAAAAAAAAAAAAAAATTTGTCAGAAGTTGAATTGGTCTTGATTTCCTTTTCCATTGCTTTTCTAATTTCTCTCTTGAAAAGCCAGGGGGGAGGTAAAATTCAAAAAAGCTATTTTTTTCCAATGACAAATGTGATAAGGTTTTTGAAGTGACACATCCATTTTAAAATGTTACATATACAGTCTTGGTGATTTTTGAAATTGTTTTAACAAATCTTAGGAGTTAAAAGTTATTTCTCTAACAATGTCAGCTATTGACATGAAAAGAGCAAGATTTTCTGATGGTGTTTTCACAATGTTTCTGATGCTCTCCATGCTTTGATTATACAGTGCAAAATTTAAGTTTACAATGGAATTTCATTTTTCATAATAGCAGAATATTCAACAACGTCAGCAAAAGATATAGAAACAGACAGACATCACAGAGGGTCAGATGGCAAGGTACGAGCCCGGTCAAAAAGAAGCAACGATCCTTCCCCCACTGCTGACAGTGAGATTGAGGTAATTAATTTATATTCCGTTAGTAAATCCAGCAAAGATAAACAGTTACATCTATTAGCAAATCCCACCATCAGACTAGTGAGTTGTAAGAGCCAGAATAAAATCAGTAATATAACTGGAGTTTACAGACATGGGTAGTCAAAATAATTGCTAAATTTCTGTATTATCAGCATCTCAAACTATTCTTCTTTTTTCCTTTGGGCTCTTTCTAAGTCTGCTGTTTTGTTCCCCTGACTTGACATGCAACACGGGATTTCTGCGGTCATAGTTCCAAAATTCCTGATGTTTCATTTTGCCTGCTTTCAAAAAGCATCTACAGTCAGTAATCCAAGTGGGTTTGAGATCTTAAAAAGCACTAGTCCAACAGGACATACTTCCTGACCGAACTAATTCTTGCAATTGCTTAATATGTAACTATATTTCTTTTTTCCACCCTGTCTGTCATCACAGCGTGTGTTTGTGTGGGATTTGGATGAGACGATAATTATTTTTCACTCCTTACTCACGGGAACCTTTGCATCCAGATATGGGAAGGTAAAATTTAATTTTTTTAGCATTACTGCTTGTCCAGCCAAATTGCATTGGGAACTGTGGGGGCAGCTAATGAGACAGCTTTTCAAACAGATGCTGCCGATTTTATTCAGACACATTTGTATAAATATGTCCTGTGGTATTTCCTTCTAACATGTGAAAATTTAATTTACCTTCCTTTCATGTTGCAAGTAGCCCCTTGTTTTTCAAAAGCTTGTATTGTTCAGCTGCTGCTAGATCGGGATGTTCTTTCAATGTCTGTCTTCTGCAAGAAAGAGCCTATCAAGCAGCCAGACAGCATTAACTCTAGCCTGAATGAGGTAACACATTTTTTGTTAGACCAGTGTTTTCTTATGAATCTCAGACAATTTTTTAAGAGAGATCTTGTGTTGGTCAGTCTAGGTTGCCATGAAGAATACTGGCTCTGCTTCCCACATGGCTGCTGAAGCTCACATTTTTAAGGGGTTTTAGGAACCATATCTTTAGCTATCCATACTTAAGGTACCCCCTTTGAAATGCAGGCAATTCCATTTTTTTAGGTAACTCTCTTTGTGGCTGAACAGACTGAACTTGGCTGCTAAGGAGAAAATGCTGGCTCTTGGATTTAGTACCATGTGCTTCAATTTCTTCCTAAGGCAGCTTTTTATGATAAACACTTCAGTCACTTTGAATTACAGAATGTCAAACACTTTTAAATGGGTAGGAAAAAAGACAATATCATTACCTAATTAAAGGTGGATGACCTAGTTGGCAGCTGTTTCCACACATGGATTTGAACAGTCAGCTTCATCAGGAGACTGGAAAATAACTCTGCTTCTCTCTAGAAAGCAGAAATATGATTTGACATCATTTCATGGCTTTACCAGCTGTACTTGTTTTACGATGGTTATAACAAGCTGAATGTGTAATTAGTAAGATAGATTTATTGTTCGCTGTTAGATGTGCACAGTTGTAAAGGATATAAAATGGTGTTTGTGGTGTGGAAGTCTACTGCAGCACTTGGAATGCTGCTAACACTTCTAACAGCACCCTCTGAAAACCAAGCACGTGTTTTCAAGCAGGGATTTATTCAGACCCGTGTTGTACAAGGTAATTGAAGCAGTTACTTTTCCCAGGGAATGTAATGAACGAGGCAGTCTGAGGTATACATGTGTAAGCTCAAACCTACTGCCTGCAAAAAACAGAAAGAATTAGGCAGGATCAGGAAAGATAAACTTACGCTGCGTAGATCCTGCTATATGGTCATGCTTAGCATTGGGTAGGGGCTGTAGTATGCATGTGGAGAATTCCCTTAATGGGCTGACTTTGTCCTAGCGTAAAACCTCTGAAGCAGATGCCTGCATCTGCTGCCTCCTGCATAAGTTTAGAGGGTGTGGGATTGGGATCTGCTGCATGGGGGCAGATGGTGATGGACTGGGGGGTGTAATGGACCCGTGGAAGTGAGAAGCGCTGCTACGGCAGTACCTGTGAGCTCTCGCTGATGGGCTGCCACAAAGGCAGAAGCTGCCATCTCTAGAGCGGCTGGTGTGGGGATGAAGTAGGGTCAGGGAGTGGAGCTGGAAAGAGTTTCTCAAAAGCACTTGCTGTTGGCCATGAGAGTAGAGTTAGGCTAAGACAGGGCACTCATGAGCAGCAGCCTGCAAAAGAGACTAGGGAGAGAGGAAAACGGGAAAATGGAAACTTGGGGGATTGTCTGCTTTGGAAGGCCTTTAAAGGTACAAAATTACAAACTTCTGTTGGCTGTTTCCTTTATACAACTGTAAAGAATGATACAAACAGGAATATTTTTTTTGAATGAATGAATCACCTTTTCTATTAAGTTACAACAGGCTCTTTGAGAGACTTCTCTAGAGGGATTTTTTCGTAGTTCTTCATTTGTTTCATCAGTACTAAATTCCTCAGGGCTTTCCTATAAGGGAAATGGTTGTGTTATAAAAGGATTGTAGGCTAATGGCTTGATCCAAAGACAACCAGAGGCTTTGGTGGACTTTGGAACAGACCTTAAACCAAGAGGGAAATACAGCACACTCAAGACAGGCTGTCCTGGGAACCATTAAATAGTACCACAATTCAAAAATGTTTAAGTGAGCTGAGCTATCAAGTACAAGTGAAGCAGTGAGCCAGAGGTTAATAGAGTTTCAGAATCTCTTACTTGAATAATGTAGGAAGTGATAATCTCAAAGTAAATTAAGTATCAAGGGCTAAAATTCTTTTTTTTGTCCATAATTGATCATAAAAGATTCATGTGTCTGTAATTAGACATGCACATGCTTCGAATTAAATCTCACACATGGAGGTCTTGGTTCTGTATGTCTTCCTCCAGGAAAAGCGTCAGTTTATATGATCCTCACCATTCCCCTGACCAACATTAATGTCCGAGTATCATCCCGTCTGTTGCACTGGTAGAGCTGCCATGCAGCCACTCAAAGAATTAGTTTATAAAGTTGATCAAGCTGAAGAATATACACCTCTTTCTGGGGTGATTTTTCTGAGAAGAGGGGAGGAGGAACATCAACCATAGCTTCAGAGATTTGGGTCTAAACTCCTGTGTTCTTTAGCTACAAAATCTCAAATGGTTCTGTGTGTTGCCCCTTCCTTGGTGATGGCAGCAATAGGGAGCTGTCCAAAAAAATCTGATTTTTTTTTTTTAAAAAAAGGGAAGAATTCACAAAAAGGATTAGTAGTTGTAGTTGTATTATTAATCATTCATGCTTCAATGTATGATTTATGACCTGATTTCATGTGTAAATTCTGTTTGTTTGGTTTCTGAGGGAAACCTCTATGGTCCTTGCCATAGATAAGGGCTCCTCTGAGCATGGACAGTTCATCTCAGGTGTTTAGAAAATAATTTGCTCACAGCATTAATAGAACTTAAACCACAGAATTTCCTCAAGGTTGAAGCATGAATGAATAGCCCAGCCTAGGTTGCTCCTTTTTTGTCCCCTCTCCCCAGACTCTTTGCTCTATCCCATGGATTACAGTCATCAGACATTTGGTCTTAATGTCTTACCCATATGGTCACTGCAGTATAACCTTCATAGTGGCAGTCAGAGTGGCCTGCAAATTCACATCTCCTTTTGCTTTCTTGCCCACGGTTGAATGGATGCATACCTGTACAAACATGCGGAGTCACGGTCTAAGTGATCAGGGCCGCAAAGCTGTCAAACCTGAGGAAATCTCTCCACCCTTTGGTTTCTCAGCAGGAGGCCCTCTGACAAAAAAAGGCAATTAAAAAAAAAGTTCCATAGGCAGTTAACCCTGGATATTATGTTCAGGAGGGTTTAGAAACCTGTTCTGCAGGCTTCTGATCACTGGATGGGTACAGAATATTTACCATGTGCCTAGAGACCAAAACAGATGTAGACCATCATTATAGCTTAATGTACTGTCCACCCAGCCCTTTAAATCTCTTCAGGCATGTATATTAGAGCTCCCATTCAACAAGAAGATGACTGCAGTCTTTACTATGTCTGCAAAGATCTGCCTGCCAAATCACTGACTAAACGAATGGGAAAAACGGGTTAAAATCCGTAACAGTGCTGCTGGGGTTTCACATGAGTTGGGTAAAAGTCAAGCGGCTTTGGCCATTTGTATGAAGCAGCTAGGCGCAATACAGAAAGACTCTTTTGGTGGTATTAACTCAGACACAATAAAAAGAGATTGCATGCACTCCTGTGCCAAAAAAAGTCATGAGTCTATTTCCCTTTCCCTGACTGAGATATTTGCAAGCTTGTTCCATAATCTGTGTTGTCAAAGCCTGAAAAAGAAAATTCTGCATCTCTTTCAGTCTGAGAAATTTAAGTAGTATATTGCAGATTCATTCTCACGCTTTTCAAAGGACTAGTATCAAGAAAAAAGGGGGCACTGCATGTGTTGTTTTCCCTAGCTGAGGGATATGTGTGATGCTAATACCATTTCTCAGTATTTTGTATTGTTCCCAGGATGCGTATTCTTGTTCTGTGTTGGTACACTCCTTGGGATTTTAGTGTCAAAATTAATTGTGAGTAAAGTAAAATCTGGAGTTAAAATTCATCTTTACGTGCAAGTTACTCTGAAATCCTGGAACCAAATGGAAAGGATTTTATTTTAGCACTGACTTAAAGAACTGAACACATAGGACAGTCTAAATTCTTGAATTGTATTGGATCTTTATCAGTACTTTGACAATGTCTGCTGATACCTGGGAGTTATGATCTATATAATTCCCTGTAAGATGCATAGCAATTTCTGAGATTGTGCAGCATCTTGAATTGGCTCAAATTAAAAAAAAATACTGCAAAAAATAATAAAGCACATTATGCGCCAGTTTTAAATCAGTCATGTAAAGTTATGTTCTAGATTTTAGTTAACTGAAAGGTGTTTAGATTGCCTGTATTAAACTGTGTCCCTGTGAACCTGGACTATGTGGTCGCTTTGCCTGGAGTGGCCACTCTGGCTGCTTTCAGTGGGGACTTGCCGTTTGCCTTGTAGTTAGTTGGTTGATTGATGTAGAGACTTGACTGATCTAGAGGCTGTTTTCCTATGATAGCGATTTTTTTTTTTTATTGCTTTTGCATTTCAGAAGTGGCAACATGAGATTTATTCAAGTTGTAAGCGGACAGGTATCAACGAGGTAGAGACAGGGCATGCACTCAAGTTTCCAACCTGTGCAAACATGGGCTCTGCCTCTCTGGTGAGGGACTTGCAGTGGCACAGGTATGTATAGGACTAGGAGAGGGTCCTCCAGCGATAGCGGGGTCTCAAGACCTTTTGGACAGAGTAGCTAAAGTTGCTGCTTGGCCCAGTTGAGGACAGGACATAAACATGATTTTCTAGCATTTCAAGCAAATGTCATAGCTGCTGTATGTTGGTTGTCTGTGAACTGGACTGTCTTCTCGCTAGAAATGATGTTGTGGATATAAGAAATCTTATTCCTCAAAAATTTCACTGGCAGTTATATGTCCTTACAAAAAGTTTTCCTTTAAGTGAATTGTAATTTCCAATTAAAAAAAAAAAAATCATTGAAAAGTTCCTGCTTGGCTTTACTCGAGATCCTTGTAAAACTCTAAGGTTGGGGGTTTTTTTCTTTTTTTTCCCCTGCTTTCATTGAATGCTTCAAGTAGTTTGTGCTTTTCCCTGCTTTGTTCTCTCACAGGACCCTAAAGCCAGGACTTGATTGAAACACCATAGGGATTTAATCAAATCTGATGGTGATTCATGCTTCTAATGGCCGAATCTGTCCTTTACTACTTTACAAACTGAGAAGGAATAAAACCCCATTTTATTGCTCGGCTGTTAAAAACTATTTGTAGAAGTTGCTAAGGTTCAAATCAAAAGCGCCCTCCCTTGAGAACTATTAGTTAATTCTAAGTGCCATGGCATCGCTTTTTTTCTTCTTCTCTCACTTGGGATGTGGCCTTATATCACTACTGCTGTTCAAACATCTGAGAGTTTTCCATTCCTTTGACAAACATGAGCCAAAGTGCTTAAGGACATCTGTTTATTTTATTTCTTTAATGAGAAAACCTTCCAATTTCTTACTGGCTCAGCTGTGTTTATTTACATTTTGTTAGTCATATGTGTGGGGCACCTTGGGACGTTAAAAACCTGCAGAGGCCTATGCTGAGGGCTGCTAGCAGGCATCCTGGTCAGAAAGGCAGAATAAGCCCTTCCTAAGGAAAACACAGTCCTTGGAACTCCATAAAATAGATTTTCAAAACAAATAGAGCCTAATTCACTCAGTAGATCGTGGATTAAGTCAAGATGAATACAATTTGGAAAGGATTTTCTGAGGAAGTTGGAGATTTTTTTACCCACTGGAGGCTAAACCTTGTATTTAATGCCTTTTTAAGTTAAATTAAAAAAGCATTCAATCACTGCAGGTAATAAAAAAGTCTGTTACTTTAGACATGCTGCTATATCAATTATTAGTTCATTATTGGAGAGAAGGGAGTAAATAATTCCAGCCATTTGATTATTTCAAATGTGTATTTCAGGAGCAAACATCTGTGTTTATCATCTGTACTGGCTGATGAGAAGCAGCAACAGAAACAGCAAAACCAGATCCACAACAGCTTAGATGGTGGGCATGGGAGATGCTCTGAGCTCGTGTAGGTGTAACCTCTTGTACTAGAGCTTAGGTGAGCAGAGGGTTTTCTAAGCAAAGTGCACGTGTGGCATTTGGAAGTATTAAAGGATTATTTTTGACATAAAATATATATCAGAAACAATGCTGGATTGTCAAACAAGCATGAGTAAAAGGAAATCTGCTTTCCGGTATTGCTGAATCATGACTTGATTTTAAGGGAAAAATAGTTGAAAAAAACCAAAGGGACATAATTTGTGTTAGGAAGTTGCATGTGCAAAGTACACAGTTGTGCTGAGGATTACACACCATGATGTGTTTCCATCAAGCTTTCCAGAAGCTTTGTATTTTTCACAGAACTATCAAGGGCTTACATATAGAAATACAGTGATTTTTCCTGTGTTGAGGGGAAGGGAATGAAGATGTATATGGTTTAAATTCCATTCCCTCTTTTGACATTTATGCCCTGTTTAGTAAAAAGAAATTATTTGTAGATTTTTGGTAATGAACCTTCTGTATTACTAAATAAAAATAATTTCCATTTGTTCTCAAGCATCATGGCCCAGCTTTTAACCTGTATTTAAGTGCAGTATTCCAACAGGACTGGAATCCATTTCAGAACTCATGGGTTCAGACATTGGATAAATTACTGTAGTCATTGAACTATGCTTAGGGACAAGCAGTATTTAGAGAGGGAGGAGAACCTTTTCAACCTCTGTGTGCTCTTGAATGTGAGGATTTAGTGGCTGCCGTGCCCATCTGCTTATTGGAGTAATTTCCAAGGTATAGTCCCCAACCATTTCTGAACAGATACATGCCAGTAAAAAGAGAGTCCTTCAGTAAATAATAAGCAATACTTTGGAAGTACCTCTCAAGTCCCAGTAAGGGTGAATGTGAAAAGGTATCTGAAGAAATGGGATTAAATTATATTTGCTGTCCGTCTAGCATAGACTTTTCACAAGGTCATGCTGTGAAGACTGTAGACACTATTCATTTAAATTCGGTAGATTGTCTAATAAACCTAGATATATCAATGTTTAGGTAAAATAATATATCTTCACTTCAGGGGGAAAAAGTTTATAGAGCCTGAAAAGCTGCGTGATTCTATTTGAAAAAGGACAATCCTTTTTAAAAAAGTCTGAAGTGTAGTCACTTAAGGAAGTCATTTCTGAAAATGGGTTTCAGCTCCTGAGCTACTTTGGTTACTTAAAACAACTTTTCTCACAAATACCCACTCTCTTACTTGAAAAGCTCTGAGAAGCTAGGTCTAGCTGTAGCCTGTGTCTATTAAAAAGATAAAATTGCAAGCTAAGCTACTGAAGTGTAGTAAAAGAGCTAAATGTGTTCTCTTCCTCAAAAAGACGTGGACTTACTTCAACTAGAACTGATGCACATGGTTAATTTCCCATTATTATGGGAAAGCCTTGTTCATGTATCAAATTGTAATCAAGGTATAAAATGTTACAATGAAAGAATGGTTATTCTCACAGACTCTTTTTGTTCAAACATGTGGCCCAGGCATTTGTATCTTTGGGTTTTTTGTTGTTGTTGTTATTATTATTATTTTTATACTACAACCAAGCTGGTCCATTTTCCAGGAGTTTCCAAGTAATTAGACCCAATTAAAACTATTAAATTTTTTCTTTTGGTGACAACTTCATTATTAACAGCTAACCACAAGGAGGAGATTTAACTTAGAAAGCCCTTGATTGTATACTAATCCGTCTCTCACCTCTGGCTGACACCTGTGGCAGATAAACCCTATAGAATAGGAGTCTGATGAATACTCTTAATTAATACTTTCTTCCTTGTAGAAAAGTAATTATTTGCTCGCGGCATAAACAGGTATTTGGCAGGGATTTAAAGAGACTGATTAGTTTTAAATACTAGGGCTTTATTTTGTTTTTTTAAAGTGGGGGGGAGGTCTGAAGCCAAGATCCATGCTCAGAATTACTTTGTCCTAACATTTTGAATGTCGGGTTAATTGGCACATTGCTAAATAGAAGCAGAGTCAGACAACAAGCTGATTTGTTATCCGTCTCAAAGGAGCCAGCTTTGCCCCTTTGCTAATGGCCTGCAAGTCTGAACAGGGTACCTGTAAGGCAGAGCCTTGGAATGGGCTTTGGAGCCAGGATCGGAGGCAAGAGTGACTTGCACTTGAGAGATTGCCAGAGATAAGTCTGCTTCTCTCTTCCTTTCAAAAATGACAGCGTACAAGAGGGGAGAGCTGGCTGTGGACATCCAGCCAACTGGATTAGTAGTAGCTGCAGGTGTTAACAAATATATGTCTTTTTAATGCATACTCTAGGGCAAGTATAAGCAGTTTATGAAAAATCAATCTCAGTGTTTCAGGAGAGCAGTGATAAGGTTTTAATACAGAGCCATTTGGGAGGATGCTGACAGTGCAGTTTGAAGTGTGGCTGTAATGCACATGGGCTTTTCTGTGGGTAATGTGAGTACCTTTAGTAGCGAGGATATGGCAGTGCAGGCTTCTGTGTAGGTTAGGTCCTGAAAAAGGGTCTAGGGACCAACATAGTGCATGCTGGAACATACTCACAGCTATTTGTAGCCACATTCAGTAGCTTAAAGCTAATTTGGGTATGCCTACACATTCTGCAGTCCCTGTGCTTTGCTAAAATATACTAGTCAGAGTTTCACATGGAGTGAGAAGACCTAACTTCCCAATTTAACCCACTGCTGTAATAGGGAAATATTTGTTCTTTGCTCACCTCCAGTTTTTGTGGAAATCATCTTTAAGCAAAGACAGACTGAAGGTTTTTCAGCAAGTTCCTTTTAGCCATCTTCTGGCCATCTTCTTTAGCAGACGACACCAAGTTGGGAGGGAGTGTTGATCTGCTTGAGGGTAGGAAGGCTCTGCAGAGGGATCTGGACAGGCTGGATCGATGGGCTGAGGCCAACCGGATGAAGTTCAATAAGGCCAAGTGCCGGGTTCTACACTTCGGCCACAACAACCCCAGGCAACGCTACAGGCTTGGGGATGAGTGGCTGGAAAGTTCCCCTGCAGAAAAGGACCTGGGGGTGTTGATCGACACCCGGCTGAATATGAGCCAGCAGTGTGCCCAGGTGGCCAAGAAGGCCAACGGCATCCTGGCTTGCATCAGAAATGGTGTGGCCAGCAGGAACAGGGAGGTGATCATGCCTCTGTACTCGGCTCTGGTGAGGCCGCACCTCGAATACTGTGTTCAGTTTTGGGCCCCTCACTCCAAGAAGGACATTGAGGTGCTGGAGCGTGTCCAGAGAAGGGCGACGAAGCTGGTGAGGGGTCTGGAACACAAGTCTGATGAGGAGCGGCTGAGCGAGCTGGGGTTGTTTAGCCTGGAGAAGAGGAGGCTGAGGGGAGACCTTATCGCTCTCTACAACTACCTGAAAGGGGGTTGCAGAGAGGTGGGTGTTGGTCTCTTCTCCCAAGTGACTAGTGACAGGACTAGAGGAAATGGCCTCAAGTTGCGACAGGGGAGGTTCAGGCTAGACATTAGGAAAAAGTTCTTCACTGAGAGAGTGGTGAAACACTGGAATAGGCTGCCCAGGGAGGTGGTAGAGTCACCCTCCCTGGAGGTATTCAAGGAGCGTGTGGATGTGGCATTGTGGGATGTAGCTTGATGGACATGGTGCTGTGTGGTGTTGGGTGGGTTGTGGCTTGTTATTGTTGTTGTGTGGCGTGGGTTTTGTGGTGTTGTGTTTTTTTTTTTTTTTTTTTTTTTTTTTTTTTTCCCCCCCCCAGGTTGGACTCGATGATCTTACAGGTCTTTTCCAACCGTACTGATTCTGTGATTCTGTGATTCTGTCGTCGTGTTACTCAAAATGAGGGGACAAAATGAAAACAAACAAATTAATTTTAGGCAAGGTATTATTAGCTTGGAGGACATAGTTGAACTCAAATTGGAATTTTAAAATGCAATTCAGTTAAAATGTACAGAACTAATTCAAACATTAGGAACAGTGCATGCAACTAGCCAACATAAAAGCAACATTCAGAGCAAATGTGTCAGCTTATGCCATTGGGATATGAAAGAAAACATGCCCCTTGGTGAATGGACACTTTTGTCTTCCCCTGCAGTGTGTTCCACAGGCTTCTGTTGCCCCTGTTTTCCTCTAGGAGGACTATCTGCTGAACAGGCAGATATGGAGCTGGGAGTTGGCAGTGCCTCATTTATAGTGGCAATTACCTTGCTCACAAGGTGTGGCTGTTGTCAGCAGTAGGCAATAGCCCATCAGTCCTTACATGGAAATCACAGCTGTGACAGAAACAGCAGAGACACATGTCCAAGGATGCTCTTCAGGGCAAACGTTTTTGATCCAAAATGTTAAAAAAGGGCTTATCTTACCCTTTGTATGTTTTGATCCTTTATTGCTTATGAAGGAGTAGTAGGGAATTGGGGCTTTTTACCTCTCAGTTCCCTCAAGATGTGCACTGAGCAGAAATGGGCAGCTGTGAAACTACTACTCCTGTTTGTTAAAAGTGGGAGTGAAGGACGTATTGAGGAGGGGGATTATCAGTCTTTTTGAGAATGAATACTTCAAAATGGCCACTGCTCCCCTGGTGCTTGTTTCCCCCAGCTGATGGGAAGAAGCCTGTTAAAGCTGTGTATTGGAGGGTCAGAAGTGGCTGGTCTGTCATGTTCGAGCACCGAGAATGAAGCACCAAAAGTAGTTTGTGGGGCTGTTTAATTTCGACCCTGAAGGAAGCTCCAACAGTGGTGCGTGGCAGAGGTGAGGCATATAGGAATACACTGTGGTGCTGGAGGCTCTATTTACAAAAGGAGTTTATTGCCTGTTTTCTATCCCTGCCTCTCATTGTCCTTGTCTGTGAAAGCATGACTCGTAGATTAGCAGAGGGGTAGGACCTTGTTCTTCTAAAGTTACTAAACAAGCAGTGAGGGCTGAGTTTTTAGATTAATCTGTTTTCACTGTAAAAAGTGGTTCCTGGAGGAGATTTGATTTCGGGCTGTCTGTGGTCCGTTCTTCCTTGGACTTCATATGCATCAGAAAACATTGGCTAGATCTGTTACCCAGGAAGCTTGTTCCCAGGGCTCCAGGGTGCACTTTTGCAATGGAAGGACATGTTACCAGGGATCATCAGTATGAATGCAGCAACTTTACATTGCTCTGCTAAACTCGCACTACTCTAACACAGGCATTAGCAGTTCACCAGGGCATCCCCTGCAGCATAGAGATATTCTTTAGTGGTACAGGATTTCTATGCTTAGGAAGAGCTCTCCATCAACATCTTCAGATAAATTTCATAATTCTCTTTCAGGTTATATACACACTGTATAGAGAATTGGGACAACACATTGATTGATATACCTATCTATCTCATTTTGGTGCTTTCCCGTCAGTCTGATTCTCCTGTTTATTCGTACTTGAATTGAAAGCTGTAGCGACTGTGTCTTTCCTCTGTGTGGGTACAACCTCTAGTATAGTAGGGTTCAAGTCTGGGACTAGTGCTTCTAGATGTTACAGTAATGCAAATTAATAACTGCCAGTAGAAGCCTGGCCTAGTGCCTCTAGATACCTATATCATACTGGGAGTGCTGATTTGCCTTTTAACTTCATCAGCCTCTTTAAGACTTGGAAGCATGCCTTCCTATAGGGGAAATGTCCACACTGTGAAAGCAATGATGCCAAATCATTTCCCCAAACGACTTCCCCTCTGGGTGGTAAAGTGCATTTTTCTGTTTTATTTTCATTCCATCATACACTCTATCTCAAGAGAAAGGTTCTTTTCCTCTCATCTACAGTTTAATTTCCATATAGTTTAGTTTAAGAGAAGGTAACTTCATACACTGTGGAAATGTTTCCTACTCCGCACTAGTGATTAATACCAATAAAGCTAAAGACAAAACTTAAGAGGATAAATGACAGATACTAACCAGTGAGATTTCCTGAAAGAGTTTTAAAGGCTAATGACCCTTGAAATATATAAAAATAGTTGCTTCATCAAAAACTATTTTACAAAATAATTTCTTCCTAGCAGGATATTTTCTTCAAAACAGTTCCCCCGTGTAACTACACCTGGGTAGTAAAATTTGATTCAGTGCTGTTTGCATGGGGCCACAGTCAGATGCCCTGATTATGCCTGTGTCCCTGTGCCTCATCAGGGGAGCGGGTTTGGAGCTTAAAATTAGAGACGTGTTCAAGGCAAGTCTGTTGAAGTTTACTTTTTGCCCAGAGGAGAAAGTGCCCTTCTTTTTGGGACAGCAACAAGCATGTTTAAACATGAGTGACAGAGCATTTCTTTAGATGGGCACAATGCTTGTGAGTCACACACATGGCTGAAACCACAGCCATTCTGCTCTAATTAAAGAGAACTACACCAAGAATGCGTAATAATTAGGTTAGTGTATAATACACCATCCATGTCAACAGCATCTGCTGCAAAGGTTGATTGAAATGTACTCATCCTCCAGACATTGTGCTCCCTGTTAGAGCTCCTCAACTAATTCATTTCTGTCCTATCATACAATAACATGACTCCACAGAAATCTGCAGAAAATTAGAGCAAAGACTACATATAAATCTGCCCTGGTTTAGCGTGTCTTGTAAGTTTAGTGGAGGAACACCACCCACATAAACATAGAGATGAGAGATCCCTGTCCTAATGAAGATGAATTACAAATAAAAGCCTGTTGTGGGAATGCTCTTTTTTCCGCCCCCCCCCCCCCCCCCAAGTTGTCTGTTGTTTACTTTGAACAGGCACAATGCTTTTGAGCTATGAGTGTTTATCAAATTAACCACAGATTATTTTTGCTTGTGTTTATGAAGTATTTAATGAATAAGAAAATGTTCTGCTGGCATCCTTGTTTCTATGCTTTTGCTGTGGGTTTAAGAACAAGGTCATTTGTTTGGGGGCAGGAGAGGTGGTTGACTTTATGCATGAGAGGCATGGAAGAGTGTCTGAGACTCATTTAATACTGCAGCTCTCTGGGGTGGGTACAGCAGATCACTTGATCGTGTTTCAGAGTAACAGGTCTGCAGAGGCTGTATCCAGTGCCCATTGAGCAGCTTTGAAGCAGTAAACCAAGAGCTGTAGGAGCCCTGTGGCCGCCATCCCCCATCCAAGGGGCAGCTTGGAGGACCAAGTAGATCTGCGGTGCACATGCAGTCAGCTGTTAATGTAACCTTCCAAGCCAGAAGAAAGGGAAATGGCCCAGCCAAAAGTGTCAGTCACTTCTGTCATGCAGGATTGTCTGTGTGTGCCTTCTCTGGCCAAGCAGAGTCAGCCCCATCAGCTTGGGCTGATTTAAGCTTGTGCTTGCTGACCTGGCAAGAAAATGAAGTCACAGCTCTCTCACAGGCAGTTGTGGTGTCTTGACTGAGTACCAAGGGGCAGGGAAAATCATCAATTTTCTAAAATGAAACTAAACGCACTAAAGTAGAGCTGCAGGTAGTGCAGTCCTTCTCCAATTTACTTAAGGTTTTGCCACTGATGTTATTAGGAGCAGGATCTGGATATGAGAAAGTTCACACTTGCTTAAGAATGTGTAGAAGCCATTTTAAAGCCTCTGGCATGTGCGTTTTCACATTCTATTAATGGTTAAAAAAGCATGCTTTAAAAACGCTGCAGGCAGCCAGAGCTTCTGCATCATGTCCTTCCCTTTCAGGAAGCAGACCCTCTCGGGGAAGGGCTGAGCTAGACCCACATGCAGCTAGGTAGGGGGCTGCTGATACAGGAAAATGACAGAATGAGCAAACTATCACAGTCAGCTGGCCCACGCGAACAGGAGCATCAGGTGCATGTCACCATTTCTAACACTAGCTAGAGTGACAGATGAACTCATCCAGCAGTTTAATGTGCTGTGTCTTGTCTTGTTTTGTCTTTTGTTTTTAATCAGTGTAGTTATTTGGGTGTAGCTGCCATTATGGCTACAGTTCTGGCTCTGCAAGCATGCTTTATACCACTGCAGAGCACGCTGTGTCCTGAGCAGTAGTCATTCTTGGACAAGCATTTTATTGTGCTATAATTGGGTTTGCATGGTAGGATGGGATTGTTTTAACTCTGCTGATGCTGTTAAATTAGTAGACAGCTTCAGTGGGGATGGAAGAGCTTTGCAGTAGTGTGGCTGCTCTTGCATCTCCTGCCCAGGTGCACATGTGCTGCCAAGGACAGTAGATACTCTGTCACACGCTGGGCTCTGATGTGGGAACAACATGTCTGCCTTTCTGTCCTGTTCTGTGCTGATCACCTGAGTTAGCATGGCAGTGAAGACCTAAGCCGAGCATGCTGAGATACATGGATTGCACCCTTTAGAGAAATAGACTCAATTTATGTTTGAGCTCCAGGGTTCTGCTTTCAGATTTTGCTCACCAAGTTGCTGTTTGACATTAAAAGAGAATAATGCTGACCTTCTACAGCTGTTTTGAAGGATGGAGTCAGGAAAGGATCACCCTTTGTGTGCTCTGTTGTTCATAACTATCCCCTAATCATTCACTCATGATGCTATTGGAAATCAATTCTTGGTCTAACCTACTGAAGCAATTCTTATATAGTCTCAGGTGTTTAAAGGTTCTTGTTATATCTTCTGAACTGCGTGGGCTATTATTGGTCAAGGCAAGCCATAAACATCCTTCAAAGAACAGAATTTGGTTATTCAGGAGAGCAAAAGAAAGGATGGGAAAATCATGTTAACATACACTTGGGAAATAAAATTAATTTAATGAACGTATCTTCAGAAACAGGAATGTGTAGATCCTGTGTTTGCTCTAAGATCTCCCACCTGGCCCCTTCCCCCCCCCCCCCCCCCCAAAAAAAAAAATCAAAATGAATGGAAAAAAAAAATTATTTTCACCTAACAGGATACTACAACGTCTGTGCGGATAGGTCTTATGATGGAAGAAATGATCTTCAACCTTGCAGATACACATCTGTTCTTTAATGACCTGGAGGTACGTAGCTGCTTATTTTATTTAACATCTCTTTTTCTAATCATTTGCATCTGGTCTACAAACTTGTTTTTCTGCCCAAAAACTTTCATTTTTGACCCCAAATAAGTGGGCTTTAGATGGCTTATTGGAAGCATACTTTACTGTGTCCCTTTGACATCTTCATTCTGTTAAGGAATTTTTTTTCTAAATACACAGTAACAATGATGGCTTTTGGCAGTTTTACTAAATCTAATAATGAGGACATTGCTGCTGCTTCTCATGAGATTTGCTATTTAATAATTTTATTAGGCTAAATTAGCATAGATCCTATGGGGCAGGTAGCAATTAGCTATGAGCCAATGCAGAGGTTTTAAAAATGGTCTCTGTTCTTGAGGAAGGTCTGTTTGCAGACACAGACAGAGCAGGAGGTCTGCTGAAGCTCAGGCACACTGCAGGATGAAAATATGGGAATTTCAACATAAAAGACTAAGAGGAAAAAATCCTTCCTGTTTGTGGCACAGTTAAATCTGACTATGCCTTATACAAGGTGAAAATTCTTTTGAATATATGGTAAAATTCAAGCAAAGTGATGCTAGCAGAATTCTGTCATCGGCTGAGAAACAGCTGTACAGTGCTGATGAAAATTTGTTTGCATTTGCAATCAGTAGAAAGTCTGAATGAGTCACATAAAAAGTGAGTTAGATGGGGTTTGTGCTGTGGGCACCTTGGAGTCAGAATACTGCTTGGAGATGTTTGGAGGAAAAAAATCTGGCATCCCTGGGCAAACTTCTATGGTCCTTTCCTTCACTTCAAAAAGGAAGAAATTCTTTCTGTGCCAGATGAAATGAGAGAACTTTTTCTATGCCTGATGAGTTCAGCAAGAACTTCTGGTTCCTTCACTGCTTAATTGCACTGTGGTCCTCTGCATTACAGGAGGTACATCCTTTCCTGCCACCTGTCTCCTTACAATCCGAGGTTTCACTTGCTGAGAATTTTCATTTCCTTCAAAAGACAAGTAGTACATAGCACCTGAACCGACAGATTTTTCCTCTTTCAGCTTTTTTCAAAGAGGAAATTGGTGAGTGAGGGTACAGAAAGTGCAAAGTGAAAAAAATCCTTCTCTTAGAAGAAAAAAAAGAGAGCTGCTGGGGCAGCTGTGTAAGTCCAGGGCACTATATAAGTAGTGGTAATATTTAATATGCAACTAGTTCTTTTCACCCATCAGATCTCAACATGTGGTGCAACAAAGCTCCATGTCCTGCACAAAGCCACCCTCCAGAAACCCTCTGCCTGTCTAGACATTTGCACGAGTATAAGTTGGCAAATCATTTTAAAGCAATTTTTCTCTTTGCTTCACTTACTGCTCTAAAACATGAAATGAAGTAGCGAATTGTCTGGCCTCAGTCAAATTCTGCACATTTATCGGTCAGTAACAGCTTTGGCTGCTAGAAGCAGAGCCCTTAGGTCAATTTTGTCTCGCATGGCCTCTCAAGTTCTTCTTCAGCCACTACAGTAGAGCAGAGTTTTTAATTATAAAAAGTTGGTATGTTGTGGGTTTTTTCCTTTTGTGGTTTCTAGACATTAAGGAAGCAAAAGCTAAACAAAAATCCCTTAGATACGGGACTCTCTTATTCCAGCAGGACTATGTAACTGAGTAACAACTAGTCCAGCAAAGTGCTAAAGTTTAGCACTGTGTCTCCAAATAGAAATCAGAACCTTCTGCAAAATACCTGGACTCCATCTCCAACACAGGAAGAGAACCAGGTGCTACAAGACACATCTGTTCAGCAAAATATTAAGGGAGGCTCTCTCTAAGTAGTTTGAGCTACAAAGATGATAAAAACATTTATGTTAGTAGTGCTATTTTGTTGCTGCATAAAAGAAGAGAAGCAATTTTTGCTGATTTCTGAGGCTATCTTATCAGCTTACCTGCTTTTATTAAAAAATTGAGAAACACAAAGTTGGCAGCTGAACGAGTGAGTCAATATAGCTTTATTGGGCTTGCCAGAGGGTGTAAAGGGACAGCATAGGCACGTAAAGGTGAGAACAGCTTGCTGCTGGACCTGGATGGCTCAAAGCTGTGAAAAAGATTAAAAACGTGTGAAAACAAGTAGTGTTGCAGCTAGCCAGAGTAGAAACAAGCAGAGAGATAGCATTGTAAGACAATTTTATCTTAGGTCCAGCACTAAGATAAAAACGCTAAGCGTTCTATGTGATGATGCATGGCCCAGGTAGCTGGAAAGAGAAGAGCATTTTCTACTGAAAAATTTCAGTTTCCCTTTTCACACATGCTTGATAAGTGAAACAAACCAAAGTTTTTCTCAAACCAAAACCAAACCAAGATAGTTTGGTTTTAGCTGAGCCTTTTCAATTAAAAAAATGAGGGATGAGGGAGAATTCGAGAAAAGTAAATGTTCTTTACAGAATTTCACTTTCCAAAAAAAAAAAGCCATTTCAGTTTGGAAGAATTTGCAACAACAGTGTCATCCACGTCTGTTCGTTAATCATCCTACTCCGTCATTTAGGACGATAAATAAAAGTCAGGTTTGAGTATTCACAAAGTGGTATTTAAGGATCATACATCACCAAGTGTTCAGCTTAAAACAAAATGCAGTGAATGATATTCTTAAAAAAAGAAGAAATTGATAAAAAACAAGCACAGGAGCTGATTCATTTCTAGACCCACAAACATTACCATATACATTAGCACCATCATGTGGTATAACACTGGCCTGTACAAGACAAAATAAGCTAAAACCACACGGGGCTGAAACCATTTCTGACCATCTTCTGTATTGGGGCAGGGTGAAAGAAGCTGTAACTGAGAAAGCAGTAGGATAGTTGCCCCATTTGAGACCAAAGCAAGAGTACTCTTAGTAGAAAATGCTAAACATAACAAAACATTTCTCTGGCACAAACCCATAGCCAAGTTCAGGCATTTTGGGGGGCCCAGGAGACTGAACCAACCAGAGCATGGCTGGCCTCGGTCCTGACAGCGGAAGCAGGGGGAGAGGTGGAGGAAATATCACCCATCCTCGCCACAGAGGCAAGTTGGACAAGGAAATCAGTTATTACCTTGCTTTAGCACAGGGGAATGGTTTATTTTGCTGGCTGCAGTTTTCAGTACTGTGCAGAGCAGAAGGTGCTGCCAGGGTGTAAAGTCCTTTTGAAGCATTCCGAGAAAGTGCCTGATGAGGATGAAACATCTGTCCATAGATACAGCAAGGTTTGCACAGCCCTTACTAGCATTTGTGTGATCTTCCTTAGTCTGGTGAGCATGTGATTTCACATCGTAGCAAAAACTGGCTTCAAAATCTGAGTGAGGAGCCTGAACTGGAATACTCCTTTCTTTCTGTCAAAAAATGATTGTGAGACTCTGTTGTTAGCCAGGGCTCTAAGTGTTTTCAGGGTTTACCCAGAAGGTATTCAGGCAGCTGTTTCCTGGATGCATTGTCTGTATACATCTTTCCTGCCATGTTTGGTAGTGGGAATCTTGGATGTGTGAAAAGGCGAACCAGCAGATCTGTTCAGATAACCTGCTTCAAACCCATCCTCTCCTAGTGCTGCAGCCTGGTAAGAGAGGCCAATTTCCCACTCAGTTCACCCCAAACCTCAGGCTGGTTGGATAGAAGGAGGCTGATCTCTGGTCCCCAGGGCAGGTGGGTGACTGGAGAAGCCTTGGACCTAGACTCCTACCAAACACTTTTGTTTGTTTTACAGAAAGGGATTCTCTGTCAGCAAGTTAACTCTTAAGTTGTACAACTTAGTAGCTGGACGTTTTTCCAGCTGATTCAGGGCAGGGGGGGAGGTCGATGCTTGTTGAAACGCAGCGTAGTGGTATGCCTGTCCCATAGCAAAGAATCAAGGCACCAAACCTTGACAAGGGCAGACTGTGTAGCGCTTCCAGGGCATGCAGTGACACAAGCATTTCACTGTTCTGGAGGATGTTAGCAACACAACCCAGGCAAGCAAGGCCTGTGTTTGCTGAGCCACATGTTGAAATCATACAAGTGTAGTTTTGCCACACTAATTCCTCCACTCATGTAGGACTTACAGGCCAGTCAAGCAAAGCATCTCTGCTTACAGCTGCAACAGGACAGGCAGATTAAATTCCTACAGTCTGCAAGTATAGGCCATACAAGGTGTTGTGTACAAAGGGCTTGGATCACACTGCAGAATGTTATCAGCAAATGCTCACTTGAAAGGAAGTATTCTCATTCTCTGTTCCCCTTTTGAGAAATCGGGGAGAAAAGGGGTTGCCCAAGGTTACAGATCACAGTGAAGTTAAAATACGAACTCTGGGCTTTCCAGGGTTGTGCTTTTTCTCCCAGATACCTTTTGTTCACAGTGTGACACTGGCTAAAGAATAGTACCTTCCACCCCCAGTCCCTCTGGAGATATTATTGCTTAGCACTCTGGAAAACAGGTATTAAGGACAGGGGGATTGAGAAGGGGATTAGTGTGTTTACAAGTTACTGCCTTTCAGAGCCATCCCTGGTGGTTTTGTGTTCCGGGAACTGTTAACCCCCTGCCTAAGGAGGGTTGCAAGCTCAACTGATTAGTGAATCCACAAGATGTTTAAAAATATCTAACACAGTCCTGATACACAAATAGACAACCTGTGTGTTTGTAAGTTGCTTTCATATGTGCATGAGATGTACCTTGAGAGTATTCAGAGGGAGCGCAAGCGATAACAGAAGGAGCTTCTCCATGGGTCCTCAGGAACGGCTTGTATTTCACAAGGAGGCAGCAGAAGCTTTCTCCAAGCCTGCAGTACCATTTCAAAGCTGCATTAGCTCAGGCTCCTTTATATGTGGGTACAAGGGTCTGGTCCCCCTGGAGGCAGGCTGTGTAGCACAGACTGACCTAGAGGTATCACAACATTAAAAACAGTTCAGTTCCCAGAGTTGCGAGGGTTGACTGAGTTCTTACACATTTGACTCGGTTACAGGCTGTACGTGCCACACATCATATACCTCTGAGATCCTAGAGTATCATTTTAAAAAGTCAGCAGATGTGAAAACTGGGATATGTCCCCATTGCAGACTTCCATTTGAACAATCTGGACCTTCTTTTCAGCAGCCCAGATATCCTGCCTTGATTCCCTACTCACTAAAATTTCAAGGAAATGCTGCACGAATGAAAAATTAGTCTCGTAACCAAGTAGTAAAACATGGTCCACATTCTTGCTTTAACCAGCTTCCCTGTGTTTCACCCAGTAACACGATAGGCGCAGCCGGCGGACTATGAGGTAGCGTCTCACCAAGTGTCATGGTATTTTATTAAGTTAGAAATGTGATAGCTACTGTTGTCACACTTCAGTGTACAGAACAATTCATTCACAAATGAGAAAAACAGATCCCTCCACAAATACCTTTCCCCTGACTTAATGCCCTGTATCATACAAATGAAGTGGAGTGGGCTGCATCAATATTATCCCAGCATGGCTGACAACAGCTATGGGGAGGGGAGCTTAAAAAATGATGGGAATGAAGGAGAGAGAGAGGTGCCAGCAGAGATCTGCTATTCAGCCACTTGGCTCTAATTATATGCAGAAATATATGCCCCAGTGATGGGTTGGTAAGAGGACTGATGCGACAAGAACAAGATAAAATTCTGTGTCTTTTTGAAAATTATCTCAAACAAATGCTGCAGAAAATCCCATGATTATGGACAAGAACCATCTGTGACATTTTGCCATTGATAGCAAGTTTGGTTTCTTGTTTGGGGATATTTTCTTTTTTTGAAAGGGTCTAGTTTAAGGTAATTCATAAAACTCAAAATTGTGTAAGGAAGGTAAGACAAATTCTGTGGTTTACAGAATACTGAAGTGGTGAAGAATAACTACCTTGGTTAGCTGCAGTTGTTCTGACTTCAGAGTCCTGTTGTACCAAGTGCTTTTACCTCTCTTGAAAAATCAACCAGAACAATAGATAGTGTTCATCAGCTTGAAGGCTTTGTGTTTCGTTCTTACCTGCAAGGGTCGTGGATAAAGGAGATTCAAGGTGGTGGGAGAAGCTTCCTTATTTTTTTCTTTCTAATCTTAATGCTAAGACAAGGAAGGAAACCAAAGAAATAACATTTTTCAGATTTTTTGAGGCAGGGCCTCCACTATTCAAACAACGAAGAATTTTGGAAGATAAGATCTAGAGTACGTACTTGATGCAGGCTGAGCTCCAAGTATATATTCTGGTTAAATTTCCTGTGCGTGGATTTCCTCATTACTGACACACATTATTCCTTAACTCTGTCTGTGGCTGGGGCTATGAAAGGGTGCTGCCTTCAGTGCTTCAGCCCAGCTTCCCTGCACATCAAAGGAAGCTCAGCCCCCTCAGAACAAACTGGGAAAACACCAGCAGGACAGACATCTCTGGAAATTTCTTTGGGGCAGATCTTCTCCCCTTGTAATTATGCGGGCATACACCTCCTGTCCAAAGCAGTATTCTTACAGGGGGAGAAGCTGCCAAATCTCTGCCTTACCATGCATACAAAGTTTAAAAACCGCAGTTTTCCTGGCTAAAACACAAGCATCTGTCTCCCTCCGGTCTGCATAGGAAGGAGTTTCACTTACTGTATTTTTCAAGAGCTGTTGTGCCCTTAGATAACAGCAGATCACACACACACACAAACTCTCTCTCTCTGGGTATTCATATTTTGTGCAAGTGCTATGTGATACTCATTCCTAACAATTAACTGACTAGACTATGTCAGACAATACTAGCAAGATGTAAGATTTTATCTTCTGCATGTTACTCTTAAAGTAATTTTTCATTACGTTCTTTCAAAATTTTTTTCAAAACATTTACTTACGGCTGTATTTGTTTCATACGCTTCTCAGGACTGTGACCAGATCCACATAGATGATGTATCATCAGATGATAACGGTCAAGATCTAAGGTACGGGATCTCCAGGCTGGAAGCTGCAGGTCAGGTAGTCCCCAGCTGTTTGAAAATAACAGGGGGCTGGTCAGTGATGTAAAATAACATTCTCAGCCATGTGCCCTCTCCCCTCTCTGGCTCCATGCTGTCTGCATTTATTAAGCTCACAGAAGCACGGAGTCCCCTTTCTCACATTAACATGCCTGTGCCTACTGTCAAGCCCTGACTATACTGAGCTTTGAACCATTCTGGGAAATACATCTAAAACTAGGTTGAACTCTAGTCAGACTACACTAGTTTCTGATATGATTTGGCCAGCCGGTTGGCACAGGTGTGGCCAAAATGCTTCGAAAACAGATTGAAAGGTTTCCCACTGCCCAATCTGTAATGAATGGGCTTAGTAGTGAGGATTGTAGACCTTGCCATGCCAGAGCCTTGTCACTGGTAGAAACTTGTACCAAAACTGCACCAATTATTATTATCTGTGTAAGTTAGATCATAATGTACATAAAAACTACTTCTGTACAATTACATGTACCTTTCCCAAAGTGTTGCTTGCAGAGTTATGGGAATTGGCACAAGAATGAAATGTGCAGAGCTCTCATAGAACTTTATAATTTATGTTTTTATGGCTGGTTATTATGAGAAATTGGTGCAGAAACAGCACAGGAAACAATGAAGTGTTTTAGGGAAGAGACTTTTCCTTCTGCAGAGATGACATGAAAGATTTTTTGCTGTGACTGAAATGCTAATTTGTGCTTTGCAATGCACTGAAGTGGCACATGTATATTTAGGTCCTTTGGCTCCAGTGACCTGTAAGCAGGTGAGTCTGGATACTTGTTCAGGCATTGATTAAAATATTAATTTGGGTTTTATCTCAATCAGTGCACTTACCTTGAGTAAACAAAAAAATCTGTGTGCTGTCCTGAATCCTGTGAAAAGCCCCTGCCTGAGTCTTTTCACTTGTTTCAGAAATACTTCTCAGCTGCTCATGGCTTGTCTATGTGGGAAATGAAGCTGAGCTGACTGAAGTATGTTAAGGATGTTAAACTCCTATCTGCGGATGCTCTAATACAGAAACAAATTGGCATCAGGGCTTTCTAGAAGGGGAAATTACTGTGCAGTAAATCAGGATGTGAATATACAAGCCCTGGCTACTCCCCCAATGAGGTGTCAGAAGCACTATAAGCTGAGCTAACTTCAAGCTGCAGCCGAGAAGGGTATGTCTGTGTCGCTGAGCCTTTCTGTCCCTTCCCTTGCTCTGGTTCAAGCCAAGTTTGTCCAAATCCACTGGATCTGTGACCTGATCTAGCCAACTGTGCCCCATGAGCTGCAGCTGCCCTCTTCCATTGCAGCTCAGTCTGAGATCTGCTCAAACTGTGAAACCCATCCTAATGCTGTCATCCAGCAAACTTTTTCAAGATGACATGAGCTGGTAGTGTCTCTTTACATGTTCCTCCTCCCCCAAACCAGGGAACTGATCCAGCTGAAAAGCAATTTCTTTTTTCTTTTTAAAGCTGTATTATCTTTTAACTGGAACAGTTCCCTGATATGATTCACCTCAGTGCTGAAGAAGTGCTTGTGCTGGTACAAAGAAAGGGACATTGAGAAAGGCTGAAGACAGAAACAAATGCCTCGTAGAAGGCAGGATTGCTTCCTTCAGAGAAACTGCCTGTTTTAAGGTGTTTGTGGAGCTGTCACTTGCCCCCAGTTCATTGTGGTAATTACTCTAGAGTTGCTTTGAAATACTAACTCAGTTTAAAAAAAAAACAAACAAACTTTATATGTTGCAGGGAGTTAAGGCTCCTTTAGTTAATTTCTTAATTTTTTTTCTTGATCTAATGTGTGTTCAGAGCCTGTTTAGCAATATAGTCAAGCAGTCAGAAAGGTAACACCAGAATTTTCTCCTTTAGGATTTGAATATTTCTGCAGTTACCTTAGCAGCCTGGATGAGAGGCAGGTGAGGTGTTTCAGTGACCTGAGGACAGTCAGAGTAGTCCAGAGAACTTCAGAACTGGCAGGTAGTGCTAAGTAACCTGCATTGTGTTTACACTAATAAAGAACTTTTTTAAAATCTGTTCTAGTAACCGTGCTAGAGATGAACTTCAGTTCTGTACAGCAATGTGTTCTGCATACATCTCTGCTGCCACTTGTCTCCACATTTCTTTTCAATTGTTTCGACTCCTTGCTGGCACTGTATAGCCCGTAATTATGCTGACCTCTCCCCTTCCCTCCTCCCTTTCCCAGCACATACAACTTCTCGGCAGATGGCTTTCACAGTTCAACTGCCAGTGCAAATCTGTGTCTGGGCTCGGGCGTTCATGGGGGAGTTGACTGGATGAGGAAATTAGCATTCCGCTACCGTCGGGTGAAAGAGATGTACAACACCTACAAAAACAATGTAGGGGGTAAGTGTCTATGGCCAGGCAACAAGCATGCCTTTTGTCTTCCCAAATACTCCTGACCCTGCTAGGGATATGCTATGGAGGAGGTGTAGACAGCATCATGATAAGAATAGTTCACACTGAGCTGAGCAAGTGTTTCAGGAGTCATCCTTAAATAACGTTTTGTACAGGATTTGCAGGAGATATGCTTAAATACCTGGTTTAGTAGTTGGAGAAGGACTCAAGTCGGAGAGTGGGGCTTTATTTTGTAATTTCTTTGGCAGGAAAGCAACCTTCTTCAGTTTTCCAAAATGCTTAGGAAGCAAGCAAACAGTTGAAAACTAAATATGCTTTTTTTTTTTTTTCCTACGGAACTCAGGGCAGATCTCTGTCTGAAGGCGTTCTTGTATCCTAACTACTTGTTTTTAGCTCCCACAGAATAATACCACCAGATATCAGGATGCCCTGGGTTCCTTCATCTCAGCTAGTTCCAGACAGTTCTTCCAATAGGCTGCTCTGCTTCTCTTTTAGAACATCAGTGCCAGATCTCGGACTAGAAAGAAGCAAAACTCAGAGTATCACCGCAACCTTTTTTTTTTTGGTTGGAGAAATAGCCTACCCACATGTACTGGAAATGGTGCATAGCTTTTCAGGAGGAACAAAACCATCCTGGCTTCAGATGTCTCTCAGCTCAGGCCACTACCTGCTATACACAGCTCCTTTGTCCTCTTGCTCACTTCCCATGCAAACTTTATGCTAACTCCAAGAAAGGTGTTTTAACGAGGTCCCGCAGTCTGCGGATGACTGATACCATTCTGCGGAGAGGAAGGAAGCTGAGCTGCAGTAGCATAGGGGTGTGCTGCAGCCAGGCCTCACATACCTCAAGGCAGAGCCTTGGAGCGACATGGCAGTGGGCAAAGGGAAGCACCCTGCAGCAGGGCCAAGAGGAGGGTAGTGGGAGAGATAGGGTTCAGAACACAGACAGGAGCCCTTTGGCATTCAGCTCCCTTTCTGTGCTTCTGCAAAGATGCTTTCCCTGCTTACAGGTTTAATAGGAGCTCCAAAGAGGGAAACCTGGCTGCAGTTAAGAGCAGAACTTGAAGCGCTGACTGATCTCTGGCTCACACATGCTCTGAAGGCACTGAATTTGATACATTCCCGGTAAGAACAGCCCAAAGAATTGCCTGCAGGCTTGATCCAGGATCTCCTTTGCTTCCCTTTTTCCCCCCTTCTAAACAAATCGAGACACATTCATAGGACTTTGCTGGCCAAACCTGTGGGAGGCCAGTCTGCACATGTTTGCCAGACTTGTATTATCAAAGGTTGGGATGAGCTTGAGATGATGAACTGAGCAAAAGAAAAAATAGTCCTTTTTCTTGCCTTTCTTTGGCTACCTCATCTGTGCCACATTTTTCATGTGAGCAGATTTACAAGAGAGTGGAAAAGAGGGAAAAGGGCCCTTCTGTCCCTGGGCATGTTCACTCAAAGAGCCCAGCATGGACATTCCAACATGGTGTTTAAATTCCTGCAAAATAGATCCTGGCATGCATGCAATAAGGCTGCTGTTAGTTTGTTCTATGGGGTTTTTTTCATTCTACTAAGTTGATAAAGAGACATTACCAGTGCTCACATTATCTGCCTCTAGCTGCATAATCTCCCAATGGCTTGGGAACTTCCAGTTGCAAGAAGGGTTTGCTTCCTGTCATCTTTCAGTCTAGAGTAAAAGAGAGAAACACAGATTGTTGCTTCTACTAACTTGTGTTTTCTAGGCCTAACTGTGTGAATGTGTTGGTCACCACAACTCAGCTCATACCAGCTCTCGCTAAAGTGCTTCTCTATGGACTGGGCACTGTCTTCCCCATTGAAAACATTTACAGTGCAACAAAAACAGGTAAGAGCAAACTAACTTAGGCCTCACTGAAGATAGATTGAAGTTTTTTCCTTAAGTCAGGCACACCCATCCAACCTGATCGCAACAAGCAATGTATAAGCTTTGTTTTTAGCTCCATGTTTACACATCTCTAATTCACATCCTGACTGCCCACACTTAAGCTAGTATGGACTCGGGGGGGGAATCAAAAATCAAAGTCTTCCCAAGTGTCTCCATGGGGGAATGAGCCTGAAAAATACCCCCCCAACAGAGCATCTACTGTGTGGGGGATGTTCAGCTGCACCCAGCTACGAGGGAGATAGTCTGGTTGGACCTGTTACATACAGAAACACTGTTTGGATCCTCTTACTCTTGCAGAGGGAGCAAGTGTGCTGAATGAGCTTTATGAAGCTGTGTGAGTAATAAATACTGGTAGGGTTGGCTTGGGGCTTTTTTTGTGTTCTGTCCTTTCTGGTGTAAGTGTTTGAATCTCTGAGGTTTGTATTTTTATGTTTTTACTGCAACCAGAACGAACAGAAAAGGGCTTTTGAAATTGAATACTGTGAGTGTCACATGAGTCTACCAACTGGGGGTCTAAGCAGTGCATCAAAGTCGCAAAGCTTGCAGGAAACTGGCAGCACTTGGAAGTCCTTGGCTGGTAAAGAAAATGCTAGTAGCTGTCATGAGATGGAGAGAATCCATCTCAGATGAAGATTCAGTTAGGTTCTAATTTTAAAAGAAAACAAGGAATGTAGCAGCAAGCTCAATTAGGTCCCAACTCCACTTCCAGTACCTGAATGTCAGCCCCACCTACTGCTGTGTGTCCAGACTAAAAAATGTCTTCTCTTCTGTTGCTTAGGGAAAGAGAGCTGTTTTGAAAGAATAATGCAAAGGTTTGGAAGGAAAGCTGTGTACATTGTAATAGGAGATGGTGTTGAAGAGGAGCAGGGAGCAAAAAAGGTACAGTTTGTGAATGCCATGCTGGATTCCTCCAAGTTTTCATTTCAATGACCCTTTCTTTACTTAAGCATTCAATGAAGCTCCCTCCATTTGAAACAGTTTTTAGTTGATTTTATTTCTTAATATGCAAAATACTCAACAACCTTGTGAGAAATTTCCTGCTGTAAATCCCCCCACCTTGGCAGCTAGTGCAATTTTTCACATAGTCGCTGTGTCACATGTTCCAGGAATCATTCTTGCTTAATAAAGATGGCTTTAAACACATGAAAAGGAAAACTCCAGTGTGTGATCTCAGATGAGCAAGCAGCGTGAATTTCTGATCTACACATGTTGCTTTCGTAAATTCTAAATTACCGGAATTAGTTTTCAATTACTTACTAGAGTATGCATATATACATACATGTATTTATATTTATGACTCGTTGAGATCATAGGGTGTAATGTCATTAGAGTGAATACCAAAGGGACTACTACTGAGTTGCTGCCTTTATCAATGATTTATAGATCACTGTGATTAATTTCACAAGCAAAATGAAATTGGGAAGATGTACTGAATACAAAGTAGAATAGAAACTGCAAAAGCAGTATGGTCAAGAATAACAAGCCCTTGGTAGTATTTCATGCTCGCTGCATAGATGTGGCCCACTGACATAGGTAGCCTTAGAAAGAATTAAATGGACTAACATGTGCATCCAGTTGAGTCCTCCAGTCATTAGTATCCACAGTCCACGCATTGGGAAACAAGAACTGGAGTTTAGGGACCAGTTGAAGCTTCTTTGTTTTGGGTAGACTGTAAGAGGAGAGAAGCTGGAACCCCAGAGCTTGGAAGAAATTAAAGCAAAATTTGAGAACATTCTGCTTAGAGTGATTTAGTGGCAGGGAGGGAAAATTTAAGAGATCCAGCAAGGAATACCTTCTGCCATATACAAGGGATATCAGTGTATTAGAGAAGCCAGGAGTGGTAGAAACATGGAGAGCAACAACCAAAGACCTGAAGGAAAGCAGTCAGGTACATCAACTGACTTGTACAACATGAAAACTTTGGCTGTTCAATTCTCATTTCCTACACTTCAGAACTGCCTGGAATCTCCATTTATTTGGCTTTACAGGGACAGGAGTACAATTGTTAATGGCAAGCATTACTTGCAAGATGTCATCTTCAAAGCAGCAGAAACCCTCTTTTTATAGTGTATTTCCCCTGGCCAATGGAAGCAACAATACCTGCCTCCAACTTGGAAAACTAGCTAAATCTGCAGCTGGTTCTCTAGTTCATGAAGGGTTAAGGAGTTGTCAGAGAAGACTCCAAAATGCATGACTGGGAATGAAGTGATAATAGCCTGCTGCTTTTGACAGCCCAGTGCTATACTTCAAAGGTAGTGGGTCAGTGAATGTGACTGCATCAAAGGCTGCAAGGGGTCTCCAGCTGTATGAAGAGGTGGGAAGGTTCAACAATCTTCTATAGGCAGGATTTCAAGAGCCCTCTTGCTTGTGTCTCCTGGCCTAAGCAGCTCTCCCATTAGTAAAGCACATTCTTTGCTTGGCTGTTGCCTCCTTTGATTGATGACAATCATTAGTCAAGGCTTCTACACACCTGAGCTTTATACAAAAAAAAAAAAGGGGGGGGGGTGCAGAGAGCCTTTCACTGTTTTGCCAGCAGCACTGATGCTATCTCCATTTTAGTGGGTCATTTTTCTTCCCCTGTCTGATGAGTGATAAATCTGTAAATGCTGAACAACAGGAGTGGCTGGGAGGCCAACGTTTCTTCTCGTTTGAGAAAGAAAAATAATTTAATGGATGGGGTTTAATAACAACCAGAGGAGGAGGAGGGAGAAGGAAATAACTTTTCCCCTTAAAGTGAAATTGCAGAGCATTGGATTCCAATCGCTTCAGCTGTCTGTGTTTGCTTGCTCTCTCTATACACACTGATAAGTAGCTTGAAGGAAACATTTGTTTACTGATAGGCAACATACCAGAGGGAAGCTTGAGTTGTATTTAAACATTAGAGGAGTGCAAATAGACACTCTGTAAAATAAACGGAACCACTAGAGTTTTTTTACACAGGCAGTACACTTGGAAAAGGAACATCTCCCTTCATCAGAATCGTCTAGCTAGGAAGTATATCATCTCTAAAGCTTTGTCTAAGCTATTTAAACAGAAGCAGTATGTTTGCAGTTGAATTATTTACAGTGATAAAATACTCAGAAATTGTATTCCCACACTGGAAGGGGAGTAAGCTCTGTCAGTTAAGGCTTTCTGTGTGTTTGTTACTGGATACATATCGCTGACTGTACAGAAACCAGTATTTCGGGAGGAAGCTAAGAAAATCACAAGCCCAACTGTTGTTATAAAATCTAAGTGCAGAAACAAGCTGTGTCTTTGATCTAAAGTAAAACTGCTTTAACTGTTTTAGATAAGAAACAAATCCAGTTCAAACCCCAGGTTCACCGGAACACAGAAAGAGAAGCTGTATTTCACATCTGAAAGCAAGTTCTAATTATCTTGAGGTTATCTCTTTGCAAGCAACCACCGGGTTGGTAGCTATTGCTAACGATTGCAGAACTGTCCTGTCACAATGATGCTTTCAGAGTACTGTTTGTACCCTACCAGATTACAGTTTCCGTCTTGGGTCCCCTGCGTAATTGAACTGCACTTGTTTCACAGCACTTAAAAAAAGTTGGTACTTTGTCTTCTTTCAGATGCAAGTCTGTTTTTTCTTACAGTATATTCACAATTTTCAAGAGATGAATCAAGATACTATAAAGAAACTATAGTAGGTCACAGATAGTTGACCTTTCCAGATTTTGTCCAGATAGATACTAAGATTTCAAGCGGAACTGACTGGTTAGAACTTAGACATTTGTATACATGACTTTAGATTTATCACAGTAAATATGAATTGAAAAACAGGGAGGCAGGAGAAGAATATAAGATAGTCTCTCAAAAACAGGAATTAGGAAAGTTTCTTGAGGACAAGCTGTCATATAAGCCTTTCTCTGAGGCAGCAGTGTTACACTAAATGAGTAATTGATCTGAGCAATGATACCAGTTCCTACATTTCCAGAAAATGCAGTATGACCTACTGTTCCAGTTAACTTGGAAAGGGAATTGTTAAAAAGCATTTTGACTCTGTGTGGTATTACATTCTTTTGTTTATATTTTTGTAAATTTTAATAACTTCATTTTATGATATATATATATTGTTTATTTGTCTGTGAAGCACTGCCAACAGCTTTCACTAGTAGTAAGTAGGACAACTTTGAAATTGGTGTTGTAGGACAGGATTATGATGCTTTCTGGAGAGTCTAAGATTCTTGTATAACTTGTTATAATAAGTAAGTGAACATCAGTAAGTGGCAGGAAAAGTGTTTCTAGGAGTACTACAATTCTAGAAACATTCCTAATGAATCCATGAAAAAATAGGAGAGTAAGGTTTAGTAGCTAGTACATTCAGAAAGTCAGCCCGCATCCTACGTCATCTCTGAAGCAGGACACTCCCAAATAGTGGAGGATCTGTCTTCCTTTCTGCATAGGAGAAATGTATCAGCAAGTAGACAGTCCCTGCTCCCTTCCTTCCTCTCTGAGGAGAGCCTCCTTGCTTATGACACCGTGACAGCCTGGTGGCCTGAGTACAAATCTCTGTTCCCGAGGGTGCAAACTAAGAAAGTTGTTTTGATCTCAGTATTAAACAAAAACCAAAAAATACCCTCTTTTGGTTTCACTCTAGCACAACATGCCATTCTGGAGAATCTCTTGTCACGCTGACCTGGAAGCTCTTCGGCACGCCTTGGAACTTGAATATTTGTAGCAGACCCCAACATCTTAGCACTGTGAGGGCTTCAAACTGTTACATCGGTTCCACCTATTCCTCAACATTTTCTCATTAAAAAAAATCCCACAGCAACTGCAGTTTTTCTTTTTTTTGAAGGAGAACCCTTTCAGTGGAAGCCTTTAACAACTTGCAGCCAAAGAACATTGTGTCAAGTCCTTCTTTGGACAGAGGAAAAGCCTTCAGATAACTCGCTGGGGATCCTGCAGTTATATGGTTAAGCCGGATGCATAGAGCTGTAACTGCCTTTTTGCCATCAACAACAAACACTAGAAGTCTTGGGTCTACTTGTCCGTTTTCATGCTTTTGAAAGGGGAAGAGGACATAGTAAGGAGCCTCTGCACAGTACATCACATCAGATGGGACCTTCTGAAAATAAGAGTGAAACTGTTGATTTTTTTTTTATTATTATTTTTTTAATTTATGAACTTATCTCATTACTCTGGTATTAAGCTCTGTACCTGTGTTTTTAATCTGGCTTTTGGGGGTGGGCGGGTGGGTGGGGAAAGTCTTACCATTCTAAATTAATAGTTCATTTCTCCAGAACAAACTCTGGGGAAAATCATATTGTATACATTAATAATAAGGACACATGGTACTGTTGGTAAGAACTATAGCCGTGTTTTTAAATCTTACATAGATGGTATGTGGACTGTGCATGTGTCTACACGGTGCCTTATGCTGCCATCTTGGTTTTGGGGGTTGGGGGTGGGGAAAAAGTACCTTGTGATGAGTGAAAGGCATTAAATAAAAACATGTTTACATTTTGGGGGACTAGATTACCTGCCTTCTCTTCTCTCCAGCCACTCTTGGATCTAGAGGTATATGTAGAGTACATACTCCCCGTTTCAGGGCGGGGTTAGGCTAGAAAGACTCTGAACAGAGCCTCTCGGGTGCACAGTGGCATCTGTAGCCAGCTATTCTGTCTGTTGGTGGGGCAAAGGCTGAAGACAGTCGGTAACTGTCCACTGGGAGAGAACGTAAGCGCTCGGCAAATCTAACTTGTCCTGCAAAGGAAGATAAAGGGCAAGCAAATACTGCAGCTGTGCATATTTATTTTTATGTAAATAAATGCATCTACAAGTAAGCTTCAGCTTTAGGATTTCTGCTGAGCTGGCCTGTTAATTCTTGCTGTCAGAATACTTCAATTCTCTGGGCCTGGATGAATCTCTAATTTGCTTTCAGAACTGCTCATTCTTGCTTGCTGTGGCACCAAATAACCTCAGAAGAATTAGAGCCTCACTGGAACAAGGTGTTAGAGGTGCAGCAAGTAATACAAACCCCTTATCTATCACGTGTGAATCGAGATCAAACAAGTAAGGGTTACACAAGCTACAAGTGTGACACAAGTGCTACACAAGCCCGAGTGATACTCCTAATGCCTGAAAACATTTACCTCAGGAAACAGATTCATTGCTAGATCTGAGAGGGGATTTTCTGCCAGACTAAAACAGAAAATCTGATCTCAAAATAATCTGATCTCAGTCTTTGGCTCAAGAGGTAGCAGCCATGCAGCAGCTGTAAAACATGTTAGCTGTACTTGTCACCAGCAGGCACGAACAAAAACATCCTTTAAGTACACACTTTAGAGGCATTTGCAAAGAGCTGCTCTCTGGGCTGAGTACAACACAAAATATGATTTTTCTAGCAGCGATGTTGCTTGTCTCAGGGCCTGCTGAGAAGTAAGTCTGGCAGAATTGTTCCCTCAAGGTTTTCCAGCTGTTAAGACTGTCACAAATAGGAAGTTTTATCACAAGTCAAGGAAATCAAACTCAATGGAGGATTGACAGATGCCTGCAAGATAAGCACACCTGTAAATAAAACCTTTGAAAGAGGAACAAATGCCAGGGATGGCAGACTCCTAAGAAAGCACAACCTCAGCTTTTAACACCCTGTCAATCAGCTAAATTGCTCTTCCTCAAAATTCCAAATTTAACACCTGCCTTATTTGAGTCAATTATCCAAGTACTGATTTTTTTTTCCTAAAGCTTCTTAGGAAGATTTTGCTTTCTGAATGTATTTAAAGATCCTCAAGCTCTCTTGTTTCTGTCTCCAAAGTTCTTGGCAGAGGCCTGTGCTCTATTAGTGCTTGCTCATGCAGGCACTACCATTGCTGTACGTGATTTCTCCCTATTCCTCTCAGCTGGTCTTTACTTACCCACAGGTGACGCAGCTGATGAGGGTGGTGTACACCAGCATTAGGGACACTTGTTTGTTAGACGGGCGCACTGCTTCCTTCCAGTCATCATGGCACACGTTCATCTCTCATGACAGCAAAGAGTATCAGGATTTACTGTTTCCAGGGGAGCTGTGATGGCTAGAACACAGGATCTGTTAACAACTTTTTACTCACGAACATACAAAAGGACTGGGAACACAAGCGTGCAGATGTACAGGCCTTGCTTGGCTCTTTCACCTGAGTCTTTATGTATTTCTACATTGTTACAGCATAAAATCCTTCCTTTCTTAGTCACATCACTAACCAGACTGGAGTACAACTACGATGTGACAGTGTTCCCAGGTGAGTTGCAGTATAGCTGAAGCTGAGGTGAACAAACCAAGCAGGTCACGTTAGTACCATTATTAAAATGTATAGCTGATACAAAATCTGTTCTGTCAAAAAAAATGTTTAGCATGTTAGTACATGTCTGAACCTCTAATGCAGATTTTTTTGTATCTTAAATAGAAAAGGGGATGTGAAAGATAATATGGGTTGAAGTCTTGAACGGGACTGTAAGTGTGAGGGCACAGTAGCAGCCATCATAGCTCCTTTGTAACACTTCAAGGACCAAAATACTTTCCCAAACAAGAAAAACCCCACCACCTGTACACTGACATGAAACATTCATCGCATTTTCAAGAGTATCCTTTGCTCTATCATCTCCTTATAGATAACTAATATGAATACAATGCTGCGGAGTAAAAGAAATCAGCTTTTTAAAACTACCGATGACTGATTGCTCACGTTCCCGTAATTTCATGTTCCGATCCTTTCTATGCCATGATCTTAACAGGTTTTGTAATCTTTTGTAAAGGAAGCAGTCTCGCCTGGCAGCCAGGGTGAACATGTCATCGCTAGCGTGAGCCTCTGCCACCACTTGAGCCCCAGACATAGGTATTTTATTTCTGAAATGTCTGGGACTTAAAATGCTAATACTAGAAGTGGTAACAGTCTGCACCTGAGATCATGTCATGCAAACTCCTTAAAAACGTTCATTCCTGTTCAGCTGTAGCAGAGCAGAAGAGCCACATCAGACCCCGTTCCAGAAGGGTGAAAAATCAAGTAACTTTTAGGCAGACAGCAGGTATTACAAAACAGCAAAGCTAAGGGTTAGCGGGGAGTGTGTAAGCCTTCCGCTCCAAGCACCAACACGGGACAGCATCACCAAAGCAGATAGGACTGAGGTAAGACCTGCTGATCAGAGCAGCAGCCTTGCGCCAACTATCACAGCCGTCTGCGCCACCTCCATTTTAGTCTGGCCAGCTGAGCACAACGTACAAATGATTAAAAGCCCACCAGAAGCAGCGGAAAGCCTCCCCCGTTGATTTGGCAAGGCTGCGGTCAAGGAAAGAAACCAGATTCTGTTTTTTTCCTCAGGAGCAGCTGCTGATTTGGGATTGTTTGTGGCTTTTTTACCCCAACAGTGCAAGGCAGACTGAGACTTTTGTCTTTTATAATAGAAATTAGATTTAAGTTAACTGCAAAGGCACACACTGCAAACTTTTTAAAATATTTTACAGCACTTTAAAGGTACTTCCTAGGCTGTTGCAGACTCACGGCATGTTTCCTGTTTGCATTTTCAATAATTTCCTAGAAAAATGAATGAAAAAGTTGGATAATGCAGGTTGCCTATTCGGGCCAGACATTTCTCACAGGAGAAGAATCTGACCCAGTTCATCCTTGCATTAGTATTATGAAATTAAGGGCTATAATTCACTTAGATGCTTTTTAGAAAGGATGGAGTTTCAAATGCCGATGTACTGTAAGTATGCAGTGGTATTTATTGCTGTAAGAGCACCACGAGTGCTGAGGGTCTGCTGCAGTTATTTGAAACACTGCAGCTTCACGGAGATAAATTACTTTACGCACATGTGCTGTAGCCTGTCACCCCAAGAAGTGGGTTCTAAGGGCCAGAGCAATTGTTCCCACTTTTCCTAGGAGTGTTCAATGTTGCTGTGTTACCTTTTCCTTCTCTTCTGGTGTTTCTCTTCTTTGTCAGGTGAGGATCTTCCCCACTTACTGTAGTTGTTCTCAAGTAATATACTGTAGGATTCATCAGAGCCAGGGTTTTATCCCTGAGCGTTTAATTAGCTTCAGGTTGACCAGAGCTTCGTATCTAGTAATACTCAATGGAGTTAGAAGGTACTATGCAAAAATTTATCATAATTCACAGTATCCTTTCTCTTCCACTTTTCATCATCAGGTTTTCTTGCATGCCAGGATTCTAAATAATAAGGTAATAGTTTATTTTTAACAGACAAAATTTGATAAAAATAGATACCATTTATTTCAATATGTAAAATGTGAGTAGAACAAAACGTGGAATTCTTTATCTTTTCCTAAGTTTCAGCTACTTAAGTTGTTGAAAAATGAGCAAAGAGAAGTTCAGTTGTGAATGCCTTTTATCCTGAGAACAGGGAACTTCTTACTGAACACTTAACGATGAGAAGTAACAAAAGAAGCAACACACTGGAAAACTTGCAACCACACAAAGATCGTTTGGAAACAAAGATGGATTCATGAGCTGTGCTGTCACCGGGAATCGGGAGTCAAGGAATTCTCCCAGCAGACAGGGAACGGAAGCAGCCTTGCTGGGCATGGTTGCTTTTCCCATCACCTCTGGGCCCTACAATTGCTGCCTCAGAGAGGAATGTAACAGAGCTGCTATTGTTGCTCCTTTTTCTAATACTGCCTTTTCCTCAGCATGTCAGGTTTCAATTTTGCCAATGCTTTGGCCTGGCTTAAAGCTCAGGTACGTTTCCTAGCTCTGTGTGCCTTGTCTGATGGGCAGCACCCATCTATACATCCTTTGATCCTATACAGCATGACTTGCCTCGCTGCACCCACATACCACGCTCCTTTTGCAAAAGCCAAACTCTGAGTTTTGCAGGGACTGATCCACACCACGCACCTGCTCTTCCCCGCATCCTCTTCGGGTGAAGGACTGAAACAAAGTACTTCCCCCCCCCTCCATTCACCTTACCCTTAGGGTCTCTCCACCCATCTGCTCTCAGCCGCCACTTCCAGCAAGTCATGGAGTGCAACACAAAGTAAACACAGCTCTTAACAACCAAAAAAACCATGGAGATGACACGCACCGAAAGAGAATATCGTCTTAGGCCTCTGTCCTCAAACTTCTAAGTCATTCTGTTAAACCAGAACCTGGGTCTGAACTAACTCCGAAAACAGCTTTGACAAAAATCACACTTGGGCCTTGCCCAGTTTTGAATAGTTCAGATGCAACAACAGAATATAGCATTTTGTCAAATAACCAGAAAGCCGCAAAGAAAATACTTGCAAAAATACACGGCGTTGTTGGGGATGAAGACGACCTTGCAATTGCGCTATTTTACCGGTTTCCTGTGCTGAATTTTTCCTGCAGTTCTCCCCTCTGACCACCTGAGGGGAGCCGGGCTTCACAGTCAGCCCCACAAAGCAGGGATGCCCAACACCTCCTTCCTCCCCCGGACAGCTGCCTAACGAAATCCTTGTTTGTGAGGTCCGTTTCAAAGTTCTTGAGTCACAGCAGTCTTACCTGATGAGCGGTATGTAAACAAACCCACATTCTCAGCATTTAGCCATTTTCTGATGTACACAAGTGGACAGAGAAGGCAAGCACAGCAGAGCTAACACTAGGCAAGTACTCAAAAGCAGGATTTTGTATGAAAATGATTTCTGAAAAAGGAAGAAAAATAGAAATCTCATTGTTTCTAAAATGCCTTCAATTAAGGTGCAGCTGTACAATCGTTTTAAAAACTAGCCACTATGTTTCACCAAGAAAGGGTCGCTATTCAGAGGGACTTTGGTCGCATTGTTCTACCTTTCCATGTAAAGGATGAAAAACCCGGCATTCAGTGGGCTGTAGATTAGCCTCGACGGTGCATGGATAGCAGAACTGATAGCACCCCTCCTGAACCGACACGTCTGTACTGAGGAGGGTGAAGAACTTAGGAGCCTATGGCTCCGGATGGACAGTGTTCCTCTCGGCTGCTCCATGTTCCTCTGCAATATAAACAGTGGGGTTTCTACAATTTAAGCACTGAAAAACTCCTTCAGCAAGCACCAGCACAAGAAGGTGACAGCACAACTGATAGCAAGTTCTTCACCCCCTGCATCCACAGCCAGCCCACAAAGTTCCAGTGTGAACCTAACAGCCTCTCTGCAGGCAGAACTGCCAGCAAGGCTGCAGCACTGACAGCTGTGCAGCGCTGACCCAGCTGCCTGCGTCTGTTCCTCACCCCCCTATGCCAACATCAGGCCCCTGTGATGAAACCTTGCTATGGTAAACTCCATCCAGATCACACCATTTTGGGGGCTAAAACAAAACCTCCGAGCACCTTGAATGCGGTATTATTAGCTCCTGCCTTCCCGAAGTAACAGTAGAACCAGGAAAACACTGCCACAGCGTGGTAAAGCTTTGGAGTTGACTGGCCCAGATAAGGAACACTGGTGTCAATCTCCCCTCCTTCCTAACTGAAGGCCCACATGATAATGGAAGATAATAATAATACAGAGATTTCTAAGCTCAAACTCCCAGACAAGTGAATTTTGTTCCCCGAAACCAGAGGAATCAGCAGTAGTATGCCCACATGTCTTTCAGTAGGTTGTAACAAAGAGTGGCAAAGCCACGGGACACCCAGACCCTGTAGCTGAAGGGTGAAAACACGTTTTCCCAGGATGGTATATGGCCAAAGAGGCTTTTAATGATTTACAATTTACTACTCCCCCATCAACACCTAATCATTGGCATCACCCTTTGCAGCTAGACAATGGAAGGACAGCCATCCAGACTGTCTTCAATCCAAGACTGAGTCAGGTACCGCAACTGATGAACTGTCACCATCAGAGAGAGGTAAAAATTGCAGACCCAGCACAGTATTTTTTCCCAAAATACTTGGATCCAAAATAAACAAGGGATACACTACACAAAGTAGAGGGATACTCTAGACACAAGCAATGGATGCAGCGTATGCCTAGTCATGGTATTCAATCATACATTAAATAAAGTCACAGCCTATTTTTAAACTCACATCACATCAGCGTCATCTCCTCCCATAATGTCCAAGCCAGGGATGAGTTCTTCCTTCACTTTAGTTAACACAAAATAATCTTCAGAAAAAAAATGATCTTCCTACAGTAACTATCCAAAATGTGGAAAAAATACAGTCACCAGAACATCCAAAATGATACTTGGATCTTGACCCGATAATTCTTATTGGGAGTCACTATTTTATATTTATATAAATCTTTACTAGGATTTGGTCACCTATTATTTATCCCGAGGAAAGAAAACTCTTACGGAAAAAACAATGCCCATTAAAAGGTAAAACCATAGGTTGAAATAGGCTTCAGAAAGCAGTGGGGTTTCCTGTAACAATTTTTGACTTGTTCATCTCCTTCCTAACGCAAGAGCTTGTCTCAGTGGTACCAGCATTCAAATTACATGAGGAGGGCCGAAACGTCATTTCAGGCTTTCAAGATTTGTGCTTTTCTTTAAACAGTAGCACTGGGAACATTAACTTTAGTTGTTTTACAAATGCATGTAACAAGGTAACTACAGGAGTAGGAACTTGACAATATTCACAGTAAGATTTTACAGTGAGCTATTTCATTAGCTCCCTGTTTCTTCTAACAGATAATTAAGACACACAGCAGTCTTGCCCAATTCATGCCCCCCCCAGAGCGCTACAGCCGTAGTCATCACAGAAGTCCCCATTTCTAACCCACAAATACACCTAACAAGACTACACATACCTGTCCAACCCCAATCCAACCAACGCATAAATGTTACACAACAAGCAATGGACCTTTGCTGCTGTTAAAATAGAGACAGAATGGATGCTCCTGAGTTTTATACATAAATGGCTTCTTATTTACAGACTGCCAACATGGCTTTGTTTTTTCTCAAATTTGACAGGCTTGGATTCAAAGGTCCCACACTTCTGAGATAGGAGATCCCAAAGTAAGGGAAATTATCTACGATCTGGAGACTGTGCAGAAATGAACATTCATCCAGACTGAAATGAAACTGGAAATCCAGGAACACAGAACATTTTTCTAAAACAGTTTAATAAAAAATTTGTGAAGTTTCTTGAAAAATTGGAGAAACCCAAAGCATATCGTGTGTGTCACCTGTCTTAGTCACAAAGAAACACAATTGTCAAAAAAGATATTTAAGTTTAATACAAATTTTATACAAAGAAAATGTGAAAAAATACTTCCATATGCTAAAAGCAATTATGCTTCACAAATAAGGCCAGCTAGGCTATTTTTGACACAACTGCAATTCACGAATATTCTGTTCTCGCTTTCTTCTAATACTTTTTTCCCGCTAATATGGGTACTAGCTGGAGACTGTACAAACCGCATTCTTTTATAAACAATGGGAGAAATCAACATGACTAAAATGTACAACAGAATGTACTGGAATGATATCATACAATTAATTTTCTCATATACATACATCACCTTTGCTTTGTTCAATGCTTTCGTTTTACACAACATACAAAATGGTACTACAGTATAAGTGTAACAGACAGCATTTTCATGGGTTACTTTCTCTCATACTGTACTGTTTCATGCTTACATAAAAACATAAATTCCATCATATAAATAATACATGCTCTGGCCCAGCGCCAAAAGTCCTTTGCCCATGTTTCCTGATCCATGTTTTTCTCCACACCTAGTTCTTGTTCAAAGTCCTTTTGGAGGATTTCAGAAAAAAAAAAGAAAACTGAACTGTGAAGCATAGGAACAAACTTTACTTTTCTCAATCTTTGATATCATGATCAGAGATCATGCTACAACCAGCTCGTATTACACTTTCCAGCTTTCCTGATATTGGACTGAATGAAATTTTAACTTAATTTTAACCTGTAAACAATATAAATGTTAACAGTCTGGTCATTGTAAAAACAATGTAAATCTTTAAGTACTTCAGGTCCACAGATTGGAAATGTCACAATGTGCCTAATACAATTAACTGGAAAAAGATACCCTTCATTATTTGGTTGCTCAAAGAAATTCTACAAGAGTTTCAAAGTGCAGAAATTTTTTTCAATCCAAATGCAAATCAAGTTGATCAGAGTCTCATGATTATATTATTTGATGCGTTAACTGCAGTTTCCCAAGACCAGTTTTCAGTGTTAGCTTGTGATAAGGCTGTTTTAAACCTTCCTTTTCCAACTTCAAACGCTCTTTATAAGTTAAAGTCAATACAAATATAAAAAGGAGATGGTACTCTAACTTTAATGACATCCACAAATTGTACATTATTTACAAAAGAAGCATAGATTTAATATGGATCTTACCTGTCCTCAGCTTTTCTAAGCCAGCGCTAATGCTTTACATTAATGTAGTGTAGTTAATGCTTTGTACACATATACAAAGCGAAAGTCTGAACCTTTGAGGTTAATCCAAAGAACTGTGTTTATTTTTCACATTTCTATTAGATTTATTTATTCCAACAATTGTATGGACTTCTTGTTAGCAGTTAGACTCTTCGTACTTGGACTGGCATTGTGGTCTGAACATACTGAACTCCAGTTCTCATTGCCACTGTCCCAGCAGAAGGACTTACCACTACAGGAATGGTCTGTGGATTAAAACCAAGAGAAACATATTGTTATGTTAAAGGTCACATAAACATGACCACAGAAATAGAGATTTATTTTCCAGGGAAAATCCAGAACAAGTTCGAATTTTGTGTAAGAATTAATACCTTTATTACCGCAATATTACCTCATTCCAGGGTAGAAAGTAGTGTATTACTTTCCTATAGCCAAGAGTTTTTCTGTACTGTTATTACTACTATATAATTACAGGGACAGGTGGTCCTACAGGTACTGTACACACTCTGTCTGTGCTTGGAGAATTAGGTTTCATAGTTACTACATCCAGTTACATATTTTCCCCAAACTAATACATGGGAAGAGGAAAAAGGGCTAAGAAAATCCTTTGTCATTTGGAAAAGTTTTGACACATCAAACTGGAGTACAAAAATACCCTTGTTTATAAGTATATTCTTGTTACACATTACTTAAATCTTTTTCCCCAAAAGGAACTCCCCCATGCATTCAGTCTACACAGAAGAGAACAAAGAACATCCATTTGAACAAAAAAGTACTTAAGTTAACTTTTGCACAAATCAATAACAAAAACATCAGCATTACTGGGAACTGTCTTATACACCCTGTAAAAATATTACTATAGAATAAACTTTTCACTTCCATGATACAGATCATGATTTATAAATCTTGACAAATGAAGTTTCAGGACATCTCTATAGGTGGTAACTGATTCTACAGATGCAGAGACAAAGGCACAAGAATGTTAAACAACCTGGTCAAGGTCACATCACTCTGGAAGATCTGGAAAAGGATTTATTGAATCTTAAGTCTGTATCTTAACCTTCCTTCAAAAATGTGAGAAGTCTAGAAATGTCTATACCATACAAACTGCAAGTATGTTTTGATACAATTCCAGTGATGCACAACTGGTGATCAAACAAATGCATCCATTTCAGTTCACAATATTTTGTGGAAGAAACAGGAAGAGAGATTTTGAGGAATCTGAAAGGGATGCACAGATCTTCCCCCCAACAGTAGTGTGACATTCCAAAGAGAACATGGAAGAAGAAATACAAGTTCAGTGAAGCCCAGTGTCTCCCCACACTGTTTTAAGAGACCACATTAGTGTCTTCATGGCATTCGACAAAGATTGTGAGTATCCCTACTGAGATGGATTACAGCCTAGAGTGTTTATCAGCTCCTTTGTGACAAAGTCTGTGCCTTCCAGAAGCCTACTCATTCCATTCCCTGGAATGCAAAGATGATGAATTCATATTTTTACATTATTTTAACTGCAGAAAGAATAAAAAACAAACATGGAACCAATTTGCTAAATAAATTCAAGATTACTGCCATTTTGTAATGATTTCAGATGTGTATAGAGGGTTCAATGGAAATGGTACCCAGAAGATACACTGGAAGTTGTTCAGAGGAAGAAACTCCTAGTTGGAAACAAAGTGCAAATTGAACCCTAGAGAAGCCATTATGTACGTCACTGTTAGTACTACAGGTGGGGAAATTAAGGTCGCCACAGTCGCCTTTTACATGTACACACTTACACAAATGAAAAAATTAAGTTTCAGTTCTTACAGTCATCGGGATATGGAATGTGCGAGACTCCTTAAATGTGTTAAGATCATTCCCTGAGAGGTAAATTTTCCACCTCTGCCAGTTTTACACATATGTACATTTTGCATACATATTAAACATGCACTAAGGTTTAAAATTATTTAAATCGCACGTGCAGTAATTAGAATACAGAGGTGTCTGTAGCTGTGCAAGACTAATGCAAATGTGTACAAAATTTTAAACATGCACAAATAAAGGGTGAAACCTTTCAGACGTTCCAATTATGCTTTACATAACTCAATACACTTTGTATTACAGAAAACCAATGAAGGTAACTGCCATTTTTCTGAGTATTACACAAAACCACCTTATGATCTTAACAACCTCTCAGCTATTCACAGAAGAGCCTAACATCTTTGATGTTTGCTATTTGATTTTAAAACACATATAAAACCTTGTTGTTATGGTAATTCAGTCCAAGCAACTTAGGGCCAGTGTTGCAAAGGTGCACAGTGCTCTCAGCTGAGACAAAATGAGTTGAGTCACAATGCTGCTAGGAATGTGAAAAGTCATGATCCCCACTAAGAGCAAGAACATTTGTGTGGAATATAATGGCTATGGCATACTGTATGTACGTGTGCACGTGCCTGTATTTGTAGACATACACACACAGAGGCATGTGTCCTGCAGCGGGGCGGGGGGGGCAGAGGGGGGTGCACACGTGGGTGTGTGTACACAAGGAGACAGACAGAGTAACTTCTATAGCAAATTAGGCCTCACAATCACAGTGTGATTAAGGTACACTGTTAAATTACTATATAGTTACTATTAGAAATTATCTAACTTCAGTCAGAAAATGGACTGAAGTTATCCACACATGGGCGTCTCTGTTGAACCCACCACTGAGACAGAGCATGCCGGTCAGTTACCAGTGCAGTACCAGCATATTTCCTTTTGGTAAGAAGAATGTCAGCTCAGACACCATGCTGACGCTGAAGTGAGCACTGCAGAACACGACCAGCTGAAAGAATGGGATATTATGGTGCATAAAATACAAAAATCCAACTCGCTTCTGTCCCATCTCCTGTGACTGACACTAGGGAATTCAAGTGTCCTTGGTTAAGTCTTTGATAGAAAAAAACAGGTCTGATTCCAATGCTATTTCTCACAATTTCATAATGCTAATGTGCAAGACTGCATGGGAGATACACTACTGATGAATGCATATTTTCTTTCATAGTTAGTGAGATGTCACAGGAATATCAAGCATAGCTCAGAATTAATTAAATCTCTTTAGGATACCATAGACAAAAAGATATTTTAAAGATATTTAAAATGAATTCTATATATTTACATTGATGTTGTGGTCAAGTATATACATGAAACAGACAAATAACTAACATCATAATGTAAAATGCAAGTCTGACTGTCCTCAGTGCCGTTGCTATACTTAATGACAGTTTCTGAATCCTTGTAATAATGAATGATGAAATGAAAGGGTGGAATGTTGCACAGCAAAATAAGACATTTTGCACTGCAAGTTGAGACTATACCAGTGAATTCATATTTTGATAGAACAGCAGACGGAGACAACCCCCCAGAAATACTGAGCAATTTTAATGCCAGGAACAGTACTACTGCAGACTTTAAATGACGATATTGTACTTACAATTGTGGGTTGAGTAGTTGGAATATAGGTGGTGGTCTGCGGTACCTGGACCAGTTTTATAGGCTGGTTGCTTGTCACACCTGTTGCTATCTGCAGAGACAGCACAGGCAACCTCAGTAGAAGTCTCAGCTTTTACAGAAATTCCACCTAGTTGTTATTATAATATGAAATTTATGTTGGATGTTTTGTTTGTGTTAAAAATTTGCATCTTAATGAATTCACAGGTTACTTCTTTGTTAATAGAACAAAATTCAAATTATGAACGTGATCAATGTAAACAGCATGATGTTTCAGGTAGAACATCTATGTGAAAGCAATTCCAGATTTGTATAACTGGAATATTCCCTGGCAAAAGTTTTAGGTAATTGATTTTCTCCCATCCCCTATTTCCCCAGTAATACAAAGGTTGTGCTGCCACAAACAATGCATATGAATGTCAACTGAGCCAGAGTTTAACTAACTTCACCAAAGCATTCAGGTGGAACAGCACATCCTTTTTCCCTCTTCCAATCTGTTTCCCAAGTTACTCCCTTAGATGACATGTCAAGCCCAGAGATCTAAGACCAGACAGTAGCAAAAGTGTCAAGAAATGAACACAGCTCTCTAGTTTACTATGCTTCCCAATTCTATAGGACTATCTCAATGAGACATCATGCTGGAATCACAATACTACAAAATTAGTTTGCTTTTAATATTTTAAAATACAACAAGGCTTCTACTGATGTGGGGGATCATGTGTAAGGGTTTGAAGGATCAGCCCCCCCCCCCCTAAAATTTTTCATTTCATAAATCTTGCAAGGGCAGAAGAAAAACGATGCTGAAATTGCTAATATTCAAGCCCTACCTATAAAGCAGAATCTTCTCTATAAACATTTTCTATATATGCAAAGTCCCTTTTATTAGAGCATTTGCTCATCCTTGCCTACTGAATACTATATCAGAGTAGATGCTATGGAGGATTTCGTAACTGCACACTGCTCCGTTAACTGTAGATCCAGGTGAATTGTTGTATCAGTGTTATGGAACATTGTGGTACCCTAGTGGCAGTCTGTTGTGATAAAGTAAGTTGATTTGAATGCAGGTCTTGAGCTTGGCCTCTGAACCCCCAGGCAAGAAGGGCTTGGAAGTGCTGCAGTCTGTATTGCTTATCAGAAGGCAACTTGTATCGAAAGATCCAGACCAGAAGCTACACTGATGGGTCCTGGAGAGAGAGAGAGAAAGAGGTCCAGTCCCCTTTGGCTGGAAGGATGAGTCAAGCCAACACAAGGTTTTATTGGGAATGAGTGAAGGGGAAAGGGTGTTCCCAGAGGACAGAAGGAGATTTTTTTTTGCCAAGATGAAGGAAAAAAAAACACAACTCCCTATCTCCCCAAATCACACTCTTTGAAATACGCAAATGGTCATAAATTCCTGGCTGATCCAGGGAATTATTTAGGGGTGGGTTTCAGAGGAATCGTACATATTTTTGTTTGAAGTGACCACAAGGATACTCACTGTAACACTCTCTTTGCTTTTATCAGCTGAACCTTCCTTTTCCTTAGGGGTGCTGGCTGTTTCTGTGGGTGTAGGTTGCACACTTGAACTGGGCTGGGATGATTTATTTAATGTTTCTGTGCTAATTTCAGTGTCTGTTTCTTGCTGTGTTGCAGTAGCTAAAATAAAGGAATAAAGAAAAAGTAGCCACTACTCGTGTGTACCAGTCCACAGTCACTCTTCACAGGCACATCTGCACCCATGCAAATGAAGAATATTGAGTCACTGCGTATTCCACCCACCCCAACCTCCTCCCAGCTGTGAACAGGCAACCCAGAGCAAGATTACCTGACTGTGTGCAAGATTTCATATGCTCAGGCCAGTGAGCTTGTTGGCAGGGATAGTCACAGTAGCTAGTATTCCAACAGCAATAAAAAATGGCCTCTTTCTTGCAGTTAGCACACCACTGCTTCTTTTTAGTTTCATCCACTGCTTGCTGCTTTTCCAATTCCAGCTGCTTCTTCACCTCAGCAATCAAACGATCTCGTTCTTGTTCTAGACTCTGCCGCATTTCAGCCATTGTCAGTTCTACTCAAAATGCAAAGGAAGATGAGTTTTGCATTTTCCACCCCCAACACCAAGGTGTGAAACAATAATTTTCATTACTTTAAAGACAACATGAAATTAAAACTAACAATCAAAATATTCCCCGAGTTTGGGCATCTGTTTCATACCTACTCAATAAATTAAAGTCTTCCATCTTCTTTTCTTATTCTGGTACTATGATTTTTACCCTTAACCATTACCTTCCGTTTGTTTAACACCTTAGTTCTAAATGGCCCACAAAGGATCAGAATCCAGGTATACTAGGTACAGCATAAACACAAAAAGGATATATGCAGCTGCATAAGATTGGTGGACAAAGGGTTTAAAGGATTTTTCTTTTATTTCTGAGCACACCTAAACATTCAGTTCTGTGAGTTACAGACGAGTTGTTGCCATACTCATGTAATTCTGAAGAATGCTATAACTGGACTGCAGCAGTGGAAAAAGTGGTCTGACCTGATTTGAAAGGGCAAAATGTTACTAACAAACCAAAGATGTAAGTCTGAATATGGAGTTACTCAGCACTTAATTCACTTCCATTCCAGATGTGCTCTGCAAAGAGAGAGTCAAAAAGTGGACTAGGACATTGTATTACACAGTCCTAAGGCTGTTTGGACTGCATGTAGCTTAAAGGAGACTTGATCACTCAGTTGCAACCTTCTTCCCACAGTCAGTGCATTAAAAAAGATAATTTAAGAAGAATCACATTTCAATCACGGTGCCATTTTCTGCCCATATGGTTTAGTGAATGTAGAGATGAAAATTCCCCTCCTAGGAGGAATATACTTTTATCTGTTTAAGGTAGTATTTTGACTTTATTTCACTGACAGTCTGGCACCAAGATTGAGTCAAGGTTGTCTATTCACTTTAAATAAATAAATGCAGTATATACACCAACAGCTGATCTGAACCAAAATGTCAGCTACAATCTCCAAAGATACCAGAGAAAGCAGGTTCCCCCAGCGGCTATATTAACAGAACCTGGTTCATATGAGAATTAGTACAAAATAATCAGCATAAAATATCTCATGAAGAGGGATTATCCAGTGATGCATAAAATAAAGAGTTATTCTGTCCTATCAAAAGCTCTCTTCAGCCTGAATTTGTCTGAGGGCTGAACACCTGTTGTTTAATATGCACAGATAAAGCAACTTTGTGTACATACTCAAAAGGTCTCCACTAAGATGAGCACAGCACATTTTACAAGGCTTTCTGTCCTTCACTTGAACAATTTGTAGTATCATATGATGAAGGTAATACCTACTACAAGCATTTGGATTTTCTATTTCAGACAAAAAACTGACACACTATTTTGGACTACCATTTTCATACCTAGATTATGCTTCATTTCTGAGAGTTCCTGTTGATGTAACCATTGAAGTTTTTCTATCTCGATCCTCAAACGCCGAATCTAAATATTAAAAATTTTATAGTTAGTAATAATAAACAGGGTGCACTGTATAATACATAATTATTAGACAGAAAAACATGCCCAAAGCAAAGAGCCTGATCACTTACATCAAGGCTCCTTCATATTAACATGTGGACAAGACCATAGTAAACCCCAAACCAAAGTCTGAAGTATTCTAAATATTTGTTTGCTAGATTTGCTTACCATAAAAATGTACAGGATTGTTTGGAAAAAAAAAAGCACTTCTATTCAACTTGCTTTTGCTTGCTCTGAAATCAGTTGAGTCTCAAATTTCTCTGACTGGAATCAAAAACCTATTCCTCAGTTTTGCTTGCATTTATTAGTATGATATTTATTTATTTATCTATTTTAAACTAGATGAGGCTTAGGAAAGCAAGTTTTTCATTCACTCTGGATTGGGAATACAAATATCATTTCTCAAAATGGTGACTTCCTTATTCTGGTTAAGAAAAGCAAACAAACCATCACACTTTCAACACTGAGGTTTATTTGTTCACATCCATATGTAGTTTACACTGCTTAATCTGCCTTTTCCAAGTTTAAAGAAAACACTTAAAAGATACCAAGTACTACCTTTGTAGACAATTAAAAGCAACGTATAGCATTTTTGTAAAAAATGCTAAAATTATTTAAGTATTTTTTAAAAGTATTAAAAACTGCGGTCAAAATCACATAACTGGAATAAGCTACTGCACTACAAGTAAATTCAAATCTTCTTCCTTTGGTGGACAAATACACGCTTTAAAAAAAATGATGCTTTCAAAAAAAGGACTTCATTTCTTTTTAAACAAGGTGACACAAAATTAAATCCTTAACAGAAGCTTTAAGGATTTGGGCTTGATGGCTTACTGTTCTTGCTGCTTATCTCATAGAGCCCATCTGACATTTTTTCAGTGTTTTTCTCTACCATTCTAATCATTACTTCTGAAACAGGATAGAAATTAGGATCTCTACACAGTGTTAATTTATAATATTTTGTAGGTAGAGTTATATGGTACTTCTGTATATAAAACCACTATTTTGCAACTTTCAAAATTAAAATGCAAGCAATATTATTTTATTATTTTTAATCTTACACTAACCTCAGCTATTGTACTTCCAGTAGTATTTTTTGAAAGATCGTTATATATTTCAGTCATTGTTCCTTTGATGGCATCCATCATCTGAAAGACAAAACAAAAGAAAAAAAAATTCTTTCATATATATTTTTCATAGATACCCACTTTCACTTCCTTTCAACCACTCTAATGTGAACTTGTATTACTATCAACAATGCCCCATATCTCTCTATGTATTTATCTGGGTCTACTGTTAGAGGACTATTTAGAAGGTAGAACACAACACTTTTGATCAGGACTGATTTTTGTGTGTCCTAAACTGATGAACTGCTTGACCTTCTACTTTTCCAAGAAATTGCCACTGATATAATTTACTCACAGAAAAATACAACCGTGAGTTTGGGGAAGAAACTCAATGCAAAATAAATAAATAAATAAATAACATTGCTGACCACAACAATCCCACCAAGACCATATGGTTGAGTGAGAACACTGAAAGCTGACAGTCAAGATTAATTCTGGTGCTTTTAATGCCTGGGTACTCAACTTTATTTCCTTATGCAGCATTCAGCTTGATTTTTTAATTTAAAGATCTAAGAGAGTATATGAAAAGCTAATGTCCCATCCCTCACTGTCACTCTTATGATAGAAGTATTACACCACATCTTGTCTTGAACAATGTAGCTTCTGTTTTAATACATGAATATACACTTATGACAAGTTACCATCTGATGAAGCTATACAGTGTTTTAAAACAAAACTACATTTTTGTATATGTATTACTGAACACAAATGAAGAAATATTAATGTTTACTGTAAATATGATGCTGAGGGGATATCTACACCCTTAGGAGAAAACTCAGAAAATGGTCAAAACCACAATACAATGTAGATAAGAAGCAGCAATAGGGGAACATGAGAAGGAAAGGGTCTAAAGTGTCTGAGCAGCTGAAGCCTAGTATATACACACTTGGGCTTGGAATGCCAGAATTCAGACAGCTCTAAAAAGATGGTTCAGCACTTCCATCAAAATCTAGCTGCTCCTACCTAGTAGAATGAATTTGCCACATATGACAACCTGAAAATAAAGTTTTCAGAATTTGAAATGTCCAAAATGTGAAAGTTCACTTCAAAATCAAATTTCAGGAAGACCTTGCTCAAGAACTTACTTTGCTAGTATATTTAGCAATATCTGCAGCCACATCAGCTGAAGCTGTTGCAATTGGCAGGTCTGTATTAACTGAGGAAGAAAGTGTACTTGCAGATCCAGAACTGGTAACCATAGAAATAGGTTGAGTACTTGTAACCAAGGTTATAGTGGATGTAGAAGTGCTCTGGGTGATCTCTTTTTGCTGCACAGCTAAGAAAAGAGAACATACAGCAGATCAATCACATAAAAAATTATTAAAATAAATAGGCAAACTTGTAACTTGAATGTCTAATGTAAATGCATGCACCTAACCATTTCAAAGACTTACATTATTTATACAATGGTGCCATTTAATCAATTAATTATACAGTGCCCAGCCACTGAACTTGTACATAATTTGAAGGCTTAAAGTTAATCAAGCACACGTATCTTTGAAACTTCTTATTTTAAACTGGCCAATGCAAAGGTCTCCCTCAGATCTGTATTCCTCCCATTTTTTCATCCCACTTCCTAGGAATTCACATCCTAACCTATTAATTTGGAGAACTCCCAACTAATACCATATGTATGAGCATAAATTAGACTTTGACATTTTAATTTGCCATAATTTTCAAACATATTATTGAATTTCTTTTCTTTTTGCTTTGAAACAAGGTTTAGTGAGCCACTGTTGAAGAAAGCCTACTTCAGTAGTACTTCCTGGTGTAATTCCTATTCTTTTGTTATTAATGCTACTAATTATTATTAGTGTTGCGACATGTTTAATATACATATATCCACATCAACATTCGCCTTTGGTTGGCTGCAGAGCAAGGAATGCAACACTAGGTTAACTCACTAAAGCAAAGATGTTATTCATAGTGTTAACTCAAACAGGATAAGAAAAGTTCTCTCATTTTTGGTCAATATTTCAAATAATCTTAAACAGTGGGTAATTAGAAAAGTGAGAGTATAAATCAAAATGCAAAACGCCTCACCTTTTCATCCCTAATGACTTATCTGTCCTAAATATTTTTTAAAAAATATTTTTTTAGGACAATACTTTTTGATCTATTTTTAATGATTCATATTATAAAATATGTCTTCATTGTTAATATCCTCAAAACAGGAATTACTGAAATGAAAAAGTTATTCAATTTATCTCTATGTACTATATTTTTGTTTATGCCAATTCAGTATATAAAAAATCTATAGATTTTATAGTGTTCATTTAATATATTTCTGTAATATAATATTTAAGATGGAACATTGCTATGATGTGCTCAATAATGAACATATTGATAAAACAAACTCATAGGCTGAACATTTAAAGTTCAGCCCATATTATTAAGATCTTCTATTAAAGTATGATTCTATTAAAAGTATGACTTCACCAAGTTTCACATTTATTTTTCTCACTGAATATCAAATTTGTGCAGTCTACAAGTAGAAAGATACCACTTCTTCAACACTTCTTAAATTAGTCACAAAAGCAGTTTGGGAAAAGAGAAATATGCCTCTGGTAAATGTCTGTATGTGTCCCATTACCTAAACCTCTCTTCCATATGAAATTACTGGCTTGCCAGCAGTGTTAGCAGAATGGAGAATATCTGTTCACCAGGCAGACCAGTAAACAGTTCAGTTTATTAACTTGAAATTACAAATGAAGCTAGATTTACATAAAGTTGCTGTTCTGTGAAGTGAAGCAATAGAAGCATAGGCTTATATTACCATGTGCCTACTACTAGTGAAACCTCCGGCAAAGGGATGGTAAGAAAACAGTTGTGAAAACATTCTAAAGTGCCATGGCTGTTTGCTCAGTAAACTAGCATCAAAGTCTTGTCAAGAGTTAAGCAACAGGGATTTCAAAGACAAATGTAGCCTGGGTAATTTCATTGTTGTCAAATTATACTCTATGAAAAACTGTACAGATCAGTTTCTTGTCAGATAAAACTGTATCCAATTTGTAGATATTGAGGTGATAGTAGTAATTATGCAAGTGGAATAATTAATGGGTTTAGCATATAATCCAGAAAATCCGTTCACTCTCCCAAATCTGCGATGGCTAAGAATGGCAAAATATTTCCAGATACACGCTCAAACTTTTTGTCATTAAAATAAGGAGACATGACTCTAAATACACACCACAAAGAGGAGGTATGGTGAGTAAGTTGTTGTGTTTTAAAGTCACTTATCAGAGTAGAACCACACTTTGAGATTTGGTTTATATGGAAGAACTCCTGGTTAGGCAGCCTTGGAGCACTGAGATCACTACTGGGGAATTATGGCATCACAGGCACATTGAGTTAGAAAGTGTATACCTTTAACTGCTTGTCTTGTCTGATATCTTGTCCCTTGAGAGGACTGAGGTTGCTGTGACTGAGACTGCTGGCTCTGCTGCTGTTGCTGCTGTCTCTGCACCTTCTGCATGTGCCATTTCTGAGAAGACGTCTGAAATTTATTTGAAGAATTCCACACTACACGCTGCACAGCAGGGGCAGTTTCCTTAGGCAGCAGAGGCCTCTGCTTTTTCACAGGGCTTCCAGTGGCTGCAGATGGAGCACTAACAGTAGAAGAAGCACTAGTAGTTGCTGTCACACCAGCTGGTGGAGTCTGGGCTGCAGAGCGGGTAAGTACTGGAGTTTCTGGTAGAGGCTGGGTGCTTGCACTGGAGGAAGGTGGAGTTTTACCTATAACTAAACAAACAAAAAATGTAATGCCAGCTTTTCAGCAACACATCTGATTCATAATTTTCCATCTAATTTTTGTAAGAGCCATATGCCCCTTCCAGGCTACTTTGAATTATTTTCTTCAACAGGTAATTGATATTCTACAAGTAAACTCATTTCAGTCTAGTTAAAGTTGGTGGTAATTCAGAAGCACTAGCCATTAAGCAAAACTAAACAGAAAGTACAAAACCCAGAAAATCAGCCTGACCTCATTTGGAAGATATGTAAGAAGTTAGCATTTGTTAGGATGTTTCTGGGTTACCACTTACACCTGTCATTCCAATTTCTTTCAGGAAAAAAATACATTCGAAAGGAACAATGACTGAACAGTAACTGAAGGAACAGCATACTAAAAACTTTCTAAACAAAGGTGAACTGGCACTGACAACCAAATACACAGTGTATTTAAGATATCTATGTTTACTCGAAAATCTTCTGAAGTTTATAGTTGACTCTTCCACATATCAGATCAATTTAGGAACTGGATAATTCTTCCAAAGCTGTGGCCAGAAAAAACATATCTGAAAGAGAAGGCTGCTGTATTGACAGGTTTCTGGAAAGGGGGCAAAGATCTTCAGATCTGCATGCACCAGATCTCTTTTCTGGACTAAGGCATTTTAATATCTGATAGCCACAAGTAAAGGGAGGGGCCTTGAAATCATGGACAGGATGCAAATTATGTCTAGAATATATTCATACAGGTCTATATATATGAATATTTAAGTCCACTTTTAATTTCACTCAGAATATGTATTATTCTTTTGCCTCTATATCAAAGTAAAATTTTAGGACTACGTATTATTTCAACAATCACTGGTTTAGGCCACTAGTAATACATGAATCAGTGGTTTTGAAATTCGTAAATCTGCCTTGCTTACTAAATTTTTAAATAAAACTAGAATCAGTCAACATAAACTCCGCAAAATTACAATTCTGTTTTTAGTTTATAAGCCTATTTTCTTGATTAACTCATGGTAACATTTATCCATTAAATTCCACCTTAAGATTCAAAATTCAGAAGCAATAAGTTGTCTTCTAAAGTATGCTTAGTTAAGTGATTGAAAACATTGTTTTAAATAAAATGATTGAGCCAACATGCTATAAAATATAGACAAGAGAAAGTTTATGAAGAAAAAAATACTTGTCAATCCAACCATTTCAATCTGGTTTTCTATTTTGTTTTGTCTAAAGGCTAATATGCAGAACAAGCTTAGCAAAAGCACTTTACTCATTAATTGAGATTGCTTTCCTCTTTTAGCAACACATAGAAACAAGGGACAATACAATTGATTTAGCTGTTCCTTTGATTATTACTGAGAGCATTTACATTGATTTCAATGGGACCTTTTGCAATTTGTATGTTTGATAAGTTCCAACTTCTTCAATACCTGCAATTTTGGGAGGTCTATGGAAATGTAAAGATTCAACTGAAAGTCATAATAGCTGCAAAATAAATTCTCCATTTGTCACAGAACAAATATTATGGATATTCATAGTTCTATGCTGCTGGAAGGAAACTCAATGAAACATATTTTCTTTAAACCAGAAACTGTAATAGGGACTGAAAACTTTTTTCATAGTCACAAAGAATGAAAAATCATTCCTAAAAATTGTTTTAGGAAAGAAGGAAGGAAAGAATTTCATCCTACCATCTTGTTTAGGAGGAGGGTCTTTAGATTCTTTTTTGGATTTCCTTCCTTCACGGCCACAATGATCGTCTCCTAGATCGATGACAAGTTCACTCTCAGAATCAGAGTCCAGTCCTAGATGCACAGTTGGAGAGTCTGTTTCATCTTTACCTTTCAGTTTTTCTTTTGCAGGATGCTGTAAACTTTTTCCCTTTTCAGAAAATTCTTTTTCAGTGTCTGTAATTGCCTTTTCTTTGACTGGGTCATCTGTTTTCTCCACTTCTGGACTTGTGCTTTTAAGTTCCTCTTTGTCTTCATTCTGTGCTGAGGGCTTAGCTTTTTTTTTCAAGCTCAATGATTCTTTGTCACTTCTTGTACCTTCCTTGTCCTCTCCATCTTCTTGATCATTCTTTGATTTCTGATCCTCATCACTATATTCACTGTCACTGGTGTCAGATTTTTCAGAATCTTCAGAGTCACTGTGTTCTACTGCAGTATAAACAGCTTCAGATATTTCATTTATTCCTAATTGTGGGGAGGAAAGTACATTCCACGCTGACATCAGACTGACTGACATTACCAAAAAAAATACTCTAGATACTTGAACAAAGTGTATACATACCATTATCTTAACTGTCAGTCCTTAAGCTATAAACACTTTGCTTAGTGCCCTGTCTCAATACCAAAATGTATAAGAATTACCTTCCACATATTCCAATTCATATTTTTATTTCATTCAGTGGCCCTCTTTTCACTGCTTTTTCCCACTACCTGCAAGCTGTTTTGTTCAGCTTAGGACCAATGCTGGCAAATACAAAGAGGAGTTATTTTTATACACAAGAAACCACCTTAAAATCAGTAACACTATTCACCTGATTAAAGTTACTTACATTCATGTTTGCAGAATCAGTTTTAGACTGTGTAAGTTTGGTGAGCAGAATCTCTTAATTGTTTCAGTGCCTAGAAAGTCTTTAATTAAGTGCTAGACAACACTAATGTTTCTAACATTATTCAGCTCCTGGGTGACTGCATATACTAATTTGTGCAACTGACATAAGTTAGGTAGAATTCTTGAGTTTTTCAATTTACAAAGCAAATATTAATACTATAATTCTGTCAATACTATCTACACCAGAATGGTACAAAACCAGATTAAAAGACGAAACCTTTTTGACAAAAATCATCAGGTCTCACTGTATTTTAAATTAAACTAGTTCAGTGCATTCTACTTGGCTCAAAGAGTTCAAATATCCTCTACTCTTGCTTTAATGCATAAAGTATTTAAGGTTTTACTATTCAACAAACTTCTTTTAAACTCCAATTCAAAATTTCCTCACGCGTATCCTTCAGATGCCCATTGTATTACTTGAGATATACTTACCAAGTTGCGCTTTACAACTCTCTATTGTCTTGTCAAGATTAAGCTGGAACCTACTACGTATCTGTCGTTTTGGTGAAATGAGTTGCACAGGAGTGGTCTGCTGTTGGACTGACTCACTCAACTCTTTCAGATCCATTTCAGCTTTGCTACGATCTAGAAAAACAAAAAGGAACGAAGAAAAATGTTTTACAAAAAGAAAAGAGATCACTATCCAGATAAGACAAATTTTACTAAGGAACAATGCAGACAATCTGAAACATATTTCACTTCTTTTATAATTATGGGCTACATAATAATTCTAAAATTACTTTACTACAAAAAATGGCTACTTCCTCTCTGATACTACATATTTCACATGCAAAACGCATCATCACTTACGTGGATGTTTTCTCCGTCAATGTGAAATTATGAAGAAATCATCATTCAGGTCTGTAAGCTGTCTGACAGCACTTCTAGTAAGCTACTGCTATTATTTACTAGTAATATTCTCACAGAGAAAATTAAACAGGAATAAAAATCCTTATAGTCACCATTTAAAATTCGAAAGTCATACAAATAGAAATAAAAATGTGTATTGTTACACTAGATTTAAATTTAAGATAAAATAATAAATTTTTCAACGTATGTCAGCAAAATCTTGAGTTCTGCTATACACGTAGAGAATTTTCAGTCTGAAACATACAGATCTGTCTGCAAAGAGTACAGACTAAAGTGCTAAAGCTAAAACTGTCTTAGTTGCTAAGTTTCACATTTTTGCTTCAATTTTTCAATTTCTGAGGTTATGTTTCTGTACCATAGTCCTATCTTTACTGTTTGCAAACAGTGCTGACACTTCATTAGTGGTCAGGGCACTAAACCAGTCTGGAGTTAGTTGCTTTTTGGGGGGAGGAGGATGGGGACATGAAGAAGGGGGAAGAAATGGAGAGAAGAATTAGGTTTGGCCAGTTTACCTCCTTGAACTGGCTCATGGTAGGCTCGAAAGAGCCAATGCCATATGCTGAAAAAGGACAGAGGCCATGGAGAAAACAAAAGGCAACACTGGCACAATGTGCATTTGTGCTTCATTTAGAGTTTCATTCCACAGCAGTTAAAGATGTCACAGTATTGCCTTATTTTACTTAAAAAAAAAAAAAAACAACCAAAACCCACATATATTTACAAGATGTTTTTTGTTGATGCACAACTCAGAGAAAAGTGAAATAAATATGAAGGGCTAAGACAATGATTCCTCTGACCAGGCATACTTTACAAGTTTGAACTTAATATCAAGGTACATTCCACATTTAAAATTTAAGAGCCATAGTACATAATGACTCAACTTCAGCAATACACTTGTCTCAGTCAGGCTTGGCCACTCTGTCTCCTATCAGGTTGCAAATAGTCAATATTACAGATAGAGCACATACAGAAGGAACCATTCAAGTATTCATGCAGTTTTTGTTTACTGCTAAAATAGCAGTTCCTCAACTCTTCCTAGAGAGAGGCAGCAACTTGTGTGGTGCAATACCACAAGCCAAATATATCGGCTATTTGGATCATCCTGGCTTCTAATATATATGCATTATAGCATACACAAATTCAGGCTAAGTAACTCTCAATCGTTCTTTCTAGTCCCAGTGTCACCCAATCCACACTAATTCCACAGCAGTAATGGTTATATCAACCTTAGTGCAGAATTTTATTCAAAGCTTTCATAGCCTTAGTTAACTACATGGAAGGACACAAACAGAAGAAAAAAATGGAGAATGGGTAAAGATGAAGTCGAGATGCCGTAACACCTCCCCTACATCTTAATACATGAAAGAAGTCTTGCAGTCTAAATTTCTCTATCTAACCTACAAGGAGGTCTCACTGAAATCTGGATTTCCAATCTGTCTCATTAATGTCAAAATATTAGTAAAAAGAAAACAGAGCCAAAGGTCAGAAAAGCCCATTGTGGAGAAATCTTCAAGTCCTCATTTCCAAAGTTTTTACTTTTTCTCATTACCAATCTGAAAATTTTCACTCCTTACTTGGTCAAACTTGGTCTATCTTTTCTGCCTCTGTTATAGAAGGACAGGTCCCATACTATCTGGAATATGTATTTTTTCCTGGCAATTTGTGTATAGTTTGGTCATTCACACCTTCATTCTTCAATTCAGTCTGCCAATAACAACAGATGGCTCATTTTCGTTATTTTTCCTTCCTTATTGCTTAACTGGAGGACAATCATAGAGTCCTCCTAGTACTCTGCTCAAGGTACATAAGTGTCTTTGTTTTCTGGAGTTTCACTTTTTTTTTTCCTGAGAGAAACCCTGTTCACATTATGTAGGACCATGAGACACAATAAGTCACATCTGAAAAACATAGGATTCACAAATGAATCTATGTCTGGCACAGCTGAGACTATTAAATGAAGAAGCTTTGCCATTTTCATTCCTAGCACCAGAGTATCTTTAGCAAAGGAAACTTCCCTAAAGCTGAAAAAATAACTGATATTCTACTTGAAAGCATACTAGCTGTTCTTCTATGGTATTGCTCATGGACCATAACATCAGATTTTCCAATCCACACTATTTATTCAAAATATTCTATGCTCCAGCTGATATCCCCCATCTGTGGCTCAAACTACTTGCAGCACTACATATTTCTTAACATTTTTCCAAATGCATGGTTCACCTCAGATAAGATGACGAAAAGCTGCAGTGCAGCGGAAGAAATTGTCCACACAGATAGATCAACACACTGAAAAATGTACTTGTGAGCTTGTATCTAGAATCGGAATATCTGCAACTCACTGAAAACACAAATTCAGCATTTGAGCTCAAGACTTCCTGAAGTCTTTGGCTAACACCAAGGGGCAGAATCCTGTTTCTCCATGTAATATCATACGGAAGTAAAAAGTAGTGAGAACTGAATCAGAATACTCACAGGAACAAAGCATGACTGAGGAAACTGATTTACATCCATTTGACCTTCAGAACTATTTTACCAACTTAGTACTTATCTACTCTATCTTTCAAAATTTCAGAACCCCAAACTTTACTTCTAGGGATTTTCAAGACATCTGCTAACTCCCTTCATCTATCTATCTCCCTATAGCGGGATGGTCAGTGAGAAGGTGATATGAAGGTAGCAAGAGAGAAGAAGCCCTAGTAAATCCTAAAGACCACAAGAAAACCTTGCCAGCAATTCACTTGAGAGACTGAAGGGTGAAGAGCAGCAATGTTCTTGTAATTACAACCTTTAGAAACTTACCTACTGTTTAGAAACTTTCATTTGTACAGTTCAGTTAAAAAAAAAAAATCATCCTTTAATTACTTCTTTTCATCAACAAGAACAGCCAGCCACAGGAACTTTCATTTATAAAACAAAAGAAGAACAGCGTATTTGATGAAACAGTAAGTACACACGTGCCTCATTTAAAGCCCTTTGTTCATTTAAAGCCATATACAAGCAAGTTTGTTCATATTATGTTGCATTGACACCACTGTAGTTTATTCAGCTGTAACAGTATTAGATTTTCAAAGGTTAAGACTAACCAAGATTAAGATTCAGAATGCTTCCTGGAGTGGAAGTTCTTTCTTGCTTAGCAGAAATTGGCGTTGATGCTTGAGGAGAGAAAGGTTTGGGGCTGCCTGACAAGCTCCCTGCTTGACCCGTTCTTGTTGGTGCTGGAGAAGCTGAAAAAGTACAAAATTAATAAAGACAGATTTAAAAATAATCACAATAAAGTCATATTCACTGGGACAAAACAGCTTTTAAACCTACACAAGCAGGGAAAGGATTTTTGTTTAATAATTTCAACACTGTGTTATACCTCCATTGTAAGTTACAACTATCCCCTTAATTTTAGTTTAACAAAGAAAAAAATTGTAAGGAAAATAATTTTATTGCAGCTGTATAGTTGGGCCATACGTGTGCTTACCCTCAAAACCACTCTGTTTGCAGTGACAGAAAGTTTCTAGCTTTCAACATTTGGTTATTTTAGATGTTAGCAAATTCTGACACTCTAAATTGCTGTCTATTTTAATTCATGCATGTAAGTAAACATTGAAAACCCCACCTACCCCATTTTCTAGCTACATTAACAGAGAATTAAAAGTACAAATCATAGTAAGTTTAATCAGTGCAGCTGGAGATCAGTAAACAAATGTCTCTGATATTCTCATTTATACAGGGTTTAAGCAAAATCCTATGCTCTGAGCCTTTGAAACATTATTTCATGGAGATTTTAAAAACAAACTTCTGGAAACAGCCAAACAGTCTAGAAAGAGAAGCATTGCGGGCCATTACCTAAAAAAAATAATAAATAAATAAATAAAAAGACTAATTGTTATCAGTAAGAGACTAATTTCTGTCTGTTAAATCTCTGCTTAATGCTCTGAAAACGTCATCCTAAACTCACTACCGGACACTGTTTCTTCCCCAGTGCATCCAGGATCGTCTACATATTTTCAGATTCCTTAATGGTAGCAAAATCTGCTGTTTCAGTAACTGTTTCCAAGTTATTTTCTACACTTCAGTCAAAATACACAACAGAGGCATCCAAATAAAACCATTCTTGTCTAAGGATAGTGCATTCATACTACTTGAATTACTTGTTACAGCAAAGAAGTAATTTAATTTACACTTGAATTGAAACACACAGATTCCAGTAATAGGACAGCTAAGTTTATGTATAAAGTAAATATTACAAAAGTTAGCATTGGTAACAATATACAGGTAGAAATGCCAGGTGGAAAACTGAATATTCTGGTTTAACTGCTGTTAACTAGTCCAATCCAGCATTTCTATGTACTAGGATAGAGGATAGTAAGGCCTGAGGAAGAATTAGAAAAATTCCCCAGAATTGCTATGATAATCAATAATCCAGAGTACCAGGATAACATCTGTCATCTTCTTTCATCTGCCAAAATACCTTTAATGTGACTTTCCACTAATATCTCCACTACTATAAAGAAATAATAACGTTGTATAACAAAAGCTTTATATTTTAAGACATAAACCAGTACCTGTTAGCTACACATTATGTGTAAGAGCTGTACACACATATATACATGATAATTTATGTATAAAATGAATTATGCCTTTTGACATGTTACTCTACTGAAAAATCCAAATATTTTCTTATATTTAAATTCATACAGTTAGTTTGTCATTGCTTTCTTAAGATGGACAAGATCATACCACAAGACACTTTTGTACCCAAAGGTAGTTTCACAGCCTAGCCTTTACTCGCTAAAAAGGGTAAGATTATAATAAATAAATAAATAAATAAATAAATAACAGCATTTTACCTAAAAATTGTAACGGAACATATTGATTTCGTTTTCTACACAAAGACATCCTTTCACCAAAACCAAAGTTTTAAAAGACTCACATTAATTAATATACTGCATCATTTCTTTCAGATAGTGATGAAAAAGCCTGAGATAAAGTAGTTTGCCGGAGTGCCACAAAATTAGCTAGCATTTGGTCTTTGACTATATTATAAGTCTGAGAAGTCCAAATTCAGTATTCTACACTCCTTTTTCTCTATATCCTCTGCCTATAGAACTGTAGTTTTATCATATTTTAGCTACTCAGTTGGGAACACTATAAATTAAGCTCACTGCCTTGAAAAAGAGCTATCAAATTTTAAATAGAATACCTTGTAATCATGACAATTCTAACTCTTTTTGTATTTACTTCCACTCTCCATTCATTTTGATAGTTAGAATTATTTCCTGCTATTTAAACTGAAGGGTTTTGGTCACTTTTCAAGATTATTTATTGCTTCTCAATGTGACAGAAAGGACTGCTATTTCTTATCTGTGATACTGAAAGTTAAACACATCTTTTTTTCTAAAATTTCTTCATAAAAGGAGTCATAATATGGTCCATCTTTAAAAAGTGCATGGAATAAAACTAGTGCATTAACCAAATGCAAAGTCCTGTACCCTCTTCTTTTTGTTTTTACCTGTATTTTTCTCAATAAAGTCCATGGATTCTTCACTGGCACTAAAATGACTGGAAGTTGCTTTTTTCTCTGCATCCTGTTCAACATCAGATCCAGTGTGAACTGATGAGTTTGTACTCATCGGTGACCGTGGCATATCTGTCAATGAAATCCTACGACCAGTACTACTGCTCAGCATAGACTTGCTCATTAGAATCTTGGGCGATGCTGTCATATCAAAGTTCAGTTTGATTTTCTCTTGTTTGTCTGTCTTTGCAGTTCCAGCAGTTGGGTTTGCAGGGTCTAGTAACATTTGGTATTGATTGTTGGGAGTATATGGTGTCCGGAAAGGTGCGTAATTAAATACTCCAAATTTTCTACGGATGTTATCAACATAAACCTCCATTTCTTGCATTGCACTATTGAAGATGCTTTTAGTCTTTTTCACAGAAAAAGGAATTTCTTTAGACATGAGGTAGCAATTATTTATTGGAACCCAGGCCCTATATATAAAACAGAAAAATAAAAGATAATATAACTACATTTCACACTGTGGATTGACATTGGCAACTTTTGTGCACATACTAATTTATTTTAGCCTAATCATAAATGTATGCACACCTCAGATCATTTCAAAGGACCATCTCTACCTTCTTCTTTTAATAGTTCAGTGCCTAATTTGGCAAGTAAATTGCATGTCTTAGATTATCACTCTTATTTTACTCTACCCAGTAACACATAAAACATGAATAAACACTGGTAAAATATGACAAAATATTCCTAATTAAAATAGTCTATGTAACTGTAAGATGACCATAACTAAACAGTCTTTTCATCTGTCATAGTTAGCAGAAAAAAAGAAAAAGCAGGTCAGGAAAAAAAGACTTCACAAGCACATTCTTAAAAACATAATATTCTATTTTACACCCCATGTCAGGGTGCTCAAACTCCTCAATGCCAGGAAAAATTCTATCAACAAGTATTGGACAGATTTTATTTATCACGAGATGAGACTGACTCTAAACCCATGCCTTCCAAGATACCTAAATACCAGGAACTTTGACCTAATTATTTCATAGCCCTATACGTTTTTTTTTTATACAGTACATGTTTTTATAACGGTATAGATTTATATTTTCATGACAAATCAATTCGTATTCATCATGGCTTTTTTCATGCAGAGAGTTCACAAGTACAGAAAACTTAATTCCTTTCAGAGCAAAACTGGCGTTTTCGACATAGATTGTATTTTCTATATTTTTTCTGTATTTTTTTAAATCTACAATTGTGTGTTTATTCCCATAGTGTTTAGACAACAAACAACTTTATTGCCCTCTTCCACCTTTAAGAACTACAGTTCTCTGCAGCACAAAACCGAACACAGGAATGAACTTGCATACTCATTGAGATTATATACGTATTATTCTTACAAACATATGACTTAAAGTCTACAGACATCATGTAAGAAACTAAAACTGTATATGCTACAGTATTACATAGCTTATTAGGCCAAGATTCAAAAGACAGGATCCAAACACTCTAAAAGCACAAAATTACAAGAAGAATTTTGTAAGTACAGCCAAAGGCATCCTTTGGTTAAATTCCCACCTGTCGTGTTGGCCAAAGAAACGGGCATCAACTTGCCCATCTTTATCCCTCAGTGCTTTAGCAGGCCAGAATGGAAAGCCTTTGAGTTTAGCCCAGACCAAAGGGTGGGGATTGCTCTAGAGAAAGAGGCAAAATGCACAGTAAGAAAACACAAGCAGCATTACTGTCAAATCTGATAAACAACATGATTTTTTTTTTTTTAATCATATTACTTAGATTCAATAAAGATCCAACATGCACAAGGCACTTGCCAAATACAGGATTCCATTTTACTATGTACATGATATATACATAATAAATCCTGAGAGGACAAAATAGTAAAATTTAAAAAAACCACAAACCATAAAACCTTAATTATCTCAAACACATCGTAATTGCACTTTTTTATTCATCTATTTTTGATGAGTCCTCTCCAAATATAGCATAAGGTAAGTTAGGCTAGGGCCAATCTTTCATATTCTCTGATTTTCACTGAAGTTCAAGACAGAACTTGATGGATGATACACTTCTACTTAAGAATCTTAAGGAGTCTTCCCAAGTTTGGTGTAGTATTAAACAAAAACAGAAAAATGACAACAGATTAATAGGTCATGAAAGGAAAAATAAAGTTTAAATTCTCAAATCCACACCTGCAGAAAGAGACATTCACATTTCAGAAATCTTACCCTGAGTGCAAGTACCACATGCAAGCACAGATGACCCAGGAGCAGATATCTTTTATTTGAAGATAGAGAAGTTGCAAATTGGTTGCTGACACCCTTTACAGTTATTTCTGACTGAAACAACCCTTTTGTGAAAGCATGCAATCTTACAGCTAAACATCTTGAGATAGCCTGACTCCACAAAGAGCATGATGCGCAAGCACAAGCTACTTGGTAAACTACAGCAGCCTTCCTTGACTCAGTAACCACCACAGGTTTAAAACAATGGGGAGATAACAAGCAACAGTCAAATGAGAACCGCTAGTTTAATGTATTAGCTAGACTACCATGATCCTTAACTTACACAAGGCTCACAAAACCAATTTTCTCGTTTTTGGCAAGCAGCTAAATAACATTCCGGACATACTTCAATTTCATTCATCTGAAAAGAAAAAGCCAACAGTTATCAAAGAGCTTAAACAGAGTCCAAAGTGTCATCACTATTATTATGTTAGCCTGTCTAGTTTGCTAGCATCATTTTTCCACAAACTTGTGGTCATATATCAACATTTAATTGCTGTGAATTCAACACTGTTTTGACAGACACCCATCTTTTTGTACCCATGTAACGTATGCATTCCAGTTAATAAATCAGTCACATTTTTACATCCCTCTTCAGATTGTATGCCACTGTCATTTCCTCCAGTAAAAATAAAATACATCCTTTGTTTGATGTTGTATTTGTTGAGTGATAAAGAATTATTTACCATAATTTCTTCCAATGGCAAAAATATAACCTCAATTTGGCATTTAATTTCATAATTTATGCAGAACCAAAAATAAAATATTTTACTCCTTATGCTCATAAGGAGTAAACATAAACTAGTTTTGTTCTAGTAAGAATTGAAAATTCTCTGAATTTATGTGAATCATGGATACCACTGTGTCAACCCAGGGATAGAGAAAGCACTTCTATAAATATGAAGGATCATATCATCAGATAATTTGTATCAATGAAATATTGTTCAAATAGATTACATGTAGAATAGCAAGTTTTTGTAATACGTAACATTATGGATTGCCACTGAAATAAAATCAGTGCAAATGATCAGTTAAAAAAGCACGCAGTCATTTTTGCATTTATTCAGAGGAATTTCATATTGTTACAGCTAAAGAACCACGAAAAATGCATCTATGAATCAGAAGATGTGGGTCTCTTTCCAACTCCAAATATTCATTTAGAAGATAGGTGTCTTTGCGCAGAATCCATACGTCCACTTTCTTCTCTTCCCTCCCCCCCCAGGTCTTAATTATAGATAGTCTATAACCTAATGGAAGGCACATTGGCAACGCCCTTGCCAAAAATCATTCTGTAGGCCATGGATATGCATATCTAAACATAAGAAAGCCTACAAAAATTATAGTTATGCAATACACACATTAGAAAACACATATTGTTTCACTCACGAATACATTAAACAGAACACTTTAGAAATACAGAACAATTAAGTTAATTGGGGCACACATACCTCATGCTCACAGATTTTGATGATGACTTTTGCTGTTTGTGTCAATTTGTGATTTCCTAAGGAAACAATAAATTTTGCTTTAACCAAGAAAATTGTTATGCTTGAATTATGATAAAATCAACAGTTTTTAGTTTTAAGAGTTAACACTAAAACCAAAAGAGAACATCTAAAGAGACGATGTAAAACACGTATGTATAAACTACATGCTTGCAAAAGCAGAAGGTAGGCATGTTTCTTCTCAACGTAACTTGTAACAATCTTTAAATGTTCCTTTTTGAAGCCTATTGCAGCCTGCCCACCACTGATACACTCTTTCAGCGAGGGACTATCTCCTCAATTAGGTCTCCCATAAAGCGCTGCACAACGCAAACTTGGGGTTGGAGTCAGATCATGGGGGCTGGAATCAGATGATCTTTATGTTCCCTTCCAACCCAAAACATTCTATGATTCTAACTTATTTGAAATTCTTTTAAGGTAGAATGAGCAAGTGACAGCACGAGCTGTATTTGGTCCTACAGTTTTATGTATGCCAGTTGTTACAAAAAAAAAAATCTGTTGTGTTTAGGCACTATGGTCATTAACAGGAAGATACTGTCAGCATTTGCCAACTAGAAGCCTACAAATTGCTCTATGACTTTAACTATTTCAAGGTTTCATATTTGAGGACGTAAGTACATATTAATACTCACCCCCATTGTAAATAATGCAGTTGTGCAAAATCCATTTGGCATCAGCCAAAAATGCTTCAGTGCAACCGTACATTTTCTTCTTAACATTCTTTAAAGAAAAAATTAAGAATTAATCAGGAAACATAAATGAGTAAAGTGACAGCTTCTTCCAGAACGTTGTTTCCTATCAGTCCTACAATTAACAAAACTGACTACTTATTTACTGTAAGACTTATGATTCTAAATACACAAGAATACATCAAATTCAGGGTGTCTTTTGACTGCCCTGAAAATGTATGAACTGCCTAAATTAACTCTAAATAATGAATTATTTAGATCAGCATCTTTAACATTTCCAAAAAAATTGTTCATTTCCTGAAACAGTGTTCCATTCGACGTCTCTTCAGAAAACTGAGTCCTTGATTTCTTCAGCTTACATATTATTACTCCGCAGCATTTTTATTTTTTCATTTTTACAAAACCCAGAAAAAATTATTGGTCATAGTAGATAAGGCAGTATGTTTGGTATTTCACAGTCTACCCACTGGGTAAAGTAATTCGATTAGATAAAATCAGTCACATGGATTTGTTACACCTTTATACCATAAAGACATCAACCTCCACTGTAAGGACATGGAGAATGAAAACTTGCTGTCTCTTCACCAGATCCTAGCAGAACAAAACTCTGCAATGCTTCACTCTTCAGTAAGCAGTGAAGAATGGAGAGCTTCTTCATGATTTGAAACTTTTAAATTATTATTGAACTGAGAATGAAAGTCCCATTATCCACCTCTTGACTGTTTCTTTTTTCTTCCACACCTCAGGTGCAGTGGAGATTACAGTATTTGTTGAATGATCAGTAAAATGAGTCTGGAATGACCCCTGGGTATGCACTCAAATGGTCCAAATTAATGGACCAGTGATCCATGAATAGCTTACAAGCATGATGATCAAATGCAAACTCTGGTTAATGAAGTCTCCCCACAGGATCATTCCTGGAATTAGATGAATTTATACAGGAGGAATTTGCCAAAGTAAGCTCGTCTTTTTCATACCGTTTTTCCTGAGCATTTGTTACTGGTTCAGACAAAATAGTGGACTTGTTCAGTTGACATATGTTTGTTTTTAAGCTGTTACTGAACTGGCATTTATAATAACAAATAAGAAAAAAAGAAAAAAGCATCAAAATAATTTCAAGCAACCTCTCTCCTCCTCCCATGAAACACTCCAGAAATCTTAATGACAGCAGTCAGACGCAAGGAACCTTCCTCCCTTAGCTTCATACAAACCTTCTCTAATGTACAAAGGTCCATTGGATGAAAGATATATTCTGCATAATCTGGGTGTTGATCCAGTGAAACTGGCTTTTGAAATGGCTCTGTCTGTTACAAAAAAAAAAAAAAATTTAAAAAAATCACACTGCTTATTAATACTGAACAGTTTCATCAGTGACACAACACTCATTCTTTTTCTAATACTACTTCCAACTGTGGTGTCACAGAAAATTCTTTAAAGGTAGTTATAAAATTTTGTGAAGTAATAAAGTATTGGCAGAACAAGAGGAACTAAAAGGTCTCATTTAACTTATTTTTCATGTGCTGGAAGTAATGAATTGTAAAAGTTAAGGGGTTTGTAAAATGTACCGGTTTTATTTACAGTAGGAGTTTTTTGTGAGAAGTATCAGATGAGGCTCAACAGATAGTTTTTAGCAGAATAAAGACACTAAATTTCCAATTCATTAGACTCACAAATACTTCTTTTTCAGACTTCCATTAGAATCATAACTTTCAAAACAATGATGGCTTGGTAATGCAAACACATTCAAACTTTTATCAGTGGGACTCTACATTTTATCTGCTAATGCAATTCTTCAAAACAGAACCAATTAAAGTACTCATGTACCAAAACAACAGGTTATTGGTAAAATGCTTAAAGGGCAAAATATCTCAACAGCATTCATTAAACATTAGCTTTCTAACCACATTTTCAAAACATTTTGTGAATTCATTATATAAACACACACTGAGACTTCGCTTCTGAAAAGCAGCACTTCAAGCTTCTAATGGCTCCACCTAATAGGATAGTATTTACCACTCCAGAGTAAAAAAAATTCCAAGACCCAAAATCTGTCAGTACTTAAGAGTAACTTTCCCAGAAATTGTCACTATTGTTTTGTTAAAATACTTATCATAGAGAGATCAGAGTTGCAGAGAGCCCATGATTCTGCACATCTGGTTTTCCCAATGTATTTTACTATAACAATTCAGGCACCGAGACACTCTCCCTGCTCCTCTAACTTACATACAGGGACAAGAAGGCAACAGGAGTTAAGACAACCCTTGGTAATTCATCACATCATATTTTGATTTACTGTTTTCTTCACACATGGGAAAACTAGGCAACGCTTGCAGGTAAAGAACAACTGACTAGAATTGTTGAAACTTAGAAGTAAGAATGAGTGACTGCAATAGCTGAAACTTTGAGGCGTGGCAATTTTGATAATTGAGTCTAATACGACACATGGAGATAGCTACAAGTTGGGAGGAAAACCAATTTTACCTCCGTGATAAAAATTCATAGAACAGCAGCCTCATATTGCATGAAAGTTAATGGCACAGGTTTTCACACACTGAGGAGAATTTCTTCAGCGTTTTAGAAGTATGATACAACTAACTTTTCTGGTAGGAACAATTTCTACTAACAGATAGAAGCTAGGCTTTCAATGGGTATAATGAATAATATAACAGTGTCTGTGCCAAAGGTTCCTGCCCATATATATATACCAATAACTGCATTGTTAAGAGATCATGTCTCCTCACTCCCCTTTTATCTCACTGTCCACTTTTGGTGAGTGAGAAACCACTTCACTACACCTACTGAAACTACGTCCAGAAGTTACATCAAGAAACTACATTTTAAATGCACTCCAAAACAGTATATACAACCTAAACTAATCTGTCTGTACTAGACAGGTGGCAGACAGCACAGAAACTGTCACATACAATCTGATAAAATAAGCTAGGTTCATAATCCACAAAAGGAAGCAAAACCCAGGATTATGACAAACACACGATCCAAGCATTTTTAAAAAAAAAAAAAAAAAAAAATCTTCCTTACCCCTGGCTGTTTCATTTTCTGTAGTGCAAACTTCAGTAAATATGATAGCTGTTCAATGGTGAGCATTGTCATAGCTTTACTCTGTGTTTCTATGCATTCTGCGACTGTGATTTTCTAAAAGTTAAGATTAAAAAATACTTTGTCAGCAAACATTTCTAGGCAAATTCTTCTCCACTGAAACATTCTAGCATTCAAAAGGAAAATAATAACTATCTTATAAGAAACAAACCATATCTGATGATGCAGTGTAAGTAGTTCAGATGCTTGGTTTTGCTTGGTTTTTGTTCTGGGTATGTTAATTAAAGGAAAAAAAAAAAGACAGAAAAAAAAGTGAAAACACCAGAAAATTATCCATCATCTTCCAGATCACGCAAAGTGAATGAGCAAATACATGAAATTCCCAAATACAATGCAGGTTCACAGCAACGTGAATGACTGAGGTGGTCACCTGGGCTCCAATACAATAAGTGATCAAAGAAAAACATGTAATAAACCAATTTGCTTTCATTAAAGAAACTTTGATGCTAAGTATTCTCCTCCCAGGAATCATGGGAGAGGAATGATTAAATTCTTCCTCAGCCCTGCAGAAAAAATAGTAATAAAATACCCACTTGTTTATGTAGACCCTACAGTGCAATTTTTTTCTGCACTGCTGCAGAGCTGATCAGCCCGCTAGAAGAAGCACAAGTTAAACTAGTCAAAACTGCAGAATGATTTCAGAATTAGAGGTGCCTGATGAAGAGATCACTCTTGGAAATGGTGCCTTCTCTAAAGATGGAAACACAAAGGAAGTTGAAGACTCATGGTAAGGCGGTAAACACAATCCAGGTACACAGACAGAAAAAGTGGTGAAGCAGCAATGGATGCCTCCTCTTCTGTACAAATTTTTCTAGTACCTTTACAAGAGGCAATATAGGAATAAACCAGAAACATTTCAGAATGCAAAAAAGCTGCTTATATCTCACAAACAAGAAAGATATCCACTCCTTATATCAAACTAACCTCACATTCTGGACAAAACCAATCCCCCTCTGGTTCCGCTGTCAGTTTCAGACACTTAGCATGATAAACCCGAGGACAGAGCTCACAGCAGAGGACTTGGCCTTCCCGATGACAAACCCAGCAATAGAAATCATTCCGTCCATCCTGTGGTACAACATCAACAGGGTCTGTGGTGAGTGGCTGCTTCATATAGTAAAACGGACCATGTCTTAGTTCTGACTGAAATGTAGGCAAGAAAAACAGGTTTGGTTTCAAAACAAATTTGCATTTTTCAAATAATAATATTCATAATATATAAGCAAACAGCAGTTTACAGAGTTTCATTAACATTTATGCAAGCACAGTATCTTATTCATTGCACAAAGCCTTTCATAAAGAGGTTTACTTCTTATTCAGATGTCAAATGCCAGTTTACACTCAAGACTGAAAATAAATTTTTGTGGCAAGTGAGGGCATCAAGTGCAAGACATGCAATCCAACAAAAGGCAGTAAACACTTATCTTCAAGAAAGAAGTACTGCTATATAGCTTGAATAGCTATGCTATTGCAAGACATGCAATCCAACAAAAGTCAGTAAACACTTTTATCTTCAAGAAAGAAGTATTGCTATAGAAGCTATTAGGTCCTCTAAATTCAAAATTCCATGGGGCTTGCAAGCTAAATATCGAGATATTTAGTGCTGGCTAAACCTCGGAGAACTGAAGAAGTTAGTCCTGGAACAAGAATTTAAACACCATGCAAATCTGTCCTAAGTTGCAGCAGTTCACAACTTTGTACAATGGAGCAAGCCAGTGCTGATGTCGATTAATAAGGCAAACTGTAGAGTAGGACGACAAAGGAGCAAATTCGCATCCTGAACAGCCACCTCTGCTACAGGAGCAGGAACACTGGGAGAGATTTAATCCACCATTTAAATCCATATCAGAATTTAAGACTCACAATCTCCACTGGTTTGACTGCACTAGAAAACAGTGATAACTTTGTAAACTGCATGAATTAATCTTCCACTTGAGCCCCAGACAGCTGAAAGATGACACAGCTGATGCCAAAACACAAGAAGCGAAGAGCCTGGGATGGCTAAAATGGGTCCCCAGATACATAAAGTTGGTTAGAATAGCTTTGAAGAGCCGCTAGCATTTATTGAAAAACTACATTCTGTTTATTAATGACAAGGGAACTTAAGTTTTCTATTTGATATTAATTATATGGGTGGTTTGCTGAGGAGGGCATGGAGGGAAACAATCTTGAGTTTTAAGCAGTTTATTTACTGTGATTTTTTTGTTTGATGTAAAACCATTTGCTCATGACATTACTTATAACTATCCAAATGCTTGTAGTTTGCAGAAACATTCTGTTTGGTTCTCAGGTAAATTTGCATGCATCCTACATCATTTACACATCTGCAAGTTCTTAGAGCTGTCACATGCCCATGTGACTCACAGAACAATGCAAGCATATGCATGTTCCATACCTTTGCAGCATCTTGTACAAAATTAGTCACACAGGGCATAAGTTAATGTCACCTGAAACCACCAACATGCCAGCTTGGATCATGATATTTCTAGATCTCTAAAGTTACAAAAGGACAAGGTCTAATTATTTACATGAATAGAGGACCTTATGGTCAAATTAGATGACGCAGAGGTGACAATCCAGCTGAAGATATTATATCTCAAAAGATACACCAGAAGAGATATCATTTGCAATTATCTAACACTGTATAATATTTTAGGCAAAGACAGGATGTTACCCATAAACATTCCCAAAGCATTCTGCTACCTAAAATTTCACTCGAATTTCTATCAGTTTTGGTGTTTTTCATTTTCTATTCTACAGATGATACAGCTACTAAAAAGATACTTTGTTCCCACCACGAAAATGGGCAAAGTGTTATTTTCTGTACTTTCTCTGTATGTATATTTAATCATAACATGACAAGACTTTCAGAAGGAAGGTTCTATGAGATCCTGTGGAATAAGAGGGACAGCATAAGGCTTTAACTATATTTCAAACATATTACTACTACAATCATTCAAACAGATACAAAGGCATATGGAAACACAGAGTGAAGAAGAAAAAGTTGCAATTTACAATGCAGAAACATGTTTTGTTTGCAGATACATGCACCACAGCTGTGTGACCAAAATCTCAGTAGTGTATACATGGAGATGCAGCTATGGGGCATTTCCTCAACTGAAGATAAAGGAAATTACCAAAGTCAGAATATGTATTAAATTCTTCTGAAGTGAGTAAAATCAGTATATCCACACTAAATTCTTAAGAATCAAAGATACTGCTTTAAGACAAATATAAAACCTATGAAAGTATTCCACAGAAATAAGCTCATAGCATCCAAACTGAACAGAGGTCCATTTTTGCTAGAGCATGAGAGGAATTATTTTCTGTTCAAGGATGCTTATATCTTTTAGACATCTAGACATGATTTTGTCTAAGCCAAGTTTAAGAACAAAAAAAAAAAAGTTCTGAGACTCAAAAAAGACCCAAAATACAAAACTAAAGGACTAAAAAGGAATGATCCAGCTGCAAAGGGCCTTTTCCCTTGTTCTAATCAAAGTAAAATGTTTTAAGAGTTTAAATTTTAACAGTGATGAAAGAAAAGCTTTGTTTTCTCAACTGTTTCACAACTAGCCAATTCAAGATAAAATAGGTGATAGCTTGTTTTAAAGTCTTTATTAAAGTTATTAAGACCCGCAGAATGACACAGAAAACTGAAGAATAAACAACAGAATTGTAGTGCTGTTCTGGGGAGAGAAAGATCACTATTTATATTCAGTTTAAAGTAATATTGAAGCTAGTAGTAAAACAAGCTGACAACTTCCATTACATTATAACTGACCAATTAAGTGTCAGAAGTTCCTGATTTTTAACCTGTTGTAGCTACGTTCTACAATACCATAATTCTTTGCTTGTATTTCAACACTTTAAATACCTGTTGACACAATTCTGAAGATCTGTTACTGCATCCACAACATGCAATACGAAGCTTCATGCAACTATAACTTCAGTAACGGTATCTTGAAATACCCAAATATTACAAAACACTTTGTAATGTAGAATATTAAGTTGGAAGTTTCCAGTGATGTTGTCATACCTCAAAATGTATTTATCAGCCAATCAGAACCACAGCTATCAGCTACATTGTAATGGAAACTTAACCTGAGAGCAAAACGAGTAACTGTATGCTTAGCTCACATCTGTTTAGCAGTAAAAGAAATCTTTAACAACTCCTGCTACCATATAGAGCAACTTTACACCTGATTTAGAAGCAATCATCTTCAGGCATGCCCATTTAAAATTTGACAAGCAAGACAATATTAAATTAAAAACAACTTGTAAAAGCTAAACAAAACCAAACAGATTATATTTTCTTGCTAACTTGCAACAAATACAGTAAAATAAGAAAGTCTGATTGCTTTTCTTCATTAGATATACAACTTTATTCTATCCTGTAATATTTCAGGTCTGAGATACCTGGAAAACAGAAAAGGATTTACCAAGGGGAATGTATCAAGTTCAACAACTGCAATTGTTTTTTCACACAGATTTTTAAACGCATGAATAATAAGTGGAAATTAATACCCTAAGATTCAATTCCACTGTTCGTAAAATTATCTCTACACTGCACAGTTAGAAGCTCAGACTTCAGAGGGGCAACATCTCCCCAGTAAACACCCAGGATGTAGAAGAATTTATACAGCCTGCAGTGAAGCTCAATAAAAGCAAAACTGGCCACATTAAACTAGTGCAAGCATGCCTACACATGCTATTACTAGACCTCCCAATTATCCTTAAATAAAATATGCTTGACACCGTAACACTGTTTTGTAGCAAGGCCTGATTTATTCACAGTCTTTGTTCCAGGACAACTGCAGGGATCAGGAATCTCGTTTTCTTTCTTAACCAGTGCAATTGTACCAGGATAATATTTAATATGGATGCTATTACACCAGGAAAAAGTGCTTTAAACCCTCAGAACTTAGTCCTGTGTTTATATGATCCTGGCAAAAAACACTGGCACAAAAAAGCACTTTCAAAAATACACAAAATTAGATGAGAAATAATTTCAGTACGGCTGAACACTGCTTTCATGTAATCTCTTCCAAGATGATGCAGGTGTTTTACAGCATTTGCTATTCAATACACTTCATATAATTCTTTCACTTGCATCATACAATGAATCAGAAATTGTCAAGGTCTTCTGGAGTCAAATTCTTCTACGAACTACAACAAATGCTATAAATTCAGTATTCAGAAGACACTGAAAATAAGGTTTCAAGCATGAAGACTGTAAAGTATGTGAGTGTGACCCTTTGATTTAACTAGTTTGGTAGGAGTGTACACAGCCCAGCAGTTTAAAGGAAGGGGAAGGAATCTGCAAAGTACCACGGAACAAGCTGGACTTTTGTTACTAATCGGCAGTAGGACTGAAAGCAGATGAGGGACTTCCACTGACATTATGAGATCTTTCTTAATCTAGGGTATCATGCCACTGAAATTTCCTTTTAATGGTTTTAATTAATAACAGCTATTACTGTTGTTGTTATTATATTCCTTCATAATCCTTTTGTTCAAAACTGCATGTATTGGTTATACATCTTACTAGCTTTATGAAATAAAAAAACAGGACACAGGTGGTCTTTCTCATACAGATGTAAAACAAAAATAAAATAACATCCAAATGCAACTTATAATGTAAACTCCTACACCCACTGCATTCAAAAATGAATATCCACTTCTTATGAGTACAAAAAATGGAGCTTCCTAAAGAGGAGAGAGCTCCTGATCAGCTGTCTACATCCTTCATTGTTTCATATTCTAGCATAACAAGACCATGACTTCTCTTACCTGCTCTTTATTATTACTGTTCAATAGACCAGGTTTCTTTTTCTTTTTTATGGGACTTGTTGATGCATCTTGTGGTGAGTGGCCATTAGAAGAATGTGGAGGGCTGGGAAATTTCCTTTTTTGTGCTGTGCGTTCGGCAGAGCCAGGATCTATAACAGATACAAACAATATGGTTGAAGAGTGCATATTTATGAAAAACTTTCAAACAAGGTTATGGTTTGTCATTTACACTCCTTCACTGAACAGAATAAAAATTCCCAATCGACTTTCACCCAGTCACTGACAAAACTGGAAGCACAGACTTGCTAAGCAATGCCACTATTAAGTGAATTCTCAATATAGTAATTTAGATTAACATTAAATATTTTTTTCTTTTCCCACAGCATTCTGGCCATTCATCTCATTTCAGATTTTAGTATCTTTTAAAGTATAACAACAATTATTTCTGTAGTTTAGCAGACTGCTATGCTAATTTATGTCATACACTTCAAAAGCAGAGAAACAACATTAACAGTTCCTGACAGCTTTGCTCATGTAATTCAGGAACGTAAGCAACAGAAGTTAAAACATGGTAAGAAGAGTCAGGCCTCATCATTTATTTCACATATTTAAATATTCTTATTGAAATATATCAATAGAAAAAATGAAATTGTCCTATAGTCTGAAAATAAATATGCTACGTCAAATATTCAGTCATTTGTAGTACCTGCCAAATTGGATTGTAAAAAGATAAAATTAAGATAAGTATCCCAGTCAAGTAGTAACTTTTGACAGCAAGATAGAGCAACAAACAGAAAGTGACATAACTTTTCAGTGCCTCTCACAGTCAGAGCTTTCACATTCAACCAAGCAAATTACAAGAGCAGTTTAGTTAAGTCACAGCTTCCATCTATGCCTGAAGTTACTATCCCAAGTAACAAAGCTGGCAGAAGGGAGCATGTGCTTGTGTCTCAGTTGCTCATGGATTGTCATCTCAGTGTTAACTCATCACGCTAGCAACTCAAGTAGCCCTGGTGGCTCTGAACTGCATTTTTTGAAACAGGCGCAAAATTCTTTAAAAAATTAGAAGGAAATTGAGACATAGCTCTATCAAATGAATATCTGTTACGATGATCTTCATGTCTGCTTCACTCCTCCCATTATGCTAAATTATTTGAATCCCTCAAAGACTTTTAATTCATCTTTTTTTTACTTGGTCACTGGTTTGTGATCATTAGAATATTCAGAGGGATTTATTTACAGCCTTAAAAGAGTTAATACACTTTAAAAAAAAAAAAATCACTGACAAGCTCATCAGAAATATCCTAGGTAAAAATAAGAGAATTTACAACTTCATTTTCTCAGAACAAAATTCAAACTATTCCTAATGAATATGGAATGCTCAGCTCAATTACAAAGAACTTACTGACATTTTTCAAAAGAAACAAGTATGCAATCAGCTGTAATAGACAACCATAGAACAATGAAACGATCTTGACAAAACACAAGTGAAAGTTCAACAGAGTTGGTTCAACATGTTTCACTTTTCCCTTAAGCTTTTAAAGCATGCAACAAAACAAAATGATAGATAAAACCATAGAGATCAAAAGTCATCAATATCATAGAGAAACAACTGAACCCGCCCCAAAGTCATTCCCGTATTTTCAATCCCCTACTCACATATGCTAGTGCAAATGTTTTGTGGCTGCATACTAAACAATTGGGGAATAAAACCTGCCTAAAAAAATAACTTTTTTCTGAGTAATTTTTTTCTATGACCCCATTCACTGCACAGCCACACTAATGCTTGTAATGCATTGAGAGAAGCAGTTATACTAGACAGGAACATGTAGCAAGAAGGAGAAATGCTGCTTTTGGTATTAATGCCACCTTAAAGTTGTTTTTTCAAACAACAGTTTTTGGCAGCCATTTGACAGAAGCCAAACTGCTGCTTGCCATGATCCTATATCCTTTCCCTCCTGGATCTTATTCTTGCCTTTCAGGCCTCAATGGGTGATGGGCTGAGCTGTCTCAGGTTGCCAAGTCACCAAAACCTCACTGAAACACTTCACCTGAAGTCTCCAATGAAAACCAGAGGTACCAGAACAGCAACTGGTAACTGGATCAACTTATCAGAGCGTGTCTGTTGTCAATATATTTACATTAACTATAAAAAGGCTCACGAAAAATACTGGAAGTTCCCCAAATAGAAAAATGCTGAAAACCACAGCACTAGACCATTTCACATAGGCAGCGAAGAAACACCTTTCTCCCACAAATGCCTCCCAATCTGACTTTTAACTATTTATTGAATGAGACAATTTTGCTGAGCTACAACAAAATCATTCCCTGCTCTCAGGGAATGATTTTAACACATTTAAGGAGTCTCGCACACAATATGGCCACTGACACTTTCACATTAGACAGTCTTTCAAGTGAGCTAGTAAAACATGGTTTAACTTAAAACTGTATTCAGAGTAACGCCCTGCCAAATTGAAAAATTACACTGAACCACATTCAAAAGTAAGGTAATTGTCACACGGCACAAATCTTAGAGGGTCTATGGCACAATAAAGAACTGGATTAGATTTCTAAATTATTTCTGTATTTTGTGCAAATGTGGAGGGGAAACAGTAAATAAGGAGAAATAAAAATTGACTGCAATAATGACTTGCACAAATGGAGATAAGATTAACAACCTGTGCACTTTTCTCTAAATAGAAAAAAAGTATTTGGAACAATAGTTAAGCATGGCCTGACTACGAACAAATGACTTTTTTCCGTTGTGAAAAAGGACATACGATACTGATAGAAAAATAGGAGTGATACATAAGATGTCATCTTGATGTTAACCTTGGAATGCTTGCATATCCACTTAAGTTTATTGAAAATAATACATTATTTAGTAGAAAAAGTGAAACAATGTCAAGAAGCCATACAATTATTAACATAGCAAAACATTTTGAAAAAATATGCTCAAAAAACCCATGATGCCCCTAAAACTTACTCATGATGCAAGCTCAAGAAGTGATCTGAAAATATCTTTCTAGACGAAATTGCATTTCAAGAGCATATGCTATTTACATGTATGGAAGAAAATATAAAGATGGAAAAAGTGCAGTGGAAGAACTTTTCTGTGCAAGAAAAGTTGTACTGGTCTACATTAATTTGTGAAAATACCAATCACACTTTTTTCAGACACATGGAAGATGTTATTGTTACCTCATCAGCTGTGAACATTACCATTTTTTTCAGTTCCTGAAGCTTTTAATTTTTTTTCCCCAAATATATAACTGCACAGAAAAAAGACATGGTTTTGACTTCTTTCTATACAATTCTGTGGAAAACGTGGTGCTACATGGTGACTTCTGATTGGCCAAAAGCTTGGTAATATGTTAAGATAACGATTAAGAATCAAGAAAACTATAAATAAATATGAAAAACATATGAAAAAATAGATTGAAGAAGATATAACTGAGGAAAGAGAAATGTAGGAGCATTTGCCCGTTCCGAGTTTTATTTATCTAGAATAGCTGCACCAGGCTAACAACACATGTAATTTCAACAATTCTAGGAAAAGTGACTGCCACTAGAGTTCTGCGGGTGCAGCTATTTCAGCAGTGCTGCCTAGCAGAAATGTAGTGTTGGCTCTCAGAGAAATTTTTCTGTTGACATAAGTTACAAAATTTTGGCAGAATGTAGTTAAGCTGGTTTAAACAAACAGACAAACAAAAACATTTCATGTTTTGAGTTTTCTTTGACACTAAGAAATGGTGGGTTTTTTTCCTTTCCACCCCTCCCCTTTTATACTTGTAGGCAGCATTTAGGACCAGTTATATTCTGACATGCCTAGGCTGGCTTAAACCAAAACAATATGTCTGAGACCATTATTGTTACTCGACTTGTTTCAATTCAAGCAAATCTGCCTCCCACTCCATTTAGGCCAAAATTTAGATTAATTTGACAATACAAAGAATTGCCAGGTAAGGTGTGTCACCTAAATGTGTAGAAAATAAAATGTCTGCCTCCTCCCCTCCTTAAGCAACTGCGACAATAAAAATCCTAATACAGGTACAACTACGCCGACAGAAGACTAGGGATTTTTTTCAGTTTAGCTAATTATGCACAGAAGGTGGCAGAAGAACTCCTTTGGCTGGCATATGCTTCCTATATCCCAGAGAGCCGAGCAAATATAGCTATCCTGGAAGAAACACTGCAGCATCAGTGTCAGCTAAACCAAAACCCACAACTTAACCAAAGTGATCAAACCTAAAACAAAAACAAGGTCTGAATTCTATTTTTTTCATTGAAGTAGAATGGAGCTTATTCAGCATGGGAACTGTTTGCATTCAGAGCAAAACCAGCATCCTACCATATCTTTTCTCATCTTTCTGTCACCACATGGGTCAGAACAGCATGTACAATATAAGTCTTTGTTTCTTTATTATAATTTGCAGTTCTCAACAGAGACTTTCCATACATTTCTAAAGGCAGTCATAAGTAAACTACTCTTCCTGGGGAGTGCTGACCATGCCTCAATCCTTGTTTTCCCAATGCAGAGAGATCTGCAGAATTGTCTCTCCCTACAGCAAACAACATCCTCAAAGTACTTGCAAGGATCTCTGAGCCTGAGTTTCTCTCCAGCAAATAAAGCCCTCACCATAAATCACTGAAGAGACTTAGGCTTTTATTTCCAGACTGTACATATGGAGGCACAGCTTAAACCAGGAGGGTAACAAAAGAGTATAGTTTTCTGCCCTTTGGCTTCCATTTCTTACTCCCAGGCACAAAACTGCGACCACTGGAGCACACCAGTTTCCTTTCAGCTTTTCAGCCTCAGATTGTGGGGGCTTACAAAGAAGCTGCCTGTGACACTGCATATTGCACCTCAGCTCTAAGTATGAAAAAAAGTCAGGTGTAAGGTTCATCACCATTGGCCTGCCCCCATAATGTGATGCTTCTCACTTTCAAATGCTGTTTTTTCATAAACCAACTAATTCAGGGTCAGGAAAAGGGTTAAAACTGTTATGAGCTAAACCAGAACTGAATTACAATTCAGTCACAGCCAAATCCAAACTATACTTCAACAGAAGAGGTACTGATTCAATACCGATTTAACCAAATGATCACACAGACTTATATGCTTAGTGAAGTGCTTTTAAAAAACTACTTACCTAGTGTAATTTTCTTCTGTGGTTCAAGCCTGAGCATACTAGGGATTTTCAAATACACTAGTCAAGACTCATAGACAACATATAAAAACTGACCTGAAATACACCTTTTTTTTTTTTTTTCAATTGGTGAGTTACTGAAATGCACAGAGATTTTCTTGAGGCAATATGAGATGTAACTGGAAAAATTAAGGAATAGACAGGAAAACAGCAATGCACAGGCATTTTCTTTCAGATTTATTTGTGCTAGTGGAATAAGCTGATCTCTTTAACTGTTACTACATGTTGTGAACTTACCAATCTGTGAGGGACCTAATAATATGAAAAATCTTTTAATTTAGTTCAAGTAAAATAAGAATGGTAGCACCTACTTAAATTGTTTGAGTTATAGTTTTCAATTCTAATTGAGATAAAAAATGCTCAAGTTGCATTTTGTGCGAATTTCTTTCAACAGCAGTGACCTCTTTAGCGCACACTGCCTCTTCTTCCTACTTGGCTCTTCCAGCTGTGTTTGTGTAGCTGTGCTGTGAACCAGATCAAGAAATTTATCCCTGTTAAACTAACCTGTCAGAAGGAAAGTTAATTTTTAACCTGGATTGCTTCCCCAATGTAGTTTAACTTAGTATTTATTACTTGAACAAAGTGAAAAAAATCCAAGATGAAAGAACAAAAAAGACCAAATTTAAACTATGCAATAACTTGGTGACTAAGACAGTTACTTAGGAGGTGGATTCAAGTTTCTGTTCCAAAAAAGGAACAGCAAGAATTTGTGTGACCTCTTCTATGTCAAATATTTTCAAAAAGGTGTTTAATGAGCAAGAACGGTCTCACTTTGGAGAGTATTTCACCATACCAGTTCGTCGCCAGTTTGCACATATCCCTGCAATCTCCCTGCTGCTTCTACAAAACTCCTATCACATCCCGAGCAAGTCAACCTGAACCAAACTTTTCAGATAGGCATCAAGTTGTGCACCCACCTTTTCTAACTGAAAAGACTGAGATCACTTGCAGTTAACTCAGTGCTCAGAAGGTTAATAGGAAATTAAATGTTCTATGTACTAAATGAAGGGCATTACAGTAAAATAATAAACAAACATTTCATTGATAAACAAATTGTACTAATGAATTACTTTGTCAAGCAACCTTACTCCACTTATTTCTTGATTCTTGAGTGTGTGATTTTGCTTTCTTAGCATTATTTCAAAATCGTGTTTCCAGTGCAAGTGAAAAAATAGACACCTGAAATAACTTCTTAAATTCTCATTAAGAGCTACCTGGTTTTACAACACTAGGTTATTATTAATTGCTCTGTAATGTTGCCAAGGTTGACATAAGCACCTATGAGTGCTCTCACAAACCATCCACTGGGGAACAACAAGCTAACCTGAGCTTCACCTAAAGTTTAAAATCTTTGTTTCAGTATGCTATCATGTGACTGAAGAATTAGTAACTACTGCTCCCAGGAGACAGACTAAAGCATACTTAAACCCTAAAGCAACTTTATTTCACGCTTTATGACTATTTTAGAAGTCCAGTTCTGTGTGATGGTAATGCAGTTTTTAAGCAGATGAACTATGATAGTGACTTAATACAATTTACCTTATAAAAAAATATAAAAACAAACAAAGAAAAGTATGTTATTATTGTACATCAGGGATCTTATCTTGCTGCAGCATATAGAGCATAGACCACAATCATATTTTCTATGTTCTATACATTGCCAAGTGCTGTACTGTAAGCATTCAATAGCAATGATCCTGTTTTTCTCAATGGAAGCAAGTGCCAACTCAGAAAATGTGTAAAAGATAGATGTTTTTTTCCTTGCTTCTCCCATGATACCCAAATGTAATTCTTCCTGTAAACAAGTAACATCAACCTGCCTTACTGTAAGAACACAGCATAAACTGCTCAGTACTAAAGACTTATTGACAGTGACACCTTACACTTCCTTATGCCCTCCTTTCCATATGTTTTTTTAATTTAAAAACTTGCTAAGCTAAATGCAATCAAAGTAATTCCAGACTAAAACAAAAATGAAATGGCGTATACACGTGTATTTCTAAGTATCTATTATACTTGCATTAGTTTCTCTACCAATAAGGCCTTAATGAGAGCTGAAATCCACAGCAAGTTACACAGATCTAAGTTAAGGCTTCACAGTACCCTTCCACAGATACACTTTCTTCCCTTTTCCTTTCTATAGCACTGTTATTTGTTCACCCAGGAAGCAAGACAGTTTAGATAACTGATACGGCCAAACCCAACAAAAACCTCAAAAATTAACTTCAGCTGAATTGGCATACCAACAAGTCCCGAAGTTGACAGTACCAGTATAAAGGAAAAGGATGGAAATTTGGCATGAAGGAGCATGCGAGCGTGGCAGGTCTGACTTAGATCAGAATATATTGCGTTAGTGTTGCATCCTCAGTGCAATGGACAGCAAGCCAATTAAGAAAAGCCTGAGTACATCAGTCTTACTATACATCATGATTTTCAAATTCAACCTCACAAAAAAGTTAGGCAAACAAAACAAAAGCCTTCCCAAAAAAAGCACAGAAATTACAGGATAAAAGCTTTTTACCATCAGCAAAGAATTACCCTTTTTTTGAGCTGGTGTGGAAGGGAAGAAAAGTTTTACATTTCAAAATAAAGCACAATCAAAAAATTTATCTTTATCTTAACTACATCAAGTTTACCAAACTTTCATGAAGAGTGTTAGTTATTCAAATTCTGTACCTAATTTTCTTATATTTTAAATACATGTTCTATGAAAAATGAGCTGTTATAAAGTGGTAATATCTACTGCTTGTAGAACAAACCTTTTGTGCTCTGGAAATTTTCAGAAAGTGAAAAGAGGGAAACTCAAACACATTTATTTAAATAATAAATAAATTAAAAAAAAAATCAAAAAAGCTTTTCAACATGAGCTGTGATAAAGATGGTAAAATTAGCAGTCATCTTGGTTTTCCAGGAACCAGAAACAGCAATGCATTTTTTCAGTGAAAGCATTATTTTAGTCTTCCAGCAACAGTATTAACTATCAGTAAACTGAGACTTAGTTACACCAATAAAAGTTTTCCGCAATGGAAGCAGGTTCTTGGTATCTCAATGCAAGTGGGTCAAATATGCAAAGTTCTGCATGTTTCCAATTAGAAACCTAGTCAATTGTTCTATGTAAGTTAGACACTCAGCAGAAGTGTTACTTAAACAGAGCCAGCCCAAGGCTACTTCTGTTAACATTAATTCCCAATCCCACGCTATCCTTTCTATTATAACACAAATAGTTCTGACAACATTTGGTGAGCCAGATCAAGGAATTAAATTAGATGAAATGTAACAGAACAAAAGAATAAAAGTTTCTTGAAAGCGGTTTCATGAAGAATTCATTTGATGTCTGTAAGAAACAGCTAGGCTAGCTTAAAAAAGAAGGCAGAATGACAGAAGGTACAAGAATACAAAGGTGACTGAAGACTGCTTAAGCTGTCATTACCCCACAGAAATGTGTAACTATGCCTTTAGAAGGAACAAGAACAAAACCAGAAAACTGATTTCCACCTAGGCTGTCACTTCTGTCTTCTTTCCTCCTCCTCAAAAGTTCTGAATGCATGTACTTTAAATGGTGTTGTGGGAAATCAATGAAGAATTCTGAGAGAAAAAGGAGCAACACTAACTCCACTGTCAGCACCATTACAGTTCGATTTGATAGAACAGGCTTCAAGTAATAATTTATTTGGATTCCAGAAGTGTGAAGTCTCCCAGTTATATTTATTATCCTGGATGGTTGCTAAAAGATTTATGATTTCCCAAATCCCTTACCTGTAATACTATAGAAAGCTTAATTATCTTCAAAACACTTAACAAAATCATGGATAAATCTGTTAGAACTGATACTCAACTCTGAGGCATTTTAATCTTATGCCAGAATTTTGAAATATGATGCAGCTGCAATCAACCACTAAAGCCCTGTTTACATTCCAGAAACTTCAACAGATGCAATTAACTCAATCCAGTTGCTTGATGTAATAAATAACAGAGGTTAGCCATGGTTGTGTAAATCCTGATGAACTCCTATTACATTACAATTTTACACAAGTACAAAAAGACACTGTTACTTTTTTCTCCATTGTAGGACTTCGGAAGATAAAGAAAAAGAAACACTTCCCAACAACTTGCAATATAAGAGATGCAAGCTGTTTATAAGCTAGAGCGTGGCTGTAGGGGGACTTGCTGCCCCAAGGCACTCCCAAAGACCCCCTGTTGATTAAAAAGTAACAAGGGCTCTGCACTACAGGTAGAAGCCTCAGGCTGTACTGCTATTCACTGGAGGATTCTCAAATTACATTTCGCATTGGAGTGAGAATCTCACCGCCATGTGATTAGATACTTGGTATCACTGCACAGAAAGTTGATACACAAGGTATTATTATGAAACTGTTACAAAATATATAATGTATTCTGGAAATTCCATTTTACTAGTCATTTTGCATTTATATTCAAAATATCCAAACCTTTTACCACTGAGAGAAGCCCCTAAGACCAAAGCCTTCAACACAAATCTGCAGCAACGCAAAAGCTGTAAAAGTCAGAATTCTCACTGTTAAGCAGTAGTGTCTCAGTATGTAATTTTATGACAAGCTAAAACCATCTAATGACTAGCTGTCACTGAGGGGGGCAAGTCTACTCCTAGGAATGAAATCTGTCCAACTGCCTAGTAATCTGGTTCAGGGACATAAGCAGGTAGAAAACTACTTCTATACCCAAGTTCTTAACTGACTCAGAAGAGGACTGGCTAAGAGCAAGCACAGATGCAAAGGAAATATAAGGGATGTATGACTGATGGGAAGAAGAGAGTTAAAGAGCTCCTTTTGACTAGTCACTAAACAGGCAATAGTTACAGTACTAGCTGAAACATATGAAACCTACATGGAAGTCCATCTGCCACCACAGCTAACTATTGTTGGCAGGTACGATACACTAGCAGAAAACTAACCTGAGAATTAAAAAAAAAAAATAAAAATTAAATTATTCCAGGTTAATAGGATGAAAATGCCAAGTGGAGAGTTCACTGCTGTCCAAAGAGAACATGTGCAAGTGAGGACAGAACTGCACCAAACAATTAAGTTGGTTATGCTGCTCTGGAACCACAGCCTGGAAATGCTCAAAAATTCCCCAGAAAGCCTTGCAAGCCCTATCTTGAAATAATTAATAAACAAGGTTAAAAAGTAGGCCATAGAGTTGGAACAGTAACATAACAAGATGTTTCTCTCAGACACGTTACTGTATCATATGCAGAGGACAAAATATCATAATAACCTAATCCATGGCCTTTTTCCTTTGCTAAACAGCAATCCTCTGCGACTCCATTTTGTGTTTTTTGACTCCTTTTATTCTCTTTAAGCTCTCATTTCTTATTTCCAGTTCTCAGATGCCTTATGCCTTCTTGTTCTGATCAAGAGTAGTGTATTTTAAAACCTTGTCTTTAGTAAAGCTGCACATGCACAGCTTATAAGCAGATCTAAATTATAACTGCTACAGTAACTCAGGCCTCCTCTTCCCTTCCCCACCTCACCAGATGTCTGTCCCCACAACTTTTTGCAGACAGGCACTTGTGCGTAATAGCAGGGTTAATCAGTTCATGATTCGGGCAAAAACTGATACTACAAAAAATGAGCAATTTTCAGCTAGATCAGCTGCTTGATACAGCTTACTATGCAACAGCATAAGCATCAGTGCCAGCCTATAGAAAAATATAGAAAAATGCAGCTGAAGATGAGCGTGTAGGGCTACATAGCTCTGATCACAGCTATAGACTCATTCTTGCATATCACATTATAAAGCGTAAGTAAGATGTGTCAGCTATGATTTTAAGCTCTAGTTTCATTACAGCCTAACTCTATCTAAATGCTGGCTACCAAAGCTCTATACTTCCTCACCCAATTGGTATATCCCTACCCTCTCTCTTAACACCAGTTCTGGCAGTCTACCAAGGCATTTCAGCACACTAAGCCAGTAGAAAACTATTCATGTTTTATGGTTCAGTTAGTTTCCTGCCAGCTTAGGTATGGAAGGAAGTGGATAAAACTGCTGCATCGAGCAGTTTGACCAGCTTAGGCTGCTTTGAAACCACCACCTTACTTAAACCAATTCAAAGGCTACGTTAACACCCTTGTTGCAGATTAAACAATGCATCTTTCAGCTTAGCTTAAACTGAACTGGAATTGATTTATAGCAATTAAAATTAAACTGCTTATACCAAAACAAAAATGTTCATTAAGAGGTCTGCATCAGGCTAATTGGTTTTAAAGCAATTTACTTTACTTTCCTACAACTTTCTTTAGACACGGCCTCACATGAGCTGTACAAACAAACTGTAGCAGAGAAAGTTAGGTTACAAGCTGGCAGCATATCAGTTTCTCACATGAGCTGTACAAACAAAACTGTAGCAGAGAAAGTTAGGTTACAAACTTGCAGCATATCAGCTTCTCCAGGACAAATGTGAAGCTATGCAATAACACTGATAGAACTCCCACACCGGCTTCTCAGACCATGAAAAAAACCAAACAAGCCAAGAGCAGATGTATGCTTCCCTTAAGGGTTTGTCTATACGGGGTCAATTTCCTCATCTACATCCCTTCTAAAACACACAAAGTAAAATTCTGAACAAGATTAATGTTACAAGAGGAAACATTGTTACCACTATCCTACCAGTTTAGACCCTTACGGAAATATAACAACAGTTTTAAAATTCTGGTTTGACTTTTCTGCTGCAGAAACACTGTACTGAACTAACAGAGAAACTTGTCTCAATCCAAATAACAGAAGTCCAGAAAGATTAATTTTAAGTAGGCCTATAATATGGCCAGCTCTTGTACTAAGCAGAAGACATTTACGATCCTTTTACTTCCTATGCAAAACTACATACTCAACTAGTATAAAGTTCTACCACTAATTCATAGATTAGGTTGGGAATACAACAAAGCAAGATGGCTTATAGGCAAGTCTCAAGAGTTCCTCACAACCCACATCACTTCTTCACTGAAAAAAATATATACCTGTAAGGCTCTGTGGGTGGTTGTTATTCTTGCCCTTAGAATGGTGCTGGCATAGGTTTCATCAACAGACATGTCAAATTTAACAAACCAATTAAAGTATATCAGTATCTAGTTAAATAAATATCAATTCCATTACTATTATTCAATTAATTCAACCTCTTAAGTTTTATCTTTACTATGGTGATATACAAAGGGTGTTCAGATCACTCTCACTGGTGTTTAAAACACTAAGAGTCCTACTGTGTCCAGACCAGTGACTTCCACACAATGACAACTTGGGCCAGTGTAAACTAGCACTGTGGTGACCCTGCCTTTGTTTTCCAAACCACTCTCCTTTCAATCACTACCAAAGCTTGCCTACGAGCTCGTTCAGGGAGTTGTATCAACAGTAAACTCACTCAGTATAAAAACACGAGTCTTTCTGCCAGGTTAGCTCCCTTTGAATTGACCTATTTGAATTGATCAGAGCCCACAAAGCAAAAGGAGCTGCAAGATCACATGGCTGAAAAGGTTGGGAGATGAAAGACTGACCCTTTCAATAACTGTGAGTATTAAATCAGCTCACTGTCCTGGGAAATGTCATCTTAACTCTACAAAAAAAAAGTAAAAAGTTTCCTGTGAGCTTAATCCCTTAAACAGTACACCTTGAGGTCAGACCACTACTAGAACTAACGTAAGGAAATTGCAACTTTTTGTATGGACCATACACCTGTTTCTGGGCTGAGTAAAGCAACAGCACTAAAATGCAGACTTCTACATAAATAGGTATCAGACTCATAAACGACTTTTAGACATTGGTTATGTCAGAGTGACATGACTAATAGTTTAGCCCACTTGATACAAGTGAAATTCTTGTTAGTACTAATATGTGGGCCAAAGTCTTTCCAAGGAGAAATGAAAGTGAGATTTCATAGGCAGCTAAATGCATCTAATAACCCCTTCGTCTCTTATATCAAGTTCTCATGCTCATCAAACTCTTTTACAAACAAACTGGTCACTACAACAGCAGAAAAATGTTGCAGTTTTTAAGTTAGAAAGTTCAAGTGGCTGGGATCTGACAAGCACCGTAAAGGAAGTAAGCAGTGGGAGTGCAAAGCTGGGAGCTTACCCCATTCAGTAGCAATCATTAAAGCAACAAAAAATAGTTTACTTTCTGCTGGCTTAGAAAACCGAAATACAGAGATAAGTAAACATCGAAAACAGTCCAGTGGTACAGACTGACATGCAAGACCAGAAGCAGAGAAGGGAGAAAAGGACAGGGAGAAGGAGCAAAAGGAGCAAGTGAATCTCTTCTGAGCTGTCAGATCATATGTACTACCTCATCTAACCATACCATGATAACCGAAACAAGAAATTTACTGTCCATTAGTACAAATAAGACCTAAATGCAATTTTATAACCATGTTATCTACCCAAGCTACCTTATCAAAAGACAAAGGAATGCAGATGATCTGTGCCACACTTGCAAGACAATTACATCTGCACATTCGGAGTTAACTAGACTTATGACCCCTGTAGTAGAAATGTGAAGACTAAGTGGATATGTGCCAAAATTTAAAAAGGATGGTAGTAACCATTGCTGCCATTTTACAGAAATGGCTTTCAAGTAAACTGAGCTGCAAAGTCCACTGCAAGTACAAAAGGAGATGGACAGGCAGCTGGCAGTCAATTACAATGAACTGGAGTAAACCATTACGTGAAAGTATTCTGATTGAAGGGCATTTCTGTCCCCCCACTCCAAATGACAGTGGGAATATTTACATTGATATACAGGTGGTTACATATTTGGCTTGCTTTATACTGAGAAATAACATCATTTGCCTGTAGTAACTCACTCATAGGGAAAACTCCAGAAACCAAAATGACAGAAATTCTCAGTCACATGAAATTCCACCACCAAGTTTAATTCATGTCAGGGATAGATAAGTAAATGTCCATGAAATACATACTGCTCAGGGGACCAATTTTTGTGGAAACAGAAATGTTACTCCTCTTCTTTATTCTTAGGAAAATTAGGATTCGTTACTGGAGGAAATACTACCTTATTATTATTACTACTACTACTTCTACTATATTTTCCTACATTGCAAATCTAAAAGTACTTTAAAGGAAGCCATGATAAGTGAGATGATAAAGAGGCTGATGATTTTTCATCATTTAACTTAAGTTAGTTATTCATAAACCAGCAATAACAAGGGGGGGGGGGGGGGGGGGTGTTTGACATGAAAACCAAGCAAAAATGAAAACACTTTCTAACATACAATAGTTATTGTAAAAAATACAATGAGTCTTGAGTCTTCACTCAAGAGCCGCTTCATGTTAGATTACACAGTTTCACTATCCTGGTTTACAAATATTGGTATGTCATAGAACATGGATGAAATATTCCTTCTTACTCACCTTTGGATCGAGTGGAGATATCCATCCCCTCCACCACCTCCTGCTCTGCCTTTATTTCCTCTTCAGCCAAGCTGCAGGATTCAAAAAAGTAAATTAGAATAGTATAGATTTTATTATTCCCATGTCTAACTTCATGTATAAAAGTTCAACGTAACACTGTCAAATACAACTATATTAGAATTTTTGATTAAATGAAAGGTTTGCTGTTTGCCAGCGTATACATTGACCAAAACATGTAGAGAAACAATCCAGGTACACATGTATGCTGCATGTTAGCAATTACAAAGGTAACATTTTCATACTAATGAAAGCCTTGTAACATGTACTGAAAATTATGTCACTGTATCTATAAATTGTATGTGACAGACAAACAGGAATTCTGTTCCTTGTAAGCTCCTAATCTAAGGCCTCTATAAACTGTGCGGACAGATGCCTGCTAACATTTAAACACTCACCAGCATCAGTGAACAGATTAGCTGAAGTAACAGATTTAGCAACACAGAACAGCTTGCAAAATTAGAAGGTAACATGCAATTGTAAAAAATATTAAATAAATAATTTCAAGGATTGTGAAACTAGACTATATAACAGAAAACTGAGTATTTATAATTTATTTGCAATACAATTCCACCAATTATTAAGTATAATAAAGACTAAATGGAACAGACTTGTTACTACTATTCAATCTTACACAGACAGTTTTAATTCACTCCAGGCAGGATTAAATGATTAAGTAGATGACAAACTGTATCTGACTTGCTGATACTCTACTTTTTTATAGTGATGCCATTCAAGAAAATAACTCAATGAATTTGGCTAGTTAAGTCACTTTGGGGAAGGAAGGTGGAAAGGAGAGGAAAAAAGAACTAGAATTAATATTAAGTTACACACCATTTTTGGAGATATGACTATCGTAGATGAAAGAGAAAACAAAACATATGATGTTGAAGCAAACCCAAATTCAAAATGATAGACAAATGAGATTATGGTGTCTGAAGCAGGTATCAGAGTTGTCCGTTAATATCACCAGAGTACAACAGCCAAGTAGGATGTAGATCTTTTCCTCTGTAGTGACAACTTACTATCTAGTCTGTTAATGTAAGTTGTTGCTGATACCAGTTTACACTGATATGGCAGACTGTGAACTACTGCTGCTATGGAGTGGACTGAGATTCCATTCAGCCATCCCAGCTCTAGGGACAGCTATTTCTACCACAGAGGCTAAGAGGACAGCTAGAGACCTTTGCTTTAGCCACTGTGGTTAAATCTGCCTCAGACAGCTAATCAGAACTCAGAAACAACACTGAGGACTTGGTTACATTTATATCAGAGAAACTCTTCAGCCTGACAAACAGTTTGTATTAGCAGGAGTTTTGTTACTGGTATAAGTTAAAACAGCTTCCTAAACAAATTAAAACTTACCAGCAGAAGGACTTTAGTCTGGTATTTGTCAAAACTACGTTTAATCAACTATCAGTTACCAGGGGGTTGGGTTGCAATTCCTTTCACACTTCTAAACAGGACAGTTACGTCAGCAAAAATTTTAAATACAAATTAACCAAGCTCAATGTATGGAAGACCCAAAGCTGAGAAGATCCATGAACTCCAGAAATCATTATTCTTTACTTGTCATTTGTATATAGCAATAATTTACAAATTAAGCTCTTTAAAGTCATAAAACACTGAAGAGAAGTTCTATTCTACCAGCATCCAATCTCCCAGCTCATGGACTATGCTGTTAATTTCAGTAGCAAGGAAAGGCACCCATGTGACCAGAATTATGGTAAATGTGTAGCACAGTTGACTGTAGCACAATGCTTCTCAGATTTATTTTGCATGGGCAGATTAAATGCATAACATGGTTGACCGTACTACAGTGCTCACCAATTTACTATGCATGGGCAGATCAATTATACTGCACATTTTTTATACCCTTTCCCAGAGGGCCTCCAGCAAAGAGGAGCTGGCAGTGTGTTGCAGACACCAAAACATTTCATGCACCACTTGCCTCTACCCATTCTCTTTCCTAAGCAATGGGAAGGGATGGGCTCACGGGATGGGGTCGTTGTTCTCTTCCCATGTTGCATTGTTTTTTTCTTCCCCTCCCCCCTTATAAAATCCTATTTCAATATCACCAAATCGTAACAAAAAAACGTATTTTTAAAACTTCATGTATATATGATTACTAACGCACACAGGTAAATATGTAATAATACACACTAATTCTGTCAAGAATGAAGTAATCTGGCAGCACACATTACCTGATTTTAAAATACAGATCCAGTTTCAGCCACAGACTAGGACATACAAGTCTTTACGACACTCAGGTTGAAGTCTTAAGATCATTTTACGAAGGTTGCTACTAAAAGTAATGGTTTCCCCAATCCCTAACCTCATGTTCCAGAAATCATGTTCATTTTAAGTGAATCAGTTCTGTGATCCAGCTCACTGTGCAGCTGGATCTGCAGAAAAGAGGAAATGGGAGTGTACCATATGTGGGGAAGGGGGGGGAAGAGTAATATCTTTTTAGCAGCGGCTCACATTTAAGTTACATTAAGGCAATCATAACATTCCAAACTCATTCAAACCTATCGGCTGCCATTTTGCTTAAATCACAACCTCAGGGGAACATGATACAACAAGAAAGATAGGGTAGTTGCTACAAGTCAGTATCAAAAAGACACAGAGTTGAGAAAGGGGTGTGACAGATCCACACAGCAACACTAGCAGGAACTAGTAGTAGTAGCAGCACGAACTCTTCCAACATCCCTGACCAAAGTAGCAGGGGAAGTTACAGAGCTGACTGAAGATGCTCTGCACCTGTGGGCCCAAACCTAGCACTGCAGGGGTGTTACAGGTCAGGACTCCTACGTATTAGTTACAGCGTAACTTCAGCTAATGAGTTTAATTTGGGAAATTCAGCCAGTTCCCTCCATCACCTTTTTAAGTGTTCTTTCAATAGATACATAGAGACAAGAAATACATTCTTCATAAGCAGTTCATAAGCAGTTCCAAGACGAACAAAGTATCTTGACTTGACACATCTCTGATAAATCACACAAAAGATGCCTGAAGACAGCCTTCCCAAAGATTTGAAGTGTAAATGAACAGTCAAAAATGCATTCACCACTTGACAGAAAGGTTCTTCATTTTTCTTAGCAATGGAGGTGCATATATCTTATACACACATACGTGCACTGTGCATCACCCACAACTAAAACAAAATTCAGAAATTATCTACTATACTATGAAAACTGAGCCTTAGAGGAACAGATTGCATCTCCATATTCTTTACTATAATTAATCTCGCTCCATCTTTTAAGGGCACAAACATTTAAGTATGTAAGAAAATCACCGAGATTGTTCTGAAAAAAATCAAAACGTTGGGGGGGAGCAGTTAAATAAGCGTATTAGACATAGCTATAAAAGACACTTAAAATTCACAGCTCTTCAGAAGCATCTCCCATTGGGTTTTTTGCTGTAATGTATTATGACTTGCACAACATGACATTCTTTGAATGGTGGCAGTGATGATTGTAGTGGTAATCTTTAAGACTCAAGTTTGTAAATACATGCTAGCAATTCACAGCAAGTTTACAGCAACTTTTCTAAAGCTGACAGATCTTTTCACCTTTGCACCTTCTAGCAATATAAGCAATAGTCTGAAAATGCTTTATAAAGCACAGACTTGCAAATGCAGAAATTTCATTAGCAAAAGATTTCAAACTAAATAATTCAAGAAAAACAGGTCCTTAATGACAGGTACCTTACTATTACCCACAACAAAATAAAAAGAAAATTACAACCAGCAGCAAAATAATTATAAACAAGCATCTAGTTCTATGGAAACAGTAACTGTGTGATCAAGTAGACTATTCTAGACAATTTTATTTTGAGAATTCACTTTTGCAGGGCTTAGAGTTGTTATTTCAGATAGCATGCATTACTATCATGCATGTGTACTATGAATGTGATGCACTGAGGTTGCGGATCAGAAATGATACTGGTGTATACTCAATTAAGTACCCAGATGAATACAATAAATACCTTCTGTCATTCTGAAAGGTACTCTTATTTCTTCATTAAGATGAATGAACACAGAGGAACATATTTTAAGAACACAACTGAAATTTAAGCTTTGCCAGTTTCACTGTCAATTGACTAGAACACCAATTAATCATTTAAAACTTCTCTAGTCTCATTGACAAAACTTACAAAAAAAAAGAAAGAAGAAATTGTTTTCTAAAATGTTAAACTAATTTGTTTCACACAAATTATTTCAACGTGTCTGAATGAGGGGAGAAGGGGTGGAGGTTACTCCTTTGGGGATAATTGGGGACAGAAAGAAAAAAAAATAAGGATTGCAAACACAAGATTTACTGATACTTGGGTAAAAATGCAAAAAGAACTTAGCTGCCTAATTTTTAAATATGTTCTCTATTAAACTGAAAAGAGGGTGGGGTTTTTTTATATGAAATTCAGTTTTTCAAATTTCAGATCAGTAAATAAAATACTGAATTTTCTGTTTAGGAAAATCATTCCTGTACTAGTAGTAGTACTTACCTGAAAAAATGTACATATGCAAAAATATTTAAAGCTGCTCTAACCTATATTAACTACAAAGAGCAATTAAAAGTTGCAGATGAACTACTGCACCTTGACATTTAACCAAGAAAAACTGACAGATATGGAAAACCACTCAAAACAGCTAATGCCCACATACACAATCTAGATCTACATTAGGGAATAAACACATTAATTTAAAATCAAGAACTATATATTTATGGAATTCATTTTTCCTTCTAATTAACAGAAAATAAAACAAAAAAGCCCTGATTTAAGTCTATAAGCACTAAAACTGAATTTCATCCTGAAGATAATTCCTGCCTTTCCTATATCACATTTGTGAGTAGCAATTCTAAATAATGATTTCAAAAAACTGCATTCAATAAAAACTTGAAAAAAATATTTGCATGCCATTGCTGAATAAATAGCAGCTTTGTATAAGCACTCACCTATAACAGTCTCTTACTCATCGGTAGCTATGCTATTTATGCAGGATTCTTAAAATGGCGTCTGACAGCACTGCACTGCCTCATTCCTGTACTGTAGCTAAAATGGTAGCAGTTTATTCAATAACAGTATCTCTTATTTAAACAGCAGTGCTATATTTGAAGCAAGCATCTAAATATCAGAAATGGTAAAGTATGACAAAAGGACACCTGACATCCAAATGTTTAACTACAAAGGCACAAGATAGGGAGTTTTGTGAAGTCACAGGTTACTAAGGAAATCACTCAGTTTTAGATTCACTCTCCAGTTTTAGCGCCTCATATTTTACGTTTCCTTTTGCAGAATTCCCTGCAAAATGCTTAATTTGTATTAAGCAATTAACATACACAAAATGCTTGTTCAGGTATCTATATACAGCAATGTTTAAGCTAGTTACCTCTGATAACAAGCAAAGTAAATATATATATTTAATTTAAAGAACATTTAGGTTCTTTTTAAAACCTTATTCTTATTCAGTGTGCGTTCAAAATAGCTTTATGAAAAAGAAAAATCAGGGGAGGGAGGGAGATCCTTGGTGTCATATCGTCGTCTTTAAGACAATAAACTATAGAGCTGAGGCCCAAGCAAGGCAACCAGAATAGCTATAAATTTCAGATGCTAAAAACATAATTTGAGAACAATCATGTTTGAAAGTAAAGGTTTATACTGGCTAAATTATGGATGTTAACATCCTGCTACAGCATGGGTTTAATCTCACAGTATGAAACACAGATGCTATGACAATTGGCAATAAAGGGTTAACATAAGAATGACAGACAACTTCTATCAAATAAATAGAACTCAGTTCCTATGTAGCTATTTCTAAATTAGACTTTAACCCATGAATACATGACATGTTTATTAATAAATATATTTAAAATACTTTCTAACTACAATTTAAAGGGCCAAGCTTGATGGCCTACTATGACAGTTTCCAGTCTCTGGATTGCAGACCCCTCAAAGCCAGTGTACTACTACTAAGGGGTTTGCAGACAATAACTAAGTAAATCAAACCTAGTCTAACAGGCTTAAATTCACTATAATGAATGGGATTCATGTGCCCACGGGAAAAATATTAGGGATCCACAAACAAGCAAATTTGAAAATTGCTGTCTACTACATTCTACATGGGCAAAGGTTATGTTCAACTTCCAAGATATTTAGGAGATCCAAATTAATATCCTGAATTCCAGACAGAGGAGAGCTTTTACTGAGATTTATCACCCTTCAACCAATTATGCTGGAGTGGCACCATTACTATGGAAAACTGACCATTACCTATCACTTTTCAGCTACTGGATCCACATGGCCAATACACTTGAAAACAAAGCAAAAAAAAAAACAAAACCCCAAAAACAAACAAAAAACCCCCAAACAAACAAAACTGATATCACAAAATGGAAGACAGCTCAGGAAGACGAGCCAATCGAAGTTTGTGGACACTGATATAAAGGGCTAAATTTGTAACATAATCTACCTATTTACGATTTTTGAGCATGAAGTTCCTTTTATTACATGCTTCCTTAGTAGCAAGGTAGGTTTTCCCCTACATTTCAATACTCCTGCCTGATGTGAGGGGGGGAATGTCACATTTGGATTGGTTTATACTCTGCATTTTTTTCATTCTCAGTATGTTAAGTAGTGTCATTTGTTTAAAGAAATCACTCAGTTTTTCCCAAGAACTATTTAGCTTCCAACTAAAACAGTTTACCTGCAAAGAATGAGACAGGCATGTAGCTTTTAAAAAGCTACTGTTTTCATCATAATTTATAATCCAGATCGCTCCTTTGTTTTTCCCCCACTGCATTCTTTGTCCAGCTAATTACAAAAGTAACTGGATGTTGGCACTAAATAATAATGGCTAATCATATTCATCCTGGGCAATTCAAATTACCCTCTAGTAGCCAGAAAACTTAAAGTGCAATTATACGATTAACTGCTAGTTACATTAGAATAATGGCCATTTGCTACAAGCTGAATAAACCTCAGCTGCGTTGCTTCATACATGTCCTGTCTAATTGTGATATTAACAAGATCCCGTCCTGTAAAATCTTGGGTAGAAAGAATACGTGCTTTTTCCCCGCGTCTATCACTTAAACAAAACCCCACATTCCATCTGTCCTGAACAGTAGAAAAAACGGCACAGAGTGCTTCTTATGCAATCTATGAAAGTGAGTGATAACATCATACCTTGACAAAGCACCAAAAATATATGAAATTCTTCAGCTTGGCTGAATTTGCTTTACTTAGATGGAACAAAGATGGTAGAAATTTCCAGAAGGCCTTTCTCAGTCTTGCCACTGCAATTGTCAATCTTTAACCTACCCTTTGCTTCTATTGGCTCAAGTACTCCATGGAGCAGTGCGATTGGGCTGATCTGTAAAACAACACTGCTGTCTCTACCTTGCCTCAGACATCTTGCTGCAATGCAGACATTTATTTTTTGTGAACTATAAAAGAATTATATTTGAGTGATTAAAAATAGTGAACTTTAACAGACTCACGATGCTATGTTTCATTACATGTACAAGGGCAGCTTATACAAATATGCTTCACTGTCAGCAGTGTGTCTGGAGGTGCAGATTTGAAACAGATCCTAGTTTAACAAAACCTGTGGGAGCCATTTTAATACAAGCTTTCTGATTGCAGATCACTTACTCCTGCTTCCTCATATTAAGCAAATATTATGTTGTGCACTATTTAAGACTGAAAGTAAACTGCTAATGTGTATAAACTACTGCTAGGAAAATTATGTCCAAATGTAATTTCTGGTTTTAGCAACTGAAGAACAAAAACCAGAATAACTTCTTAGCTGTGTTAGCACTTTTATATATGCTGAAAAATATATTAAAATTGCATACAAAAATGCTATCACATGAAACTCAGTGGCATAACCCAGCAGTGTTTCAGGTTGCAAACTGAACTAGACATTCTTATAATCTAATCCTTGGGGGGGGGGGGGAGCTGTTAAGCACAGCGAGATATTCGAAGTAAGATACTCATACTGGCAAACAAATAACCAGAGGTAAATTGCTGTTACAGAATGTTATCAAACAGATGACAACCTTCTATAAAAGTTAGCATGTAACTGTGCCTCGGTGCAGTCGTTTGCAAAGCTAGCTTAGCTCTAAGTTCTCTCCTAAACTCATGAATGTGTGTGGACTGTTAAGTGCAAAAATTATATTAAAAGCACAAAAGAGCATCCTTCCTCTGCTTTTGTAACAATACTGGTGATCACTGAAAGAGAGCTTGTTAAAACAAGCATGCAAGCGCTACAATTAAAATCTTAATAAAGGGCACAAAATGTTCTAAATTAGTTATAAATCAAGCAAGTTTATCTGAGATTATAGTTTGTATAGTATCAGAAACATAGGCTCATTAAGCATAAGTTACTTTACTTCATAAGGTCACTTCATTGCTGAGTACTAACGCTTTCATCACACCTCAAAAGCCTAAGGAACAACGAAAATGCGCTTTACCCTACATGGTAATTAATGATCTATGAACAAACAGCAAGCAGAATATTTTTCACTGGCCTCAGGTAAACAGGAAGTATAAGCTTCAAACTTTAGAGGCAAATTATCAAAAAAATAGTGCATTCAAATTGGAACAGTTTACACGTACAAGTCCCTTAAAATGGACGCTAAGCAAATCTGATTTTTCATATGACTAACCACTAACATTACTTCATCTACTGGACTAACTGACCCAGTAAAAACAAAATGTTTGGTAAACTATTAAAAATGTTCAGAGAGTAACATGCTGCTTACTTACCAACTGTTCAAGCACCCATCTCATTTTTCCAGTTAAGAAGATACAACAGGCTGGCAGATTTGGGAATTGATCAAAAAGGAATTTCTTGAAATAATTGCGTAGCATTAAACCAAAAGTTTTAAAAAAAAAAAAAAAGAAAAAAACAAGAACGAACAACCTGTACTACTGTCATGAACCACACATGATTTTATATCCTCTGGACTCCACAACACAGAACTGTGGCTGATACAGTGTAAAACAAAAAGGCACAGATAAAAGGTACATTAGTTTATTTGAACTATGTAAAACAAGAAAGCTAACAGTTCAAAAACATTTTCCACAAAGAATCAGATTTGTAAACAGATGTACTGCTGCATTTTATTGAGCAGCAACCAATTTCCAAAATCTGCAGCATAAAAACTCCCTTTTAAAGGAACAAAATATTAACCATACATTGTCCCTCAGAAAGAGAAACACGTTGTATTAATTACTCCTGCAAGAAAAAAGGTTCAATAATCATTTTAAGTTAAGATAAGCTGCATAAAAAACATGATGCAACAGCACACCACCACCTAGGCCCAATATCTACAATCTGCCATTAGCACTTTTTGCTGATGTCTAGGTTTTTAAAAATCCCATATTTTCTCAGAGATAACTTATCTTAGCTATTCCATTCACTGTTTAGAAAGGTAAACTTGCCTGTTCTTCTGTCTGCCATTATCCCTGCTTGACTCCCTGTAGGGCAGTTAAATGCATCTGCTCCCTAGCTTCCATTTTCTCTTCAGCAGGCATGTGACACAACAGACAATAGTGCTGGCAAACTGCTCAGAGAGAGAAAGCTTCTTTGGAATACCAGGATCTTGATAAACTCTAAAAACACCATCCTCCTGTGAAGAAGTAGGTATGCCAAGGTTTTGCCAGTCTGCAAAATAAAGCTGTGGCTAATGGCTACTAACCATGTGACCCAAGAAAGCAAATTTAAACAGTTCCAACTTAATAAAGTGCTGTGGTGTGAGTTTTGCACAACAAAACACAGAGAATCACACTCTCAACCCACAACTCATAGGTCTTAGAGAAAAAAAAATGTAAAAAGTAAGGCTTACCTCTGTGGATGCATTGTTAACACAGTGTTATGTCAATACTTATAAAACATGGAGGACAGGCTCTCAGTACTCAGGCAGAAAGGGCTTGGCACTTCAGCTTGATGATCTGTCTTCCTAATAAAAGCTAATCCCGGATTGGCTACTTTGGTAAATCTGAATGTAAAGCTTCAGGGGATTGGCTGAAACACTTCCTGAGCGATTATCTTTGTGCAGCTCTGGCAAGCAGGAGCCATCCTGTGCATAGAGAAGACAGGCTAAGCTAGGCCCGTTTCAGCAAAAGAAACTTGAAAAGAAGCCCCAAATGTGCCCTCCCCGTATGAAATACACAGATTTCCAAGCAGAGGGAAGCGATCGCAGACTGCCTGCCTGAGCAAATGTGTCTCAACATGCCACTACTGAAGGCATTTGGGTATTTTAAACCTGCAGGAGGAAGAGTTCACCCAGGTCACAAAAGCTATTCTTTAGAAACAAAAAGCTAAATTCACTTTGCTGCTGGTTCTGTAATGTGTTGCACGGAGAAAGGAAGGCCACGGGAAGAGAGCAAAACATACCGAAAGTGAACGTGCACAGGAGGGACTGAAATTAATAACTGAAAATTCTGACAGAATTCTCCTATTCCAGAATTTAAGTGTATCAACACCTACCGTAGCAACCATATACTGACAGTGTGATTTCTTTAGCTACTATGATAAGCCGAGCCTTAAATAGGAAAAACTTCATGTCTCATTTCCACAAAAACTATTATACAACTGAAATTGCATTGTCACAGAGGGTTGCTGCCATTCAGTGCATGCCCTCCCTGTTTATAAAAATGCTTCAGAGCATAACCAGAAATACCAGTATCACCCCAGATACTGTACTCTCCAACTCCCCCCCCCCCCCCCCCGCCCCCCACCTTTCGGCCTGCTCAGGCTGTCTGTTACACAAAAATCTGACTTCCGTATTAGTCGGCTGCAGCTGCAGTTTCCTGTCTATTAACCCTGTAGGACTTGGTACTTTTTAAGATACAATAAAGGCCCTGAACAGACGTAGATTTCTCTACGTGGCAGGTTATCTGTCTGCTTTCACAAAAACATTACGATAGCTTTTCAGATGTTTTTGCTTCACCTTTTATCTTTTACTAAAATTCTGCAAATGAAACAAAATGAGAAAATGGCAGGTAAGCAAGCAGTTTGATCTTGGGCCAATTCCCAAGCATTCGATTCAAAAATGTGATTCAGTTCTCTTCCCTAATGCAGTGAAAGTGGGAGGATTTATCACCATGCCAGGAAGGAAGAAAGTCTTAACTCCAGATGAAGATTTTAAAGGCCAAATCTTTAGAAAGGCCCCAACAAGCCTTTACATTTTTGTTCAAAATTTTGCATCTCTATTAGGTAGCTCAGCATTATCATTCTGTAGCCACCAACAAATTACAATGGAAACCATACATGAAAAGGTGATTCTGAAGCATATCACATATTATCAAAGGATTATTTATTTAAAAAAAAAAAGAAAACAAATGGAGTGTTAAAGGGAGAGGCTTAGTATTAAAACAGTAATTATTAAATAATGAGCTAAAATAACAAAAGCAAAACAAACATTCTTCCAATACAGCATGCAAGATCTAGGATTGTGCAAAACCCGTTATAGAAAACCCTCTCCCATAAATCAAGGCCAACTGCAAACAGAATATGCACTTCACTCTACCTTTCCTGAAGTGGTAATGATCCCAGAAACAATCACCACAAATAAAACTAATGCCCTCCCTTAGCTCCAACCAGCACCTTTCGTGATATAGCTACTTTACCACACAAACCTCTTTGCTTGAGAGCCGACATGACTCATAACTATGCAACTCAGTAAAATTAATAATCCTACTCTGCATCGTCCCATACTGCATTCAGATTATTTCTTGAGATAGCATTATCACAGGAAAACTGCCAAACCATCCTATCACTGTGCTTACATTTTTGTGTTCCTGGGTTTTAGGCTGCAACAGCGGATTAACAGCCCAGAGTATAAATTCTCATCTCATAAGTAATTCTGGAGTCCCTGCTGGAAGCATTTTCCCTTTTTAGCTTTGGCAACGTTTTTCAGGGCAGGGAGCAGGAAGGCTCATGGATTACACTGGCAGTTTGTTCTGTTTCAGGAATGTAGCAGAAACTAGAGAGAGTGCTGCTATAAAGGGAACTGTACAGCCCACTACAGCAGCAAGAACACACTGGACATTCAAGTGCATGTTTGCATCCGTTTTAACAGTTCAAACCATTCAAGATAAGTTTCTCTTTAATTACATACCTAAAGGCCTGTCCCACTCAGAGATATCACCCCCAACAAAAAAAAAATCCAAATTTTGATTCTCCATGCAGTACATGGGAGGATTGTCAGTCATTAACATTTATGCTCATTGTTTGACTGCTCTGCTCTAATATTATTCTATTTAAAAAAAAAAAAAAATCTAATCCCTATGAAGTACAGCAAAGGAACAAAACTAAATACACTGAATTTGTCAATGCTTTGTGCTAACCAAGACCCGACTCTGGGAATGCAGTAATGGTGATGGTGACTCGGAACACTGCCAAACTGACACACTTGGACTTCTCAGAGACAATCAACATGCACCAGATAGATGGAAGCAGAAGCAGCCTTAGAAAAGGCCTAAGGTCCTATTCTCTTGATTCAAGGAAATGGTGGCCCAAATGCAAAAGAAAAATTTACAAACCTTCAGTCATTAGCAAGAACAAAAACCTAGAAAGCATAACAGACAGAACATAACATTTGTATTCAGCTGAATACTCTGCTAAAATAGACAAAAGAATTCTGTGAGGAATCAGAAAGGAAAAACTTGAAATACCTTTCTCTTTATTTTCTTGTCCATAGACATATTTTGCAACAGGAAGTACAAGTCTGGTATAACGACACACAGGTACATCTGGAAAATTCAGAAGATTTTGTCTGTAAAATCACAATGATTGCATGTCCTACTGCAGCTTGACCAATTCTTTTATATAGGAGCGGTGAATTTTTTGGAGGGGGAAGGGAAAGAAAGGTAAAGAAAACAAAGAAGGGAGACAGGGGAAGTTAAAAGCTTTGTTACAGCAGAAGAGAGGGCGGAGAGATTAGATTAGCTAGTATTTGTCCTTTTCAAGGCTTTGGAGATGTTTACGGGAAAACAGGGCTGTAAAGCAGGAAAAAAAAAGGCTAAAGAGAGAAACCAAAGGAAAGATGGAAAGCACGAATTCACTCAAAAGGAAATTAAAAGACAACAGTGTTAGAAGTGCAACCTACTGTAGCTAGAGTTCTTTGCAAAGAACTGTGCCCATTGTGCAGAACCTCCAGAAAGCGCACACTTCAAGAACCACAGTGTTGTAAGGGACTATAATTCTTAATATATATTGAAAGCCTCAAAATTGAGGAAATACCAGTAAGGAAGAGATTTGTCTGTATGACAGGAACAGAGGTTTTGATACGTACCCCTATAGGGGGTGCATCATCACTGACAGAGAGGGAACAGTAGGTGTTGGACAAAAGATGGGGCTTTAAAAATAACAGTTTGAACAGATACACAAAAGGAAAGGGGGAATGTCATATTTCCAATGGTAATAATAAATTAAAAAAAAAAAAAAAACGGGGAAAGAAGTTCAATTAAGGTCTTGTAGCTTGGTCTTGGATTTCCAAATCATTGACTCACAACCCTAATTCCAGGAATAAGAACATGAAACATTGTAATTCAGTGTCTTCCCTTTTAAGAGTTTTTTCCACCTTTTCCCCTTTATCCTGAATCTGCCAAAGTATCAGTAACTGCTTAAGGACGAGAAGATAAGACTGCCATCTGATACAGAATCCAACAATAAATGTCTGTAAAGGTAGTTCCTGAATTTTTAAAAGCAGGCTGGATGCTAAAATTAGTGACCTGCCTAAGAAGGTTGGTAATTTTGTAAATTATCAGAAACTACTGGAGAATGTGTTGATGCCCAGTAGGTAGATGATTTGCCCATAAGCTTAAAAGGCTTTGTGGCCTGATACATGCATGCATCTGCCCTTCTGAGCAATCTTTTGGTTTACATTACTTGTTCTGGATCACAATGGTCACTCACTGTCTGCAAATTAAAAAGCTGGGTTTGTTTGTAACATACACTGAATATCTGGTGCGTTATGAAAGTTTCTCTTGACAGCCATTTTTAGTATGCTGTGCAACTGCCTCATGTGCATTTCCTTCTAAAGGAAATCTCTATTCGTGTTCAATCATCTGCCAAAAATACCTGGGGAAAACAAGAGCACCCTTGAGCCCTTTCCTTTAGCAGCTGTAGCTTTTTAAAAAAGGTGCTACAGCCTATGTTATCTTAAGGCATAAGCCCATATATTTCATCCCTTTCACCCCCAGTTTGAACCAGTCTCTCCAAGATTTAACAGCTGGGAGCTGGGCTGTTGGATATCCTGTATAAAACAGGATTTTCATTATTATAGATTTAAATTATATGTTCTATATTAAAAGCCTAACAGATATAATTTATTTCATGTTTCATATTCAGCCAAATACTTTTTCAGTTACCCAGAAAGCAGCTGTGAGACATATGCAGATATACTGCATGTCAGACCTAAAGCATATCCAACATGCAGTTGAACTGCACCTGTGTAGCAAGTGGATTTATCATGCCTACTCTGTGATAACACAGTAATGAGTCCAACTCACTGCACGTGCAAGGTCTGTGGCTATGGGAATGTAGATACCCTGCATGAGAACTAGGCACAAAATACTGAGTGTGTGTTTCACCAAGGGATTCTAATGCCCAAGTGTGAGACACCCTGCATATAGCAGTTGTTCTGACATCAAGGTCCTTCCCAAGAAAATGGAAGAAAGTCACTACTGTTAAGGAAGAATTATTTAGGACCAGGTCTGGATGATGCTAAACTTTAGTCCTATTACTGTGGTTTCTTTCTCTCTTCAGATTTTTTCACATTCAGGAATCACTTGGTTAACAGTAATGAGATACATGACTTTTTTTGTTGTTTTGTTTGTTTGGTATTTTTAATAAAAGCTGGTTATCTCACAGAAGACTCCACCAGCTAAACCTCATACCAAATATGTAAAGTGATGGAATTACAAACATACTGTTACTACAGTGATTCTTCCTCTCTCCTAAGCTTATATCTTATCACAACCCACTGCAGATTTAGACTATATCACATTTAGACTATATCCTGCCCCTCCACACACTGAATTTGCAGTTTTAAAGCTTCAGCTTTAAGGCTCTGCATATTCACACCTTTCTTCTCCCTACCTGCTATTCCAATTGCTATATTAATCTCATCTTTGTGGTTTGCCTCTCACCAGCAAAAAGTCATTCTTTCTTTTTCCACCACAAATGTGCAGTAAAATAAATTTCACAAAGGCTTAACCCATAGTTTTACCAACTTTTTTTTTTAACCAGGCATACTATCTTACTCATCTCACCATTCCTTCCAGCTACAGCACTCAGCTCAGTCACACTTCTAGCAGAACTGTCTGTATGGTTACACAGAGAACAGGATCAGGGAATGAAATATTTACTATGTTAACTTTAACCCAGGAAAGGACTACAATTCACAATAGTTCACAACACTGCTGCAATAACAATTATAGTGGCATGACTGAGAGAGCAGGAGTGAGCAGCTCAAGATAATGTAAACAATCGCTACCACTAAAAGAAATTTTTATGAAACTACATGATCAAGTACTGCATCCATATTTTCACTGGATTTGTGTTATTAACTAAGTTTTCTTCATGCCCAAATGACACTGTAGATCTATCCTTGTCTCTTCAACCTTATGAAAAGGCAGGAAGAAAGCAAGCCTTTGAAATATAATCATGTGTCTGAAAAAAGCAACACATTTTCCAGCTGTGGCTTTGTCTTCTGAAGACAGGTGAAAGACTTGCCCATAATTAGCACATATTTCACTCACACTAACTAACATCTGCATAAACTGCTGAATTCATTTTAGCACCTTTAGAGATTATTATTTTACATGCACTGTTGGACTTCCAGACAATGTTTACTAAGCCCTCCTTATCAGGTGACAGAAATGAGGACACTCCTGAGCTAATGCCACTGTAAAGTTGTTTCCAAAAGGGAGGCTTACTGTAAAGAAATCTAGACCCACATCAAAAAACATAGTTCTGTAAGGGCTGAAAAAGTCATGCTGTATTTATTCTACTTCCCAATAACATAATAAAATCCAAGTGTGTGTTAATTAGGTACACAAATAAGTCTTAACTATGTGACTAGTCTGCAAGCTTTTTTTATTAAATGAACTTCAATACTTTTTTTAAAAACCACAATATCCTCATATGACATTAGAGTGGACAGATGTCAGAATTTAGGGGTTTAAATAGTGAAGTTGTATGCAACATTTCAACCACTTAAGGAGCAAGAGAACAAAAGTATAGGGGAAATAAACATATTTCTGTGTTGAAGCTACTATAGGTCCAAAAAGAACTCAAGCTCAAATGGCAATCTACCCTTTTATAAAGCATTACTTTGATTTCTTGGGTAATAGTCCTGCTTAAACATATGTTGGAATATAACATTTCAGGCACTACAATGCATACTGAAAATAAGTTGTGATGTTGCTCTGCATTTCAGAGTGTCATTAGTAATTCAGGAAATACCAAGGTATTTTGCAGAGGAGGAGAAAGAATTCTGCAAATGTTTCTTAAGCAACTCTATGCAACATCCATTCACAGGCTGAGGATAAAATTAGCACTATGACCCTTGTTTTACTATCTTTCTCTCAATCTCTCAGCTGTATTTCTCTTAAAATCACTCAGATTTCAGTGCTGCAATTTGCACATGCTTAATCTCTTCTGTGCATTCAGATAACTGCTTGTTCTTTCAAGGGGGGTAAGAATGTTTTGGGAAAACAATCAATCCTGGACATTAGCACTGTGCAAACATTTTAACACAGCAGAAGAACCTGATTCAGGAAAAAAAAAAAGATTTGCGAGTTGTTATAATTCTAATTTGCAGTGCATTTTTCTTCATCTTTATATGATGGCAGAAAAATACTTAAAATACAAAAGGAAAAACTATACCAACAATTCCAACTTTATGATGCAAATCATGACCTAACTAAAGCCTCACAAAAGAGATACTTGCAACTTACCCCACCAAAATAATCTAAAGTGCAGGGCGATCAGCAGAAAACTTGAAATACAGTTGTCTGTATAATTTAAAATACAAAAAAACGGTCCTATGTAACTCATGTATAATAATTAAAAATTCTCTTTAACATTGCTTCTATTAGCAAAGATTTGTAAAGCAAATGCTCTAACAGGGAATTTCTAAATAAGAATTTCTTTGAAAGGTAAGGTTGTCATTCCTGCTTGTTCTTCAGAATTTTTTTTTTAATTAAAAAAGTCATCTACATACATTTTTGCATGATTTTTTTCTTCATGTTAAAATATGATGAAAGTTTCCGTAATTATCCAACGTTTAAATATTTCTATTTTGTATAGTTTTTATAAGCACTTGAAAGCAATGTAAATTATTTACAGGAAAAACAAGTTCTGGTGCAGAAAAAACAGGCATGTCCTGTAACAAATTTCAAACCTGCAAGCTGTTCCGTATTTGTTGTCAAAGGACAGTTTCTAAGACTGAAGCCCTAGATTAAACAACTCTGTAGCTTTGTATATAGTGTATATGAACTGTTCTTCACCTACTTTTGCATGTTATCTATTGAAATGAGATCCTGATCTTGATTTGGATGTTTCTGTAGGATAGATACTTAAAAATACATACATAATAAGGACATTTTCCCCAGACGTTTAGTAAAGAATTAAAAAATTATCTATTTCTACTCACTTGGAAACGTTCCAATAAAATACCCCTACTACATCAAATGACCAAAAGCTGTTTTTTTTACTTTCTATGTGGAAAGGAATGGTAATAATGTCACAGATTTGGCGGTTTTTTCCTGACGCAGTTCTCTACCTTCGGTAGAAGCGCAGCATCCCCTAGCGTTCAGTTATACCATTACACGGGGAAAAAATGCCGGCAAATGATCGATCACTCCTATCTAGAAAATGCTCTTCAGAACAGGTTTTGCCATAGGATTCAATATTCATTTTCACGTCGAGATTTCAGCAGAGAGAATTCACTGATCTGCCTGATAACCATCAAAAAAATCTGACGGTGAAGTTTTCCTCGAGGGACACAGATATCTCTCCACTGCAGCAGCATGAAGAGAAGCCATCAAAGAGCGTGTTTAAAGCTATATACCGGTTCGTGTCAACACCAAGACTATGGATGAGCCATCCTATACTGACGTGCATGGCTCTTATATCAGCAGTCACCATTCTGGGCCTCCAGAAGAACCCTAGATGCTTTCATAGTGAGGTAACCATGTCACAATCTGTCCTGCGCTTTGAGGGAAAAGAAGAGCTCCCATGCCTCTCATTATGCTAGGGCATAATCTTCCTCTAGCCAAATCAAATGCCTAAAGTATAAACTGAATTCTAGGAAGAGAAACGAGCAAATGCAAAGCATTTGAAATCACTGCTAAGTCTTAGTCCAGACACGGTTTTGCTATATAACTTACAGTTAAGTATCTAGTACTATGTAAACAAACATTCGTCAACATGGATAAAAAGACAAAGGCTGGAAGTAAAGCGGTTCTTGCACGGTGCAGCAGCAACAGAAAATATTGAGGCAATTGGGACTCCTCTGCTAGAGCGCATAAGGCAACCACCACCAGAGGACACTCACATAACCCCAAGAAATAGACATTCAAAAGAGCTCATACCCATGACAACACTTTCTGGAGAAAAGGCAGGCATATGGGCCCTCAGAACACACCTCTAATTTCATAACAAATTATGACCAGATTTTTTTAAAGTTCTGTCAACACTCGATGACATTCAGAACTAGTAGTCTTGCACAAAGCACATGTGATTTTTTGAGCTTTGATATGTCAGATTTAAATTCAGTTTTGCTATAAAGCTAACTGAAAATCAGGCAGATGTGTCTGAGCTTTTGGATCTACACTTTTATTTACGTTAAAAGTGAGCAGTTGCAACCAGAATGTCATTCATTCTGAACAGAATATATTCCCATATATCTTAGAAAATTGAAAAAAAAAATATTTCTTTCAAGTGGTATGACAATCACACTATTACAGTCTTACAAGTTAGTCAAGAAGGGACATAATGGCCTAGTTCAGAGTATCGTGTTCTCTGCAGTAACCCAACAGACTTAGAGATCTAATTTACCTAAAAATGCCATGCACAGTGTGCCTTGAGCTTAGAGATGGGACAATTTCCAGTCACAAACACATTTTTCTTTACCTCTGGCTGGTTTTCTTGACATCTTTTTAAGATTTTTTTTTTTTTTCCTGATGGTGGGAGGAAGCCATCTCACCTTGATAACATTGAGCATATAAACCAAATATAAAATTCATCCTCCTCTGGATGGTATGATGACACTGTTTTGCCAGCTAAACTGATAGAAAAGAACTGTACTACAGTTTTAATCAACCTTTCTAAGAAAGATGTAGTGCTTTATGAATAAACCTCTCCACCTGTCAGCAACGTAAGAGAGCTGCTAAGTTTTGAAATTAAAAAGCCAAAGGACTTTACTTAGTCCTGTTCCCCCAAATCTTCCTATGTCAACAGAATAATTCAGACAACTAGAGAGACATCTAGCAATATTGTAGATGTCCTAGAATATCCCATGTGGTCTCTAGCTTCTACCTCCCAAGGCCAAGAGTCTCTCATAAGTCCCGTGTCATATGTGTCAGCCCCATGAAGACATCTCAGATCCCAGACGGCACTTAAAATTACACTAGACGCCTCTATTTAGGAAGCTAAATCCCACCCTTTGAAAAATTCTTGGACAATATAACATAGTTGGGGTGCTGGTTAATAGCTACCTGGAACATCAAGGAATCAAGTCTTTCACTCGCTCTGAAGAGATGCTATGCTTTTATCACACAGGCTATAGAGAACAGTCAGAATTAATATATCCAGGCAGACAGACAAAAATTTACGGGATTCATTACTATCTCACCTGGCTTAAACTACTACAGCTGGTTTGTGAAGTTCTATACAATGCTGCTTCTTACAGAGAGATGTCTTTATTGATGCCTCATTAATCTCATTAGTAAAATAGTTTGATGTGGTACCATATAACAGGAAGGAACAGTATTTTTCAGAACAGACTAATCCTATGAACATAAGCAAAGGAAAAAAGAAAGATAAAGCAGATGTGGAGCATTTCTCCATGACTAAAACCCTTATAAAATTCCTCACAAAATTCTAACATATATACAGTGGAAGCCATGATGAACACATCTTGTACCATACTCCACTAATTAATACATTTAAAAATACACACATCACTAAATCACAGAAACATAAAATAAAGTCACCTAGCAGTACATACAATAATTTTTCCTCTTATGATCCCAAGCATGCACCCTACATTATTCCAGCCACTAAAACATGGTAAGCTACACCTTTCACTGTTTCGTACATGCACATGGTCAGGAAACATTTCTTCCCAACGTTAGTACCTCACTGGCTGTTTGACAGAGTAAGCGATTAAGCTGGGAGAAGCGACTCTGGTAATAGACTTTGTGGGAAAAAAGAAAGCAACAGAACAGAAATAAGGTTAACTTTACACTGTTCAGTCTTGCTCTCTGATATTGCTACAGTGGCAAGAGATCTGGTTTTGGACAGAAAAGTGAAGAACATAGACGCTTTGGTATTTTTTCCATATTTGCTTTTGTGAGTTTAGGCTATACAAGTTCTAAATATAAGAACACTAATTCTCTATAGTTTCTACTTACTAATTTTCAATTTTTCTTTAATGCTTAATTGGTGTAACCGTTGCACAGAAGAGAGATGATGCTATTATTTATGGAAAGTAAGAACAGATGCTTATACAGAATATATTACTGGTCAACAGCTGTGACGGAATATTCCCTGTTATAGGATAAAAGCTAACAAGGGGAAAAAAGAAAAGAAAAAAAAAGTTCCTGAAAGGATATCAGGGTTTCTGTGCATCTGGCACTTAGCTATTAATATCTGTGCTGCCCAGGCTCGACTGGCAAATTGTGTATGTGTGACCTCAGCCTCATAGTTTGCAATAGTCTCACAGAAACTTTCAATTTGCAATATGAATAGTAGTAAGTCATGACAATAAATCCAGGCTAAAAAAAATTTCTCCTCTCAATTCCCTTCTAAAGTTTGTGGTTTATTGCACTTTTAGGAATGATAAAGGTCAACAATGGATTAAATTTTTTTTTTATTGTTTTATCCCATTTTAGGAGACTTGCTACTAGGTGATTCAACATCTAAGCAATACCAGTGTAATATGTTGACACACTACTACAGAGACACTAGCTCAGCAGATTTCCAAGAAAGTATAATATATATTTATAAATATTGACTTAGGTAGAACAATCCTTAGAATGCTAAAAAAATTAAGGGAGTTTATCCACCCAGATAAAAGATAAAGAAACATCAGATTAAAAAAAAAAAATGTTTATTTTCAGTTTCAATTATTTCTAGTCATTAGTTTTTCCTTGACAGACTACTTAACGTATTAATGCATGAATGAAATATTAGTCTTTGCATTGCAGGGTCATCTATTTAAATGTCACTTTAATAGCTTATTACATAAAACCCTAGGGTGAAATCCAGGCCCTATTATCTCTGTGAGTCCAGAGGACATTCATCTGTTTTTTCAATATGGAAATTATAGTCTTTCAAGGACAATAAAATTTTTTCGAGGCAAATTAAAATTATTTATATATCTAAGCCCTTCTGGTGTCTATTGAGTAAGTTGTGAACAATAACAGTTAATAGAAATGTTGACAGGAATATTGAAAGGAACTGGAAGAGTTTTTCTAACTGCAGTCTCATTTTATTTTTCATTAGTCTGTTTTCTTGTATTACTGTTACTACTTTGCAACTATCAATACTTTGTTTTTTATGCAAAACACTTTACAAAAGCATTACTCTGCCCATTTAATAAATGGTAAAAACATGGAAGGAAGAATATATTACTTTCCCCCCTGTAAACAACAAGGTGAATTCAGTATTATGACCTGAGTGATCGGCTTGGAATATAAAAGAAGGGAATATTGGGTTGAAGAAAAAGGTGTGCATTCTCTCTTCCTTTTGAGTGTAAACACCCAAAAGCCTCTGGAAATTGTCCAGTATTTCTTCAGCTGATTTCTGTTTTCATGATTCCTTGGTGAATCATAAGATGCAGGAAAAAGGCCTTAAAAACCAAGCCTTTTCACTCTTTAGTTAAACTATACGCTACCTTCAAGCCAAAATAAAAAAGTTAGACTATATCAGTTATTAGAAGTTAATGGGCTTGAGAGGGATCTGGGATAGAACCAGGACTTCAGTTTCAAGGTGTGTACTGTAACAAGTAATGTATGTTGCTTCTGCATAGTGCTATTAGCACTGGAGCAAGCAGACATGTACTTTATAGGCACAAAAATAATACTGCACCAAGATGGGACAAGGGCTTCTTTGGAAATAAGGCTAATAGTAGGGAGTTCAGCAGCCTAAATCATTCTAGAAACCCTGTCCATTAGCTTGCCTGTGATTTGTAACAACATAGCTTGACAAACCAGGTTGGATGGTGCTTATTTGTGATACACACATATTTTGCTGCCAAAGTTTTAATTTAGGTCTTAATACAAACTAACACATGTTTTTTTGTTCTGTTAAAAACCCCACAGGCTCTCATAGTCTTCAGTGTGGCAAAGGTAAACAGAGATGACTACTAATAAATGGTAACGTCTCATTGTTCTCATTATAGTAGATTTATAAAGGCCTGGCTGAACATCATTACTGGCTTTCCTTCTTTTTTTGTGTGGATCGGATTGCACTGGAGTTTTTTAAAGACCAGAATGGATAAAGTCATGAGCAACCTGGTCTAACCTCATAACTTGATCATGCTTTGGGAAGGAGGTTGACCTAGAGACTTCCTGAGGCCCCTTTCAGCCTGAATGTGTCTATGATTTGCAAAATAGTATATATTTTTATTTCTCTACTAATGCAGTCTAAAACTTTCTTAAAGCTCAGGTAAAGTAAGCCTGGAACACAGGTGTTTTTTTTCTAGCTATGAAGCAAAAGAATAGTTCTAACCCGTGCTTTCATTCCTACTTATGTTTTGGTGGCACTTTTTAGTTATTCAGAAAGAATGTGATACAATAAAGAATTCACTTTATCTGGGGAGGGAAAACATATATAGGAAAAAAGTTATTCACAAATGAATACCAATTATTGGATCACTGTGCAATCTCCATATATCGTATTGGTATTTATTCCAGACTCTCAACCTGCCTCTAGTACAGATGTATATACTGCATTTGAAGATATTATGCTTATTCTTCCTTTATTAACCAGTTATTTAAAAATTAGCAAAATAAGTATAAAGTGCAACTTTTTGTTTGGTTGGTTTACTGCTATATTATTGACCCATCAGTGAGGAAAAGCAAATGGTTATTATGAGGATAGACTCACACCAATGATAATAAATACTTTTACAAAATAAAATGCAGATGTGAAGTGTTTTCTGGAAACATTTTATGAATTTTTTAGCTAAAATTTTCCCTAAAATAGTTTTGTTTGAAATTAAATCTGCCCCAGACATGGCCAAAAACGTAAAAGCCTAAAAAACTAAGTCATCGATTTATTATCATTATCCAAGCTGTAGAAAAAGCACGTATTACTCTGACAATATAATAGAAGTGTTATATAGACAATATAAATAGAAGTGTTTATATTTGCTAGTTTCTGGAATGTAATTTCTGAGATAACACTTTTAAATATAAATGTTAAATATAATGGTTTTAATCAGTTGGTGATCTTGAAAGCTGTTCTTTGAAGAACTGCGTATCCAGAGATACAAACTCCATTCCAAAAGGGAAATATACGTTACAATAGAAACAACACATAAATGCACAAAGATGTATGTGGAAATAGGTGATTAAAGATTTATATTGTATATATCAGTCGATCAAATGATTACCATTTAAACAAGGTAAATATAAATGTTGTAAAACAATGTAGGTTTAGTGCCAAGCAGACATATATGAAATGCACAAGACATGAAAACAGGGGTTTACAAGCAATATAAACCAACATACAGGTTTGTGGGGTTTTTTTTAATGTATGTTAAAGTGGATTCTAGTCAGACAAGAATTTGTCAGTGTCTGGAGAATCTACTTACTACATTAAATAGCAAAATCCTTTCAATCTCTCCATTATTGTTCAACTTATGTGGACCTCTAAAATACCTTAGAAAGAACAGCCCACCTAATACCAACAAACAGAGGCTTTCAGCATAAATATGAAAAATTCAAGCATTTAGACATCAAAAACGTCTTCATGCCATGCTACAATAGTAAGATAACATTTTACTGGATTTATAAATAGCAATTTTTAACTCAAAGCTTTTACTGAAACACGTTTTTCTTGTGATCTGAAAGCTAATTCCAACACTACCTCTTTTTAACTGTACAGTCAATGCAGTACTAGAAAATAAACCAGAAAATAATTTTATATTAAAACTATAATCTGGCTCTTCTAAATAACCATTCCCCAAACCAGTCATTCTACTTCTAATTCATGACCCCTCCTTCCCTTCTAGAAAACATTTCATGCCATGACAAAAAAAAATGAGCTGCATTTGATTTTCTAAATACAGTCTTACAAACTAGTTTGCAATCACTTCATCACCTAACAGACACCCTTCAAAACAAAGAAGTGGTACTAGACTGCAACTGGATTTTCAGCCTGAAAGGAGGAACCAGTCTCAGAATGAAACAAAAGGTTTCATAAAACTGTAGAGATGTAGGAGATTGCATTCAATGGGTGATCTCTTAAGAATGCACTACTGCTTTAATGTATGCAGCAGTTGTTCCACCTGCTCTGCAAGTAGAATATTTATTTGCTTAATAGTTTCTAAATAAGAACTGCAATCAGTCACCACAGAAATTGCACATCATTACATAACAGCCAGTAATTGCTTACCAGATGCAGACATTGAACTGGATTTCTACTTTTGTTTTTCACAAAACAGCAAGATAGTTTTTCACTCTTACATGCTACACATGCTACCTAAAATCTAGTACCTGTTTCTTGCCTGCCTTAAGGCTCTACAATTATCATTCAATTACATATTATAGTAAAATTACTTCAACTGATGTTTAATTGTAAAAGGTTTTTTGATGTATGGTTCCCATTGAGAATTTTAATTATAGGGCAGAGGCACAAATCCATATCTGCTTCACTTCCCCTGTCCCAATTATATGACCTACCCTGTATGTTCTTAACAGTTTTCTTTTTTTTCAGAGATAGTAAAGTGTCAAGAAATAGGTAGATTGTTCTCAAACTGTAACACAGAATCTTCAGAATTCACTATTGTACATTTGATGCTACAAATGTTATCCCCTTTTTGCACAGTTCCATTTTTGTAAAACTTTTGAAACGCTTTTACACAAAGACTAAATCCCGAGTTTTAATTCTTACAAAATAGAAGCCTGCTTTGCAGTGGTTTGTGAAGAGGAAAGAGATGCAAGAAATACCATATAGAAACATATCAATCATTCATCTAGAGTCCTGTCTGCACAAATGACTGGACCATATACTTTAGAGGAAGGCCTAAAACTATTTCTTGGTATGAAAAATTCTAGTATGACAGAAAAACTCCCTTCTTAGCTCATCTGATAATTCCTTTATTCCCAAACGGACAATGATTAATAGGCTCTTGCAATTTTAATCTCAGTTACTATTGTTTAACAAGAAGTTGTTGTTGGGGGGGTTGTTTTGTTTGGGTTTTTTATACATATATTTTATTGCTACTGGATCTTACTTTGCTTGTCATTAAATGCCAGTTGTTTAATCTGTTGCATTTAAGTTTTGCCTTTAGGTAAAGAATAAATGAAAATATCTGATGTATGTACCTTGCACTTTGTTTTACTTCATATCTGTCATTATCCTTCTCAAATTAAAGTAGAACCGTTTATGCCCCATAAACTGGAATTCCATTAGCTTTAGGAAGATTATGCTAGGCATTTTGCCTGTGCAGAAAGAGAATATTTTACAAACGTAAACACTGGAAATCCCAATCTTTTTGTACTTTGCCTTGTAAAACCTGTATCTTAAGAACAGACAGACAGCAAAACAGGCCCAAACACCTCAATCCCTTACCCTCAAGTATTCCTGGGCCCAGAACAAATCAAGGAAGATCATCCTCACTTTGGTCACACCCAGATGATACTTCCTTCACTGCTGCCATATGACTGTAGCCAAAGACTGCAGAGAGAAATCACCTATACATTCTAACCTGTAAGTGAAGCAGAATGCAAAGCAAGAACCTCTGGCAGTTCAAAATTTGCCTACAGGTTTGCCTGACAGTCCATCATTCCCATGGCTGTTTGCCCCAATCTGACTTTTATAATGCTTTACTGTATGCATGTCCCTCTTCTCTTCTGTTTTTCCCAGTTTATTCTTTCCTAAGTAATCTCTCTTCCCCATCCCGAAGTCCCAAAAGAACACAATGAACGTGTTTTGATGCCATGGCACTGCTTAGGGAGTATCGCTCTTCCTCACAGTGAACCTATCTTTTCCACTTGATCCTAAATTGTTAGATAGAGTCTCTATATTATTCTGTGTTTAAACAATGCCCAATAAAAGAATAAATAAATAGATAATCCCCATCTTGGATGTCTTTTAACACACAAATCATATAGCCAATTTGGATGTATTTGCCTTGTGATTTTTAAACTGGGTTTACTTACCCCATGACAATGACTGGATCTTTTTTTTCTCTGATTTTACTTGAATTCTGAATTAGCTCATCTTGTTTAACTGAAGCACAAAATAAAGGAGTCATTCTTAGCTACTTCTGTGTGGTCAAGCAGATCTCCAGTTGATTTCTACCATTCTGCAAAAGACATAAATTTCATTTTGCTTTCTAGATAGTAGAACAACAAATCAACAAAATTTAATAGCAGACTAAGTATTAAATCCTATGCAGTTGTTTTCAACCTAGATTGCTGGTGGGTCATAACTTTTCTGTTTAATTCTTTGACTAAATACTTAAAATGATAAACCAACAGAAAACTGGAAATCTTTTCTTAACTGGAGAATATGTTTTTTTGTTTAATTTACTTTTTTACCAGAAAAAGCAACTATGAAAATAAGAATAGCTATGTTTGCTAAGCTTGTTTGTTTAATAGGACAACGGAAATGACACAGGGGGTTCTATGTGAAATGGGCCCACATATAACACAAATACTGTGGAATCAAAGAGATAAAAAAACCCCTTGGGTCTTTAATACTGGGAGTGAGAGCTTAAATAACATAAAAAAGCTTAAATAACATAGACACAGAATTGTAAACCAGGCAGGAAAGTAGGTGGCCAGAAAAATAAGTGGGTTTTTCCTATATAGGTCCATCCAGTTATCTTAGTTTTTAAACATCAGATAATCTAAATTCTGAAGAGAAACATGAGAAAACTAAGTAAGTATAAGTAATAGAAGTATAGGGTTTCACTGATCTCTTTTTATACACATGAATACTGCTTTAAGAAAGAAGTTTACTTACTTTCCAAAGAGAGAGTTCAGCACACTAGAGATTGATGAAAAAAATTATACACATAGTAAGCAAAAGGGGATGCTTCAGTTCACTACCTTAACATGATGCTGTCATCAACTGCCAGAGGAGGAAAAACAGAACCTGACCACTGGGTTCTGAAGAGTAAAACTGTGGTCTGCAACATCATACCTTTTTTTTTTCCCCCTTGTCTCCTACACACAATGTTTTACTGCAAAAATAGGTTCAAGCCTTTTGTCAATTGAAATAATCAGTTTAGACAACTGTGATCTCCTCTTGAGCATACAGTGTATGTCTATACTAAAAATTTAAGCAAGTATATATAGAAGAGCAGAAGTCCCTGAATATCTCTTGAAGCATGCACTTAAACACTAGTTTACTCTTCCTATAAATCATCATATTTGATTGTCTCATTGTATCTCATGGTCTAAATCTTCAAGTCTTATAGCTAGCAAATCTGGCTCAAGATTAATTTTGCTAAGATAGTGCAATGACTAGATTAATTATGAATCTTAAATCTAAGTAATGTATTAAATCTTACCTTGTCCTAAAGAAAACATGCATCTATGTAAGCGAGTAACAAATCATAGAAGTTATCTGCTCCTAAATTGCTTAAGTTTTGTTTCAAAATAAAAACTCAATGTTATTTGTTTGGAACTTAAGCAAGTATAAGAGCTGAAGTTTACACTGAAAGTAAAATTATTTACAAAGCTACAAATGTAGAAGATATACAGACATAGAACAATTCTTAAAGCCCTACACTACGGATCTTCTAGAGAACCATATTCCCAGCCAATAAAAAATCTAAACGAGCTTGTTCACTCTCATATGGTACAGAAAGAATGGTATAAATTGTATCAGATTAGTATATTTTGGATTACAAAATGACATTCCAGTTCCTGTTTCTTGGTTTCCATTTCTATTCAGCATTAGTTGCCCCTTTCTTTAACGTTTTCCAAGAAGAAACAAAACTGTTTTGAATCACAATTAATTCTCAGGCAGGATTATTTTTGTAACTTCAAAAAAAGAGAAGAGAAACAGTAATTATGCTAAACAATTATGAAATTCTTTCAATTGTATTGTTTCTTTTTCACAAAAAAACCCAGACATGATTTGTAAACAACTTACTATAAGTATTTTATTTTTAATTCCTCTTTTCAGCTGAGAAAAAGAACATGCATAGCAGTTGCTTCCCAAATTAATGTCCCAAATAGCACCTGTGCTCTGCAGCAAGTCTTAATTTCAAATGTAAAATACAGTTCCTGAATATATTAGCTTGAAACTCAAAATAAGGGTGGGAAAAGGAGTACGAGCATAGCCAAACTCAACAACTAAGCAAAATGTTTAACAGAAAGCAAATACAGTCATATTAAAAAATAGCTTCAGTGAGCATTAAATATTTAATAATCAACAGGCAACAAAACTAGTTCGCAGCTGAACTGGATTTTAGGTCCTGTTTGACAGCTGGACGCAGGCAGATCCTCTCCTCACTGGAATCAGCTGAGGCCAGGCCCAGCACAGCAGGGGAGACACTCGGTTGCCAGATGGAGCCCAATTTTTATTTTCTCTTCCAAACCTGCTCTCTGCGATGCCATGCCACCCTCTGGCCTTCACCCTTTCCTTCATTGACCTTTTTTTGATAAATTGGTATGGTTTTCCCCCTGAATTCCAGCTAGAGCCAGCAGATAGCTAAATGTCCACATTTTTAGGACTTTAAAGCACTCTAAATCCCCTTTCTCTCCATTTTAAAGGGAAAAAAAGAAAACGGGAGTTCCTCAACAACTTTTCCGCTTTTGTCTAGCTGTAGGTGAGGGAGCACGACTCAACTCTAGAAGGGGATGATGAGGAGCCACTTCCCACCACCTAGACGGGCCGCAGTCCTGGGACTCCTCAGGGGAGCAGACCAACGTGCCTCGTAGGCTTTAGGAGAACAGAGCTACCTGGCCGCCACCGGAGCTGCGGCGAGCACAACCTCCACAGCGGCCGGGTCGGGCCAGACCGAACCAAGAGTGCCCGCTCCACTGAGCCTGTGCCGGCGGGAACCCCCTCAGCACCCAGCCCGCCTCCAGCACGAACCAAACCCCACCCACTAAGGTCCACGGCGGCCTTCTGAGTAAGCCCCACCCACCCGCATATGGGATTGGCAGGGGCCCATGTCACTCATATCGGACTCAGTCTCCCGCCGCAAGGGCTCAATTGCCTCCGAAGCACCGCCTCCTTAGAAACCGCTCTTCCAGGCCGTCTAACGATTAGTTAACCAGGACTGCCAATCGTAAAGCCTCTTAAGTTTGATTGGCCGAAACTCGGGAGGGGGTGAGCCTTTTGGGCCGGCGGTGTTTTCTGTGAGTGAGGTGAAGGCTGTTGAGGAGCAGGTAGAGGTGTCACTCTCCTCAGTGGGGCTGCCCAGGAACTGTCACCGCTATGGGGCTCCGCAGGAAAAATAAGAGGCCGGCGGTGCTAAGCCACGAGTTCGTCATTCAGAACCATGCGGATACCGCGTCCTGCCTGGTGGTGGGCCTCTTGCTGGTGCTTATGTTTGAGGTACTGGGTGGGGCGAGGGCGCGGGTGGTTGCCGAGCCCAGCAGCACCTGGTCCTGCTGTGGGCAGCCGCGGCGCCCTTGGCTTCCCGCTCTGGAGCTTCCCCAGTACATCCCTCCTGTTCGTTTTAACCTCGCTGCCAAGCGGCTCTGCCCCATCCGCTCCGGCTCTGTCTGCCTTTTCCCTTCTTCCCTGCAGGGTTATGTCCCTGTTTCTTCTCTACCCTGAGGCCTAACTCCGTGACACCCTGCCTGGACACCCACCGCTCCATGTCTCGGTTTCCTTCGAGTGCAGCAAGTTTTATTTCTCCCTGTCATGCCGCAGCTCACATACTCCTCAGTGCCTTCTCCACTGAGTTGTCTTTGCCAGCTCCTGCTCTCACTATGCAACATTCTCTCTTATCCTCTTGTCAGATTGCTGCTCTCTTCTCGTCTCATCTGGTTTTCTTTCATTTCTGCATATGTTTCATTCCTAGCACCCTCCCGTAAGCTCCCTTTTACTCAGTTCCGCTCTCCTGAGCTATAAATCTCCTCAAGCCCCCCTGTTTAAAGCAGAGTCGTTTTACGTTTCTTTGTTGTGTCTGTTTACTTTTCTCCCCCCCCCCCCCCCCCCCTTCAAAAGTCCACGTGTTAAAGCAGTTAGGAACGCTGTTATAAAGAGGATTTCAGTCTCTGTTGTTTTAAACATGCTTAACCAGATGGTAGCTAAAAACTGCTAGTTACCCTTTTGCGCCACTGCTCAGTCTATTGCTGTCGTTGGCTCAGCTTCCTAGTGATAGATAATATGAAGAAAAATGTGAGATTAGACAGTCTCAGCCTAACTTCTGAATTCCTCTTTGCCTTTGTACTTGAAAGTTATCATAAAGTTTATTTCCATGTGCAAGCTGCTTATTAGTTTCTGAGGTGATGGATTAGGCACCTCTCTTAGGCATCTTTTTCCCACTTTTGGGACAAAAGCCTGGTGTGTGTGTGTTGTTACATGAATATTTTATGTTGGTGTTGAGTATGGGATAAGGCTTGGTAAATAAGAGTTTAAATTCTGGATAGACAACTTAAATACTTTACTGAAATATTTCAACATTTTCCATCAGTTGGATAAGATTAAAAATCAGATAATTTACAATTAAAAGTACTGTTAAATTCTGGGATAAAATACTTACGTGTAGATATTCTGTCCTTTTTTTCATATATATCTTGACCCACTTCTGAAAACATTGAGGATATGGGACAAAAATAAAGTAGAGAAAGCAATTGTGATGGTCGGATAATTGCCTTCTAAATGGTGGACACATGCAGTGTTGAGGTATAGTAAGTTGTGTCATCTATGGAGGAATATATCCTAAAAGTTAATACATCAAATGCAGAACTCAATCTTGGGGTAAAAAAATACCCAGGGGCTTCACAACTCAGGTGGTAAAAGCTTTAAGAAAGAAAGTAAATGTCTGCACCTGGGATAAAGTAAACCCAGTTTGGGATCCCAAATGGAACTTTTTATGTATCTTCATACGTGGTACTTTTAAACAGATATCATTCTGTGTCTTTTTGCTGTTTAAAAAAAAAAGTATGTTTTCTGGAGTTCCATCTAGTTACACCCAAGAATAATTAGCAAATTATCTCATTCCTAGTCAGCATAATTCTAAAAGTTCAAATGCAGACTAGACTCTAGTGTAGCTTGTGATATGCTTTTATTGTGCCTCTTTGAATATATACTATTATACTTATTGTATAATTTAAATATCCACATCTCCTTTTTAATGTAAAAATTACTTTTTTGATTGAGACACCTTTCATTTATTATGCAGAGGAACAGTGGTGCTATGTAACAGGTAAACCTCTGTATTACACCTCTGCCTTATTCACTGCAGAAAAGTATATTGGAGTTATTTGAATGAGATTTCTATTTCTGTTGTTTACTGTCTAGGTGTTATACCATCTTGATAATGGACAATCCAGTCTGCCAAACAGACAGAACTACTGATGTGTTTCCAGTAAATTTTGGTGACATTTATCATGATTCTATATTGAGTGCTTTGTAAGTGTTACTGAACTTGCCTACACAGCTGTTATGTCTATTTTCTTTTGGTCTTGATTTCCTCTCTGTATTAAAGTGAAATTATTTTTAGGTTTTAAGTTTGAAGCACTGAAGGGCAACTTTTTTTTTAATCAGTGCTTTTCACAGCTTTTTATGCTTACTGTGATTTCAGATGCATCTGTTAATGACAGATTTTCAAATCTATCCCATGGTACCATAAGTTATACAGTAATAAAATAAAGAATGTGTAAATGAAACTTTCCACAGTTGACTATTTATTGAATTATTTGCTTGGGCTTACATAGTACTATAGCGAATACAGGGTTTTCTTTTCTAGGTGGCATTCAATTGCCCGTATCAGTGAGACCATCTGAAAACCAATAAGTATGTTAAAATTACAAATGAGCATTAGAATATCATAAATTCAATTGTGAGAATTTCTTTAAGGGGAATTCTTACATGCAAGGTTGTTTATCCACCTTAATTGTACTTTTCCATACCTTAACTTTGCTGCTTATTGTGAGGTCTATAGATGTGTGTAGGGAGATTCACTCTGATTATCACATACTGAAAAGTGGCAGCTAAATTTTGGTGTGTTAACTGTTATTTTTTTTTTCTTCTTCCTTCTCCAAGAATATTTACAGTCTTTTATGTGCCCAATCCTACTCCATTTCTTGACAACAAAGTGGGTCTTGTCTTCTAAAGAAACCTTTCTTTTAGTATTTATGGTTCTTTTTAAGCTTTTAGTATCATCTCAGAGTTTCATACAATTTCTTTCTTCCTAGAACAATTTACATCATCTTTGTATCTGTGGCTATCTTGCCACAGAATACCACTTAAACAGGGCTCCCATACTTCCAGCAAAGTGAAACACTTGTAGTATTATGTTGTGTGTTTCATGGACAAACAGAAAAGCTAACTTGCTGGGCTCTAGCAAAGATTCTTACCACTCTTTTCTCTCAAAGAGCGTAAAAAAAAAGCTTATTGTCAGGAAAGCTCCCTACTGAAGGGGTCTGCTTGAAGTTATATGGTGCTGTCTGAATGCCCTTCTACAAGGGAGACTGTTGCTGTGGGTCCTGAGTGATGACTTGCTGAAAGCAAGCATGTTTGGTTTAGTTAGGTGCTGATGACATTGATACCTATGTAAAAATCTGTATTTTCCCTGTCTTTCCAGGAGCAGTTGGCAATGAATTCTTCACCCTCTCATACCATGAACATTTTAAGTTGGTATTGATGCTCTGGCTGCTTATTCACCTCATCAAGCACTCAAAAGAACTTCTATAGCTGAGAAGTGCAGTATATCAGGAAATTCATCTGTGTTAAAATTAATAGGGTGTTCTCCTCCCTCCTGTTTTGCTGGGTCAGTTTTAAATTGTATAATTTTCCTGTCCAATTCACCGCATCACTACTTCTGATGGCACAAGTGTGGGACAGAGACAAGAAGCAACTGGTAGTGAAGAGAAAGGATTGCTCCTTTTGATGGTAGTGCTGGCTTACAAAAAGTTAAATTGTTCATAGAACTGCAGCGTCTGAAAGTCAATTTTGTACGCCAGAAAAATGGGCACTTTCATTTTCCTTAATGAGACTTCCTCTTAAAAGCACTCTTCAGTATTATGACTCCTCTACTGCTTAATTTCACAGGTGCACTCTCGGTGTACTGAAGCAATCTGCCTTCCCCTCCTTTTTCTTGTTGCAGAGGAACTTCTTTTGCATTGTTGTGCCTCTTGCTTACTTTGTAGCTGGGTAAATTAATGCTTGTTTCATATGCTCCTGAATGTTTTTAGTTACACTTTCACAAATTAAATGGTGTAACATCTGAGGAAAATAGCTTTCTTTTTTTAGTTTGTATTTCTTTGTTTTAAGTCATAGCTATGAAGATCAGTTTAAGAGAAAGCATGAAAGATACAAGAATGGTTTTTTTTTTACATCCGCTTTCAGATTATGCCTGTTGTACTTCTCTGATTTATGAACTAGATAACCGAGTGCTTGCAAACATAATACATGTACTTGCTATTGGCAGTGTTATAATTCCATATTTCCATAATTCCATATTGCTTTTTTCTTTTTTTTGCTGCAAAGGAACCAGGTTTGGGGTTTCTTTCCCACTTATATCACTGTTATAGCTTACCACTCTTTCAGTTACATCAGGACAACTGTTTGTTTTTGAAGTTGTGCAAATCAGATAATAAAATGTTTTCAGCTTAAACTAAGCAAACATATTTACCTCTTACTGTTTGGTTGTAGGGTCATACAGTAATCCACATCATAAACAGTTCCATTGTTACAGTTAAGGGCTGAATATACTGCAGCATGGGAATGGGAAGACATTTTGAAGAGGTAGGGATGGCTGAAAGTGAGATGTTTTTGTTTGTTTGTTTTTAAAAAAAAACAAACTAGTTTTGCTACTGGAGAGAAAGTAACATAAAAGTATACCATTGGTTACTTTGATTGTACTGTAATTTTTAGAAAATGCTTCATTTATCATACAAGAAATTGATGAATCTTATAATTCTACTAAGATGTTTTGAATACTCTGTATGGACACTTAGCCAGAACATTGCTTTTTCACTATCTTGCAAAGTTAGGTGAAACTTTCCATCTGATTTAATTCAGGGCGTCTTTTAACTTTTGAAATAAATGAAAGCCATTTACACTTCTAAACACTTTAAAATGTTATTTAGTAGAACAGTGAGTAATTTGATCCTTAGCTAAAAGGACATAATTCAAGTCCTGACCCTATACAGCAAATGTAAAAGGATTTGCAACAAGGTGAGCCTCCACATTTGTGGGAGATGAATAACACTTTTGGGACCTCTTTGATTTAAATCATGTGTGGGAGAGTGTTTGTTGATGGCATAATCTTCTAGTTTTGGGTGTTTATAGTCCAGCTTGTTTGAAAAATCTGATACTTTTTTCTTGTTTCTTTTTGAATTTCAGGTCCCAGCCAAGTACGCCATCATCTTTATTGCTGTGCAGTACAATGTCACCTATACCACTGGTGAGATTAAATCAAATCTATTTTTTTTCTTGTAATGTAAGAGCTCAGCTATTAAAAATTACTCTTTTTTCCCCTCAAGACTTCAATTCACTTTTATAATATAGTAGAACTCTCATATTTGTCTGTCTGCTTTGGATTTGCTAATACTATATTCACTAAAACATTCTAGTGTTTCCTCTGTTGCTTGTGAATAATACTGGGTTATTTTTCCCATAGTTAACACTGCTACTGATTTGCATTTTAATGTGAAAAGCATGCATTCTTTCCAGTTTTTGATAGAATCAACAGGAGTTATCAAGTAACAGAATATTTTGGTAAACTTATATATGTTGCTTATTAATGTTTTCTTATGTCATTACCAATGGATTTGTTGTTTATATTTAAAAAATATCACATTATTATTCTCAAGTAACTGATGTTGCTGATTCAATCAGGCTTTTAAATAACACAGGGAGAAAGTACTGATTCTTTTTTTCCCAAAAAATATTTTGTTTTTTAAATCTTTTGTGCCTGCTGTACTATATACAAGAGTGGTAAGCAGCTAGTGGAATTTCCTTATTTGGTAACTTAATCTTTCTTAATAGTATTGATAACTTCGAATTCTTTCCAGGAATTAATTTGCACAATGTCTTGGAAAAAATGGGTACTGTGGTAGAATTATTCCAGATTGGGAACTAAGATCCAGAGAAATTAGCAAAACCTACGACTTTTGTTCTAATCTCGACTTCCAAACTTGAGACCTCTGTGCTGCAACTGTTTCAAATAATGTAGCACTCTGACTGCATTTAATGTGTTCAAAATAATGCATTGATCAACCTTGCTGGCAGTAATGAATATATATAATTTTTTGCAGATGATTCCTGAGATGTTTAATGTTGAACACTTGATGTGTACAGAGTCAGTGGACTTTTACTGATATTTGAGCAGCATCAAGTATAAATCTCCTATAGCGGAGACAAAAGGAAAATCTATGTGTCAGTTACCAAGATGCCTGTCATGTGACTTCTTCATAGTGTTTGGTGCATGCATGTGTGTGTATGTATATATACATACATACAGTGGCATGAACAAGGTATAGCTTCCTTTAGTTTTAATAGGAGGTGTGGGTCAGTTCTGCACAAGCAATTTTGAGGTCTCAACTCTGGCCCTCTGAAAACAATGAATATATTACTAGTGAAGGCCCATTTTGAAAAACAGTGCTAGGGACCAGGCAGAAAGAGCATTTGCTATGCAATTACTTGTTCATTGATTATATGACCAGCTGCTTTCAAACACAGAAATAGGACATCTTAGTTATATGAATGTCCTGTGCATTAGGACCTTAATGTACTATTCATATTAAAGGAAGCAGTAATCGCTTTCTTGACACCTTCTAGCCTAGTTTCTTCTAGGAAAAAAAAGCTGTTTGTCTGTGTTTCTGTTGTTTTGCATTTGGACAACACAAACAGACTTTGACAAAGGCTAGAAGTCTTAAAGATAACAAAATTCTTTGATGTTTATGAAAAGTGGTGGCTATATATATGAGACATCCAAATTAATGCCCTCTCAAGTGAAAGCAGAGAAATGTAAATGTTAGGCATGCTAGCCTGTAAATCAGGATAAGCATGGCTCTTGATTAGTTGTAGTACAAGTTCTTTCTTTTCCATTGCAGTGTCTCAGATGCATGAAGAAAAGTGAGGTTGTTGTAATGGGTGTTTGTGGGCCAAAGGAGAGACATCCCTACAAAATAAGGCTTCCTTAGGTCTACAAGCTTTTAAAAATTTCATTTGTAAGTTCTCCCATGCTTAAACATGGTAAATACAAACATTTGAAGTATTTTTGTAACAGTGAGAATGTTAGGGGTTGGGGGTTTTTTGTTTCTGTTTTTGTTTGGGTTTTTTTGTCCTCAATTTTGTTTTTTGATTTATAGGAACACATTACTAATTCTGGGGAAGTTGTTACTTACCAATGTGTTGAACCACTAGGGATACTATCCTCACTATATAGTTTCTTTTTTCCTACATATAGTCATGCTTCTTAAGATGGAATCTCATTTGGTGTCTACCAAAGTATAGAGGATAGAGTGTTGGTGTGTTGTGGGTTTATGTTTGGGGGTTTTTTTCCTTTTTCTCTTTTTCTTTCTTTCTTTTTTTTCTTTTTTGATGGCCCAGGTAGAAGAAATGGATTGAAGCTACAGCTCAGTGTATACTGCTCTCAATAGTGCATTCTAGGCTTATAATTATATCATTGTATTGAAAGAAAAGAAGATCCAAGTTATCTAATTGGGCATAAAAAGTAATTTTCAAAAACATAAAACTTATAACTAGTATCCTGTATCAATTTAACATAACTTCCGAAAACAATGGTCACTTTGTTGTTGAAAGGGCAATGCTGCCCTTTCTCAGTTGCACAAAGTAGTCCTTCATGGGAATGTAATAATACACCTTTTCTTTTTTTTAGGTGACAACAGTGAGCAATTTCATTTTTATGACTATGGTCCAAAAGACATTGCCACAATCTTCTTCTACATGCTTGTAGCTATTAATCTGCATGCTGTAATCCAGCAGTACATATTAGATGTAAGTTTATTACTGGGATATAATTTACTTTAATAAACATGTTATTTTTAGCCATCAGTTGCTTACAGTTTTTCTTCAAGGTAAGTGTAAGCCATCGTACAAGGAACAGTTTAGCATTTAGAAGCTGTATTATGATCAATCCTTTTGTTCTTTGACTAAAATGCAAATAGACTTTGGTTTAGTGGTGGACTTGGTAGTGTTATGGTAAGGGTTGGACTTGATCTTAAGGGTCTTTTCCAACCTAAATGAATCTGTGATATTTTTATAGTGATATTTCCTCAATTTATTAATGGTATAAACTGCTAAATCTTTATTTCAATCAATATAACTTATATTGTTCTGTAAAAACAGACATTAAATGTTCATGCCCTACTCAAAATATCTTTGAATGAGGTCTGCTGCGTTAGATTCATAAGATACATTCAGAAGATCAAAAATGAAAATTACTGCCGTGGTAGATTTCTGTTTGTCAGTTGAGCTTTGCCTCAAAGAAGGAGCTTAAACTTCATTGTGTGCTCTTTTACACCAACTCAGCTGCAAAGTAAAATGAATTTGTTAAAGCCATTGTGAAGACCATCTATTATTGAATGGTCTTGGAATGTGTTCACAAATAGGTCATCTGAGCCACAGAAGCTCAAATGGTTTTTAAGTGTGCAAAGAGATTTGAAAAATTTAGCAATATGACTGTGATTATGGGGGGGAAAAAAAAGTTGTATGAATACATCTGCTGAATATTTTCCATGTGAACTTTACCATAGCGGCAAATCTTATTGAAGCTAATTGTTATACGAAGTGCTGATCGAGGTCTTAAATGGTGGGAGCTACGTATTTTGACTTAGGAATGGGAGATTTGGGAAGGGGAAAAAAAAAATTGGAAAAAAAAAACCTCAGGAGTGAACACCAACTCCCAAATAGCTATCTTGTTTTAGAAATTACATTTATTGATCTGCTTTTTGTTTCTAGAAAATTAATAGACGTCTGCATTTGTCAAAAACAAAGCACAGCAAATTCAATGAATCGGGACAGCTGGCATTTTTCTACTTGTTTTCATTTGTATGGGGAGCAAGTATTTTGAATGCAGTAAGTAAGTCACTCTATTTGCTGTTTTTAATTAAAAAATAGACTTAAAGTATTAAGAAGGTCCTTAAATCAATGGCCTTTTTTCTTTAGGAAGAATTCATGATGAACCCAACCTTACTCTGGAATGATTATCCCCATTCTCGTATGCTGTAAGTGTTCTATTTTCAATTTGAAAAAATCTGGTACTTCTAATCACTGAATATTTAACCACCACAAATTTTAGGGAACCACTGATAAGGTAGTGACATTGGTACCTTATAAGAGTGACAACTAGATGAAAATACTTTCTTCTGTTTGAAAACTGCCAGCTGTTTTATCCAAAGGTAGTTTTTGATTAATTGAACATCTATCCAAGAGACACTTAGATGTGTTCTTACCTTTCTTTAACTTAATCATGGTAGCTGAGTTAAAGTGTTTGCAAGATAGGATGTATAATAGGACTGCTGAACTCTTTCACACTAAAGAAACATGTTTTTTGGAGACTGAATTTTCAAATTAGAGGGGATTTATAGCTTGATTTTTTTCTTTTTCTTTTGTTTAATTAAGATGACTTATAAAATTGTGTTGTTTGTCTGGTCCCCTCCCCCCATTTTTTTTTTTTCCCCAGCGTGTGTGATAGAGGGAAGGGGGATAATACACTTTTTTTAGGAAGGGAGTTCCACTGCTCACAGGATAAACTGTTTCTGTGTGTTGGGTTTATTGGTGTTTTTTCTTTCCTACTGTCTCAAAAGGTGATTCAGAACTTGCTATCAAGAAGATTATGGATGCTAATTCAAAAAACTGACACCACAGAGTTGTTTTGTATTTGCAGTTCTTGTGATTTAGGAATCATAAACTATAATGAGTAAGAATGAATTACTTTAAGGTAACATGAGATACAAGATTTTATTTCATAAGAATGAATTAATTTAAGGTAACATGAGATACAAGATTTTATTCCATTGAAAGCTTGAAAACTCATCATCTTGTGTTTTCTTAACCTGAATTATTGTTTAGTTTTCAGGTAAAATTCTTCTATATTTGCCAGATAGCCTATTGGCTTCATGCACTGCCGAAGCTATACTTCCAAAAGATCCGAAAGGTATGGAGAGAAGTTGTCAGTACAGTTAATTAAATATTAATATGAATAGTTGGAAAGAATAGGTATTTTTGTTTATATTAACTCTATAAATATCTACATAGTCATACTTGTATATTCAGTTATTTATATACTATTTATGTATGTTAATTGCTTGCATTTCCTATCTAATTTAGTCTAGGTGGTCTGTAGTTTTTGATTCAGATAGTCTTTCCAGAAATTCATACAGAAGTGTGAAAAATAATCAAACCTAATGAATGATACGATTTTTCTTTGGGCAATCTAGTTAAGCTGTAACAGCATGTATTATAATTTCTCTAATTTTAGGAAGATATTCCAAGGCAACTATGTTATATTTGCCTTTACATTGCTCATATCTCTGGTGCCTATATATTAAAGTAAGTATTTGCATGTCCATTTTGAATAGATAGATTTATTTTCTTCATAATTTCATTAAAATTTCTAACTTTTCTGTTTTATAGTTTGCAGCATTTGGGGCTAATTCTGATGGTACCTCACTATCTAGTGGAACTCATTTTTCATGCCTCTCGTCTTTTCTACTTCAGTGATGAAAACAAGCAAAAAGGGTAAATCTTGCGTGTATTAATTAAAATTCAGAACGTTGCTTAGTAATTGCATATAAATGAATTTGCATGTATGTAAAAGTACTCAGGTAGCAAACATCACTTGTTCAATGTCCACCATTACCTGCTTTGAATTCACAAGCAAGTTATTGTCATTAAATAGAGTCAAGGAAGCAAATACACCACTTCATGACCATCATAAGGTTTTGCTGACGCTTTTGCTAAAGTCCCATCTCGGATAGCTATGTATTGGCTTCTGATTCTGTAAGTTGCCTGTTTGCTTAAATGTTCATAAATGTTTGTATGGAGGGACACTTGTTTTCAAAAACAGATAGTTGAAGAAGTAATAAAAGCAGCATTCCCTGTAAGTTCTTGCAGGTCTCTCTCCTTTTGGTAAGGTGAGAAAGAAAATACAACAGAGAAGGTAATGTCTCAAAACGTGTAGTTGATAAGATGTCTTCGATTACACATATCTTGAGTAAGATTCTCAACTATTCTGAGAATTAATGGGTATAAAAGTAATGCATTTGAGAGTGGAAGGAGATGAGGAACTGAGATACTAACTGTAAGGCATGCTAGGAAGGATTGGATACATTTCACTATTTGAATGCGAAGGCTTTTGGAGGTTCCAGTTTAATAAAGCAGCCTTGTCCCGTTCATGTGTTCTTGTCTCTTTTTTCTTACTTTTCTGAGTGACTGCCCAGCTGGAAGAGAACACCTTGCTTTCTTTCGTGCAATCCCTTGTATATAGGCAGTGTCCCTTGAGGCAGTGTAATGCTGTTGCTCTTTCTGGTCTTTCCACAAGATTCATTTGTGTTGCTCCATAAAGCTAACATTTTAAATAGGTATGCTGAATGTTCTTTGCAAAAAATCAGTGTTTACTGATGCATATAGGGAAAGTTAGCTTATCTTTCACTTGTATATCATATTTAATTGTGAGGCTTTTGGAGCTATGAGCTTACCTGCTTTTCATTATATGTCATCCAAAAGCATGAAGGCTAAATATACTGATTAGGAGAACATATTTTCCTGACTCTAATGGTCAGATAAGCAACTATGTCTTTCTTTGGCTGGAAAACAGTTATCCCATGTGCAATATTACCACAGTTTAAATAACTGGAAAGGAAAATTGGTTTTCATAGCTGATGAATTGCAGAAGTATTTGGGGAATTTTATTTCTATTGTATGTAGGACTTATAATGTAAACTGTAGAAACAACACAATGTCAAATACTAGGTGTTTTTCCTAGCTCAGAACTTACTGTTTCTTCATACAGTTCTACATCCAGACATTGTAGCTTTTCTCAAAATCTTTTTTTGGAGGATGGTGTGAAGAGAGTTGCTTTTTAAGCAGTCTTGCTTGTACTGTGAGAGATCTGAAGTCCGTTGTCTTTAAGTTTGAAATCAATTAAGTTTGATTTTTATTTTTTTTAATAATGGAAATTTTGGGAAGATACTTTTTTCCACAGTGGTAGTGTCTTTTTTTATCCATTCATCAGTCACATGATAGGAAGTCTTTTTCTTTTAGAAATCTTTATGTAATGGCAGTAATAATACCAATTTTCTAAATTAATTGTTGTCAGCTTAATAAAACTGTTCTTCAGGGGGTTTTTTTGCCACATCCTATAGCAAAAACTTCAAGATGCTGAAAATCTGCAGGATGGCATCTTTATCTGTTAGCTATAAAGTGAAATAACTGTCATTTGTTACTTATTAGCTATCTGATTACCTTCCCTTCTTGTCCTATAAACGTCTGGCTGTTAGAAATTACATATATTGTCTTGATCTTCAAACTGTTTAATAGATTTATATTATACCTTTAGCATCAGTTTTCTGGCTTTATAGCATCACCATTACTTATAAATGGCTTGCAGCATGAATGCCAACTTGAGATGTATCTTTTTACTTCATTGTGCTTTCTAGTCAAAAGATTGTGTAATGAGGCAGGACTGAATGGTTGCAGATGACCAAGTTTTTCTGTAATTATTGGTCCCCTCCATGGACATTTCCCTATTATTGCTGAGAGAATTTTAATGAAAAGTTCCTTGTACATTGGACTTGTTGAAAAGAAATGGGCTAAAAGGAGAAAGCACATTAATTTCATTATTTTGTTTTCAGATTTACCATTTGGGCTTTACTTTTCGTAATGGTGCGTCTTTTGACCCTAACTTTATCAGTCCTCACATTTGGATTTGGTCTGGCAAGAGTAGAGAATCCAGGTTTTGCCATAGCAGATGGAAACTTCAATGTACTCCCTGTGAGGTATAACAAGGCTAGTAGACATTCATGCTTGTATAATGTGGCATTTCAAAATATCTTTTAATAAAACAATCCAGGATGATAATGTGTTTTGAAGAATTTCCCTGGGTGATGTTTTCCTCTTGAGTATTTAAGGAAAGGGAGATTTTGTTCTCTTTTCTATCTTCTTTTCACAAAAGTAGTAGAACAGAATTTATGGGGAAGGTGTGTGGGGGGGGAATAAACACTTTTTTTTAATTAATTGTTGATAATTATCCAAAAAGCCTGGGATAATCATCTCTTTAAGCTTTTTTTTTCCCTATGTATATACTGGACATAGTATCATTTGGCAATATTAATAATAAAATTTTTTAAAATAATTATGTTTGGTGCCTTTCTAAATTTGTTTTGTATATCTTTTTATTCTTTCTTATTAATTTTCAAATTTTATTACTTTTTCAGCATAAGCTCATCGCTCTAACATTTACCCTTATAACTTAATGCCTGTAATCAAGTGTGTGGGAGGGATTTTGAATCTACATGATTTCTCATTCATAGATTGCTTAGCAGAAGGGACTCAATGGCACAATTTCCTATCAGCTATTGAAAGCTGTGGTTGTAACTCCTTGATAAACATGATTGCTTCTAGAAATATACTTACATACTATTTTCGTTCACTTCTTGTGTGACACATCTTGTCTTGGGTAAAGCCTTCTGATACATCTGGTTTCCCATGGTATGAAGATTTTAATTGTTTCGATAGTAGACTTTTGGAGAAAAAATAAAATGGGTACAGATTTGCAGTCTGTTAATGGTTAACTGAAACTTTTTATCTAACTGTCTCCAAAATCTCAAATCTTATTAGGATTGGCTGCCTGGGTGCTGTTTGTCTAACACAGGCCTGGATGATGTGGAAATTTATAATTTTTCAGCTGAAGAAATGGAGAGAACATGTTAAGAACCAGATTCCAAAGAAAAAAATAACTAACACAAAGAACAAACGAACAAAAAGGGAACCAAACAGAGGTCAGTGGTGTAATTTTTTAACTTGTTTCTAGGCCAAATGTTTTTATACGAGATGTATCATCTTGTATCTTTCCTTTCTGTAAAAGAGCAAAACCATCTATCTTTTGACATGCAGAGAGTATAGATAATACTATAGCTTCTTCAAACCTTAGAACATGTTCTTCTCTAATTCCATAGTGCTAACAGGACAGCACATGGAGTGCTAACTGTATTAAGTGTTAGCCCTGGGTAATCTTCAGGATTATTCACTGAACTCTATGTTAATCTAAATGCAAGGAATATTTAATGAAACTGGGCTTAATGACTCCAGGGTATTCTTCCCATTTTAAATCATTGTTTTACAATGCTGCTAATTTTTTTTTATTTAATATCAGAAAAAAAAAGTATCATCCAAAATCCCTACTGTATTTCATAAATCCTGCTTCTGTTATGTTTCAGGCCATTAAAATTAAGTTTGTTCTTCTGTGTAAAAACACATCATGTATAGCATGTCAAACCCACTGAAAAAGGACTCCAAAGGAGCATCATAGTAGCTGGCAAAGGACAACTAATGGAGAAAGGCTTTTAATTAAATGACGTTGTATAATTTCCCAATTCCAATGTTATATCAATAAAATGAGTTAAATGGGAGTTATGAAGATTCGGTAGAGTGAAATTTCATATTCCTGTTAGCATATATCTAAAACACTGGGTAGAGTTATGGATGAAAGATTGGGGATCACTTCTGAGATTTAGGTAGAGCTTTGAAAAATGCAGTTTCTTGGCAATTTTACCACAGGCTGGTGCTCTTTCTGAAGTTGGCCTTTATGTATTAGTTTCTACTAAGAGGGGTTGAAGCTCTTCATATTCAGAGATTACTAGCTGAGTCAGCATTAGTTGAAACCAATTGGAAGATTCTAGACCATGATGGTGCTCATAACAACATTGTATTTCTTTATCATTCCAGAGCAGCCTTTCTGCTCTGAATGTAGTTGCAGATGCTTTTTTCTTTTTCCTTTCTCCAGTCTTGCAGATCCTTCTCTACTTTCCAGATAAATAACTTCATTGTTTTTCTTTATTGTTTTATGAAATTAGTGCAATTCTTAAGTTCCCAAGGTGATTACAGTTTGGAATAGCAGAAGTGATACTGTAGTTTGACTTCATGTTTGCTTCAATTGGGTAAAACAGAGAATAGCACAGGCATTATACCTCTCTGATTGCATATGTGGAAAGATGTTGCACCTTGTTTATCTTATTTCTAATTACAAAAGTATTCACACTTGTAGACATATTCTGAAGGAGAGCTTGGGTTCTGCTGAAGCCAGTAGTTTAGTTGCAGGCAGTAGCCATCAGTAATTTCTTTAGTCTTGAAGGTAAATAGATTCCTCTTATCTTCCAGCTCTTAAGATGAGAATTCAGACTCGCTTGCAGTTAATATGTCTGTACAGTGGTTAGGCATGATTTGCATAGGATCCCAACAGTATAGGAAAAGAATATATATTTGAGCTTGTTAGGTGTGGAGAGTTACGTAGCCAAAATGATAAAGTTCAGATTTAATAGGTAAAAGAAGGACTAGAAGTTAAGTGTACCATAAATCCTTCATATACTGCTTTGTTCCATCTGTCCTGTTGCAGCTTCTCTTCATGCTGTGGCCTGATCTTCTTAAGATAATGACAGATGAAGCTAGTAAGCGTGAAATGGCAAACTGTCTAGGATAGCACATACCTTACTGGTGCAATACTAAGAATGCTGTATAATAGGAAAAAAAAAAAATCCTAAGGAATCAGTAAACATTTTAAGAAATAAGGGAGAACTACTAAACTGAGATCCTGGTTAAACTAAGATGTCACAGAAGAAGGGACATTGATTAATACTTATATTTTGCGTAATTACTGATTAACTAAGAATGGTCAATTGGCACTCTGAAGAGAGCTTACCAACAGGGCCCAACAAGTTTCTGTGCTGACATATTCATAAATAAACAAAATCTATGAATAAAACAAAATTATTCTGAATTTTACAACAGAGTTACAGAAAGATCTTGCAAACATGGAATAAGCAAAAAATGGCAAATTCCTAATTTGCAATACAATTCCTAAATTTCTAAACTACTCAAAATAACACATATTATGGAGGGAGGGAAAAGGAAACATAGTTTATACATATGCAACAATGGACTTCAAACTAGCATTTGTCTCATGAAAGACTTGAAATCAATGTTTTTTTCCCTGCAAACATCAGGTCAATTCCTTGTTGCAATAAAAACAAAAACCCCAAAACTCCTCAGCTAGAATGTACTATCCATTGTATAAATCTGTGTCTGTATCTACATCCCAAGAATTGTATGCCATGTTGATGACCCCATCTGAAAAGACTTAGACTATTGCCAGAAAGATACAGAAAAAGATGATGGTAAGGGGAGACACTAAATACCAGCTGGCTCAAAAAATGTCTGATAGGAGACACTATAGAGTTCTAAGTGATTTTGTGCAGGTAAATAGCAAATTACTGTTTGCTAGTTCTCATAACATAAGAATAGACAATTTTAATGTAGTAGCATGTTTGAAACAAACACAAGAAGGATATAAAATACAGAGAATTTGTAGAAGTAATTTCTGCAAAAGTATGGATTGAGACTTAATTCCTGGGGTTCAGTCTGTCAGTGGCTAATAAAACAATGGTGTAAATGCAAGTTAGACCTCAGGAAGAAATTGTGTTGGTAGGTTGCCCTATTTCTAATGCTCCTCATGAAGCATCTGTCACTCTTGGAGACAGGACACTAGACTTAGAAGCAACTTTTGTCTGATTCCTGTTCATATCAACTTTGTACAGTCAAAGTTCTTAAATGTTTTATGTACCTGAGTCCAAGTTAATTTCAACTGAAGCAAATACTTAAGCTTTTTGGATTTTTTTTTTTTTATTTTCCTGGTCTAGTTTCTATATTTTTTCATGTGAAGCAAAATTGTATTTGTTTACTGTACTTGAATTTAAAATTAATGCTAACTTTGTCAATGGAGCAGCAAAATTAGAAGATGGAGCATTGCCAAGAACAAGATCAAAACTAGTATGAGAATACAAGCTAGTATCAGAAGACAACATTTGACAGAAGACTGATTTAAAAAAATTGACACTGCAGAGCTATTATTTGGATGTCTTACTATTTGAATGGACACTATCAGGTTATATTTTTAAAATATTTTTGTTAATAACCTTACATTTATTACAAGATAGTCTTTGATCTACCTTAATCCAGTAGTCATCTCCAAATTTCACTTAGCTTTAACAATGAAAACAGATGAATCTCTTTGAACTTCTGGTTCTGTGATCAGAAGTTACTACATTTCTGTAATATTTCCATTACAGATACTTCGGAAGGCTGTCTAAATCTAAGTTATCTGTCTATTCATTTGTTTTTACAAAATCAAAATTCTGTACCAAAAAGATCTTACCATGTCTGTCTAGTTCCTCACCCTCTTCCCTCCCCAAAAATTTTTTTATCCATCTTACATGGGGTAAGAAGTATATCTGAAGTAGCCTGGTAAAAAAGCAAAAGTGTTCTATACCTGATTTCTCCTTAAAAATTACGGATTTAGAGAGAGGGCAAATTCAGACAGGACATCACTAACCTTTCAGTATAAAGGTGAGACTAATCTTTACTAAAGATGCAAGTTATGTGCCTTGGGAAAAATGCTAGATTGCCTGTTGGATTGTGCAGTGGATTGTACTGTCTTGTATGGATGGGGCAGTGGGAAGAAAAGTAGCCGATTAATCTGTAGTATAATCTTAGTTCTTTAGAAATAAAAGACAAAACTTCCAAATATTTCTAAAGAGCCAGTATTTCATGCTTGCAATCACGTGCCGGATTTTTTTTTCCTCAACTGTTTTTTTTTTTTTCCTTTAATTTATAACTGACATGTCTTAAACTTCTGAGTCTACTCAGATGTTCAAGGGAGGTGCTCAAACAATATTGCAATGAATTTTTCACCAAGCATAACCTAAAGGCTTTTTTTCTTAATCGGTAGATGATAATTTATTTTAGTCTGACTCAAGGGTTTTATGTCTATGGAAGTATTAATTTGCTCCTTATGTGAACACTTTATCTGGATATGATTTTAATATTAATATGATTGTATTATAAAAAGATTAATGGTATTTTTGTAAGTAACCCTCATAGATCTGAGGCTGGTATCTCAATGTTGGAAAAGTTTCATGAACTCACTTTCTTATTTGCCATAACTTTCTCTCTGTGTAAATAGATTGTAGGAATATTATATTAATTCACGTAAGCCTGTAACTTTCTACTGAAAATGTTTACCATGGAAGTAGAATCTATTTGCTAATGTTTTTAATGAAATTATATAATAATGAATGCCTCGTTCGGTAAAAGTATCGTCTTTTGAGCAGTTTGGGTGATATTTGTTTAGCCTTCAAGTCTTTCTCAGCATGCTGCTCACAAGACGATGTTTTCTTTGGTGTATACTGCAACTGTAAGCTTACAGTCCCTGTAGATTTCAATTTGTGCACAGCTAAGTTACCAGGCTTTCAAAAGTGAATCCAGGTAGCGGTTTAGGTGCCGGTATCTAATTATAGGCACATAAAACTAGACAATTTTGAACTTAAAAGATTTTCTTTTCTTTCAGTATTATCAGAAAGTATGTTCCTAATACTGCCACTTGAATAAAGTGATTACACTCTTGAATATTCTTATCGCATGTCTCTCGTGATGGCCATATCAAAGAAGCTTGATCTTTTTTCTTTACAGATATTTTATTTAATTTATTATTTTAAAAATACAAACACAATGCAAGTATATGTATAGCTACTATTGTATTCCTTGTACACATATATTTGATGTAAGAATCTCCTTACAACATGATTAATTTTTTTTCAATTGAACATCATTGCCTATATATTAAATATTTGGATACATACTTACAGTAACACCAAATGCATTAAATTAGTTCTAGGCTTGTTATTATGAAGATGTTTCAGAAAACTGATTGCAACAAAAAGTCTGTTTTAATTTATTTAAAACACTGTTCCTGCAAATTTCAGTGTAATTACTTTACAGATGTGAAGATAGTTCCACTGAATTGACAAGTAAAGAAAATGAGCAGATTGGCATAACAACTAGTTCATTAACAAAAAAGCAAGTGTATATGCTTTTAGAAGTGAATTAAGGCAGTGATTCTTATGATTTTTGTTTGTTTTTCATTGGCTTGCTTATTAGCGTTGGCTGTGAAAGCTGAAATGTGAAGTAGTTGTTAAATCAGATGATGATGAAGGTCATATTTTTTCTTTCTGGTTGAGTGGGAATGAGGAGTCAGGAAAGTAGAACTCAGGTGAAAACAATTTCACAGGAGTACTTGCTTAGATGTATTTTAAGCAACTTCTTCCTTTTTTAACTTTACAAGACTAAGAGGATTCTGAGCTTATCTCTGCAACTACTTTTTAAACTCCTTTTACAGTGTTTAAATTAAAATTTCTTGGTTTGTTCCATGGTTAGAAAAAAAAGTGCCACATTCAGGGATTGTTTCATGTGTTAAGCACAATATTTAATAGGGAATGTGTGAGGCATAGGTCATCAACTATGAATTCCCAAGTGCTTCACAACTTCTTTCAAATTGCAGCTTTCAGAAACATTGCCAAAAATGTCTAATACTTTGAGATTACTTTTCTGTAACCAAATACTTAAACCAATTCTAAACCTCTCATGTCATAGCAAGATCTGAGGTCAATCCAGGCATCTTGTTATGAAGTCAATAAAACAAAATGCACAGTAGAATTTTCATACAGAAGTGCTTAGCCGAATGAGACATAATTAAAGCTAAATCTAAGCCAAGGGTAGCAAGAGTACTGCAAAGTCATGTTTATGTCACAGGGGATCTTCAAAAGTCTTAGAAACACAGGTACAAAGTGCCATGAAACAGACAAGTCAGAAGGCCTATGCTTGAGGTCTAGGGTAAAGATTGTGGCATGTTAGGGTTGTGTTTGGTGGGGTTTGTTTTGTGGATTTTTTGTTGTTGTTGTTTGGGTGGGATTTTTTGTTGTTTTATTTTAATATAGCTTTGTCTCTTTTGAGAAGTAAGCTGATTGTATTTCTCACTTTTTTCAATATTATGAATGTCACATGAAGTAATAATCAAATTAGAGACTGATTTCTTCCTGTTTCAACCATGTAGCCTTTGCTGAAGTTGCATAAAATCTGTCAGCACAGATGTTGAGGCATGTTCCTTAGTGATGTAATATTGTAATGAATGATCCTATTAAGCTCTTCTTAAATTTATTTTAAGACTTTAATTTATGTGAATCATAAGACTTTCAGAGCAACTGTATGTTGTATCTTGTCACAATCGAATTGTAAACTTACTTCATATGTCAGAGGTCCTTTACAAGTAGTCATGTGCACATCAAAATATAAAATATTATTATGCATCTCCTTTGGGAAACCAAAATTAGGTTCTCTTACTTTTAACCTTCCTTTCCTCCTAGTGGGTATCTAAGAGTTGTTTTATTGCCTGATTATTCCTTTAAAGATAAAAGGAAGGGCATCTTTTAGGCAGTGCAGAAAAGCTTATGTTACAAATCTGTATGTCCAGACAACATCATGCAGGATGTTGTCTGGGAGCTGGAGTTTTAAACAAGTTCTGAAAAATGCTAGATTTTCTAAATGCTCAGTCTTGTTGAATGCTATCTAACTCTGTAAATAATTAGTTTCGCTATTTTGTTGATAAATGAATTGGGATGAAGGAGGCAATGTTTCATCTATGTTTGTTTCTTATTGTTAAAATGGGGTGCTGCATCTACTTAAATTGAAAGCACATATGTACTGCCTTTCTTAAATCATATGAATGTTGACTTTTACCAGAAAAAAATTCTAGTAGTTAAAGAAATAGGTAAAACAACACTCATATTGTAAATTGTGAAATTTTAGATGCTTAGCTTTAAGCCTCAGTAGCTGGAACTGAGCTTATCAATTTACTGACGGTGAGCAAGAGAGAAATGTTTACAAACTAATATTGTTGTAACGTTTCTTTTGTTACAATTATCCCGTAAAATTCTTATATACAGTTACTCTCTCAGTGGAACCAGCAACATACTCCAAATTACATTAACTAATGTATGACTGCCTGATTGCAACAGATACACTTAAGATGTATTTTCTTTTCAGTTATTTGATTTGTCTGTCCTTTTTCTGGTTAAACAGTTAGTGTTGAAATGTATTGTTTTTTAAAAATGCATTATGAAAAATGAATTCACATAAATATAATTTAATCATTGTAGAAGCTGAAATTATGGTTTAGTGAAAGGTTGCTGAAAATATCATGAAGTACTTTGCTGAAACACTAGTTTGTTTTACGTGTTTTGTTTTATACTGTTTTACATGAGGATTTGTTGACTCTTTAATGTATACTCAATAATCCATAGCAGAAGAGCCATGTTTTCAGTGTATGTAAAGTTCTGATTATTCACTTGATAAGATATTGCTAAAGAAAACTTTCTCCATTTAAACAAAAATATATATTGTTCTCTAATGATTTATTTCTGATGCATCTCATTTTACTCTATTTTTTATTTCCTTTTTTGCCATTAAATAACCTGTTTTATTATTATTATGCTAAACCTGTTACTCTTGATAGTCTGGTCAGTTAGACAGATTAGCCACACAAACCGGATTGCTAGTCTAGGAAGAAGGTATGTATGTACTTTGGATTTATTTTAAAAAAATAAAAATCAAAATATACTCTAGTTCTTCAGCACTTTTACCCATTTCATATCAGTGTTGCTTTTCTTTGCTTCTTAGTCAATGCCAGAACAACTTTTCTTTTCAGTCCCTGTGAAGTCCATATGGTAATTTCAGAGTCTTTTGTACACCAGATATTCTCACCAACTCCAGTCAAGCAGTCTGCAATCAATCTGCCGCAAACTATTACTTAGTGTACAGAAAAAAAAAAAAGTTAAAGCAAGTTAAAATTCTGTGATCATCAAAAAGTGCCAGTTCAGCCCCGGAAAACCTGGTGGTAATGTGACAAACCTTAGTTCTGCTTAATCTAGTTAAATATAAAATAAATAAAGCTTTTTTGGAATATAAAAAAATCCAATGCCAAAGATTTGTGGGGGGAGGAATGGATTTTACGTTTGGGGGAGTAAAGAAGGTTGTTCTCTTTTGTGTTGTCTGTTTCTAATTTGGGAAGGGAAGAAGGGATGGAAAGCTACTTCTGTCCGGAGTATTATTGGAAAAGTGTCATAGCCTAGAACTGATGTGTGGGGTGGTTTTTTTGTTTGCTGTTTTTTTTTTAATGGGGATGTTGTTACTATTTCCTTGTAAAACATATTTTAAAAAATTCCTATCAATAGATGGAATGGAAAGAAATCTAAGCTCATGTAAAATTTCTTATAAAGAGTGCTTGTTGATCATAGTGCCTTTTTTTTTTTAATATCTCTAAGCAGAGAACAATTAAATGGGCTGAAGAAATGGGATGCTAGGCGACACCAAGTTGGGCGGGAGTGTTGATCTGCTCGAGGGTAGGAAGGCTCTGCAGAGGGGTCTGGACAGGCTGGATCGATGGGCCAAGGCCAATTATGAGGTTCAACAGGGCCAAGTGCCGGGTCCTGCACTTGGGTCACAACAACCTCATGCAACGCTACAGGCTTGGGGACGAGTGGCTGGAAAGCTCTCCTGCAGAAAAGGACCTGGGGGTGTTGATCGACAGCCGGCTGAATATGAGCCAGCAGTGTGCCCAGGTGGCCAAGAAGGCCAACGGCATCCTGGCCTGTATCAGAAACAGTGTGGCCAGCAGGAACAGGGAGGTGATCGTGCCTCTGTACTCGGCGCTGGTGAGGCCGCACCTCGAATGCTGTGTTCAGTTTTGGGCCCCTCACTACAAGAAAGACATTGAGGTGCTGGAGCGTGTCCAGAGAAGGGCGACGAAGCTGGTGAGGGGTCTGGAGCACAAGTCTGATGAGGAGCGGCTGAGGGAGCTGGGGTTGTTCAGCCTGGAGAAGAGGAGGCTGAGGGGAGACCTTATCGCTCTCTACAGTTACCTGAAAGGGGGTTGTAGAGCGGTGGGTGTTGGTCTCTTCTCCCAAGTGACAGGACAAGAGGAAATGGGCTCAAGTTGTGCCAGTGGAGGTTCAGGCCGGATATTAGGAAAAACTTCACTGAAAGGGTTATCAGACAATGGAATGGGCTGTCCAGGGAGGTGGTTGAGTCACCATCCCTGGAGGTATTTGAAAGACGTGTGGATGAGGCGCTTTGGGACATGGTTTAGTGGTGGACTTAGCAGGGTTAGGTTTACGGTTGGACTTGATGATCTTAAAGTTCTTTTCCAATCTAAATGATTCTATGTTTCTCTTGCACTAATTGTCCAAACAGAAATTGATCTTGGAAAATTCAGGAGACGAATCAGTTATGTAAAGAGATGCCCATGTGGAAGAGAAAACATTTTTTGGAGAAGAATAGATGATGAAAAATGATGACTTGAGTTATCACAATAAAAGTGAATGGCAGTATCCAAAAAGTGAGCTATGGGTCACGTTTCCCTACGTCTGTGCTTCCATTGGCCTTTTTTGACTGAGAAAATGTTGGGATCAGATTGGGTTTAATTAGTATGTTACATAAATTCAGTTTAAAGTCAAGTATGTCTCCTGTTCGTATCTTTGGCCAAATTTTTAATACATTTAGGCTTCTAAAGAGTGCTTTACAAGGAATATGTACCAGCAGGTGGAGCAAATAGATAAAAATATTAAATGTTCTACAACTACATTTACTATGATCAGCTTTTAAGACAAGTACAAAAATTTTGGAGGGGTCTTGGTAATTTTTGTAGAGCATCACATATCAATGAAAAATGAAAGCACTTTATCACTGTATCCTTCATTTTACAAAGTTAGAGCTAACTTTGAAGTTATCTGTTTATAATTGCTATAACAGAAACCAAAGGTTAAAAGCAAAAAAAAAGATGCACAATACTTGTACTCTTGACACTTGAAGTTCTGTATCAGTCTTGAGTCTAAGGTGTCATAGATGTAAGTGTAATTTGAAGACCTTATTGTCTAAATGAAGGAAATACGAATAATGTGCAGTTTGCCCAAATAAAAAACCCACAACATAACCAAACTCCAGTGTTACTGCTGCCTCTCATTAACCTATTCCTCCCTGCATACCTCCTCTGTTTTTTGCCCTGATAAATGCTCTGTTATAACTCATAGTGGAAGAAGAGAACAACCTGCAGAAAAAGATTACCTGGAATGGAAGAAGTGGAATCATTCAACAGCAGACCTCACGCTTTCAGGAAATGCAACAGGACCTCATCCCTCTTAAGGTACCCTGACAACATGAACTCTTCTCTGTTGTGGGAATCTCTCTCTACCAGTTGGCTAAATCTGAGTTCATAAGTACAAACAGACGTTTGTAAGTGGTAAGTTCTTGTGTAGTGTAACTGCAAGGTAAAATCTAAGGTGGAGCTTGTTTTTCCAGAACTTGATGTATTTGAATTTCTTTTACCTCTGGACTTTTTTTGTTTGTAATGCTCGTTTCAGAGGTAACTGGAGGCTCATGTTGTACCAGTAACTTGCTCATAGGTGCCCAACACTAGTTTGGCATTTTTTTTTTTTTATTTGGGAATTACTGGAAGTTGTACTTAATGGGTTTACTTGTCTATCCATCTTAAATACTAATTGTGGCTATGGTCCTGTAATGAGCTCTGTATGAATAGCTTGGCAGGACTTAAGTCCATGCATTTTCATCACTTAACACTTCATAAATTTTCAAAATAAAAAGAGCACTTTTATATGGCTGCTTTATGAGTACCTAAAACTGAGGTGTACTGTGTTCTGCACACACCCTGTTTTAGCCTGTGAAGTTCTAAAAAAGTTTATTATAAATAGTATATATTATAAATAGCAAACCGTGGCATGGGAAGGTTGTATCCTGTAAGTCTGCAGTCCTTCGTATCCTTGCCTTGCCTTTCTACCGATGGCAAGTGAACTGCTATTGTGAGTTTGTTTGAAAACCATCTTTGACACGTACTTGGAGAGTAACTGAAGCTATTTATGTTCTTTCTTTTATCCCAACCTGTTTCAATTTCAATTAAACATTCACTTTAGTATACTTTTTTTTAATTGAAATGGAAAAAAGGGTGCTTGGTGTAGCAAATGCTCCACAAACATTGTTCAGCTGCAACTTTCACCTCAGTGTTGCAATTGAATGCCATGTGCAGGGCTGGAACTTTATTCTATTCTAATCCTTCATGCATATAAACCGCTCATTATTCAATACTGTATTGGTGTGACTCTCCGTGGACCACTCACAGCTGCAGTGCTGGATACCGGGCACGGCGAGTGCCAGCCTCGCGTTTAACCGACGGGCCTCTGTGAGCGGCACGGCTGGGCACACTGCAGGGGGGCCTGGCACGGGGAGCTTCCCACGGGACCGCTTCCTCGACCCCATTTGGGACTGCCTTTCTGGGGACAGCGCTGGAAACCAGCGGCGATACCGACGACCAGTGGCCAGGCTGAGCCCCCGCCGGCCGCCAGCCACCGGGCCGCGGCGGGGAAAACGGGCAGCGCCCCAGGCCGCCCGGATTGGGCGGCGGCCGCAGGGGCCGCTGGGAGCGGTGGCTCAGAAAACGGTCGGGCCTAAGCGGGTACTACAAGTACCGTGATGCCCCGCGCGGACGGGGCGGATCCCATGAGCGCCCGCGCGGGGCCGTACTACAGGTCCCACAATGCCTTGCGCCGCCCGGTGGCTCCTCTCGGGGAGGCTGGTTCCTATTTAAATCTAGGCAGCGAGGAAAATGGCGGCCAGAGCCTGAGTGTGGGGGAGACGGGGAGAAGGAGACGTAGCTGAGCTTTGGCTCCTTTCCCAGGTGAGTGGGGTTTGGAGGGAGGGAGTAACGAGTGGAGGGAGGAGAGTTCTAGTTCTTGTTCCCCTGCTTCTAGCGCTGGGGTGGGACTGGGATGGGGGAGGGAGGGCTGCCCCTTGCCGCGGAAGGGAGCAGCTTGGGGCTGGCCCTGAGGGGCGGCTCTCCTCTCTCCCTCTCGCCCCCCTCCCCGATATGGATGTGTCTCCCGGAGGGGAGGAGGAAGGGGAGCGTAGACGGGTTGTGTGTGAGGAGTAATCCCAGGGCTGGGGATGCGGGGATTCCCAGGACAGCGTGTAAATGCTTTTACCTCTTTCTAACCATTGTAACTTTAGTGCTGAGTGTAGTTAGAAAGGGGCATTCCTGAGGCAGTGGTGGGGGACTACTGTGTTGAGCTGAAGGCTTCCCGTATCGCTGTGTGATGCATATCTAAGTAGGGTGAGTTTGGGTGGAGGTTCCTCATGTAACAGTGAGAGACTTGGGGCTGCTTTGGATTTGTCTTTAAAATCGTCTGACCCTCAATTTCTCAGCCTGAGCAGAGGGTGTGTGGGGGTGAAATACCTGGGCTAGAATGGCCCCATCTGCCATTCATCTGGGTTTATCTGATACTGAGGCAGTTCCAAAGACCTTGTTATCTGCATTCTCCTTCTGATGATCCTGTAGCCTCGGTAAGTTTCAGAGGTGACTTCTCTTGTCTCTTGTAACAAGGAAGGGGGTGAGAAATACTGCAAATAAAAGGTTGATTTCCATGCCTCTTATCCATTTCTGCCTCGTAGCTGCAATGAAACTGTGCTGTTGAGGGATGGAGATGAGATTTTTTTTTTTTTTTTTCTTCCCCTGAGGTCACATACCACTGTAGGTGTTAATGATTCTGGGGTATAAATGGGGTGAATATGGGTGGGGGTGTCTGAGGCTGACATAATTCCCAGAGTCCTCTTTGTTTGGTTCTAAAGTTGGTTCTGTTTGTGGTTTCTGCTCCTACTCTTAAGCACAGTCAGGTTTTCTGTTAAGAAAAGCTTCCCACTTTGTCAGGTCACCCAGTAAACACAGTTTTAAAGCGGTCTCTTTTATTCAGGCAGTATTTCGTTCCTCTTTAACCTGTTAAGAAAAAATATCTGATTCTGCCTTTAGTATTTTCTGTTAACTTTTAGATAAAAGATTTATGTTGGATTCTTTTTGGAATAACAAGACAAAACTGAAGCAAATCTGGAAGTGTGAGAGACAGTAATGTCTAGCTATATAATATCTATAATACAGTTAAAACAACTTAAAATTCTGTCATCACTATTGTAAAAATAAATATTTTCTTGTGGAGTATTTCCGTCTTACAATGAGCTGCTACGCATGAGACAAAGATGTGTGTGTTCTAAATATACATACAAGATCGCTTCATAATAACAAATAATATCTGAGTGAAAGCCCCAGCATAAGAGCTTGGGTTATAAGGAAACAGACGAAATTGCAGGTGGTTGGGGGTTTTTTTGTGTGCTTTTTTATTTTTTTTTTAACTAGACTGTGCATGATAACATACAGTAATTGTATTTACTGTTAGCAGTTGTTGTAATGGGCTGTTTAACTGTTGTTCAGAATTTCATTCAACTCTGTTACTACTACCATTTTTTATTTTATTAATATCAATGGATTTGCTGCTGTGATATGAAGCTAGAGGTTGGGGGATAGGGGAAGCGATAGCAGACAGAATAAATCCAGTAGTCAGCCTCGCTTTAAGTACCTCTCCTGATGACAGTGTGCTGTTTCCAGTCTGCTTTTATTTGGCATATGAGTTGCGTGGGTTTTCTGTGTGTGTGTTTGTGGTTTTTTTTAATTCTTCATCTGAAACCCTTGTTCATCTTGGCTTTGGATTTATTAACTTGGAAGTTTGCATTGTCTGCTTATCAATTTTTTTGCATAGTGTCACTGAGACTAATGTATAGTTGAGACAAAATGCAGAGCAGGAAGGAGAAGGAAATCTGTTTTACAATAGAATATTATCTTTTGATCAGGGGCTTTTTTTCATTAATAATGGACAAGAAATCACAGTCAAAACCTTTAAGACTTATGTTACAGTTGCATAGAAAAGGGTGTGTTTTGTTGGTGCTTTGTTTTTTTTTTAAGAACCCTGAGAAAGAAAGCGTGTCTTGGTTATATTTGTCTGCAAAATCAAGCCATTGGTAGCATGTAAAATGATATTGGACACTACAGTCTGACACTGGAGGTTGCTTCAACTCCTGCATTTAAATGAGCCTCCCTTGAAGAGGTGATCTTGAATGACTGTACAATACAGGATATTCTGCATTATGTTCATGGAAGCTTTTTGACTACGAGTATTTAGAAATATTTTTAATATTATTTTGACTTGTTTTTATACTAAAAAACAGGGGGGGGGGGGGAGGGGAGGAATAGTATTCTTTATGCCAAGTATATGAGAGGGTGGTGAAGAATACCTAAACCTGAATGCTGGGGCAGCATGCCCGTGTGCTTTTTTTCTCTGGCTAGATCTATTGATGTTTCTAAATCTAGTGTATTAGGGAAGAGGCAATTGTGAAAGAATTTAACTGCTACTGATTTAAATCTGCTATAGGATATATTTCCACTCTGATTTTATATACTGCATTTAGTTAAGAGAAGGTTCATCAAATTCTTTTACCCTGTGTAAATGGAGGTATACTTCAGATGGTCCCTATTACTTTAATAATGTCTTTAACTGTCAACTAAAAATAAAAGTCACCAATTATCAATAAGCTGATTGTCTTTGAAGTGGAACAAAATTAACTTGCTTCCAAACTCAATCTCTTGAGGGATTTTTAGTCCTTCAAGTGCAGTGTGTGGAATTACTGTTGGTGAGGTTTTATGCTTTTTGATGTAGATACAGATTTTTCTTTTATGTTGTCTAGAGCCAGCCCTATTTCTGACATTGTACAGAGGTAAGAAAAAGGCAGTTGCTTAAGAGAGCATGCTAGTGAAATGAGAGGGAGAAGAGAGCAAGGGGGCCACCATTGGTTTTACGTCTCATTTTGCTTATACCCTGGGAAGTCAGGCTTGTTACTGCTGATGATAAGCTTAGGATATAGTGTAAGTCGCTTACTTAGGTTGTGACTGCTTTTGTGATATACTAGAAGCATGGACATGATAAGGTCAGCTCTAGAGGTATCTATCTACCTTTAAGTATTCCCTGACTTTGTGTGTGTGTGGTGTTGTGTTGTTTTGGTGGTGTCCCCATGCCCCCCCCCACTTTGTCACCTTCACTGTTAAATGTGAGCCTGTTCAGGTCAGGTGTAGTTAAACTGTTTGTCAAATGTTCTTTGTTAGGTTATGGATCGTTTCCCTATTGGAAATTTTATTTTAAAGGCCTTGTTACAATCGAGTTATTTTCTTGAAGATTACAAACGTGGGTACTGTCATGACTTCAAGTCATAAAACCATCATAACTGCATTTTATGGACGAGATTGTTCTAGAAATCTGAAAACACTGTAAAAGTTCTCCAAAAAATGTTGTAATTGTTAGGTCAGGGCAAGCAATTTTTCATCAAACTTGTTACACATGTGGCTAAACTACATAGCAGTTCTGTGCTGATTTATCAAGTGCACCTGAAAATGGGGGAGGAGGGAGAAGAGGAAGGCTGCAGAATGATATAACTGTTATACTGCTAGCCATAATGACTAGCACCTGCATTAGCCTTGGCTGAGTATGAGATTTTGTCACAAAGCCTGAACCTTTTACTTTTTCCACACTTCCATGCATGTCAAGATGTGCCAGAGCCATGGAATGAGATAATCTAGTATTACAGGTATACCCAGAAGGCCTTTTTTAGAGGCACATTTTCAAGGTAGGTTTGTGTATATAGTTGCATGGAATATTCTGCATGTGACTTCTGAGTTATGAAGAATTCTTTTCCTCTGGTTCTCTGCTGCATGGAAGTGAGAAAATGAGTTGTCTGCTTTTTCAAAGGCAACACCAAAAGAGGTTGCATGGCTAAAAGTGTTGTCAATATATAATGCATTTCTCTTGGGTAGTTGTAGCCTAACACTCGCCCTGCCCTTGTCAGTGGTAGGAGGGGGACTGAGTAGAATAGGGCAGAAAGAAAAGGCAGAAGTACCTTTTATCTCCCTGATTTAGCATGAAACCTGCTCTTTGGGATTTACTTTGTTTGCCTAGAATCTCTGCAGGGCTACATGTGTGCTTTTTCTTGTGAACTTCTAGGTGAGGTGGAATAGAACGAGATACAGTGATTGTGATTCTAGTAGGTTTCTCTGAGCAAACACAAATGGTAAAAATGAAATTTTTCTGGAGTATTTTATCATTAGGCCATACAAACATGTTTTTTGAATGACACTACAAAAATCAAAGAATTAGGAATGGGTTGTGTTCCCTTCAACAAATACAGTTCTTAAATTGTTTCTAATGGAAATCCTTTCTAATGTTGTCTTCAGCTTTACTCTAGTTAGAAATACATGCAGAAGAGCAGTTAGTGGATGTGAGAAAGGGAAGAAAAAGTGATTCTAAGGGAAACCACTCAGACTAGAAAAAAGTCAAGCTAAAATCTGTTGTCTAACGACTATTTGCTGGTTGTCTTTGCTGAAGAAAACAACTGGCAGTTTAAGTGTTTGCCTGCCACTTTTCAGCGTACCAGTGTAGAATAAAGCAGATCAGTCTGTTCAAAACAATTGTCAAAAAAACTTTCTTGAGAGCTTATCCAGTTCATTTGATGTTAAGCATTTCTTCTCAATGCCAGTGTTTGTCTGGGTCATATGTGCAACAGAACTGTAATGCACTACCTTTTTTCCTAAGGCAGCTGTAGCACAAAACTGTTAATTCATGTATTGCACTCCTTCCAAGTGTCTTAGAATACCCCGTCATCTTCATAGTTGATCACAAGCTAGACAAGACTTCAGTGTCACCATGCTGTGTCTAGGGAAGCATCTCTCTTCCCATTACTGAACCAAGTTGCAGGTATAGTTGTAATGATATGCAATGCTGTATTAAATTAGTCTTTTCTTAGAGGTAAGAGGAGATCATCTTTATATGACTATAGGTGTGCTAAATGTCCTTCCTTCTCTATGCTCATTAACAGGTAATTTTGAACTTTAAAGGAAAAATATCTCTGTATTCCAGATCATATAGTGTGCTTTTATAAACAGCTTGGAGTATCAAATGCTTGTTGTCTTTACCTAGTGAAGAGGGAGTATAAGAGCTTTAAGGCAAAGGATCTGTCATAATGCTTAACATGAAACTTTTAAAAGTGATTATTAGTGGCTTTTCTTCACAGTGAAACTTAACGTTAAATATGTTGGCTGTATCATAACTTTAACTCAATGCTTTCAGGTAATGCATTAAAATACAAACTGTGCTGTCCTTTCTAGGCTTTCATATTAAGTTATGCAACATCATCCTTGAGGAGGAGTTGGTGGAGATTTAAAAAACAAATTACACCACACCCGCCCCCTCCCCCCCCCCAATTCTCGAGTCTTTTAAAACCAATATGGAGGTTTTAAGCTCTTGTTTTTCTAGAACCCTGAACTTTAATAACTGTTGTGACAAACTTGAGAATTACTCTGTGTGTGTGTGTATATTTTTTTTAAAGCTATAACTTGCTGATAATGTTACCAGTCTACCAGATGATGCAATATTGAAATCTGTTAGCAATGAGCTGCATAGTAAAATCAAGCAGACTGTTTCTTATCCCATGTTTTTCTGAACTGCACAAAGTGAGTAGGTAAATATATATACTTGTTCCGCAAGAACAATGCAAAGCTGGCTCACTAGCACCAGCTTCTGCAAAACTACTGTTGTAGTTCTCTTATGCTTTGTTTTGGAGACTCATCTTTTTATTAAAGACTTAAAAGAACAAGGGCATAATCTTGGGAGAAATGTAAAAAATAGTTGAAGTGTTTCTGATGTTTCACTTTGCTGAAGAATGACTAAGCAATGGAAGCTTACAGTAGTGATATACATTTTTGCTCATCTGAAAGCCTCTGAATTTTTGTTTTTTTAAGTCTTAAGCAGGTCTGTTACTGCTCTGAGCTCTAGACAGAGCACAAGATATGAGGTGTTGTAGCATAGTAAGACTAAGCAGCTATTTCTACCTTACATTGGCAAACGAGCAATAAGCTCTAAAGGTGCTATTTTACCATTTACTTTATATGTAAATGAGAGAAATGTAAATTAAATCTTGAGGACAAAATCTCTGGCATAGAGATGAGCTGCTTTCTTGACTGGCATAAGCAGTAGTTCACTTCTTTCTTTTAGGCCTCTTATTGTTCGTTTTTAAAAGACTTAAATATTGCTGTAGGTCTAGAAAGGAACCTTTCTAGACTGCATGGGTTTAATGTTTTGTTGTTAGTTCCCATTGGCCAAGTATTGATGAGCTGAGTCATTTACATATAGATAATGGTGTGAAGTCAAATCCAACTTCCAGTGCTGATCTAGCATTAAAAGGTTGGTTATAAAATCACTTATGAACCAACTTGCTCAAAGTGCATCAGTCAGCTTCTGGTTAACTCTTATATGAATGATCCTGGAAATCATAAATGTCTTTCAAATGCTTCCTTACTTAGCATGAATCTGAGGAAATTATTCTTCTGGGAAGTCTCTAATAAAATGCAGTTAGAAGTTGTTATACATGCACACCTAAGAATAGAAAATACAACAATTTGGTTGTGTTGCTCTACATACTTCATTTTCTCTGTGGTTACCTTATGTCTGATAACAGAATGCCCTGCCTCACTGAAACATCCCGAAGTGACCAAACAGGTAATGGAGCGGGGAGTGGGTTGGGTGGCTTTTGTTGCTGTATCTAATAATGGAAGGGGTTAATCAGAAGGCAGAAGTAAGCAATTTTCTTAGGAGAAAAAAAAGTGAAACATGTGTTCTCTACTCCATCATTTTGAGGAAACTTTTTATTGTTCAGAACAGTCAATCTAGAGGACTGTTTTGTGTTCTTTCTCCACCAGTCTGAAGAACTAAAACCTAAAGCAAAGGTATCATTCCCCAGTTTTTGCCTTGGGCACTCAAATTGCAATTCTAACACCTCACTGATCACCCTTTGGAGTGTATTAACATCTTAACATTGCTGGTTTTGTCAAATATCTGAGTTGTGTTTTCCTCACATTCTCTGGAGCCTAGTGAGTCCCAGGAAAAGGGGAACTTCTGTGCTGCATGCTTTTTGCTACTGTATGTGTGTGAGTGGGTAGCAGCTAGTGTATCTACTTGGATAAACTTTTCTAAAACTTCTTAGACAACTGTTGAGAGTGTACACATGTGCGTGCGCACACACAAACATACAGTATGTGGAAGCAGTGTATGTTTCTTGAAAGCTTATGGAAGAGGTAGTAAAGGTTCAGAAAATAATTTCTTCCTTTTATTCACAGTGGTGCCTTTAAAATAGTTATCCATTCTTAGCAGCTTACATCTTAAGGAGATGATTTAAAAGAAAAATTTGCAACTTCTTTTTTGCCAGTGACTTGGATAGACTTCTCAGACCTCTTCCCCTATAATAATATTTTTCCTCGTAAAGGCTGGGCTAAAGAGGTTAGATGGAAATAGGGAATTATGGCTCGTGTTGCACTTCTGTTTGTGCTATGTCCATCTTTGATGCTGCAGTGAACTAAAGCAGACATAGCAGCATCTTTTGTTGTAGTACTCTCTTGGTTTTATCTTCTGTGGTAGCCTTTTGGTGTTCAGGGTGGGGATTTCGGGCTTAATGGACAGACCTCAGCATATGGCCTACTAAAGGATCACACTTTAGGTGATGCTGTTAGGTGTGCATGGATTTTTAATCGTTTTAACCAGTACTTACAGAATACCATTTGCTGGGCTCAGTTATAACTATTAAGTGCGATAAGAGAGAATCTTTTTGTCTTAACTACTTAAGAAGGAAGTTTAAAAATATTTTCTCTAAGTCATACTCTGCTGTACTTCTCATTTAAGCATAATTTTGTAGTAGCCTTTTAAACAAGAAAATCTAAAAGAACAAATGGATTCAACATATTTTAAAGTTATCTTATTCAGTTGCCTACCAGTTTGGTGCCCCTTTAAGAGGAAGGCAGTTCTTTTCATCAATGCACAGAAAAGTGAAAAAAGAAAACATCTGTGCTGGCTGGAGTAGCTTTTGAAGACTTTTATATTACACCTGTGGGTTTTCTCTTGAAGCCCCTAATCTCTTGGTGATGCATGTTCATAGCTCATAAACAAGACTTGTGGAGGTGAGGTGTAGAACCAGTGCTAGCAAACTTGCCAGACTTGTATTGGCTGTGTTGGAGATCACAAGAAGGTAGTAGGGATGATGAGTGGGATCCAGTGACATGTAAAATGAGTGGAGATTTTGGGAAATCAAAGGAGAGCCATCACTTGATAGGGACAGGGTAGCTTGCAATTGTCATCCACTGTATTTTCTGTTCAAATGTGCAGCTACAAGGTAGTTTTATCCTGAACTGCTTCGTCTTTTCTTGCCCATCTGTCTGTAACTGGACCTCGAATGACCTCTATCAGGAGATTAATAGGTAGTATGATAATATTTCAGATTGGCCAAGCAATGCTTTTGGTATACGAGCAAAGTTATTTCCTTTCCCCAGCTCCCCCCGCCCCCCCCCAATCTTAGCACTGCTTTATGTCGATGAAACTTTTGCTTAAACTAAGGATTCTGTCTAGGCAGAAGTGTGAGGTTGTTTGAGCTGTACATTTTTAAAAACCTTTTTACAGCAGTGGAAATTTCCAGGCTTCACCCCCCCCACTTCCCCCCCCACCCCCAAAAAAAAAAAGTTCTGGTCTAATAACTGCTTTGCAAGAAGAGAGAAATATGAAAAAGAACCGCAGACATTCTGGATGTCAGCCTGTGAAATTTTCCACTATTTCTTTTAATAACATGTAGGCATGCTTATATTGCTGGAATTTCAGAAGTCTTATTCTGACTGAAACTTCAAGCTACTTGGTGAGCAAATGCTCCCTGAAAATGAATTGTCAGGGAAAAAAAGTTCTCATTTGATAGGGACAGGATAGCTTGTGTTGTCATCCACTGTATTTTCTGTTCAAATGTACAGCTACAAGGTAGCTTTATCCTGAACTGCTTCGTCTTCTCTTACACATCTGTCTGTAGCTGGACATAAGAACATGCATAAACAGTTCCCATGCTGGATATCAACTGTTGATTATATTAATCTTGCCTTCAATTTCTTGTTTTACAGTTTGTGTTAACTGTTACTATTACTAGATGACAACTGTCAGGTGATGATCCATCTTTTCTTGCTTCTGATAGTAATTCTAGACTAATATTTCCATTAAGGACTATGTTGCTAAACTAGAAATATTATCGTATCTTTGATATATCCTGTTCTAATCATATTCTTTTGTAAAACAGTTAACTTTAAAACCTATTTATTCATTATTTATAAAATTATTGTAGCTTCAGCTACATTGGTGAAAATCAGAGTGAAGGGGGTCTACAGGTTCAACCTCATTTGTCTACCTTGAAGCTCTTTTCTATTTAAGTTCTTCTTGTTTACCAAAAGGCTCCCTGACCTTTCTCCAAGATCTAGAGGACTCTGTACTTTGAATGTGCCTTGTCTTTCTGTCACTACAGATATTTATTGTTGACTTCTGCTCTTTTGTGTTGGGGCCTAAAGAATCCTTTATATAATGGGTTGAGAGGTTTCTTTGCTTAAATGCTGGGGTGGGAGCTAAGATGGTATATTGTGCAAAAAGCAAGCAACATCACACCAAACTGACTTCTTTCCAGTATTAATTGAAAACATAAAACCAGACCCCTTTAAATGCATTCCCGTGGAATGCTGTCTTTCCAAGGCAGTGTGGTACACTTCCACAGCTGCTCAAGCCAAATCAGGGCTATTGTGCTTCCTTTCTGTTACCTCTCTTCCCCTTGCTCTGGGACTGAGGCCCTTGCAGTCAGCAAACAGATTTAATTCAAAATTATCTATTCCTTCTCTCCTACCAACAAAAAACCCTGAACCCCAAAACCAATCAAAACCACCCAGACAACTGGCTGTCAGCTTACCCCTAGTTGCACAAACACCAGTACGAGTGCAAGGGAATGGGTGGGGTGGGACTAGAGCAGCCAACAGTCATATCAAAATTTAAACTGGATGGAGTTCCTGTAAGTCTATTCCTGAAACAAATGTGTTACAGAAGAGAGACTCAAGTGGTACCTGGGTGTAGGAGAGATTCAGCACCCTTTGTCTACCCTGGGGCTGTAACTAGAAAGAGTTGGTGGAGTTACTAATGATGTATTATTACTGGTAGCTCCTTACCTGTTGTATCCGCATTGGAAAACTAATTGCACTTAACGTCAATAGGGATTAAGTACATAGTTTTCAGAACAGGACTCAATATGATGTTGAGAAACATGCAAACATTTAATGCATTTTTGTTACTAGGGTAGCACATATACATATTGCTGAGCAGAATAACCTACTGAAAGGGGTAAGTACTGCAATAATTCTATTTTGGGGTAGAATTAAATCTATCAAATGGATAACTTCTGTAGAGACTCAGAAGATCAGCAACCCCATGCTATTGCGTCTAGGGTTGAAGGATTTTTAACAGGACTGTAGGACTACAATATATTAGCACTTGTTATGAAAAACTTTTTTGTTTGTTTCTCCTATGCTGTTATAATTAGTGATCCTTCATGGGTGGTAAGAGACTTAATGGTTTCTAGGTAGAGGTTAAGGACTAAGAACAGTGAAGGTCTTCAATAGCTGGTGATACATGTTTCTAAATCAACTTGCAGGGTAGAGCGACATACTTGCCAGCATTTATAGGATCAGTGCTTAATAATCTGTAGTGTCACATAGTTCTAGCTTTCACTTCCACAAAATCAAGGTTAGACTTTTTTGTCTGAAGATTTTTTTTTATATGGAGATGAAAACAAAAGGAGGAGAGAAGACAGTACAGAACAAGTTTTGTGTACAGCTATGTGTTATTTTATACCAGGAGTGCCTTTCATGTCTAGGTCTAGATAGTTTCCAAAGTTAACTTGTGCAGCTAGGACAAAATAAACAACTATGTGCAAAGCTGAAGACAAATTACTGTACTCTGATAGAAGTATGTTCACTGTAGGAAGCTATTGCTAAATAGAAGCATATTCAATGTTTGTGTGAACACTTGTTCAAAAGGAATCTGTCAGTGCCTGTATGCAGATTGATAGAACACAGGTCAATTTAGAATATAGCCATCTTACCTGCAACTTCACAGAAGTGATGAGAAGTGGGAAGAGTGGCACATAACAGTAATTGACAGGATCATCAATCTCAGATAATACTTTTTTGAGCTGAGATGGCAGTGTTTCCAGACCTCCAAAAGCAACCAACACAGCTGAACCCTTTTGATTGGTAATTGCACTATAATACACAATTGCCAAAATAATTGATGTTTTTTTGGATTTAGGGCCCTGTTGAATGTCTGCTTAGTATTGTCTGGGAACTTTTTTCCTGTTTTCTGTCTACCTTTAGGTTACAGTTAGGGATGCAGGAGCTCCTCGGCCAGGTTTCAGGGCAGGTACTTGACTGAGTGAATTAACTATGGACCAGACTCTTTAGAGTGGAGTGTCCAAAAGCCTGTTTCAAAGTGTATGACTTCACTTCTAACTGGAATTAACTCTTAGGTGACACACAGATTCCACTGGTGTGGAGGTTCAACAAATGTTTTCCTTTATGATAAGGGCAAACCCATGAAGTGAGCTGACTTTATCAGAGGCAGAGCAGTCCTAACTCTTGTTTTGAATTAGAATACACTAATGTTTTACCTATAATAGTTTGTTGATGTTCAAGAGATTCTGTGAAACTTATGTGATTGGCCTTTTCTGCTGGTTTGAGTTTAAGAAAAAGATGGATCTTGAAACTGCAGTTTAGTTTTAAAGTAAACTTTAATGTCTGACTGCTAAGTTGTTATAATTAACTGTCTTAATCTGTTCATTAATCCTTTGTCTTTAAACAGAAATGGTTCTACTGAGCATTTCTGTTAACTAGCACTTTTCAGTTCTAGATGTTTCATTTTTATTGACATTTCGGTAATGATTCACCTTTTTCTTCCTCTTTCAGAGCTCACAAGAACTAGTAGCATGCTATGTAGAGAAAAACCCTTTGGGGCAACACTATTCCTTAGTTCCAAGTTGTTTGAAAGTTTATTCAGGGTGATGAGGTTGCACAGATGAGACTGAGAATATTCTGGCATGCAAAAATAATCCATTGTGCTCGCATTTTGCATTAAGTTTGACACAGCAGGGCTCCATAAAGTTTATTTCTATTAGAGAATCTGAGAAAAGACAACAAACTTTCTTAGTTATGTGCTATGGCAAGGTTTCTTCACTAGACTCATTTCCTGGACCAAGGACTGCTCTCTGGATTAATGCAATGAATAGCTTCAGCTTTTAGTAGTGCATTATTTTAGGGTACTTTATTTAACTCTGCACTGTGTGGACTGGTATAGCCTCAGTCACTTGTATTCATACAGAGTATCCAGTGTCCACCACAGCACAAGAGGTTTTTGAAGTAAATCTAAAAATAAAAATCTAGTAACTTCCTCCTTAAATATTGAGACACTAATACGGGGTAGATATACTTATTATGGATCTGTTGCACCAGATTGGTGGTGTCAGCTGAGGATGTACCACATTTGTGGTGGTGTTACTATGGCAACTGCCTTCTAAGAGCTGTCTCAAGGTCACTCATCAGTTGTAGCCTGGAGTGCTTGCTGCTTAAGCAAAATATCTATGCCAAACAATTCGGGAAATGATCATTCTGCTTTGAGAAAGCAACAATAGGGATGCAAAGCAGTATTTTATTTTTGGGTTGAGGGGAAGGAGCTACTCTTAAATTACGCTGTATATTCATCTGTCAGATATTTGAAAACTCTTAGAATCTCTGAGGGGCAGATTTTAGTTGAAATGTAAATCATAAGTAATCTAGTATCAATGATGTGAAAATTGTCTCATTTAAAAGCAAAGTAAAACAAAAAATAGAACCTGTGGAAGCTGAAGAACTTGAACAGAAATTGGTGACCAAGTTTATGGTGCAAAAATGATTGCATACATTGGTGAAAACTTATGCAGAGTTGAGAATTCAGAGCTTCTTATACTTCAGGGCTTCTTTTATGAGACATCCAGATGCATTCTCGCATCTAGATCCTTGTGGATGTAGTTAGAGAATGTCAAATACACTTAGCAGCATTTTCAGTCTAATGCATGGTGATTCAGAGATAAGACTAGAGAAGGGGTTGTTCATGAAGTTGATCTTATGTCTGAGGTTACAAGAGATTCTATTATACTACATGCATAAAATTGAATCCACTGACTAAAACTTGATTAGAATGACAAAGTGCTGTTTCCTTGGTTTGGATAGTTACCTGACTAGTAAAAAGCTACCATGTTTTATGTGGCTTTTTGTTTGTTTGGTTTTTGTTTTTGGATTTAAACTTGCTTTTCCTCTTGCATCATTTAATGGACTAAAATAGTAGTATGATAGCAACAATAGCAGCCATTAGATTAGCAGTTGATATTATGGCTGACTATATCTCAAACTTCTTTCACAATGTGGTACGCTTTTGTTTTGAGAACTTAATGTATTCAGATGGCAATTTAATACCTCCTTTTGCTTTTTAGGCTGAACAGACCAAGTTCCTCTAGCTTCCTCTCAAAAACATGTATTAGCTGGTCTCCCCCACAGACCTGTTGTGTTTTAACTTCTAATTAGTTTGTAGGTTTCAGTAAAACTCTTATTTCTCAAGTGTGTGATTTGGATATCTCATACGAAGAAATATTTTACAGACCTGTCCCCAGAATAATTTCTGTTAACATCTCTGAAGCTGTGGGCCAGGAGTCACTTCCTATAGCGTGATCTAGATTTGGTGCCATTCTCTAGAATTGGATTTGGAGATGTCTACTTTTAAATAAACATAACCAAGACTTAAGTATTGTCTTGGAGACCTTTAAGAGGTGGGATTGGTTGGAATTTTTGTAGAAGCAGGTTTAATAGTAGTTGTCCACAGAACCCAAGGAGTTCTATTCTTGGAGTACTACTAATACTACACAGAAATAAATCTCTCCAGGGAGACCTTTTAGCAGCCTGCCAGTACCTGAAGCGGCTGACAAGAAAGCTGGAGAGGGACATTTTACCAGGGCATGTAGTGATAGGATGAGGGGTAATGGCTTTAAGCTGAAAGAGGGCAGATTTAGACTAGGTATTAGGAGGAAATTCCTCACCATGAGGGTAGTGAGGCACAGCAATAGGTTGCGCGGAGAAGCTGTGGATGCCCCAACCCTGGAAGTGTTCGAGGCCAGGTTGGAGAGGGCTTTGAGCAACCTGGTCTGGTGGAAGGTGTCCCTGCCCATGGCAGGGGGAGTTGTAACCAGATGATCTTTAAGGTCCCTTCCAACCCAAACCATTCTATGATTGTATGAAATAGTAGGTGAGCTGGTACTTCTATTTATAGATTAACAGGATATACAGATATTTAGGGAGGGAATGAAAACATAAGAGCTAATGATATCAGGTTAGTCATCCAGTTTCTTTCCACTCTCAGTAAAACAAGCTTAGACCGTAGTAAGAGGGTGGAAAAAAGTTGTACATTCAAACTGTTGGTAAAATGAGTTAAGAAAATTCTCTACCTTATTAAAGTTGGTCTTTAGGAGACATTCATGTTAAGTGTCTTGTATCTTTTTCTCCAAAGTAAGCAGCCTGTTCAAATTTTAACACACATTATAGCATGAAAATACTAGTGTATCTATTGCTATAGTGTGAGGCCATAGCAAGAGAAGAACAATTTTCACTTGTGCCACAGAACAGATGTTTCCAGAGCATGATACACAAGTCATTTCCACATGGTATGAAGTAGTGGCATACACAAGCACTTCCTTGTCTACGAAATAGTCTTACACAGGCAACTAAGAAATTGCACGTGGGGAAGTATTTACCGAAAGAGAATTTGAGCCACAGGGCTGGTATCTGCATCACTAATTACTAGGGATATGCTTGCAGTCTGAGGTACAGGCTTATCACCCCAAAGCTGTCAGTGCGATCCCCTAGCTGTGCCACCACAGGATGGCTATCTTGTTGCACTAGGCTGTGAGCCTGTGCTGAGCTCCATGGTAAGTTTATCCAGATTGTAAACTAAACTCTTGCTGAATGGAACATCTTGGCTACACTGCTGGTAAAAGGTAACTTCAAAGTTACCTAAGGCATATTCATGCAAATTTCATTAAAAGAAACCATTGCAGAGCAGATATCATTATTATCTGTTAAAGAGAAGAATCAGATTTGTATTTCACTTTATGTGCACTCAAGAGGGTTTTCCGAAAATGAACAGGCTAGACTTGTGGGTCAGCCTTACACCTGTGTTTTTCATGGTATTTTACAGTATATTATTCCTATTTAAGAACTGTCCAAGAGTTCACGAGAAACAGTCTGTTCTTCCAGAGCTGTTACAGATTTCTTGAGGATGTAGCTAGTTGATATCTTTTAACAAAAGCAGGTGAGCTAAGATCCTAGACCGTGGCAATGTTTTATTCCAAGTATATGTAGTGACTGTAAGCAAAATAGACTCAAGCTGAGCTACGCTAATTGCCTCAGCTGCTTTAAAAGTTTTTTCTTTGCAGTAGCAAGGCTGTTTCAACTTTCTAATGTAATATTTTGAACAAAAGGTTGGATACTTTCCTGTAGTCATACTCACTCCCCTGGAAGTTTCTTCTATTACTGAGCCTTGCGATTTAGCAATTCCAATCCAGTCTAGACTTGTTTTTTCTGGAGTAATAAAAAACTTGCAAATCTTCCAGGCTTTTCTTCCTCCCCAAATAAAGTTAGCAAGGCACTTCACCACAGATTGATTCATTTAGAAAAGATTTTAATGTACTGTTATTGTTAAAAACATCAAAAAACTCCACTGTGACAGCAAAAAACCTGTGCATGAAGTGGAATGTTTCTCTTCTAGAGTTACACTGGCTCCATAGCATCAACAGTGGAAAAAAATAAGTAACTAACAGCCCAGGAGAGCCTTTAGCTACATCAGTTGAAACAAGGCTACAGCTAGGGCTATTGGTTAGTCTAAAACAAAAACAAAACCCCACCCACAAAACACCACAAAGGAACACAGCTGAAAAGCAGCTTGTTCTAACTTGCCTAGTATGTTAAGGTAGCATTTTTAGCATATTCATGCTAAATTAAAGGCCTCACCTCCGAACTGGGGATTTCAGAAACTGCTCTGACTTTTCTCTCTGTACTTGCATAGGAAGTCCTCATATATTTCAGTATTACTTTCAAGAACCTGAGGGGGCATGGAGCACAATTAAGCAGTTGCTTAAGCTCTTAATATAAGATTGGCCGCTATCAGTTAGTTTATAGCTGGTACTTCATAGCTGGAGGAATTTGCATTAAGATTTGTTACATAAATCAATATTTTCAACATGTTTTGCAGAACAGATGAAGCAGCTTTAATATTAAAACTTTATTAACTCTTACGAGAGGATACACCAAGCAGACTTGGCCAAAATGGCTAGTTTTCCAGAAAAGTTGTACCACTGGTACTTTTTTGAAACAAGTCTGGAACAAGCCTAAGGTGTAAAGCTCTTTCCCTGCATTTCTAATAAATTTTAATTTCTTCATTGGCAGCTATCTTAGTATTTCTTTCCTCATTTTAAGTGCAAGAAAAATTTCTTGACAAAGTCTGCTAGAATGTGGCATTATCTTGAATCGGTTTCACTCCATGCACTCAACACTTGTAGTCCTAGATCGTATCTCTGTTTGTCAAAAAGCTAGAGAAACAGAAGGACAAAGCACAGATCAAGAGTCAGATAAAACGAAGACTACTTAAGTGCTTTAATAATTTCAGATAAGCAGGAAATACAGCTTCTAGAACTAAGATGTTTTGGTTGTTTTCCATTTGGGATAATTTGTTTATCTTTGTTTTGCTGCCATATATCCATATGTGACTAAACTGTCTCTAGGCAAAAGTTTACCACAGCACTTTTGTGTTGCACTAGCTACAAAGATATTACTGTCATCTTGGAAATGTTAGGTTCAATATTAGTTACAATTTTACCACAATGGAGCAGAAGTTAGTTCAAACCTCTCAGAGAAAGTAAGTTATTGCTTACATGCAGTAAAATAACATGGTGATGGCCACTAATTAACTGTTTTGCCAGCAGTCATCTGAAAGATTTCAGTATCTGCCATATGCATATAAATGTGTCATAGTCTCTGCTGGTGCTAACACTATCTCTAGGGAAAACAGGTAGTTCTTATGCCCTAGACCTCTTTCAAGAGTTTCTGGCCTCCAAACTAGGCTATCTCTCCTGTGATATGGATGCTTACACATACAGGAGTGCTCAAAACCAGATTGTTATCACTTAAAGACAAGCAGATGCTCATGCCTCTTCCTTATTTGTTAGCATCCTTGAAATGCAGAAGTATTGGGCTTGTTTTCAAAGGCGTTGTCTTTCTTTCAGTTTGCTATTATGTAAACTCTGCTCTTTCCTAGTTAAGTCAATCATGAGATTGTTGGGGTTGGGTTGATTTTGTGAAATGCTTTAAAAAGTATCTTCAGCAGGTCTTACAGCAGTGTCCTAAATTTCACTATTAAAAAGGTATGCTAAAGGAATTGTTCCATTAGTGTCAAACTATCTGGATGTGAGGGCTACGTTTCTCTGTGAGCTAGAGCAAAGGGGGAGTCCAGAACTTGTGGGGTTTTTTAGATTTTGGAATGAAACTTAAGCTTATGGAGCACACAATGATTATGAAAAAATAATAGCAAGCAATTAACTACTACTTTCTAAACTAATCTGTAAGCCTTGATTTGGTATACTGTGACAGTGGGAGATGATGTTAGTTGGCTAGGTCTAAGTAACTGAATTATTTGTTGGGCTAAAAATTTATTTCTTAAATACACAAATTTCTGTATCAAACTAACTTCCTAGCTGCTCCTAATTCTTTATCAAATATTAAGTTACTGCTAATGAGAAGGGACTTGACTAAAGTTAAAAATAGAGCACGTTGAACTTGACATGAACTTTAATATCTTTTCCAGCTTTAACAAGGATGGTATTGTGAATTGTGTATTGTTTAGTTGGTTTCTCACTGATTAAAAGTATTGAAATAAACTGTATTGTGAAATAAAGCTGTTGTCATTGCTTTGTTTACATTTTGGATACCTTATCTAAATGTTACTTTACAAATTTGATGCAAAGTTCAAGCTTGGAGATGGGATTTCTAAGTCTTAGTAAGAGTTTTTTCTAAAGGCAAAGTATATTGCTGAAGACATAAGACAACTGAAATGTGTTTATTGTCAAAGCCCAAACCAAACTTGTTTACTTGGATTTGAGTAAAGCCAGTGTGGCAGATATTTCACTATATGGAGTTTGTTACTACAGCCTTACAGAAGTTTCCAGTGTTCTTTGGACTTGGTTTTACATAGATCTTTCTTCATTCTACTTATTGTAAATTCATTTATTGACTTATCAGTTAAGTTTGTTAACTACTTTATAGATGTGAGGCTGATCTTGACTAAAACAATTCTGCAAAGGTTATTGCAGAACTCTTAAAGAAAATGTCTCTCTCTAATACTTCTTGTTCTGGGAGTAGATCCTAATAGTGGCTTGCTTACCTCTGATCTTTTATTCTTGTTCTCTAAGAATGTAGGCTTGGTAACTACAGGTAATAATTACAGTCCTTGTCAGGGTGGTCACCGAAGAAGAAACGATGGTGGTATAAGGGAACTCTCTCTTCTGGGTCAGTGGCTGTATGTATCCCTAGCACTTGATTTAGGAGATTTGTCCTTATTCCGAGTGATGCTTTTGTCTTTATGCCTAGTGATGTACTTAAGGGAGAAGCAGGCCTGCTATAACTAACAGGTTTTTTGCCCAATTTTCTTCCACTCAGTAAAAAAAAAACACCCCTAAATCTGAATTAATTACTCTGTCAAAATGACAGACCAGTGCTAACTAGTATTCAAAAAGTTGAGTGTTGTGAGTTGTCAGTGAAGAAAAAAGAATACAGATTTGAAAATACTGTATCATTATCATGTTATGCCTTCCTCTTGAAGATAAGTAATTCTGGTCTATGCTGTATAAAAGGAGTATAGTGGACTTTATCTTTGTCTGTATTTTCTCTTAAAGATCAAAGCTAAAATTTTTTATGAGAAACAGAATTTGCCTGCATTTCTCAGCCATCTTTTTTTTTTTTCTTGCTTGAGAGTATAAGGCAGATATATAAAAAAATAACCACAAGTGTCATGGAAAATCAACAGGAAGAAAGTGTTTTCCTCTTCAGTCATTTCATTTATTCTCCTCCTCCTTATTATCAGATGGTAGAGTTAAAAATAAAAACCTGATACTTTCATATAGTGTAGAGCTTAACTACAGAACTGACTGCCACAGAGTATTTTAGCTATATTAATTTTCATGGGTTCAAAAAGAAACTTAGATAGAAGAGAATTCAGCTGCTGGGAAACTCAGTCCTTCTGAACCAGGAAATTCCTGAGCTGTAGGTTGTGAAGTTTGAGAGTATGCTGAAACACGTTCATATGCTTACCTTTTTCTTTCTAGGCATTCCTACTGGCTTCTGTTGGAGAGAGAATACTGTGCTAGGTAAGTCTTCTGTTTGACTTAATTGTCCAGGACTACTTTGATTTATGAGAATTGATCCAGAGAAAACATTGATATTTAGGGGGTTAGGAAAAGGGAGAAAATAATTTCAATTCCCTTAAAAAAATAAAGGTATTTTCTTATGTTCTGTATTAATATTGTATATAATTTGCTCTCCTCCACCTCCCTTAAACTTGAGGAAATGCATGGTATGATCTGGCCTCGGTATGTGTGATAGTATCTAATGCTAATTTGCTTTTGGGGGATACTTGGGCCATTAAAGGATGTTGCTCTTAAAAGTTGTTGGATGGAGTGGTAGCATCCTTCTGTGTGTTTATCTGCCTTTAGTTTTTAATTCTCTGTATCACTTACGCTAGAGTTTTCTTCTTTCTGAAATAACAGATGATGTGAATACTTTGCTAAGAAGAGTTCTTTTGAAACAATGGTGATGAAATGGGATTCCTTAGCTAAAGCTGTTTTGGGCCCAGAGTACATATGATGCTAATGACTGGTGGGTTTTGGTTTTGTTTGATTGGGTTTTTTTGTCATAACTTCTGGGGTGACCAATTTAGCCTTCAATACTCAATTAATGTGTCAAGCTCTATACCTACGTATTGCTGGAGAGTAGTGAAACTGATAATGTCTGGACATTACATTCAGTGGTATTTTGGTCTCAAGAAAGGAAGCACCTCCTTCAGAATAATCTCTTCTGATAAGATCCGCTTCTTTGCTCTGCAGTTTAGCAGGTGCCCTGAAACAAAATTCAAGTGAGCTGGCTTGGTTAGAGTAAGGTAAGGTTAAAGCAAAATGAAGAAAATTAAATGAGACAGTGGAAGGAAAAACTTTAGAGAATGATCTCTTCAAAGCACAGAAAAGATTATGTTTTGTTTCATATAGCTGTGCTCATTAAAATGTTACAGTTCCTAAGCAATGATTTGCAGACAGATGACACACTGAGGTAAATAATATGTTGTGGAGAGAAGGGATAAATAACTCTTGCTCTTGATTGGATGGAGACACTTGTCTAAGCATATTGTCTGTCATAAATCTACTTGCAATGAAAAAACCTAAATCACCGCATTTTTATTCTGTAAGACAGAATTAATGACATCAGACTTAAGTTTTGTATGCTCTTTTCTTGTGTACCCTCCATGGTATGCTGTGTTTATCTTGTTATTGAATGTACGCTGTTATTTATAGGCTTCGTTTATATGAGAATCTAATAAAGTAAGCTTCCTACTGGTGAAAGCTCAAGTGTAGGTAAGGTTTTTTAGCTTTCTGAACTTTTAATGGACTGTTAGGTACACTAAAAATGCTTAGCAGGCTTTAAAAAGAAAATATTAAAGCTATGCCATGCCTAGAGACAATATTAGTATCTTTTCTCCTAATAATTTTGACAGGGCCCCAGAATGTAAGGTTCTGACTCTTTCTTCTAAAAGTTCCATGTAAGTGTGATGTACTGTAATAGAAGGTCACTTAACTGGACAAATGCAGAGTGGTGTTTACTGACAAAACCCGCTATACAGCTGATATACTCCAGTTGTATGATATAAATGCATGAGTAGTGCTAATCAGTTAGTTACCATGTTTGATATGCTTACCAGATGCTAATATAAAAACCTCCTAGTGCAGAGGTGTGGCTGAATACTAACTTTAAAGCTTAGTATCAAGTTAGAATTTGAATTAAACCACGGAATGACCTGAAAGCCTGGTAAAAGAGAACATGAATTGTTTAAATCGTGGTGGATGCATCTTGGATGTCTCATTGGCAGATAAATTCTCAATGGTTCCCTAGCTCAGGGTTTTATTGAATGTAAGATACAATTCAGTCTGCCTACTTGTATGGGAGCTAAAGATACAATGCATGTAAGAAAAAGTAGTAATAAAAAAAATTTAACAGCTCTATCCTGGCGTTTCCTCCAGTGCACTATATAAAAATACATAAAATTGCTTCCTAATATTGTGAAACTGCACAACTATTTAGCCATTTATCTACAAAGAAGGAAGCAACTGGACCTGAAACAAAACATTACGAGTGTTTTTGGCACTTGAAGGGGAAGGATGTGATCCCTTCTTCTGTTTTCGGCAGTCAGTGACCTCTTGTACCAACTTCAAGAATGCAAATCTTACTCAAATTACTTGAAATTTCTATGCTAATGATGGTAGTGTAATTTTGGAGAGTTCTGCAGATAAACATCAGTGTTTGAGAAGTGCCATTTGTATAAAAACTTCCATGAGCAAAACTGATTTTGTGCCTGCTGCAGGAATCTTAGGGATCTTAGTGTGAAATTCATTGAAAAATGTCTTTTTAATGAAAGTGAAGGTATTGCCTTTTTAATTAACATTAGAAAAACTAGAAGCATAAGGTTCTTTGTAAAGAATAGAAAAGTTTGGACAAAAAAATCCAGAGGGCATTGAGAGCCTTATTCAAAACCATGGTGCTTTTTCTCATAAATGGGGGGAAAAAAAAATCCTTGATGGTAGGAATTAATGTTGTGGTCAGGATTACATACTTTGTGTCCAGTAAAGGTGGGAGTATTAATGGATTTATGCAAAATGTAAAGAGTACATGAGATTAATAAAACACCCCTGCTTAAATCATACCAAAAAGAATGCGGTAGTACATCTTAAAATTAAGACAAAGTAGGATCCGCTGTAAAGTACTCTCTTGTCTTAGTAGCCCATTGTTACAGTGGTACCAGTTTATCATTGGGCTGCAGTACATAATTCTCTGATTACAATGTTTTACTGAAAATCATAGAGAAATTATGCTAGCGTCAATCCAAACACTGCAAACAAAGTTAGAGCTGGTTGGTCAGGGTTTTGTTCAGTCAAGTTTCAAAGGTCTCTTAGGATAGAGATTCCATAGGCTGTCTCAAACTGGTTCCTGTGTTCAACCACTATTTCAAAAACTGAAATTTAACTTGTTGCAGGTAGTAAAGCTTGCATCTTGGCCTTTTGTTGTAGGCCTCGGGGGAGACTCTGTGACTCTCCAGTCTATAATATCTCTCTAGGTGCTATTTTTCTATTTTGTATAGCATTGAACAATGACACCAACCTTTGGGGTTAGCTTAATTTTTAAATAATTGATCCCTGAAATTTAAGATTTGAGTCTACCAGTGACGTGCAAAATAACATTACAGCTTTCAGTTTTGTGCAGTAAATTTTAGCAGATGCTCTGTGTTATAACCGTTAGTACACAGTGGATGGGCAACATTTGAAATATAACAAGGTAACCTGACTGTACTATGGAGAGAGAGAGAGACAAATTAACCTAATTTGGGAGTGATTCTATTCTGCCTTTATTTTGCAGTTTAGCTGAAGGTACTCTACTAAGCTCTGGTCACTGTGAATATGAAATATAGTAAGTATATGGAAAAAAAAAAAAGAAGAAAGGGGATTATTAACTAAAGAAATGCTCAGATTTATTGGTATACTACATATAGACAACTGTCACTTCAGATTTTGAATGGTAAGCATTTGTGTTGAACTAAATGAACACCTCTTGCAGCCATATTAAGTGTACCTGTGTACACTCAAACTTGATTTTAATTACAGCATTGAGCTAGGAACATTTCCATATTTCAAGGTCAAACTGTGTTTTAGCAATGTCACCTTTTGTATTAAGTAGCTGTACTTAATCCTTACAATGAAGTAAAAGATATGTAAGCACTGATACTATGCATGGAAAAGTAAACTATTTTGATTTCCTTTCTTCAGTAGCTTCCTTTGGTTTTAGTCTCTGATCTTGTACTCTCAAATTTGAGAGTCTAGTTATGCCAAAAACTCAGGAAACTTCATTAACAGGCCTATTATTATAATTATTATTATTAGATCTCAAAAGCACTCTAACACACCAGGCATTTAACTCCCATCAAAGCCAGTTTGTGTGAGTCTGTGCATATATAACATGGAACCCCCTAATGGATAGCTGCCTTCCCCCCTGCCCTCTCCCCATAGGACTCAAACACTTTTTCAGAATATGAATCTGTGTTTTTAAAATGGTAATATATCCAGAGCTTTGATTAAAATTAGTTGTTTTACAGTGTAAAATAATATATTTACTGACATTAATTCTGTACCTTAGTTCTTGTGGAAACACATGAATAAATGTCGGTAAGTACTGCATCTGCTGACTAGCAAAATGTGCCTAAGGCAAGTCGACATCATTTATGGACTATATTTCTTTCCTGCCCATGTGCCCCTCCTTATTGATGGGTGTAAATATTTCCAACAATTAAATCAGTGATTTAAATGCCAGTTTAAAGTCTGCTCTAAATGAATATTCTTAATCAGAAGTTGCAATCTGTCATAATCAAGACAGTATTAATCAGTGTTTACTCTTCATAGGCAAAAACCCCAGTGTCCTAATTTGAATGTCACTGAAGGTCCCTATGGTACCCATGTTGGGCAAAGGCCAAGTTAGGATCCCGGTCCTCGGCAGACTTCAGTGCTCCGTTTGAGACCATTATCTATCACCACATAGTAAAGCGAACACAGTTGCTGAAATAGTAATGCACTATGGAGATGATACAACAGACATAAGTCTATAGTAGTCTTTTCTGTGAACTGATGGGGGCCAGTCCCACATAGTCTAATAAATGGTTGCACAGAAATGTGCTTAATTAACTATGCGCAACAAGTGTTAAAGGGAAGTGTTGCGAGCTGGAGTTGACAATACTATTTTAAGTGTTTTGAATGACCTCACAACCTTAGTATTTTCAGTGTAACTTTTCATATGCCTTTAAAAAGCATATGGAAAAAGTAGTATAATTTGCCATAAGGAAATTTTTGCTCTGTTTGCCAGCAAGATTGTCATCTGGAATCCCACAGAGCAGATCAACACCACTTTTGTCACTGGACTGAGTGTGCTTTCTACGTGGGCTAGCCACTAGAGGGGCAGGAGCATAAGTCTTTCAGCACTCTGGCCCAGACCCCCATCTGCGGTTTCAACTCAGATCTTGAACTGGGGGGGAGGGAAGGGTGGCCTTTGCTAAGCCCTTGATCCTGCTGCTGCCTCATGGTTTGTGGATGCTGTGTATGGGTGGGGCAGTATAACCTGGAAAAATGTCCCTGTTCACTAGCTGCTGTGCTGCTTCATAGCTGGCACGTTTATAGAGAAGCTGCTCTTGTTCTTTATAATACAGTGCTAAAGCATGTTCTATCCTGTCAGCATGGAAGAGCTGTGCAGTGACAAAGCTTACTTGGTTAGCTAAAATACTTGAGGGTCTTGTCAAGTGGTTTAAAACAAAACTGAGCGTGTTCGAAGACTTTCAAGGCACTTACCGTCTGTACAGGTATCTTCACTGGAGCAGCAAGATGAAGTTTAGCTTTTTGAGATTGTTAGATTGTCTCTTGTTAGAGATTTGATCAGTTTCTCTTCTAAAGCTTTAACTTCTCAGACTGAATAAAAAGTTCTATTTTGTTCAACTTAATTTTCCATTCTGTTTTTAAATGTCTGAAAAAAATTTTATGCAAGTCTTCCAAAAGTAGTTCTGAGAGGTGTGTGAGAGACAGTCGTTAAGAATTAGAACAGACTTCTGTGATGGAAAACGTTAGGCATCCTTAACCACAGATGTAGCTTGGCCTGCATAGGTAATGATATGCTTTAGTGTATTTTTCTATTTCAGGCAAAGATGCCCACCCGAAACCAGCAATGTTCTTTTCTTTTTAGTGCACCAGTTTGTCAAAATTAACTTTCATTCAATAGATCCTCCTAATTTTAGACTAGTATGAAACTTTAGTTACAATGTTGGGTGTATCAGGGCTGTTTTAAAAGATGAAGTATATTAAAGTGTGTGTTCATAAATAAAGTCGCTGGGGCCCCTTTCCTAGACTAACAGATGCCCTTGTGGAAATGTCTGTTGGTGTGTGGTTTTAAATATTTTTTCAGCAATCCATTCCTCCTCCCCCATTTGGTACTCCAAATTGTAGAATCTTTATTTGTATGCACAAAAAAGAAGAAAAAAACCAAAACTCTCTTTTGTTTGCTATGGGTCTTATTTTCATGACCTGTAAGCTTTAACTGTGTCTGGGAATGGAAGAAACTACATGTTTGGCCCCCTGCATAATGCAAATGTGGCATGTTTTTAAAATAACTTTTAAAATTACAGGTGCACACAGCTAATTTCTAATTGGTTTTGTAGACAATAGGTATAGTCTTCAGTAACTGGAAAAATGCATGCTGTAGACTTCTGGAAAGAGCTTGCATGCTTTCCTGAAATATGTTTTTCCTGAGTGGCTTCAGCATAAGACACAGTGTAGATTGGGTGGAGCCTCACAGTCTCAGTAGGACTGAGGCATGCTGTTAATTCAAGGGCAGTCTCATAGTAGCTTCATGAGCTGCATAATAAAACATACATAGTAAAAAAAAAAAAAGGACATTTTCAAGGGAATTGCGTAAAGTTTAGTAAAGGGTCCTCAGAATTATTCATTTTTTGCAGACATGCTGGTGCATCATCGTGAATCTTTTTTGCTTGAAAACATGGTTATACAGACTCAGACTTTAGTTAATAGGTTACTTATGTGGTGAACTAGTAAACACTTCTAAATATTACTCAAGGTTTGTAATTAGTGTATTTTTGGAGATAGTGTTAGGATTGCTAGTGTTGTCCTCCCATCCCCCAGCTTTGAGCTCAGAGGAGTCTAGTTTGCTTGCAGCTGCAGTGGTAGGCATCTTTCAGGAAGTGACCTTGGCTTGTATTAATCAAATTCAGAACACACAGAAAAGCTTCTTGGTAACATGCTGACTTGATGTAAAATTTTATAGCATCCATTTTCTTTTAAAATGAGGCCATCTTACAGAAAGGGAATTTATTTATGATATCTCAATTTAAAGGAATTTCTCTACAATGACATGGTATTTAGAGAAGGTAAAGCAACAAAAACAAACTGCTCTTTTTACTGAGAGGAAAATAGCTTTTTATATATGTAATTAAGTCTTAAATTACTATTTGCAAAACTGTATTTTAGTCTAGCTAAACTACGAAAATACAGCGTTATTTGATAGTATTTTCATTGGTGTCTTTCCATTTTTGAACTAGAGTAGAAAAGCTTGGTAGTAGGGCATGATCTCAATCAGCTAAGATTCTCATGATGTCTTTAACTTTCTGACTTGATGTATTTTAATCACTTACTGCATCTTTTGTTAGCAGCTTTCAAGGCATTAAACTTAACCTCACAGTAGCTGTATAGAGCTGCTATGCCTATTTGCATAGATTGAGAAAGGAATCTACCTTTGCCTGTTCAAGAAATCACTGTTTGACCTTGCCCACCAGCTGCAAATTGGTTTTCATTGGCTGCTCTTAAATTAAGTGTTTGACTATTCCTGAAGCAGGTTTTAAGAGTTTTGCATGATTATCTTCTTGCCCAAAACTATTTTGTGAATTGAGTTACCAAAAGAAAATTATTGGCAGTATTTTCAGCGGGCATAGCTGTTTCTAAGAGTATCTGTCTTTATCCCTCCTTGGGACTCACACAGAGAGCTGAGACAAGAATATCTTTCATCATCACAAAGTGCTGTGAAAGCCTTTAAGGTTCTGGGTAAGATAATTTACCAATTTTCAAACTGCCATCTTTCTGGAGAATTAGTAATAGCTGCCACCTGACTGATGTTTTTTCCCTTAGGTTGTCATGCACATTACCATCTGGTGGGTTTCAGGGTTTGGAAAACGGAGTTCTACTTTAGGTGGCATCTTCAGCATAAACCTCTTCTGCATGTTGATGGCATATTTACTCATTTTACCCCTTCACAATTACATTCAGACTTGTCATTCTTTCTGCAGTGTGTTGGAGATCTGAGTATGCTAACATACATGTTCTCAAGTGTTTCCTAACTTGACTGCTGCCTGTTTTGGAATGGTTTAATTCCATGTTGTTTACATTGCAAATGTATGCAATGACTTGCCATTCTACTTGTTATCAAGTGAGAGCTGCTAATCATTCACTTAAAGACCTCTGTGTAACCCTACCCCTTTCTGCTGTGTTGAATATACTCTTAGGTTATGTTACTACTGAATTTTCCTTAAATACATGCTTTATACACTTCTCTTCATGCTGCCTCATATTATATTGTCTGTTATTGCACCAAACTGAGAACTCTTCATCCACATCTTCACTTACAGTACTTTAGTCCTTCTTCCTTGTTGTCTGCAAGGCCAATGAAGAGGTGATAAATCTGTCGCTCTCCGTGCATAAGTGTAGTTGACACTGACTTACCAAGATCAAGTGGATGCCAAAACACCATCACAGATTGTGTCATTCAGTTATTTGCTGTTGTCAGCATTTTCATCAATCTCCCAGGGAATAAAACTGGTCCCAAGCACAGATTTTTGGGATACCCCCCACCATGGACTAATTCACTCAGTCATTAGTCCCTGAGGTGAAACTACATTGCTAGTGATGATATTTTCACTGTGAAAAGCTTGGGTCATAATTATCTCAATTAAAATTTTAAACCAAAACTACTGATTAGGAGATGACAGAACCTGGAACTGTTTATACAGAATGGAGGCATACAGTGGAACAAGAAGCCTGTTCTATGTTCTTCCTCTAGTTCTGTAATCTTAAAATGAGTGGAGACCAAGATGCATCTTTTTCTGTGCCAAAGTAAGACAATCTATTACAAGTGTCTCGTGTCCAGACCATTTGCTACTTCTGTGGCTAGGTATTACTTGTTTTCCTGTGCAAGACTGTGAACAGCTGATGATTTCTGTACCCAAGAGCCACAACTTCAATGTCTATCCTTCTTGAAGTAGATGGAGGATGACTGGTTTTAAAGTCAACACCTTGAAGCAGAGTATTATTAATAGTACTGTGGGGACTGGACAGTGGGCAGCAGTATTCCTTGGGCTGCCCAGCCTTATGCCAGGGCAATGCCGATTCCTTGTGTGACAAGCAAAGTAAATCACTGCAGCTCTGTACTGCGCATTCCGAATCCTTTCCGACAATTCTGTGCTGGTGTCCTCCCTCCCTCCCCTTTCGCAAGGTCGGTCTTTCCTGTTTGCCAGCACAATCTCGCTGCTGTCACAGCTCCATAGTTCAGCGCTGCTTTGATACTGCCTAGTATCAGTCCTGCCCCTTAGATTACTGACCTGCTTTTCAACTACGATGGGGGTGGGGGACCCACTTCTGCAGCTCTTAACTTCTGACTCACTGCCGTACTGCTTCTGCACAGCTCCTGTTCCCTCTTATTTCCATGCTAAGAGGAACGCTCAACTCGTAGGAGGCTGCTGGGGGCTCTGCTACGGTCGCTGCTGGAGGGGAAGGGGAGGAGAGGACCTTTCCTGCCTCGGCCCGCTCCCTCCGGTGGGTGCCGTGGCGAGCCCCGCGGCGCGGCCGGCCGGGCCGGGCCGCAAGGAGTTAAGGGCCGCGCTGCCGCCCGCGGTTCTGTCTGCAGCCGCCGCGCTCTCATTGGTTGCGAAAAGGTGAAATTGAAACCACGGTAAACTTTTGACCCTGTAGCAGTTCTTGTGGAACGCCTTCCCCGTGCCAAGAGCAGAGGGCTTTTTCCCCCCCTTTTCCTGTATTTATTCTCTGTGATCGTGCCGTGCCGCATGCAGCCTTGCCGAGGGAGGGGGAGGACAAGCACAAGCAAGTGGTTTGCGTGTCCAGCTAACGGTAAAGCTGGAATATGTCTTACTGCTAGTGCTAGCTATCTTCTAAAACTCTGATCGGTAAACAAGTAGGAGTCCATTTTTCAACTTCCGAGATGGTTTTTGTGTGGTTAAAAACAAGAAAATAACCACCACGCTGATGCTGACTATCACGCTAACTAGAAAGTGGGGAAGGAGGATGAGTCATCAGGCACGCTGGCTGCACCGAGCTCTGCTGCTCAATGAACGCGTTGGGTTTTTTAAAGATTGAAGTGGTTTCTCCTTACTGAAATCCGAGGTAGAAATGTCTCGTTATTACTTAGTTAGTAAGTTGGTGTGTTCAATAAATATTTACATAACTGTAACTGTTTTTCTATTCTCCTGTATCTTCCTTAAAAGAATGTATTTGTTCAGTCTGGGAGACAGTAGTGCCAGCTGAACTTCATTGCCAACTTGCAAAGTGTCAGAGGGCCATGGTAGCCAATGTTATGAATTTTTATTTAGGTAGGGCGACTCTGACAAATCCTGGACCTAATTAGAATGTCTGTCACTTTCATACTATGCAGAGTTTGTCACAAAAAAAAAAAAAATCTGTGGTCGAGAAAATTCACCTTCCCTCTGTAGTTTTGCCAAACCAGACAAATTAAAACAGCATTACGTTTTCAATGAAGTATGAGTACGAGATTTAGTTAATCCACGTTTCTTTCCCCTTAAACATGTCTGTCTTTTTACTGACAAAAGAATAGCTGACTTGGTTACTGCATCAGCTGCCATTTCCTCCCTCCCCCGCTCCCAGGCACAGGTATCGGCCTGCTCCTCTTGCTGGAACATTAAACTTACCGAATGTTAAGTGCCACTTCATCAAGGAGTCACTCAGCACCTGACTTAGAGATAACATTCAAAACTCTTCCTCAACAAAGAAACTTGATTCCTGACTACTTCAGGCTGATGTTTTTACCTCTCTAGTGGCTTGTTCTTGTTTCATCAGATTTATACAGCGTGTTCATTTTCCTAATGAGAGATTAGGGTGGGGAGGAACCCTCAACTGCTGTGATCGGGATTTTTTTTTTTTAAATTCAGTTCCCTAAGCAGTGCAGTGGTTAAGAAGTGTTTAGTTTATGGCAGTGTTAGCATAGTAGAAGATTGTGAAGGTTCAATGTGGGCTGTTTTCAGACTGCTGCTGTTCTCGCTGCAGTTTTATCCGGGAATTGGGGGAGTCTCCTGAAGCTTTGCCAGCAGCATCAAGGGAACAATGAATATCATATGATTAATAGCAGATCCCCTGCCCCCTCTTGTGTGCAATTCTCCTTGCAACTGCAAAAGAAGCATGCGCTTGTAATGATAGTTGGTGGCCTCCCTGTTTGTTCCAGCTAGTGTTCCCAAGCAGCAGCTATTATATAGTTTATTTTTCCCCACTCCCTGTGATTCTTTGTTCTGTCCTCCCTGTGCCTGTGTGCGTCCTGTCTGCTTCTCATTGTCCGTTTCATGGCAGTTCGTCTGCCTTCACAGTGAAGCTGCACTGAAGCTGCAAATCACATTGCCTTTCACAGTGAAATGGAATAAATGCTCTTCTAAAGGAAAGAAGAGTGAGTAACAACTGCTAGGAACTAAGAATCACTTGTGAACTTTATTTCTGAAGTGTCATTTAAATGTCTCTATCTGAAAGGCTTCTCTTGAACAATTGCATGATTGCATTGTGGTAACATTGGGTGCACATGCCTTTTAGTGTTAGAAATCAGTGATCTCTAAAAATACTACTGCATATGCTAGTGGTAGGGTGGGAAACTGGCAAAAAACAAACACTGACTCTCAAGCTAAAAAAACACAAACTTCACCAGATTCATAAATCCTATAACTTCGAAGTATCCTACTTTGGGGGGAGTGTTATTGAAGACTACTATTGAAAGCTAATTGCTGATCATGAGAAAATCACTAGTGTAACCTTTACTTCTAATGAAATTGGCCAGAAGGAGGGGTATCAGGGATCCTGTCAATGCATTCTGTGACCGAAAAGCATTAAATGAGTAGTCACAAAGTTCTATACTGTTTTATTCTGTGTGTTTATTTTGAGGTTGGTTAGATCTCCCGAGTTTCCTCAGGGGGGAATTGCAATCTGCTGCTTTGGAGCTGCCCTTTTAGAATCACAGAATCACTAAGGTTGGAAAAGACCTGTAAGATCATCAAGTCCAACCATAAGTTTCTCCCTCTACCAAGTTTTCCCAACTGTGAATGAGAAATGTAAAAAGAAGTTCATGCCAAGGTGTTTTCATCTATTCTTTCTGTTGTCTAGAGTAAGCAGTTCCTATTGTCATGTTTTACTGAAGGATGGAAAGATGGTTTAGAGGAAATTCTAGAGCACAACCTCTCAATTTGGAAAATTGTTTTATATTCCAAAACTTGTTATCTATTGTGTGCTTCAAATTTCTGCTGGCTTTCATCACGGAGTTGTACGGTGAGCTGGACTCTGTTATGTAGTATTAAAGCATGCCACTTCCCCCTAAATTAGCTCCTAATTATCATGCTGGCACAGATCATGCTGAAAAAGAGTAGACCTGTAGTAGCTGGAACTTAGATTTTTGTTTGTTTTTTTAAAGCATTGCCATTGTATCTCTGTCTTCTCTGCTTTTATGTCTGTTTCAGCTGCTAATGAAACTTACTATCTGCAGTCCAAGTGTTCCATTATGGGATGCAATAAGCTGCTTTTTCTCTGCTTCTTCCTCAATAGGTTTGTGTCAAAGCTGTCCTGTCTGCATCCTTGTTGCAGATCTCCAGTGATGAGTGAACTCTTGGTCCTCTGCAACAATATTGGGTTGGGTTTCTGGAATGTAAATCCCTCTTTGAAGAGCTGTGTTAGATATGGAGACGTACCTTTACTGAGAAATACATTGAGCAGATGTAGAGGTCCTCAAAACACTTTCAGGCAACTTTCAGGTCCAGTTTTGCTCTAGCCTTGGAGCAGGTTTATAGCAGCAACTTCTTAAAAGACAGTAAAAAAAAAAAAAAAAAAATTGACATACTCGTTCTTGCATCTTCTCAGCTGGCATCATAATTTTTGTAAGTTCTCTTGTATGCTATTGGGATGTAGCAAGATTAATAGATGCAAAAAAAATTTAAGCTGCAGACATGTTGATTCCTTTAAGCATATGTGTACGTAAACATAGTCTTGTTTCTCTGGCACTAGAGTTCAGGAATCAGTGTCTAAGAATTTTTTTTTTCTTTTTTCTTTTAACATACAAAACAGTATGTAGAAAGCATAATGTTTTTCAGATGGAACGAAGTGGTGTGATCTCAGTGAAGCAGGCCTCCTGCTGTGAGTTGTGTTTTGCCTCCCGCACTTTCTTGAAAAATGCGGTAAATACAGGGATTGGCTGCTATAGCTGAACGGACATTATGCATTTATAATCTCTACAGCTTGCATTATCTATGCAGCTGTTGCTCATAAATGTTTCTGGGTTGATATGCCCTAATACCCAGGTTGTTCCTAGCTTCTGTTGTAGGCTGAAGTCTTCTCAGGCCACAGGGACGGTAAACAGTAGCTTTCCTTACTGATTTCTGCTGAAGCAGCAGACCAGGATATTTACTCTGTAGTCTTTTTAGAAGAGTCTGCTTTATTTCCAGCACAGTTTAAAACTGGTTTTGGGTTGTTTGTTTGGTTGGGGATAGGAGAGGATAGGATTGCTCAAAGAAATTCCGTATGCTAATGTAGAAACCTCTCTGCCATTTACATTCAGCTTTTTTGGTGTGTTCTGGAAAGCTGCTCTTATGTATTCTATTTCGTCATTAGCTCTGATTTCTCTAAACTTTCCTTCCGATGTTTATTGAGCATATAGTGCTTGTCCTTTAGGATGATAATCAGTATAACCTATCTGGCTATTTCTTAAAGTACTACATGAATTTTAAATAGTAGAGGGACCACATCCCTGAACAGATGGAGGAAGGAAAACAGAAGATTGGCTTAAGTGCTCCATAACTGTTGCATTTTCTCATTTGTGGTATGTAGTCATCCTTACAATAATCCGCTGAAGTCTAGATCTGGAAGGATAAGGCAACAAAAGGGATCAACTTTACAGTTTGTGGTATCAAAAATTCTTCCTGATGTATCACTGCACTATGCCCATTGTTCACTCTCTCCAATGAGATGGCTGTAGAAATGCATAGTTTTCTTCAAGATAAGTGAATTAAAAGCACAATACAATAATCCTTATAATAATAATAATACTGTAATCCTTGCAGTAGACAGTTTTAGTTCTCAAGGTACAAATAGGCAGTGTCCTCAGAAATCAAGGATCTGACAAATATAAATAGACCCAGAGCAAAAATGATATGCCAGCAAAAATGGTATGTCTTTTGTCTTGCTGGCTCCACATGCTATTGTAGTCTTTTGGTAATGATGCTGTGAAAATAGAGGATGAGTATTTTTCATTTTGGATGTTACTACTTAAACATATTCCCATTTCCAGCACTAGAACAGACAACTCTAAACATTCTTTCATAATAAACCTCAGGGCTGTGATGTGATAGAGAATAGGAAAATTAGTGATGCCTATCTAAATTTTTTTCTAGCACTAAGCTTTGTCTGTCCTAGAGAGGAAAAAGGGCCACATGTACTGAACGTAGATGATTACAGAAAGTTTATTTTATTTGAGGGAAGAATTTCTAATGTCTTACAGTAGGAGAAATAATGTTGCTTTTTATTCAATGCCTGTTTAATGTAATTATAAATTGAGGGGGCAAAACTGAATTATCCTGGCTATGCTAATGGAGGAGGAAGGGGAATTGCAAGCTCTGTGATGGTCACAATATTTCTTTTAATTGATCTATGACTGTTGCTTATAAGAAGAATACCTGTGTAGATAGCGACATTTCAGATTGAAACTAATTTCAGGAATTTTGAATTAATACTTTTAGATTATATGTATTGAATATATTGATAACTTTATGCTGCTTTTTCTCTTTTGCAGCTTCTTGCATAGAATATTCATTAGGTGATTTGTTACTTCAAAAGCTGTCATTCCCCTTCTTTTTTCCACAATACTGTTAAAGTAGGAAAAGCAGTTCTGTCTCTTTGTTTTAGATTTCTTT